>NC_142538.1:7092000-7723000 GCF_056151865.1 Erythranthe guttata
AATAATTTTAATTAAATTATTAACAAATGCAATATAAGAAACTTTTAAAAATATATATGGGATCACGGTTCAATACTTCAAAACATCTATTATTAATTACTATATCAATATAATCTCCACTATTGAAAAATATAAAGTATTGAATCAATTCAATATATAAACAAACGCGTTGACTTAATACAAACTCACTTACGTTATTAAAATGAATCGTAATATTTAAATGACTTAATACAAACTCAGTTAATACAAATATTAGAATCGAATCGTAAAATTTAAATGAATTAAGCTCAAGTCCTTTCAATTTTTTTTATTTTTTTTATTATATTATATTTGTTAATAATTTAATTAAAATTATTAATATTAATGAATATGATAATTAATAATCTATTTAACATTATTTATTATAATCATTTTATACCTTTTGTTTATGTTGTATATATTATTTATTATAATAATCCTAACTATAAATATATAAATATAAATAACACTGTAAAAAGATTATAATAATTGTATAACTAATGTTTTATAAATTATTAATTGTCATGTTGACCATTATTAATATCAAAAATCTCGACCAATAACAAATGCATATATATTTAATTTTGAAAATATAAGAAATACAATTTAATTTAAAAGAAAGATTGAATTTGAATTTTTTTGAATTTTGAAATTTTGAAAAATTTCTCAATTATTACTTTCACTTATAAATACCCATAATTCAATTTCACAACTTTCATTTTATTTAGTTTATGTCTCAAAGTCTTAATCGTTTCATTTTTTTTTAAATCGTTTACTGTTTAAATTCAATTATTTTTTTAATTTTGAATTTAAAGTTCATCTCATGTTTTTCAAGTTTCAATATAAGTTTTTTTTCTTTCTTGTAAGAAAAAAAAAAAACAAATTGAAAAATCGGGTGGACCCTGACCTGACCCGGACCCGCCTCTCCGCGGGTCGGTTTCGGGTCCACTAAAAGTCGGACCCGGACCCGGCGGGTTTGACCCGGACCAGGACCCGACCCGCCCCGTGGCCATGTCTAGTTTGAACCAGATTGTAGGCTATGGAGGAGATTACTGTTCCGTACAAAATGCAATGCGGCAGGAATTTCATGACCATAACAGACATTTTTAATTGAAATGACCCGTATGCTAGCTCTTCTCTCGTAACGTTTTACTCGAAGTCCGGAATTCTTGGATATGCGGTGAGAGTATTTTCTACGTCTAAAGATAAACACGTTGGACTGTGGAATAGTTTGATTTCGGCTTATGTTAACTGCGTTTGTCCAAATGATGCTTTGAATATCTACACTCAGATAATATATAGATAATAGATAGAGAGATTACAACCGATTCTTTCACCATATCAAATGCTTTGACAACATGCAGTATGATCGGATCGAGTTCTTTAGGAACACAAATACACGGGAACATGATAAAGAGACCGATAAAAGAAAGCGTTGTTGGGAGAGAGAGAGAGAGAGAGAGAGAGAGATATGTGAGATTTGTTTTTATTTTCTATAACTAACTATTTCCGTATAAATATTAATTGAGGGTATTTTTATACGGATAAATTTGATAGGCAACCCTTATTTCGGACTTATATATGTGGATATTCTAGATACTAGATGGAAATAGGCATAAGTGCTTTGACAAAAAAAAAATTATAAATAAAATAAAATAAGTAGTATATAGACATAAACACCCTCAATTAATAAGAAAACAAATCTCATAATATCACTTCAATCTTACATTTCTTTCACCATATATTTAATCCCTCATCTCTCTCCCTATGTATTCTGCCCTCTCTCTTGTGCTTCTTGGTTTTTTTTTTTTTTTTTTTTTGTTTTCTGTTTTTTTTTTCTTTTGATGAAGAAATATTATAGAAAAGGGAAAAAAAACGATCTTTTCAGATTATGAGATGATTCTTGGTGAAAGAATTAAAGAAGACAACAAACATCACTCCTCCAAACAAAAAAAATCAGAAATCCAAAACCTAACCAAAATTCGCATTGTGTTTTCTGTATGTAGAACTTTCCCATAGTTTGTTGTTAGCGATTTTCGTTTGCAGATTGGTTTAACTTCGTTTGTTGTTTGAAGAATTGCATTTGGTGTTGAGATTCGATTCCTCTGGTTTACAATTTGCAAGGTATGTCTTAAGCTACATTTTACAAACACTTTGTTTAATGTTTTTGTTGTTTGCAAGGTGTCCCATAAACAATTTTTTCGTTGATGTTTGTAATGATGCTGATTTGTTTTTTTCAGTTTGCCTTTTGCATTTGGCGAAGTCATGCTAGTTTATTGCTTGAAATAAAATTATGCAAGTTCTGCTGATTTTTTTTCCCTTCAATTTGTTGTTTGCATTTGGCGAAGTCATAAGTTGTTTTTTGTTGCAATTTAATAATCCAAATTTTGCATTTTTTTTCAATTTGCTGTTTGTAATTGTCGAAATCATAAGTAATTTGTTGTTTGCAATTTCAATAGTATAAATTCTAATTTTAAGTTTGTTATTTGCAGTTCACGGAGTCAAAAGCGGTGGCGCGGCGGCACTGACGTTTTTAGAGAATGAGTTTGAAAAATAAATAATATATTTTTTTTACGATTTATTTTTAATTAATATTAAGGGTATTTTTTCCACAATAAGTATTAATAATTTATTAAAATATGGAAATTTTGACTTGCATCTATACACATAAATTATAATATAGAGGGAAGTATAGCAAATTGTCTTTTTTTAAATACACTAATAATTAATTTAATTTATATTATTTTTATTGGTTAAGGGACCTACCTATACATATATTCATCTAACAAAATGTATCCCCATCTATATAAGTTCCAATTAAGGGGTCCAATTATTTTTTTTTCTTATTGTTACTGTGTTTACAACACATTAAAATTATCGATCATTACAACAAACTTTGCCGATTCGAAAAAAATATCAATAAATAAAAAAATATATTGTCATCACCATGTTGACAACAAAGTAACATTGTCGGTAAAAAGCGGTCGTCCGAGATTGAGGGATGAAGTCTTTATAATTCTAAAATGAAGTTTTTTTCCCAAAATCCCTAGGACCATTTTGGTTAAATATTGATAGCCCTAGGGATTTTTATGTCATGTGCATTTGGACAATTTTCATAATTCTTGTGTTTTTGGATGTTTTTCTAATCGTCGAGCTCTAGCAAAAAAAGAGAACTATTAAAGTTGGCGATTGATAACCAAAAAACTGTATTTCGTCAAAGAACATGCGAATCATGGTACGTTTATATATTCATTGTTTGTGTGATTTTTGGTCTTCTATTTTTCACACTTTTGTTCATAGTATGTTTTTCTTTTTGTATATCTCTAGTGGCCCTTAGAGACCCGCGGATGAGGATGGGAATCGATAGCCCTCACGGCTAAAACTTTGTTAAAAGAATAGTCTTCGTTCAGTGTAAATATCATGTTGATTCACACAAGAGTGAATGCAATATGTATTGTTTGAAACGCAGTGGAGAAGATTATTGTTCCATACAAAATGCAATGGTGCTGGAATTTCAGGACTATAACATACATTTTTAATTGAAATACTAAAAATATCGAAAAAAATTCTGAAATTTATAATTATATATCATTTACTCCTCTTAGTATTTATAAACGTTTTTTGGAAAAAAAAATATTCAAACATAATTCATTTCAAATCTCACTCCCAGTTTATATCTTCTCTTTCAGCTCTGTCATGGCCGATCTAGTCGTATTTATACTACTTCATTTTAATCGATAATATAATGGATGATGGTGATAGATTTAATGATATACGATTATTGGTGGCTCTAGATCATTCCATAAAAGTTTTAGGTATATTTTAAAATGTAATTGTCTGCACGAGATGTTCTAAGAACTTCCCAAATCGAAAAATTAGAGAGTTCCACACATAACTCTTGCTTGGGAGATCTTGCAGGAGCAGAGACGGAGATGGTAATTTCTTTTTTATTTATTCCCTTTAGGAAAAAAAATGCTCTATACTTCTATGGTCGAAGTCTCGGTAGACGAATGAGGAAATGAGGTCGGTGACAACAACGGTCAAGTTGCCTTCTTCTATCCTCACCTTGTTTCTTATAGGCCGGAGATTACTATCTCCTTATTTTTTTTGAACCATGTCGACAATTTTCGATACATACACATCGATTTTTTTTGTCAATTTTCGACACTAACATGTCGAAATTTCACAAAACATCGACATGAATATGTCGAAATTCATTTTTTAATATATTTTTCGATAAGTTGGTGTCGAAAATTGACAAAAAAATCGACCTGTACGTGTCGAAAATTGTAGGCGCGCTTAAAAAAAAACTTCAAAATCGGCTTCGAAGCTGAAAAAATGAAATGGATACATACGCTTAAAGGTGGTAAACGAGTCGAGCCGGCTCGCAAACTCGACGAGCCGGCTCGACAAAGGCTCGAACTCGAGATCAGGTTTTTCGAGCTCGAACTCGAGCCCAAATTAATTGTTCAACAACTCGCTAGCTGCCTTGTTTTGCTTCTTAGTATATATATATATATATATATATATATATATATATATATATATATATATATATATATATATATATATATATATATATATATATATATATATATATATATATATATATATATATATGCCTATTGGCCCAGCCCAATAGACCCATATTTACATGCAGGGCCACAGGTCCAACTTAATAGTTATTTCTACGGAGGCCCAATCACATCCAAATAAGGTTGGGCCCGATAAATTGATCTCGGCTCAATCAATTAAGTATAAATATAACTTAAATTCATTTAATTAAGGTACGCGTTTATTATTCAATCGCTTATTCCACTCAAATTCTCTCGGCTATTACCGATTATCCGCACGTCTGAGTTGAGCGTCGAAGGGGTTTCCGCCGGATCAACCCCTGGCTTAAATTACGTGGTTTGTGTTCGCGAGATTATTGAGATAATTAAATTGTTTCAGGACCATCTAGCTTGTGAGCACGTGACCTACTTTGCTCTCCCAACTTGAACAACCCAGGTGATTTATTTTTACCATCATCATTTTGGCGCCGTCTGTGGGAATGCAAACCAGATCATGTAGCCAGCAAGATCCTCCTGAGCCATCCACTCGGAGAGAGAATGACACAGCTAACAACCTCCCAATTCGAGGAGGCTCTGGCTTGCCACCTTCTCCGCGTGCTCCGGATCCGCCTCGCGAGGTTCAGGTGATTCTCCCTCGAACCCATCACTCGTCGATCCTCCATTACAGGCTCCCTATACCTGCTTCGCGAACGGTTCAAATAACCGAGGAAGCACTTCAAAGAATGATAACAGAAGCTTTTACTCGCGCCGCCACTGATGCGGTGGCACAATACATCGCCACGATGGGAGCAAATGCTCCCCCCGCGATCCCAGCTAATGCTCCACTCGCAGTGCCACCCAGGGTACAACAACCGGCCTAGAACAACGACAATCGGATAAGTGTGTCCTCATCCACCTCGAATCCACGATCTCGGATGCAGCTATCTACCAATCACAGGGAGCCACAGCCGAGACAGCAACGCCACCATTCACCCCAACGGGGTGATGCATCTCCACGAAGAGCTCATTTCCGTAATGAAGGAGAAGACGAGATAAATAGTAGACTATCTCGCCAAAACTATTTCCCCTAGTGAACAACCCAATTGACGGAAGAGCGCCAGTCCCAGCAAGGTGCAGTCCTTTCACCATGAACATCCTCAACGAGGTATTGCCTCAAGGAGTTAAAGTATCAGTCTTACCTCAGTTCGAAGGAACCACCGACCCGCATGAATACATAGAGAAGTTCCACGCTATGGCAGATTTATATGGCCCAACACATGCAGCAATGTGCAAGATGTTCCTCACGACTCTCTCCAAGAGAGCCATGAATTGGTTCAATGCTCTACCCACAGGATCAATCAACACTTTCGCTCGATTATCATTGCGTTTCACCAACCAATTCGCCATCAATGAGCAATACGCTAAAAATCCAGCACATCTCTTCTCTATCGTACATAGACAATGAAACACGTCGCAACTACATCAGGCGTTTTGTGGAAGCTGTTCATGAAGTTTCCAGTGTAGGACAAGACATGCTCTCAAGGATCATGCAGCAAAACCTGAAGTCGGGTAGGTTCAAAGAATCTATCGCCGGAAGGCCTCCCGGAAACTTAGATGAGTTGTTAAATCGAGCTGAAAAATACATACGCATAGAGGAAGCCTCTACCAATGCTCCTCCCAAGAGGAAGAGAGAAGATGACCGCCCGGATATTAGGAAACGAGATGATCGACGTCCTCCACCCCCACCTCAAGGCCAATCATCTTCATCTTATAATCGAATCACTCCACTCAATACTCGCCTCGCTGAAATCCTTCATGTGATAGAACAAAAAGGTCTGGCAGAGCCTCCACGCCCAATGCGAAACGAGAAAGATCGGATCGTTATTGTCGATTCCACAAAGATAAAGGACATACTACCGAGGAATGTGCACAACTCAAATTGGCGATTGAGAGGCTGATCAAGCAAGGCCACTTAGGAGAATACATTGATAAGCCTCGAAATAAGCGCCGTGATGATCTTTCACGCCGAGATAACAATCGAGATCAACAGCAACGACGGGAAGAGGGGGGTCAACGGCGCAACCCATATAACAATGATAACCAACCCACCCGGGGAGTCATTGCCTTTATCTCCGGAGGACCGGCAGGTGCGACTCACAAAATGCGAGACGCACCCTCGCTCGATCAGCACATATGAATCAAGAACATGCTTCTCCATCCGCATCTACCTATCAGATACGAAAACCTGATCATAACATAGTCTGCAACTCATTGGACCTTGAAGGTCCAGATGAAGATCATATCGATAGGTTGGTAATCACATCATCGATGGCCAACTTCTTGGTTAAGAAGATATTAGTGGACGGTGGGAGCTCAGCCAACATCATGTATCTCCACACATTCAAGCAGCTGGGCATAGATAACGTCCGGTTTAGCCCCATCACTACACCACTAAAATGATTCACGGGAGAGGGCGTTTTATCCATGGGGAAAGTGGAGTTACCCATCTCCTTAGGGGAAAATCCTTGTCGAATTACGAAGATGATAAAATTCCTCATCGTCGACAAACCATCCCCTTATAACATCATCCTAGGGAGGCCAGCAATCCATACATTCAAGTCAGTGCCTTCATCTTACCACCAAAAGTGGAAATTCCCCACTCCTTATGGAATGTGAGAGGTACTTGGAGATAGACGTCTCGCCCGAGAATGTTATGCAAGAGCTCTACGTGAGCCATCTAAGAAACCTAATACTTTAGGGAGAGGAGACGACACCCCGAGGCACGATAAGCGAAAATGGGTCAATGCAGTCATCGAAGTTGATAAAGAAATCTTAATCAGCGTACCTGACGACGCCACCAAGCTAGCAGCTATTGAAGAGCTAAAATAAGTAGAACTCATACCCGGAGATAATTCTCAGATTCTCCGCATCGGATCTGATCTAGATCAAGAAGTGGATAATCAGCCAGTTAACTTTCTTAGACACAATGGGGATGTGTTTGCTTGGAAAGCTCAAGATCTGACGGGAATTCCTCCCAAAGTAGCATTGCATCGACTAAAATTTGACAAAAGATTGAAACCAGTCAAGCAACGTAAAAGGAATTTTGGTCCTGAGCGCAACAAACATATCAAAGAGGAAGTTGCAAAACTCTTAGATGCAGGCCACATTAGATCGGTTCAATATCCTAAGTGGTTATCCAATGTGGTATTAGTACCTAAACCCGGAGGCAGGTGGAGGCTATGTGTAGACTTCACCGACCTCAACAAGGCATGCCCCAAGGATCTTTTTCCTTTACCAATGATCGACCAGCTCATAGACTCAACTCAGGGTATGAACTTCTCAACTTCCTTGATGCATATCAAGGATACAACCAAATATGGCTTACCCCAGAAGACCAAGAGAGAGCTAGCTTCATTACAGACCAAGGCATCTACTGCTATCAAGTCATGCCGTTCGGTCTCAAGAATGCAGGAGCTACTTACCAACGCCTGGTGAACATGATGTTCGCAGACTTGATTGGTAATAATATGGAAGTATACATTGATGACATGCTCGTCAAGAGTATTAAAGTCGCGGATCACCTAATCGATTTAAGTCAATGTTTCTCTATCTTACGTAAATACAAGATGAAGTTCAATCCTCTAAAATATTCTTTCGGAGTTCGAGGCGGAAAATTATTAGGGTACATGATATCACAACGAGGAATTGAAGCCAACCCGGCAAAGATTGAAGCTATCACCTCCATGGCCCCTCCCACATCGATGAAGAAGGTCCAACAACTTAACGGTTGTTTGGCAGCCCTAAACAGATTTATATCCCGATCAGCTGATAAAGGGCTTCCTTTCTTCAAGGTATTAGGAGGTGTGAAAATGTTTGAATGGAATGAGGATTGCCAAAAAGCTTTCACAGAATTGAAAGCATATTCTACTTCCCCATCTCTACTAACGAAGCCCCAGCCAGGAGATACCCTCTTCCTATATTTGGTTATTTCTGCTGATGCCATTAGCGCAGTGCTCATTCGGGACGGTGAAAAAGGTCACCAACCGATATATTACATAAGCCGAGCTCTTCAAGGCTCAGAGCACCGCTATACCAACATGGAGAAACTTGCTCTCGCCCTCATCAATGCAGCCAGAAAGTTACGTCCGTACTTCCAATCGCACCAGGTGATAGTTCTCACCAACTATCCCCTTAAACAAATATTGAGAAGTCCCGAGACTTCCGAACGATTAGATAAATGGGCTATAGAGCTAAGTGAATATGGGGTCGAATTCAAACCACGCCCAACCATCAAAACTCAAATTCTGGCAGACTATGTAGTAGAGATGACTACATCGGAGGAGAGCACCTCCATACCCATTTGGACCATCAATGTCGATGGATCCTCTTGCACCAAAAGGCGAAATCCCTCGCCCCCAGGGCCCCCATCCCTTGGCCCGACAAGGATTGATGGAGGAATGTAAATCATGGTAACTCAACGGCCCGTTAAGATAGCGGACCCGAACCTGGTGCCCACAAGGAACCAACCCTCATTGGAGTTGAAATTCCCACACTGCGGCTGCCAGGAGGAGGCGCGGGTATTGTATTAACAAGCCCAGATGGTGATGAATTCGAGTATGCTCAACGATTTGATTTCAAAGCCTCTAATAACGAAGCCGAATATGAAACTTTGATCGCTGGTATCCGCCTTGCTTTAGCAGCAGGAGCTCGCAAGAGGAAAACATCATCCAATTCCTCTAGAAGAACATCGTGTGCCGCTTCGGGATCCCCCGTTCCATTATTTCAGACAATGGAACCCAATTTTGTGGAGACAAAGTAAAGATTTGGTGCCCCGGCTTATCTATTAAGCAATTCTTTACTTCGGTTGCCAACCCCCAAGCAAATGGTCTAACTGAAGTAACTAATCGCATGATACTTCAACATCTCAAGACAAGGCTTGGAAGTGCCAAGGGAAAATGGGTTGAAGAATTACTCAATGCTCTGTGGGCATATCGAACAACCCCACGAACAGCAACATGGGAATCTCCATTTAATCTAGCTTTCGAAACAGAGGCTGTGGCACCCGTCGAGATTGGCGAACCCTCTTGGAGAGTCATCAATTATTCTCCAGAGGCAAATGAAGAAGCAATGAGAGCTAACCTCGATCTCGTCGACGAACTAAGAGAGATCGCCTCTATCCGACAGCAAATGTACAAGAGTCGCATGGCGAAAGCCTATAACTCCAAAGTCCGCCTTCGTTCTTTCCAAATAGGAGATTTAGTTCTCCGCAAAGCCGAAGCCTCACGCCCAATTGGTAAACTCGACCCGAAGTGGGAAGGACCATATAAAATCACATAAGTGGTCAACAGTGGAGCATATCGTCTCGAGAACCTTGACGGACACCCTATACCTAGAACCTGGAATATAGGAAATCTCAAAAGGTTCTACGCTTGAGGTATACATCCACCTTACTTCAAATTTGTTTAAGTTAGCATCTACATCTTCTTCATACAAAAGTCGCTTAGAAACAACTACACTTGCAGGCTTCGCAACCTTCCACGTCTCTCGTCTTGCAAAAATGTCTCTAAACACTCCAGAAGTTCCCGCTCCATAACGAGGTGCGTAAACATCCCACCCAAACTGGGGGGGCTATTAATATTACCTACATCAGCATTCCATAACCACATCTCATCATCTTCTTACAGATTGAGAACCAATTACGAGAGGATGCCTACCGCCCATTACTTGCCCAAAGAGAGAAGATACTCCGTACTATCTCACAAATGGTAACACCACTTTTACTAAGTCATATCACACGCACATTCTTGGATATCTATACTAACATTGTAACGCGATCCAGGCAGGTCACTTCGCGCGATTTGCTACTACTTGATTTCGCTTGCTTCAAGGGGTCCCTCCTCGCTTGCGTTTTCGCACCTCTAGTAGCCTTAGCCCGAAGGGCCGCAAAATCAATGCACCCATCTATTAAACAAAAAAAAAACACAATCCTTTACTAACAGGTGGATAAAAAAGCATAGCAGAGACAAAACAAAATAAGGCACATATACATAAATAAATCGCGTAGACTACACACAAAGATATAGGCGTCTGACCCTTCGTAATCATATAACTCGGATCGACCTCTAAATCACACAACCTCGACTCCCTAATACTTTTCTTCATATTCTTCATTATCTTGAAAGTTTCGCATACCGGATTCCAAACAGGGGGAACATCGAACGTCAGAGCCCTCACATAGAAAAATAAAGTACTCCATTTTTCCCACAGACGGCGCCAAAATGATGATGGTAAAATCAATGACATGGGTTATTAAAGTTGGGAGAGCAAAGTAGGTCACGTGCGCAGGAGCTACATGATCCTGAAACGCGTTTATTATTCAATCACTTCTTCCACTCAAATTCTCTCGGCTATTACCGATTATCCGCACGTCTGACTTGAGCGTCGGAGGGGTTTCTGCCGGATCAACCCCCGGCTTAGATTACGTGTTTTGTGTTCGCAAGATTATTGAGATAATTAAAGTGTTTCAGGACCATCTAGCTCGTGAGCACGTGACCTACTTTGCTCTCCCAGCTTTGATAACCCAGGTGATTTATTTTTACCATCATCATTTTATTTATTTATGTATATGTGCCTTATTTTGTTTTGTCTCTGCTATGCTTTTTTATCCACCTGTAAGTAAAGGGTTGTGTTTTTTTTTTTTAATTTTTTTTTATATAGATGGGTGCATTGATTTTGTGGTCCTTCGGGCTAAGGCTACTGGAGGTGCGAAAAAGCAAGCGAGGAGGGACCCCTTGAAGCAAGCGAAATCAGGTAGTAGCAAATCGCGCGAAGTGACCTGCGCGGAGGCCCCTCATGTGAGTGGAGATGATCGTAATCATAGTGTTGAGGGGGATGAGCTGGATCGAATCGTTAAGAATGGGAAGGATAAGGTGGTTGAGATCGAGTATGTGCCTGCACCGAAACGGCCTCGAGTGGATCCTGAGGTTTCTCATGTGCCTCAAGGGGGGCACTCAAATGCCTGTTCACTTACGGGGTGAATCGAGAGGGGAAGGATTCCTTTTGAGATACGACCGATCATACTATCGGGCTGAGGAAGACCGAGGGTTTCGTTGGGGAGTACGACCGAAGTCGGATATCGGGTAAAGGTCGTGCTCATATGCTTTCGTTGGCCGGAGGAGACATGTGTCGGGTAAATATTTGTTTTAAGTTAATATGTTTTTCGTTTTAAATCATAAGTCTCGATAATCTAATATTATCTGTCTATATTTTTATATAGCTCATAGCTACATGGAGGTATCTCGTGGAGCAAGAGAAGCAAGTCGAAAAGACCAATGAAGAGGAGCGTGTTGGGTGGGAGGCAAGTGAGAAAGAGTTAAATGCTCAATTAGAGGCAGCGAAATCCAAACTCGAGGTGACCCAGACTTTGCTCATTCAGAGGACCGATGCATTGGAGATTAGTAGGAGCGAGACCGAAGCAAGTAAAATTGAACTAACAAAACTAGATCGGTGCTATGACGAGCTGAAGGAGAAATATGATACCGAAAAGTTTACGGGGAAGAGGTTTATGGCTTCATCAGCTGAAGCCGCCTACAAGGAGTCGGTTATGTTAAAAGGGGAGCGTCGCTTTCAGAAGAGTGATATCTGTCGAGCGATGATCGAGGAACGAACGATAGCCGGAGTTTATGCTCCGTTGGTTAGGACGTGCCGTCAGTACTTACGCAAGGTTGGTGGGATTGACGAGAAGATTATTCGAGGTATGGAGCGGGACATTCCCGATGAGGGAGAGAATATCGATGTCGAGTGTACTGAAATAGCCTCGGATGCGGAGGCGGATGACCGAACTACCGAAGCTACTTCGGCTCGTAAAGTGTAGTTGGATGTGATGTTGTTCTTACTTTCTTTAGGAGAGGATTTAGTTTTATTTTTTATTTTTATTTTTATTAAGTGGGTATGTCCACTATTACTTTTGCATGCTTCATGACTTTATATTCGTTTGCACATTGATACGTTGATTTTACTATCAAAGATATTGTCCCTTCTTATTTATTGAGTTTGCACTAATGTTTTACATTTAGCATTGTGCGTGATGTACTTCATGAGGGGATCAGTCTCTCAAGATTTTTTTTTTTTTAGGGGTCATGCCCTTTATTTTGGGCCTCGTGGGTCGTATATATTGTTTGGACCATGGCCACGTTTTAAACAGGAGGACCTTGTAAATCAACATAGAGACACTCAGATAATCCAGCTGGCCAAGCTATATAGATTATCTTAATTCTTCTTAGTGTTTGTAGGGTTGTAGTGATATGAACCCGTCGTAACGGTTAAGTAGTATATGAACAATAACATTGAGAGTAAAGAAAAAACTTGATTTAATCATTAATGGAAAATGCGAATTGTCATAAGCCTCCGTGAGGCGAGGGGAAATAACTTGTAAAAAACAAATAAGTCGAAATATCGAAAACTAGTCTATGTGACTATAAGACTTTATTCTTCTTCCAATTCTTCCTTATACTCGTCCGTGCTTGTGTATGGGTGGTATGTCTACTGTCTTTGGTGTCTCTATGCCTGAAAAGTATAGTAGAAAAAATTTCAAGTACTTGTATTGAAAACTTAATAGTTTCATAAGTTGGGGTGATGCGTATTTTGGGGTCACGTACCCAATATGGGGACTGTTTCTCTTTCTCGCATTCTGAAATATGAGATCAACTCGTGAGTTGCGGTGATTTGCTGCGCGATCATGCCTGTCAAAGGAGATGGCGTTACTATGTTAGTATATATATCCAAGAATGTGCATGTGATATGACTTAGTAAAAGTGGTTTACCCTTTGTGAGATAGTACGGAGTATCTTCTCTCTTTGGGCAAGTAATGGGCGGTAGGCATCCTCTCGTAATTGGTTCTCAATCTGTAAGAAGATGATGAGATGTGGTTATGGAATGCTGATGAAGGTAATATTAATAGCCCCCCAGTTTGGGTGGGATGTTTACGCACCTCGTCATGGAGCGGGAACTTCTCGAGTGTTTAGAGACATTTTTGCAAGACGAGAGACGTGGAAGGTTGCAAAGCCTGCAAGGGTAGTTGTTTCTAAGCGACTTTTGTATAAGGAAAATGTAGATGCTAACTTAAACTTGAAGTAAGGTGGATGTATACCTCAAGCGTAGAACCTTTTAGAGGCGATCTCTCTTAGTTCGTTGACGAGATCGAGGTTAGATCTCATTGCTTCTTCATTTGCCTCTGGAGAATAATTGATGACTCTCCAAGAGGGTTCGCCAATCTCGACGGGTGCCACAACCTCTGCTCCGAAAGCTAGGTTAAATGGAGATTCCCCCGTTGTTGTTCGTGGGGTTATTCGATATGCCCACGGAGCATTGCGTAATTCTTCAACCCATTTTCCCTTGGCACTTCCAAGCCTTGTCTTAAGATGTTGAAGTCTCGTGCGATTAGGTACTTAAGTTTGACCATTTGATTGGGGGTTGGCAACCGAAGTAAAGAATTTCTTAATAGATAAGCCAATGCACCAACTCTTTACTTTGTCTCCACAAAATTGAGTTCGATTGTCTGAAATAATGGAACGGGGATCCCGAAGCGGCAATGTTCTTCCAGAGGAATTGGATGATGTCTTCCTCTCGAATGCGAGCTAAATGTTCTGTTTCCACCTACTTGGTGAAGTAATCTACAGCTACAATGAGGAACTTGCGTCCTCCTATTGCTGGTGAAAAAGGACCGACCAAGTCAACTCATCATTGAACGAAAGGTATAGGACTGTCAACCGGTTGCATCAGTGCTGCTGGGAGAAGAAGGATGTTGGCGTGTTCTGGGCAAGGCTTGCATATATATATATATATATATATATATATATATATATATATATATATATATATATATATATATATATATATATATATATATATATATATATATATATATATATATATTCGTATTATTATTATTATTATTATTAACTAAATAGTAAATAGTCTATAATGTTAAATATTTCTAGTATTTAAATAGAAACAAATCTATATTACTTAGATAACTCATATTAATATAAAATATTATAATAATCATATAAAAAATTATAACTAGAGTTTATTATTTATTTTATAATTTTTTTTTTATTTTCATATAAATAATTTCTAATAAAATATTAAATGACTTTAATAAAAAAATAAATAATTAAAAAAAATAATTAAACGAGACCGAGCTCGAGCCAAAAAAAAACATGATTCGATGATCTAGCTCGAGCTCGGCAACATGGACTCGTGCTGGCCAAAACAGTCGAGCTCGGCTCGTTCTCACCCCTACATACGCTAATGGGTCTTCCTCGGTCGTAAACTACCATTTTGTTATCATTTGACTCCGTTTTATAAGTTGTGTGAGGTTTTAATTTCTTTAGTTTTAAGATCTTTTGGGAAGTTTGTTGTGAGGAAGAAGAAGAAGGAGGAGGTTGAGGGGTTTGTGAAGGAGAGGGGTTTGAGGGGTTTTGTGTGTTTGGTATTGAAGAAAGAAAAATGAGATTTTTAATATTTTTGTGGTATTGATTTTCATCAAGGGTATTTATGCCATTACCTATTTATATCTAATCTTTATTTTGTGGTATTGAAGTGAGAAAAAAAATTGTATTGTTTTTAGCTGCTCTGCTCCTATCAAGTAATCCCACCTCTTCCACAGCGAAAATGAAGGTAGGTAGAGGAGATGATTTGCCGAAGGTGTGCGGTGGTGGTCGAGGGTTGCGAGGAAGTGGAGGACGGTGCTCCCTAAGTAGTTGAGTGCTTGAGGATTTAGAGGACGGCCGTCAACCTATGGAAGAAGAAGAAAATGGGTTATAAATGATAATTTTGGCTAGGAGATGAGTTTAGGAGGGTGGTGGGCAAGAGGAAGAAGAAGAATAAGGTGGTAGGTTTCTTTTATGTTTTTGGGTAAACTACACCCACACTTCTGAGGTTTACTAAAATAACTTTAAGGTCTTTGTGGTATCGATAATTACACTTACTTTTCCGAAACGTAGTGAGAAACTCTAATGAGATAATGTATTTGATACATTATTTCGATAGAGTTCTAATCGACTATTAGTTTCAGGAAGTGATAGAGACAACAAAGAGCTATGGATAATTTAAGAAATGTTGGGGGAGCAATGTCACCCCTAATTTTATGTTGTCTCCACCACTAGCTAAAAGTAATAGTCCGTTAGAACCTTATCGGAATAACGTATCCAATTCATTATCCCATAAAAGTTTCTAACTATGTTTCAGGGGTGAGTTTAATTATCGATACCGTAAGACTTTAAAGTTATTTAAATATTCCTCAGGAGTGTGGGTGTAATTTACCATTTTTTTCTAATTATAATTTATATTTAATATATACAATGCAAGTGAAGAGACTAAATCACCCCTATAAATCGCACGTGCAAAGCAATTATTTAACATTCCGTCCAAAATTTACCTGAAAATTCCTTTTAAGAGCATCGCGCAACGAATTAACAAATTCAGGTGAAGACGTATAAAAATGCACCTTAATGTAGGGGCAACTTATTTATTTTTTCTTTTTTAAATATATATTTTTTTTTACTTTAAAAATAAAAAGGAACTAAAGAAGCATTCATGTGGTTCCCCCCATAAACGACCATGAAATGCGTTCTAATGCTTTCTTAAATTTTCAAACTCCTTCGATTGCAAGACAAGTTCTCTTCTCTTCCCATCATATCAACGACAAAATCAAATCCTTAGTTCAACAGGGCCACTATCAAGAAGCCCTCGAATCATACTCCAAAGAATCCAATTCTCCAAACAATACTTCAAGGTTCACTTTCCCTTCTCTCATCAAAGCTTGCACCGCCGTTTCGAATTCCCACTATGGCGCGTCGCTGCACTCCGCAATCGTTAAAACGGGTCTCCATTTTGATCCTTATATCGCCACTTCACTCGTACGAATGTACGTGAAATGTGGTTCGCTCTGCAATGCAGTCAAACTGTTTGATAAAATGCGTCAATGTGAAGTTTCAGGCCAGGACGTCGCGCTGTGGAACTCTATCGTTGATGGGTACTCCAAAAATGGGTTCTTTGAGGAGTGTCTGGTTCAGCTTCGTCGAATGCAGGTCTTGAATGTCGAGCCTGATGGTTACACTTTATGCATATTTCTTGGGATATGCGACGTTTTTTTGGGTATTTCGTGTGGGAAAGAAATTCACGGTTATGTTTTGAGAAACATGTTTGACGGTGATCCGTTTTTAGTTACTGCAATGATTGACATGTATTCGAATTACGCTAGGCCAATGGACGCGTGGAATGTTTTTCGGAAGTTCGAGAATAAGAGCAACATTGCGGTGTGGAATGCAATGATCAACGGTTTTTGTGAAAATGGGTGTTGGAGAAATGCCTTGGAGTTGTACACTTCAGCGAAAATCGAGGGCCTTGAGTTCGGTTCCACTACATTTTCGAGTGTGTTAACAGCTTGTTCACAGGGCGAGGCGACGGATTTCGGCCGCCAGCTACACTGTGATGTGGTCAAGACTGGATTCGAGAACGACCCTTATGCTAGTTCTTCTCTCGTAACGTTTTACTCGAAATGTGGAATTCTTGGAGATGCGGTGAGAGTGTTTTCTACGTCTAAAGATAAACACGTTGGACTGTGGAATAGTTTAATTTCGGCTTATGTTAACTGCGGTTGTCCAAATGATGCTGTGAATATTTACACTCGGATGATATATAGAGACATTACACCCGATTCTTTCACCATATCAAATGCTTTGACAGCATGCAGTATGATTGGATCGAGTTATTTAGGAACAAAGATACACGGGAACACGATAAAGAGACCAATAAAAGAAAGCGTTGCCTTGCAAAGTGCTCTGTTGACAATGTACTCAAAGGTTGGGAGTATAAAAGATGCGCATAAAGTGTTCGACGAAATGAAGGAAAAAGATGTGGTGGCTTGGGGTTCCATGATATCAGGGAATTGCGAAAATAGGAAATTCGAGGAGGCGTTATATTTATTCAAGAAAACGGAATCCGACGGTGTGAAATCCGATTCCAACATTATAGCAAGTGCGATTATTGCTAGTGTTGGAAACGATGATGAAAAACTAGGTCTTTGTATTCATGCACTTGCAATTAAGAGAGGTTTCGATTTGGATCCTTTCACGGGTAGTACGTTAATCGAGTTCTATTCGAAAGCCGGACAACCAGATATGGGTAAGAAAGCATTTTCCAGTGTCTTGCAAAAGAATAACGTTGTTTGGAATTCTCTGATATCATGCTATTCCCAAAATGCCCTCCCGAATCTCTCGATTACTCTTCTCCCTCAGATGATGCAGAACGGCATATATCCGGATTCAGTATCAATAACCACCGTTCTTTCAGCAGTTTCACAAATGGCAGCATTGTCTATAGGAAAAACCGTACACGGTTACAGTATAAGATTTCTACTTCCAAAAGAAAATCAAGTAGAAAACGCGTTACTCGATATGTACATCAAGTGCGGAAGCTTCACGTACGCGCAAAGAATCTTCCTGAACATTCCTGAAAGAGACATCGTAGCGTGGAATTCAATTATCGCCGGTTATGGATCTCACGGCGAATGTCGTAAAGCCATCGACTTTTACCACGAGATGAGAAATTCGGGAATATCACCAGATGAGATAACTTTCCTCTCACTCATCTCCTCATGCAATCACTCTGGTTTCGTACAAGAAGGCCTAAACCTATTTCGCTCAATGAGAGAAAACGGGGTCGAGCCCAAAATCGAGCACTACGTTAATATAATCGATCTCTTGGGCAGAAGCGGACGCTTAGACGAAGCTTGTCGATTTATCGAGAATATGGCCATTGAACCCGACAGAGGGGTTTGGCTTTCTTTACTGTCTGCATGTCGAGTTCATCGAAATATTGAGCTTGGAGAAATGGCTGCACATAAGTTGATAAATATCGAGCCTGAAAGTGGGAGCGGTTATATTCAGCTGTTGAATTTGTATGTGGAAATGGGGATGAAAGAAAAGGCTGCAAAGTTGAGGGGAATGATGAGAGAGAAGGGATTAACGAAGGTTCCCGGGTGCAGTTGGATCGAGGTGAAAAATAAGGTTGATGTTTTTTACTCGGGGGATTCGTCTTCTTCGAGTACGGTAAAGATTTACGAGACACTTGATATTCTTAAGAATAGCATGAAGAGAAGAGAATGCAGTTTTGAAGAAGGTGAGACAATGTATGAACCAGGATGAGTGATGTGGGATTTTTTCTGATTATTTTTGGGTTCAAGAAAATATTAAATATATGTTCGGTTGACATAATTTATCTTTTTGAAATGCTTTTAATATCTTTTTGTTGTTTGATGTTTTTTTAGGGATGAGCACGATACGGCTCTGTTGTTCGTTTCAAACGGTTTTTGGTTTTTAGTTTAGTGTTCGGTTTCAGTATCGGTATATTTTTTCAGTTAGTAGCCTCATCCTCATCCAAAATCCCCTCCCCATTTTATGCTGCTTCCTCTGATTCTGAATATGCAAAGAAGAAAATTACAAACAGAAAAAAATAAAATAATTCAAACTTAAAACAATCAAGAACACTAACAGCAAAATAAAAGTCCAAGATAAGAATACAGTGATAAAAATATAGTGTAATTGTCAAAACAAAGTTATATAACTACTGACTATTGAGTATAAGGATTAATTTAGGGTTTCAAATTATGATCGGTATGTTAAAAGGATTAATTATGGGTAATTTTGTCGAAAATTATATTCTTTTCAAGCCCCTAAATGATTCTCTTAAAAGTAAAATATATCAAGAAACCACAACTAAATGTATGTATTTTCTTTATGTGAAACTTGAACATATAAATTAATTTTAAATTTTTTCATCTAATTAAATTCAAGTGTTGGCATTTTATATTTTTTATGATATATTTTATTAAATATTTCATTGTTAGTTTTAAAAGTAATACGCGGTGATAAATTTATATCCTTGTTAGAAATAAATTTTAGGGGTCCCTAAATTTTAAGATGTATAATAAAATTTAGGGTAAATTACACACACCCCCCTGAGGTAAGCTTAAATAACTGTAAGGTCCCTGTGGTATCGATAATTACACTTAGCCCCCTGAAACGTAGTCAGAAACTCTAATGGGATAATGAATTGGATACGTTATTCCGATAGGGTTCTAACGGACTATTGGTTTCAGAAAGTGGTGAAGACAACAAAGAGCTATGGGTGATTTAAGAAATGTTCGGGAATGTTCGGGGAGCCATGTCACCCCATAGCTCTTTGTTGACTTCACCACTTTCTGAAACCAATAGTCCGTTAGAACCCTATCGGAATAACGTATCCAATTCATTATCCCATTAGAGTTTCTGACTACGTTTCAGGGGGCTAAGTGTAATTATCGATACCACAAGGACCTTACAGTTATTTAAGCTTACCTCAGGGGGGTGTGTGTAATTTACCCTAAAATTTAAATTGTAAATATCAATGTAAATATTTTCGAATAAGTAATCGCAAAAAAATATCTAGTAAAAATTTATTCACTCTGATTTCTCGTCACACTTTATATTTTATATATCTTTAGAACAAATATTAAGATGAAGAATATGATTAAAGTGTTCAATACGAGTAAACATAAAACAAAAACAAGCAAAAATAAATATAAATAAAAATGAGTATAAAAGATAAATACTAAAATATATTTTATTGTAAAATTGAAAAGACTAATAAGAAAGGGAACAACTATTTTGAATACTAACTTTTGCTTAGTTGAATACCAAAAAAATAGAAATTAAATAATTAATTGTAAATTACTTTAATACCCTTAATGAAAATTAAAACCAAATAATATTACAAATACTATTTTTCTTTCTTAAAAACCAAATAATCAAAAACCTAAAAAAAACATTTCCCTCCTCACTCCCAAACCCCTCACCTCCTCCACCTCCTTCTTCTCCCTCCCCAAAACCCTCCTAAAAAACCCCAAAACAAAAGAAATCAAAACCTTACACAACTTGCAAAATGGCCTCAACTGACAATAGAATGGTAGTTTACGAGCAAGGAGAACCCATTCAGGTATGTATTCATGTATTTTTTGAGCTAAAACATCGATTTTGAAATTTTTTTTTTTTTAAAGCTCGCCATGTATTTTCGACACATACAGGTCGAAAATACACCTATTTTTCGACATGTATGTGTCGAAACTACCCTTAGATTTCGACGCCCAAGTGTCGAATTATGATGCAATTTTCGACACTTAAGTGTCGAAAATTACCCAAAATTTCGACACTTAAGTGTCGAAAATTGCATCATAATTCGACACTTGGGCGTCGAAAATTACCCAAAATTTCGACTCTTAAGTGTCGAAAATTGCATCATAATTCGACACTTAAGTGTCGATTTGGTTCCTGTTGCAAATTTACTTGTCTTATATTTTCGACACTTTTGTGTAGATCGATTGCACCCATTCATTTACCACGTCAGAAAAATTCCCAACAAAAGAAGCTTTAATGGCATGGGTTCGTGAAGTATGTAAAAGAATTGGAATGGTGTTAATGATTGGGGGTTCGAGTGACGGGGATAGAGGACGTAGGACACCGTATGTGATTGTTCGTTGTGAGCGTGGGGGCCATTATGTTGGCAAGAAGGTACCAGGTGAAGATGATCAAAGACCGGGAAAAAGGAGCACCGGTTCAAAGAAATGCAATTGTCCGTTTAAATTGAAGGGGACAAGGGAACACAAGGATGATGAAAAGGCTGAGTGGAAATTGGATGTTAGTTGTGGTATTCACAACCACAACTTATTCGAAAACTTGCACGGACACTCTTATGCCGGAAGATTATCAAAGGAGGATGTTTCCTTTGTTCACACTATGAAGAAAGCAATGGTGAAACCAAGGGCAATTCTAAGAGCATTGAAGCAAAAGGACCCGTCTAATGTAACTGGTATGAAGACAGTTTACAATACTATCTCTAAGTTAAATTTCAGTGAATTGGATGGGAGATCTCAATTGCAATCATTGTTTGTCAAGTTGAAAGAAGATGAATACCTCTCGTACCATAGATCGAACGAGTTGAATGCGATTACCGACTTGTTTTGGATCCACCCGAAATGCATTAAGTTGGCACAGTCGTATCCGTACGTATTCGTCATCGATTGCACGTACAAGACCAATCGTTACGGACTCCCATTTCTTGAGATTGTGGGTTTTACTTGTACCAACAAGACGTTCTCAATTGCCTTTGCTTACTTGGACCACGAAAAGACGGAAAATTTTGAATGGGCGTTGCGTTGTTTGAAGGAGGCCATGACCAGTTGTCCTCGGCCTAATTGCATTGTAACAGATCGAGATTTGGGTTTAATGAAAGCAGTGGCCAATGTGTATCCATCGAGTCATCACTTGCTGTGTCGGTGGCATGTGAACAAGAATATAGTGGCCAATTGTAAGAAATTGTTCCCAAAGGACATCACCAAATGGAAGCAATTTCAGTCGAGTTTTTCGGCTCTTATTGAAAGAAATACCATAGAGGAGTTCAATGAGGATTGGGAGGATTTGAAAAGAACATTTATTGGTTATCTCCCGGCTATAGAGTATGTAGCTAATTCATGGTTGGATCCGTACAAGGAGAGACTTGTATCGGTGTGGACAAATAAGTATACTCATTTTGGAACGTACACTTCTAATAGGGTGGAGGGGGCACACGGACGAATGAAAAGGGATGTGCGTAATTCAACTGGCACATTTGTGGATTTGTATACGAAAGTCCACAATCAAATTGTCGAACAACACAATGACATCAAGGCTTCCTTTGAAGTAAGTAAAAATACTTACGAGCACAGTTTCAAAACGTTGATATACAATGAGCTTCGTGGAAGTATCTCAAAATACGCTCTACAACTACTCAAAGTTGAGGTGGACAATGCGAAACTATTGCAACCGAGCGATATGGGTTGTAGTTGCGCCATTCGAACAACCCACAGTCTACCATGTCGCCATGAACTTCATGAGTATGTTGTTGTGAACAAATGTCCTATCCCACTTGAGTTAATAGGCTCGTATTGGAAACACATGAGTATGGAGCCCGTCGCGACCACAGGCCAAGTCATCCTACCAACCATCGACGAAGAATTATCGGAATACCAGAAGCTCTTTGAATGTGCCGATCTCGATGCAAAAACTCGATTGCGCAACCATTTGAGACATTTTACCCACCCAGAGAAGACTAACCTTACGGAGCCAAGTGAAAAAGTTGTTAGCAAAGGTCGACCGGCAAAAAGTAGGAAAGACAAATCAAGCACTCGGGACAAATCACATTTTGAGTATGTGGAGCCAAAGAAAAAAAAATCGAAGCAAGCTAGTTGTTCTCCAAAGGTAAATGTCGCTACTATCGTCTCATTTCATTGAAGTTGTATTTTATAATTGTGCTGAGTAGTAATGAAATGTAATATACTGCAGCTTATACCTGTACTGATGAGATTACGAGGGCATTCGAATGATTCTTTCAACACTATACCAACTCAAGAGTCAGGAAAAAGCACTATACCGACACAAGAGTCGGTCAAACCATTATTTGAAGATGCAGATGTGGGATTGCCACCAGGTTTGATCGGCAAGAATAAGTACATTGACACGATCCATCCACGATTTCGTATGCACGTTCGAGAAATCATCAATGTCGGTTCAGATGGACACTGTGGATTTCGGGCAGTTGCCTCTATGATGGGATTTGGAGAAGATGAATGGGGTCGAGTGCGAGATGACATGCTACGGGAGTTGACTTATAATTTTTCCACTTACACGACCATGCACCGTGGCGAAGAAACCGTTAGAAGCATGCAAGCTATTGTGAGTAACTGGGATGTTCCTGCAACTCGTGATCATTGGATGTCTTTGCCAAATATGGGTCATGTAATTGCTTCAACATACAATATTGTGCTTGTCTACTTATCCAAGTATCAGTGTCTCACGTTCCTTCCCCTATTGAGCGATCCAAAGCTTTTCAGCGAGAGGCAAGAGCACGGTATGGCATTCGTCGACAACTGTCACTTCGTGCATGTTGTATTGAACAAGAATTGTCCAATACCTCCTATCGCCGATTATTGGTACCGGTGTCATGATCCTAAAGCTGATGGTTGGAAGCCTGCAGAAATGGATGGTCGGATTACAGCATTTCGAGAATTAATAGGTCAAAATGTTGCCACGCGAGAGAGTTTCGAGATTATTACTATATCAGACAATGGTGATAGTTCTCCCAACATAAATATGTAAAGTTACTGGTGATACATTCAATGTTATTAAGTGTTGGGTTTTTATTTGAAAAAACTATGTTTTTTTTTTAAACCCCAAATAGTTCATGGGGTCGAGGTCGATCCGCCTGGGGTCGAGGAGGATGGGCTCCATGCCTACTCAGTTGTAACATGCATCTGGGTCGGAACCAATTCATGTAGTCCGGCGAAGTGTCCGCCTCCCCGAGTTCAATTTCAACGGACCTCGACTCCTCGTCCAGACAATACTCCTCCCACCGATCAGAGAATCGTTCGCCGTACGCAACGAAAATTGAGTTCTGGACCGGTCGACCTTTGCTAACTAGAGCTTTGTACATATCTTTTGACATGTATGCACGACCTGGAATGATTTGCACCCGGTTGAACTGCCTCAACACTCTGTCCGGATGATATGCCTCGAAGTGGTCCATGCAACATATCATCCCACTAAACCAAGCAGAATCTGGCATCGGGAAACGATCACGAATAGCCGTATACGGTGACCATATAACCTATTAAAATAAATAAAAAATTAGATGTAAAAACCTACTTAAGTAGTAATAACAAATTATTAAACTGGTATGTTACCTGATCGGGGATCAAATCATCTAATCGAGATCGCAGGTACGACGCTCGTTCAGGCGTTGAAGTAGTCTTTGACTGAGGCTCCCATCGGCTCGCTAATGGCCCCTCGAATTCCGTCTTCAATGTGCCACCCCCCAAATAAGGAAAGTGCTCGTAAATCCATGACTGAAAGAGCGTCAGCCAGCCAGCCATCGAGTTCGTTGATTTTTGTGAGGCTGAGGAAAGCTCATCGTACAACCGGCAAAGACATGCAGTGCCCCAAGCATACTCGCCGATCCGATCCAAATCAGATACAAGATTTAGGTACTCAACGCTTACCATATTGCCCGTCTTGTCGCACAGTATAGTACACCCGAGCAAAAATAACAAATACGCCCGAATGGCGTACGTCCTCTTCTCCGCACTATCTCTCATGGTCACTTTGCTAAATTTAGCCTTCAACCATTCCAACTTGACCGCTTTCTTCTTGTTTACATCGTCCGGGTACTCACCTAGCAACTGGAACATCAAAGTACTGGGAATGGTTTTGGAATCACGGACCAAACGCTCGCAGGATACGGTACGCCCAACAACTGCCAAACCGACCAACGAACTCACATCGTCAAGTGTGATGGTCATCTCTCCAACAGGTAAGTGAAATGTGTTGGTAGCTGGCTGCCATCTCTCTACGAAGGCTCTAAGTAGATGGCCGTCCACAGTGTTGTACGATGCCTGTACAACTGACATTAAACCACATCTTTGTACTACCTCTTTAATAAACGGCGCCGGCTCCCAACCTTTCAAAGTTGTTGTGTGATTTCGTATTCGAAATTCTGAGCCGCGCTCCGAACGATCTGGCCCTCCGTTCACAATATGATAAGCAATGTGCTTATCAAATTTTGTGTACAATTCCGGTATCTCGGGACCTAGGACCGGTTCATTGCTCGAATCACCAACTTGTACAGTCGAATGTAGAGCCGGCACCGGATTCGTTGACGAAGAACCCTCTCCAGACTTCTTCTTGGTCGTGGTCTTTTTCTTGGTCGTGACTGCTATGCCCTTGCCTTTATCGGATAATTCCTTCCTCTTTTTACGGTTCGAGACAGTCGGAGGTATACGAGGTTGACGTGGTTCTTCCACTGCAAAATAACACACAAATAAAAATTAATATACATAATATAAACACAAGCAAATAAAAATAGGAAGAAAAAAAAAAAAAAAAAAAAAAAAAAAAAAAAAAAAAAATCACAGTTCAAATTCGACAGAAACCTGTCGAAATATGGGGTAATTTTCGCCAGTTAACTGTCGAAAATGGATTTCATTTTCGACAGGTTGCTGTCGAAAATGCAACCCATTTTCGACAGTTAACTGTCGAAAATTACAAAATCCAAACTCAACATTTTTACCATTTTCGACATCTACATGTCGATTTTGGATGAATTTTCGACAACAACCTGTCGAAAATTCATCGAAATTCGACATGTACAGGTCGAAAATGGAGAACGAAGAACCGACCCACGAATCTCAAATCAATGCTCAAATCGACTGAAATCAGATGCACCCATTACTAATTAACGATCATTCTAACCTAAAACAACCAAATCCTAATTACCCATATCAAACATTCAAATCTTAAATAAATATTAAAGAAAAAAAAAATCGAAACAACTATAACTTACTATTCGAAGACGACGACGGCGGCGGCTTTGGGCGACGTTGGGCGGCGTGGGCGGCGTTAGGCGGTGTTTGGCGTCGGCGTCCGGCGGCGGCGATGGTTGGAGCGGCGGCGGCGGCGTCGGGCGGCGTGGACGGAGGGAGGTTGACGGAGGGAGTTTTTTGTGTTTGATTTTTTTTTTCTTTTTTTTTCTTTTTTTTATTTGGTTTTCAAATAGGTAATTTCAAAGAAAAATTAATGTAATTAGTATTTTGTATGAAAGGGTATTTTTGTACTTTTATTTTTATTTTGGTATTAAAGTAAGAAAAAACTTAAAAATATGTACTCAATTGTGGTTTTCAACTAGGTAGTATTCAACTAAGCAAAAGTTAGTATTCAAAATAGTTGCCCCCAATAAGAAATGGTATAATTGGCGTAACATATAACTTAAGGAACAATTGGAAAATTTAATAGTGGAAAGGAAGTACGTAAATATTTTTATTTTTATTTAGTACAAGGGAGGTAAGTGAAATTAACCTATTTTTTAATGTTTTAGGATGATTATCTCCTGACAGCATGAACCATAGAAAAGTTTGAGTCGTATATACAAAAAATAAAAATAAAATTAAAAAAAAAACGAGAAAAAAGAAAAAGTAGAAGAGTTGTATCACAGAAAGAAGAGTTGTAACTGAATTTTTTCATAGTCTTTCTATTATTTCGATATGGGCAACATTTGTATTATTTGTGAAGAGACGAAGGGGAAACTCCCACCCCTATTTGTTGCCACTTTGCTCCTCCTCTTCTTGCAACTGCATCGCAAACTCGAGGCTTCGAAGTACGTCACTCATTTCCAGCTGCTCGCTTCCCGTTACATTTATGCATGCAAAAGCTGTCTCGGTGAATTTACTCAAGCATTTAGGGGCAATTTGACTGTACAGATCAGGATCAATATATTGTTCAAGTGTCCCTCTACCACAAGACTCAGCCAGTTTGCTAATTTCTAGTGGCTCTAGTAGCTCTATCTCTATTGGATTGATGAATAACACTCCGAACAAAACCCGGCCTAAAAACAACACGTTATACTTTTTTTCCCGGATATAAGATGGCGCTAGCAAGACCTTGGCCACCCATTTCTCATCCAGTAGGATTTTTCTCAAAGTGACAATGTGGGGTATATTGCGGTACTCATTGCAATTGATGTTAAGGTAATGCGATCCCCTGGCGGCACCTACGCAAATCTGGAGGCATTGCTTCCACGTTAATGGTGGATTCTTCGTAATATAAAGATGGTGGTATAAGCTGCCACGCGGCATCTAATCGTAGACTAATAACATCTCTCCGCCCTCGTCGCAGTAGCCGATTGGTGATACCACGTGTAGGTGCCTTAGCTTTGACGCCATGTCGATTTTATCTAGGAACTCGCGGGTAGATAAGAGAAGTGGATTCAGCCTTTTGATCACCACGGTGGTGGCGCCGCCCTCGATGAACCCTTTGTACATGTTGTCGGATCCTCCTGTGTCGATGAGGAAATTTTTGTCCAAGTTGTCTGTGGCGGTTTTGATCTCTTCCAACGAGAAACGTCTACATAAGCCCGATGTAGGACAAGATTCACTGGTGGCAGGTGTACTTGTACCTAAATCAAACTCTGCTAGTTTTACATTTCAGGTATCATCATAAGGCACATTAAAGTAAGACCATGACAAGTTTGAAAATCAAGATAGATATGAATAGTCAAGGTTTGATTTTCAACTATTTATCGAATTTGTACCTAATAATGATGGCGATTCATTTTCCTTGAGCGGAAGCTGAGCAATAACCACGTTGCCATTAGTTTGTTCATTCGCAGGAGGGGTGAAATTCTGCACATCTGTAGAGTAAACTATTGGGTGCCTTGTCTGAACTGATGAGCCATCTTTATCATCATGTGGAAACTGAACTGTAACCACATTGCTATTTGTTTGTTCATTCGAAGAAAGGGTGAAATTTTGCACAGTTGTAGAGAAAACTGTTGGCTGCCCTGTTTGAACCGATGAGCCATCTTTATCATCATGTGGAAGCCGAGCAATACCCACATTGCTATTAGTTTGTTCATTCGGAGAAAGGGTGAAATTCTGCACAGCTGTAGAGAAAACTGTTGGTTGCCTCGTCTGAACTGATGAGTCATCTTTATCATCATGTGGAAGCTGAGCAATAACCACATTGCTATTAGTTTGTTCATTTGAATGAAGGGTGAAATTCTGCACAGCTGTAGAGAAAACTGTTGGCTGCCCCGTCTGAACTGATGATTCATCAGAAATAGTTGTTGTTATTTCCAAAGATTGCTCAAAAGCCAACTCAAGTTGTGACACAACTTGGCACATTGTTGGTCGGTTCTTCGGTTCGTCAGATAAGCATCTTTGGGCAACTCCAACAAATGTCTTGAGGCAATTTGGCGAAATCTCCCCTCTCATACTAATTGATACGATTTGATCAGCTTCTCCCTTGTTTATCTTATCTCGTGCCCACACGGACAAAACTCGCTCGTCCTGTGGAACCATCAAATCTACTGCGGGCCTCCTACACAACACTTCCAGCAACACTACTCCAAATGCGTATGTATCACTTTTTCTGGTCAATTTATGAGTGCGGTAGTAATTTGGATCGAGGTACCCAAATGTGCCTTTAACGTTCGTGGTAATGTGGGTCTCTAGCTTTCTTTTGTTTTCAAGCTTGGCCAATCCGAAATCAGAAACCTTAGCTATGAAATTTTCATCAAGCAGGATATTTGAAGCTTTTACATCTCTATGTATGACTCCATGGCCTGTGTGAAGGTAATCTAGTCCTCGACCAGCTCCCATGCAAATATCAAGGAATTGTTTCCATGTGAGAGAAGAACGTGTATTATTTTCCCTTTCAAGTTTGTAAATATGATCAGCCAATGTTCCACATGGCACGTATTCATAAACAAGAATCATTTCTCGTTGCTCGTTGCAGTAACCAATTAGAGAAACTAGGTTCACATGTCGGAGCTCAGAAAGTGTCTCGATCTCTGTCAAGAACTCGTGGGCCCCTTGCTTGGAGCTTGATTTCAACCTTTTTATAGCAACTATGATTTGCTCTTTATCAATGTGGCCTTTGTAGACTTTACCAAATCCACCCCTTCCAATTACAAGTGTGTCACTGAAATTTTTAGTGGCTAATTGTATCTCATCTAGTGAAAAAATGCGACAAAGACGTTCAGCCCTCACCGATGGCTTTGGCTTGTTTCCCTCCTCATCAGTATTAGCTTCTTGAATTTTCAGCAACTTATGAACGACGATACATAAGAAAGAAATTATAGATATTGCGACAGTTGCAATTGCATTTCTATTAAAAAGAAGAACGAATAAAGTTTGAACAGTGTGGGATGGTGATTCCCGAGTTAGAGGCAATGGATTTGGACTAGCAAGACTATTATCAGAGTTGCTCAACTTGAATATTTCAAATCCCGAAAAAAATGCATGAGCGCCTATAAGATCGTCATGCGACTTCAATGAAACCATTATATCACGTTTGCCCTCATTTTTGTTCCCACTCACCATCACCATGTAGTCCCTATACCATGGGATGGAATTTTCATCCCTTCGGTTAACTACGTCCATATTAGTGTGAGCAATCATTTCATTAATAAGGACTTCAAACATATTATCACCAGTTCCTGCAATCTTGAGCCCCAACTCTGATAGGTGAACCCTGATCAAGTACTTGAACCCCACATCTACCGGCATCTTAATTCCATGTGGTATTGTTTATTTTGTTTGCATTTCGGGATGCCCGGTTCGGAAACATGTGATCGTAATTTCCATCAGACTGAACAGGGTTTTGCTTAATCTCTACTCGGTGGAGTATTTCAAGTGCAGTGTTGTAATCAAAGTAAACCAAATACTTCTCACCAACCAGTTGGAGCCCAACATATCCTCCTTCAAAGTAAGAAATACTTGGAGGCACCGAGAAAATCTCAATGCCATTTATGAAAGCATATGTATCTCATGATCGACCGCTTTCAGGAGAAAAAATCATGTTTAGCCGTTGATTCTCTTGTATGTTTAAACAGAATTCCTTGGCGAAATAATAAACCTTAAGAGACTCAGCTGTGAGTGAAGCACTGAAGTTACTGAGCAGAGTAAAAGGACCGGTTTCAACGGTGAATAAGTCGTCGAGCCCTTTAAAGCCTTTATATGAAGTGGGATTAAAGTGAAGACGGATAATTTTCTGACCTGGGCTCACATGTAATTCATAGGAAAACTGAGTTTTGGAGATTCTTGCCGTTTCGTGGGGAACTGGATCGGATGAGATCAAATTTGGGATGACGGTTGAGATGGTTGACGAGCCCTTCATTTGTAGTACGGAAGAAGATTTCGGTTGTACATCTCCAATCCATTCCCTGCCATTATCTGCAGATGAAGTGCCTTTGGAACCACAATTAATCAAAACATCGCCTGCGAAGTGACTTGGATTACTAATGGAAGCAGTGAGTTTGATGAGAATGAAAAGAAATAGCACAACATTTAAAAGTGGATGCAGATTCATGATGGGAAATTTGGGAGATAATATTTTTTTCTTGTTTTTTGATAATTAAATTTGGGAGAGGATGATCATTGATCAGTAGTGATGAGTTTCATAATTTAAGGTGACTTGCCACCATGTTTTGCTGACCTATTCTAAGTCGGTATAAATTATTATTATTACTTGATCTTTTCACTTTCAATGGTTTTGTATAATGAATTGGAATCTAATTTGTCAACTTTTAATGAAAGGGATTTATCCCCTTTCCACGTCTGGAGGCGTATAAATGCATAGGAACTCTTGAAAGGTTTTTCGCAAAAAGTCAACGTCTTTAAATGCAGAAACTCCAACTAATTAGGACCGGCTCAAGCCCATATGGGGTCCTATGCAAAAAAATAATTTTGGGGCACTTTGCATTAATTTTTTTAATATAAAATTAAATAGTTTGGATAATTTTATTTGTTTAAATACACGTATTAAAATTATTAATTATTATGTTATTATTTATACAAAATTCAGGCTATATATATTAATATTATTTATTTAAATAAAAAAATATAAATTTTATTTTGTATTTAGGGGCCCTAATAATAGTAAATATAATTTTTGGAGCTCTAATTATAATACTCATAAGTAGGGTGCCTTAGGCATAGACCAAAGTTGCTTATAGCCTAGGGGTCGGGCCTGCAACTAACCGTTCGATAAGGAATGATCTAGCGGTTCGAATCTCTTTGTCATCTGTTGCTAGATCCAGCTTGTCATACATGGTTAGCCTAGTATAGTTTATGTCTCTCGTATGATTTGCAAGTTATTATACAAGAGTATAAGTTTGCTCAGTGCACCTATACGATTGGCTACGTGTTCCTGTATTCAACTAGTTATTGAATATATTCTGAAATAGAGGGATAGTAGTTTTTATATACTTATGATTATATAGAAAATGGCTTTCATTTTTGCAATTTTTTGTATTCTTCTACACTTTCACTTTAATGCTGCATCTGTAGATGGTTTGTTTAAGTTCTTCTTGGCAATAGAACCGAACCCATAACCGAACACAAATAATATCGAGTTACATTATAGCTAACGGCATCGTCACTTATTTTTTTTCTTTTTTTTTTTTAAACACCCATATTTTGAGAAGTCTTTATTAAGTATGGCTTTTGAGTATTTACTTCCCAGGTATCTCTGATTATTTAATGTAGCACAAATACTACATTACGTTGCAAGCATATGAGATGCAAAATTGTATTGTTTTGGCATAGCCCATTGGACTCTTTTACATGAACATGTTGTTTCATCCCACCACCAGACGAAACTAGAACTTTATCATTGGGGACCGAATATACATTAAAACAATAATATAAAGAAGTTAATGACAACAATGATTATTTTAATAGTGACGAGTCTACGATATTATTACACGGTGAATCGATGAACACTGTCCATAACTTTGACGTTTTGAACCTAAAAGATATGTCTGAAATGTTGGAGCGCGCCGAAGAAGAAAATTACGTTTTTACCTTCAAGGGTGATCACGGCAACGACTTTTTGAAGTTCTAACTGCTTCTATACATCAACAAACGCTCGCATAAAATACATCTCTTAATTTTCAGACGACTAAACTCTTTAATTGCCGACAACATTCGTATGTGTTCTCGAGTAAAATATTTATTGAATCAAAGGTAAGTATGAAAAACAAAAACGAAAAAGAAATCGTTGAACTAAATTAACATGATAAACAACCCTAAAAACCATATGTTCCGAAAAACTCGTTTCGTTTTCCCAAGACAATTGTATTTACCTATCTTGTTCATGCCGAGCAGGAAAAGTAGGCATGAATTCCTTAGACTTAGGTAACGGAATTTCGCGGAACCATTCATGTACGAGAGCCGCTTCGGCAGTTATCCGCTGCAAAGTTTCCAAATTTACTCAGTTACATACTTGATCTATAGCCAGAGCAAAATTCCAATCAATTTAAGCAATGAAATAAATACATAGAGACGAATGTCTATAGAAATATACCTTCTCGGGGTCATACGTTAGAAGCTTGTTCAACAAGTCGAGTCCACCGTCCGATAGTACGTGTGCTTGAAATATCTTGCGCAATTGGTTGTACCTAAATTTAAAAAAAAAATGTGCACTCGTTAGAAGCAAACAAAACGTCTTAGGAAAAACGGCACTTTCGTCGATGGATATGAGGCAATAAACACCAGACCGGAATCACTCGAAAGCTGCACGCCTGATAAAACATTGGCAAAACAAGCCAACATTAATTTTGTGGGTAACTTTGTAATAATTAAAAATAAAAAGATACCGATTACTTACTTATGCTCGACGAACTTCGCCTTGGCACCAGGGAGTTTAGAAAACCCGGGCCAGATTGTCTCGTTTGGAGTGCCGAGAATCCTGAAGATCTGCAACATAACCGTAAACAGTAAATTAATTTAGACCAAATACTTGTGAATTGATTGTCTTAAAACATCAAATATTTGCAGCGAAAAACGACAAAATTCACCTTGTGAAGCTGATTAATCTCTGATGTCCCGTTAAATAATGGTCTTTTTAATAAAAGCTCAGCCATAATGCATCCAACCGACCACATATCGATTGCCGTAGAATATTCGTTAGCTTCCAAAAGAAGTTCCGGTGACCTGAGATACGATGTTACTATTCAGCATTTATAACCTCGCTTAAATAAATTTTTTTTCCAGTCCCGACTCGGGGTAATTTAGAACGTGCTAATTTATTAACACGATAATTTTTAATATTTCGCTAAATTAATAGAATTTCTCTAGTCCCGACTGTATTCAATTTATAGAGGTTTAACAGTAAGTAATAAACATGTGAATGGAGAGATGCTCACCTGTACGGCAGAGTAACCACCCAGTCGCTATATGGTTTCAGAGGGTTCCCGTATTGACGAGACAAACCGAAGTCGCATATCTTCAACTCGCCGCATTTATTTAAAAGCAAATTCGAGGTTTTGAGATCTCGATGCAGTATCCAGTTTTCGTGAACATACTTAACCCCCTCTAAGAGCTGAAGCATGAGACATTTAACTTCACTCTGACTAAACGGAAATCCCGTTTTCTCCATCAATCCTTTGAGATCGTGATCCATGTACTCCATGACCATGTAAACATCGAAAACGCCATCATCAATATCTCCGTCCACGACTACTTCCTTGAAATCGACAATGTAGGGGTTGCGTAACGATAGAAGGATATTTATTTCCCGGAGTGAAGTCAAAGGAAACTTTTCGTTCCCGTTCTTCATCTTGACTTTCTTCAACGCAACGATTTCTCCGGTCTTGCTATCCTTGGCCCTATAGACAACCCCATAGGTTCCTTCGTTTATCTTGCCGCGTTTCTCGAACTCATGAACACTTCTGCAACACTGAAGCATATCGACACGAGAATCATGATCATCCATAAGTTCCGTGTCGTCAGGCGGAGGACTCACTGAGTTCCTACATTCTGTTAATTGAGCCAACTCGGAACCGGTCTTCCTCTTCAACTTCGGCTTCTCTTCATCAACTTCGTTAGTTTGGCGGTCGGCATCATTCGCCCAACGAGAAGATATTATAGTTCGTTCTGCCACGTGATGGTCGTCATCATCGTAATCGATTTCCCCTGTTTCAGTAGGGAATTCCGACGAATGCGGACTCGTAGTTTTCAAAGTATTCCGACTGTTAACCCTATTCCGGTCTCCTTTCAAATACTCGTTTTGAAGGTTTCTCAAAAATTCGAGCACTCCGGCGTCCATAAATTTAATTATGATTGTCCGCTTTCGTTTGAAAACTAACCTTACTTTGCCAGACACAATTATTGTACAAACAAACAATAAAATTTGTAACTTGACAGAACACTGAAAATTCGTATAAGATAAACTCGTGCGTGATATCTTGCCTGCGCAAATTAAAGCGCCGACAGTTCTCTTCTAGAGAGAGAGAAAAAACAAATATCAACCGCGTTGAAAGAGAAACTAATTCACGGAAATATATATATGATATATATATATATATATATATATATATATATATATATATATATATATATATATATATATATCGTATATGGAAACAAACCTCCAAAGAGTTTTATATTGATATTGAGTATTTTCTCTATTCTATATTTCATCAAATTGCATAGTAGTCCCTTTAATTTTTTTTTTTTTTTTCCGAATGCTATAACAATTAACAACGAATGAGGTTTCCTAGTTTCCTCTGTACTCTAATAACCGCTTGTAACATATATCCACAAACGAGCTAATTGCATAAAACCCCCTGTGTAATTTCGAATTGTCGAAAAAGTCATCGTGTTAAAAATATTAGCAAGGACCCCCCTATGTTGTGTTTTACGAAGCACACCGCTCCTTAATTCAAAATTGATGGTTAACTTGTATGCAATGACTAAAATACCCCTAATAGTTTTTAGTGATATTTCAATTTTTAAACAAATAATAATAAAATTAAAAAAAAAAAATAAAAAAAAATATCACACAAATAGGCAAACCTGCAGCTTCTCTCCCCAGTGGTGTGCAACGACTGTTTGTTGTTTCTTTTGGATAGAAAGAAAAAAGTGCAGCAAAGAAATTTTCGGTGGACGAAATTGTGGATTAAGAAACTATGGTAGCGGTGGTGGCATTCGAAGGCAGCGGCGGCAGTGTGGTGGATCCGGAGTAGAGTCGGCTTCAAGTTTGGGTGGAGCAGCTGGGCGGTGACGGCGAATCATTCTTCGAGTTTGACATTCTTCTTCTTCTTCGTCCTCGGGATACGACTCAAGATTCACAAATTGGAAGAAAATGCTTTGAAGAATGTTTGTTCTTTTTTGGGGTTTGGGCAGGGATGTGCCGAAAAAGCTTGAGACCCCATTTTTCTTCCATTTTGTTTTCTTGGATTTGGAATATGAATGAACTTCATGCTCAAATTGGGTTTGGTTGATGGTTTTTGCTGGAAAAATCAAGGTGAAAAAGTGGAGGGTTGTTCTTGAGGTTGAAGAAGAGGGCTTATTTGAAAATATAAAGGACTCAATTGAAAATCTTAAAAACTTCATTTTGGTGCTTATAAAATTTATGGGGGCATTTTGGTATTTTCGTGTTAAAAAAACGAATCCCCACTCGCATTCATGGCAAGTGAAGCACACGGTCAGCTCTCAGGGACCTTATTGCCTTTGATTAATTTTCATAGGGGGGTATTTGCAAATTGTTTTAACACGGGGTCTTTTTCAGCAATTAGAGATTACACAGGGGTGGTTTTTGCAAAAAACCCATCCACAAACCCCTGCGTATTATATTATATACACAACTCCAATTCGATGTTTCGGTCGGAAAGCCAGGACAATGCGATGCATCGGATTAAACTTTTCTCCTTCCTGGACTCCCGGGGCTAATAATATTCCTAACTGGTTCAACTCAATCAGCCACTATTTTTCTATGTACTGGGCCACGAGCTTGATTTAGAAGAATATTATTACGAAAGCTCAATCACCTTCAAATAAGGTTTGGGCACAACAAATTAACCGCAGCCCAATCGACATGGTATAAATAACGATATAATTCATTTATCAAAGGTATGTCCTATTATTATCTGGACAATTCTACTATTCGTATCCTCTCAACTATTTCTACTATCCGCACGTCTGACTTGAGCGTGAAAGGGTTTTCCGCCGGATCAAACCCCGGCCTAGTTCTCGTGTTCTTTATTCGCAGGTATCTCAAGACCATCTAGCACGTGAGCAGTGATCTACTTTCCTCAACTACTTAAGGTGATCTATTTATAGCATACCTTCTTTACGGTTTTGAACCAAAACAACTGGCATTTCCTGCACTCTTTTATTTGTCCAATCCCACGAACCAAAATAACATCTCGGCTAACAATTAACTTTTCAGTTTCAACATCATACAATCTGTAGCCTTTCGTTTCATCTCTATAGCCAATAAAAATACATTTGGTGCTTTTGTTATCAAATTCATAATGAGATTCAATAGTAAAATTTCTCTTTTCCTGCATAGTCACGTGCGCGATGAATTGTTTATTTTTATCGAAAATCTTTCAGGCATTATCACCAAAATGGAGATGATAGCCATTCTCAATCAATTGACCAAAACTCGGCAAATTTCTTCAATATCCGGAACAAATAGAAATAGTGTCACCATTCCCTTAGCTTGAACAAGTGCACCGTTGCCCAATCGAACTTTAGAACCTATGCTGCACGGACACTTCTAGAAGGTGAATAGTCCCCGTATCCGACACCTGGACACTCGGAAACCCCCGGACACTTCTCGGACACCCGTGTCGGGCCGTGTCGTAATTTCGCTAAAAGTAGGACACCCGTGTCGGGCAGTGTCCACAATTTTAAAAAAGTTGGGACACTTCTCTTACGTTTTAAGAGAGAGCCCTAATAAAAAAAATGCGCATTTTATTTTCTCTGTAATATAATACAGATTTCCTCTGTTTTCTTTGTGAGTCCACCAAAAGCTCCAAAAGTCTAGCCTGCGACGGCGACCAAGAACACGAGCAACAAGGGCGAGCGATTCTCTTATGCGATGACAATTTATACATATTTTTTACAATTTATAAATGTATCCTTATATTTTTATTATTTATAAATACACCCCTATATTTTTAATATTTACGCGTATCCCCCGCGTGTCCGTATCCTAATTTTTTGGAAATGCCGTATCACCGTGTCCGTATCCACGTATCGCCGTGTCAACGTATCCGTGTCCGTGCAGCATAGTTTAGAACTGATTGTATCCATATCGAAAAATAATTTCTCATTCCCTGTCATATGATTACTACATCCGCTATCAAGCTGCCATTTTTTTGAATTTTCTTCTACAGCCGATTGGCAAGCACAGAACAAATTTGCCGCCTCAGTCTCTGTTTCTTTTGTAATATTTGCACGATTTTCGAATCTAGGTTCATTCTTGTATTTGACACGGCAATCCTTTTTCAGACGACCACACCCATGGCATTGCGGTTGACTAAGATATCGACAATCTTGTGTATCAGGGTTCGTTCTTTTGCATTTCCTAGCAAAATAAATTTGAATCCTTGGAATGCATGCGTACCTTTCTCGTATTTTGACTCCATACTTCTTTTGTGCCATTATCCTTGGAAACATTGGTGCGGTTTACTGCATTATGTAACTTTGAGAGCGCTTTTGCATCGGCAATACGCGTCTCATCAAACCTTTTCTTTTCTGCATTTGACAGTTGGCTTGCATATTGTGGCTCCTCGAATCCACTATCGACGATACTCCACAATCCTTCTGACATGAGATACGTTCTCATTTTAATTTTCCAGAAATCGTAATTCTCCCCCAAAAACTGGAATGAAAGAATGCGATAACTCCGCTGTCATTTTTCAATTCTTTTTTTTTTCTTTTTTTTTTTTTTTTTGCAAATAGCCAAGGCTGTCCTTAAAAAAGAACCTTGCTCTGATACCACTTTGTGAATTTGCAAAGACAAACTTAGAAGAAAAATATTTCACTGGAGTTGTTGCGGCAGAGCTCAAAACTTTTCTTTTATTTATATCTATTTGGCTTTTCACGTTCTACACTTCACATAGCAAAATGCTTTCACATATATACTTAACAAAAGAAATTTCTAGACTAGAAGAATACAAATTGAAACATGCTGGATACATTTGAAAGATAGATACATTTTATTGTTATTACTCCTTGATGTGTTATTCGAAGAGTCTACTAGTGCATTGCTTTCCAACAGTCTGAGCATGATTCGCGGGAACGGCCCTCTTCGTTCCGGATTCCGTAATTCCGGGACTGGAACGTCGGGAAACAGACAAAAGATGGTCGGAAAGCCGGGACAATACGATAAATCAATACTATCGCGGCTGTCGCGGGTACCGGAACAGGCTGGAACGGGATTGAAACGGCATGAATCATCTAATTTACTTCTCCGACGATGGCTTAACGATGTCAAATTAGGGTTTTAACTTTTTCAGTTAGAAGTTTAAAAAAAAAAACATACAATTAGATCCCACACTTTAAATGTGATTTGATGTTTGGTAAAGGGAATGGGAAAATTATGATTAGGTTTTTTAAGTTTTCAAAATTTTCAATCTAGTCATAATTATTTTTTTATTTCTTCTAAGGTAAAGAGATATTTTCAAATGCATGTTACAATTTCACCCTTAATTCGGATTTACATTGTTTGTGCATTTTTACACTTCTCAAGGTTTAAAGAATTGTTCTAAAAATAAAAATGGAGTTCTAAAAATATTAACAATAAAAATTTATTTAACATTAATTCTATTTTTTTACATTTTAATTAAAATTTGTCCATTCCAATCGCGACACTACAATGGAACTGGAACAACAGTGTTCGCAATAGTGTACTCAACGTTCCGGCGAACCATATGTCTGAGAGTCTCGGTATGTTCGAATATATCAATTATTCTAATCTCTTTCAGAACATATTTCTCTGCGATCTAAAGTAGATTTTCTTTTTCCCAAACAAAACAAATGTTATGGTTTAGCTTAGTAACGTGATGCATTCCTCTACTCTCTATGTCTGGATTTTATGATTTATTAATTTGGCGCAGGTACGATTGATTTATTAATTACTTGATGGTCAATTTGCATTATGTTCTACATGTCACGAGTACAATATGCAAAATCAGACTTTGCATGGCGAAGAAACGACGGCCAAGGAACATATTATGAAGTGGTGTGTGGATTATCTCAACCTGTTCAAACAAGCGAATACCATTTTGCACAATAGCCATCGTCCATCACACCCATCCACGTGGCTACCTCCGACGCAAGGCTTTATCAAACTCAACGTGGACGCGGCATTTCCAGTGGGTAAGGATTTCTTTGTTACTGCTTCGGTGACTCGCAATTGGCTTGGTGAATGTGTATGGTGGTCGGTAGAAACATGCATAGGTCGACCTTCGCCAGTCCATGGTGAAGCAAAAGCGGTGCTTCAAACGTTAAAGTTAGCTCGAAGTAAAGGATGGGAATCAATTATTATCGAAGGCGATAACTTACTGGTAATGGAAGCACTTACAGAGCGGGATCACAGTCATGTATCATTTGGTGCTTTGATAGAAGAGACTTTGAGTCTGGCTAATGTTTTTCGTCATGTTTCGTTTCAATTCATTAAACGTGCTGGAAATGGTCTAGCTCATGCTTTAACTAAGTTGTATGATGACTTCTGCTTGGAAGGGACTGATCTTCCCCCAAAGTTGGCACAGTTTGCCTAATAATATGATTATTTCATTTCAAGAAAAAAGAGTACAATATGCAAAATATATATATATATATATATATATATATATATATATATATATATATATATATAACATGTGAAATAAATTAGTACTATGAAAGATTAACCATAGAAATTAGAAACTTCAACTTTATTTGCTAACGTTTAATTTTTTTGATAAAATTATATGGAGATTCTGAAATACTATTGTCACGTGAAAAATTAAAATCATCCCTAGACAAGGAAGATCCATTTTTTTTCCAAAATTAAGACTTATCTCATAATCAATCTAATGCCTAAAATTAGGATTTTATTTACTTATGAGCTTGTTTTGTCTTTTGAAGAACTTAATTTTGGAGAAAGAGAGATATGCAAAGAACTCATATTGGGAAAAGAAAAAATAATAATAATAATATATGTAACAGTAGTAAGGATAAAAAAAATAGTTTTTCCCCCAAAACTAATAGAGTATTTTTTTAACGTTCGACTAGAAAGGATAGGGAACTATTTGATACATTTTGTAATTCAGGCGATCTTTGATACATATCCCCTAATTCAAGAGTGCAAACTGAAATTTTCCCAAAAATATTGACAAGAATGACAATATTGCCCCTAGATTTAGGTCTATAAAAAATTTGGTCTATATATGGGTGGTTCCGAGGATGGTAAATTGGTATAAGGTACTAGGATGGGATCCTGACAGCCGCAGTGTGGGCCGGATCTGCTACCTAACGGGTCGTTGAGTTACCTACAAGATACCAAAAGCCGCCTCAGATACTTGGTCGTCTTCTTGCTCAAGCCTTTTTTGTTCATCCATGGAGTTTTATTGATTTTTTATATTATTTTTAAATTTTATCTATTTCGACAGAGGTTTTCTTCTTTTTGGTTTTGCTTTTTTTTTTTTTTTTCTATCAACTCAGATCTGCAATTGTGATTGAACTAAAGATCTCAAATTGTATATGTTTCGACTTAGGTGTTCTCCTCTTTTAATATTTTTTTTATTGTAATTATGATTATTGGGTCTTTAATTGGTTCATAAATTGGTTGATTGGAAGCAGTCAGTGTTGGGATGGCCGCAAGACGCGGAGTGGAAGGATACGAATACGATTACAAATTCACGTTAGCTGAAGAATTAATTCCGAAATACTCGTGCGGATGCAAATCCAAATTTGCCTTGTTCGAGATACGAACCAGCTTCATCATCAGGACAATCGACGGTGTTGATGAGCCGATTGATTCCGAGACACTTGACGCTCAGTTAGAGGACACCGAAGACGAAAGTATGACAGTCTTCATCAACATGAAGCTGAGCTGCCGACTGGGGGAGTACTGGATGACCGAAGCTGAAATCGACGAGTTCGATCGCAAGGCGGTCGATTTTCTTAGGAAAGCAGAGGCGGAGGATCCCTCCCGCGCAGAGATCCCCATACTAGTTACCATGGAGGTGCGCACGGTTCAGCAGCAAGGGGAGTCAATTAGCTCTTTGAGGGACAGGGCAATCAGCGAGGACCACTTGATCCCGTATTTCCTCTGTACGGGATTCTCCAGAATTGGGGCGCAGTATAACATGCCGGACCCCTTCCTCACAATTTTCGTTATGGAGCTGCCGAGGAATAGGGTTGAGGATGTTGAAGAGGGTTTGGAGATGATGGAGGCGTGTGGGATATGTAAGCGGGCCCCTACAATCGGGGCACAGATATCGGTGCTGCTGCAGTGCGGTCATTCGTTTCATTCGCATTGCGTTGCTCGCCACTTGTTGGCAGATACAAACAGCAAAACCAAGCTATGCCCTTGTTGCGGATCTGTAGCATATTATCCTAGCATGCCTTGCTACGACTAGTCTTTTTTTATTTATTTTTGTGAAGTTTTAACTTTTTTCATTATTTCTTGCTTTGTACTAAAAATGATATAACTATGACCGAAGTTAACTATAACTTCGAGCCAATTTTGGCGAGCTCGAGCTCAGGCTTAATTTAATTTTTTTTTTTTTTTATTATTTAATTTTTTAATTAAAATCATTTTATTTTTTATTAAAAATTATTCATAGAAAAATAAAAAAAAATTATAAAATAAATAATGAACTCTAGTTATATATATTTTTTATTTTTTCTATTATTATTATTATAATATTTTATATTATTATGAATTATTTAAGTAATATAGATTAGTTTCCATTTAAATACTAGATATATTTATTATTATAGACTATTTACTATTTAGTTAATAATAATAATAATAATAATAATAATAATAATAATAATAATAATAATAATAATAATAATAATAATAATAATAATAATAATAATAATAATAATAATAATAATAATAATAACAAGAATAAGAATAATATATATATATATATATATATATATATATATATATATATATATATATATATATATATATATATATATATGTAAAAAAAAAAAAAAAAAAAAATAGAAGGCAGCTCGCGAGCCGGCTCGCGAGCTGACGAACAACTAATTTTGAGCTCGAGCTCGAGCTCGTCCGAAGCTCGAGCTCGTGAGCTCGAGCTCGAGTTCGAGCTTTTTTCGAGCCGGCTCGTCGAGTTCGCGAGCCGGCTCGGCTCGTTTACCACCCCTAGTTGTACTTCAAGAAATGTATTCTTGAAAAAGAAAAAAAGATGGTTAATAAAAAAAAATAATTAAAAAAAAAAAGAGTTTATTGCATTTAGTACCCCTGTGTTGTATCGAATTGCTAAAAACTCTCCAAGTTATGTTATTCGCAAAAACCCCCTTATAATACTTTTTTTTAGCACGCAACCCCTAAATAGTGTGTTTCTAATTTTTAGGGGTAGTTCGCCGCCAAAAGAGATTCCTCTCTAAAATAATCTTTTTTTAAGGTGTAATTTGCTATAAACAACACTCAATTTCGATGAATAATTCATTAGAATTTGGCTATCGACTATGTAACACGGAAATTTCAGTTTCTTTATATTTATGCGTATCGGACAAGCTTCGTATCGAACACTCGAGGACACGTCGGACAACTTACGGGTCATTTTGCAATTTCTAAAAAGTTAGAGACATGTTTGAATAATAATTTTTCAAATATTTTTTTGTTTTACTAATTATTCACATGATTTAATTATCAATTGCAAATTGATAATTGATAGTAATATTTATTTTGAATATGTTTCTATCAAAAAATATAAAAATAATAAATATATAAACAAAAACTTATATGTATTTACATAGCATATTTATAAATATACCCCTATATTTTTTATATTTACACGTTACCCCTAAACTCCCTTATCCCCGTTTTTGGGACATGTCTGTTCCCTGTGTCCATTTCCCCATTTCCCAGTATCGCCGTTTCCGTGTCCGTGTGCTACATAAGACTATCTAGGGTAACGTGTAACAAAAATAACATTGTGAAGTTGCACTCGCTTTTATGAATTTTGAGGTCCGAAAGTGCCAAAATTGGACATTTCTAGGGACGAAGTGCAATTTGCCCTATTCTTATCTACGTGTCAATTTGAACCGTGCTGAGAATTCGTTCGCATACAACTCAAGTCAAAATCAAATTCCCGCCAATAAAAACCCTAGATTCCTCGTTACTCTGTAAATCCCCAAATTAAATCTTCGCATACAACCCCAAATTTATCAAACAAAAACCTCACTGAAAAATGTTGGAGCTGAGGCGGGGGAATCTGTTGAAGAAGGTGGTAGAAGCGATTAAAGATTTTGTGGACGCCGCCAATTTCGATTTCTCGGCCACCGGATTGCGCCTGCAGACAATGGACTCGAACAGAGCCGCCATGGTGGAGCTGCTCCTCCCGCAGGAGCGCTTCCACCATTACCGCTGCGACCACGAAATCTCCGTCGGAGTGAACTTGGAAAAAATGTCGGAACTTTTGGAGTGCGCCGGAGACGATGACGTCATCACCCTCAAGGTAGACGATGATGACAGAAACTACTTAACCATCGTGATCGAAAACCCCGGTATTTAGTCCGTTGTATTAATCTGTCGTTTAAAACTAATTAAGGTCTCGATTTTATACGCAATCCCCGTATGTGCCGATCGATGTTGTTTTATGAATCGCAGCTCGGGATATGGTAACTACTTCTAAGATGAAGCTTGTGGATATTCCCGGTGAGCATAGTACACTACCGGAAATTGAGTACCATGCCACCGTCGAAATGTCGTCGTTGAAATTTCGAAAAATATGTAGGGATCTCGACAATGTAGGTATCAAAGGTAATTAATTACTTATAGCTTTAGTGGATTTTAGCCATTATTTAGGTGGTGTTTGCAAATGCTTTTAGAAATAGATTATGAGCTTTTTTTTTTTGCACGTAATCTGTTTTTAGGTGTTTGTAAAACAAGCTTTTGCTTTTGCTTCTCTTAAAATAAGTTGTTTTAAGCTGTAATTTTAAAAGCACCCATGTACCTGTTTTTTTTATTTTATTTGATTTTCCAGCTAATTTGTAAACACTCCCAACTTTTAGAAATAATCACTTAATTCCAACTTAACTCACAATCACTAACTTCTTCTTTTAAATAAGTTTTCGCAAACACAGCCTTAAGATTAAAAACCGTGGAATAATCATGTGAGATTTACCATTTGGTACTTGCAGTTGTGATCTCCGTCACGAAGGAAGGAGTAACGTTCTCGACAAGTGGCGGTTTAGGAACTAAAACTGTTTTGTGCAGACAAAATTTCGCTGTGGACAAGGTTGATTTGATTTCCCCTTGCCTTTGAACTCCCGACTCCCTTTCTCTAGGCGCATTTGTGATATTCGTCTTTACTTTTTTTTTTTGACATATGCAGCTAGAAGATGTAACTGAAATTCAAATGAAAAAGGCGGTGTCTTTGACCTTCCCACTTTCGTATTTGTGCAAATTCACGGAGGCCACTGCATTGTCAAGCACAGTAACCCTAAGCTTTTGTACGGAGCTTCCTTTGATGGTTGAGTACAAGATTGCAAAAACGGGGTATATTAGGTTCCACTTGGGGCCCATAGTTTGAGGAGGAATCCTTATAGAGTATGAGTTTTGGATATTTAATTTCGATGTGTATGATTTCTTAATGGAGCACAAATACTGGATTACGTTGATTAGTCGATGTTTGACTCTAATATGCTTTTGTCGAGCTGGCTCAGCCGCTCAGCTCATTTATGCCCCTAATCACAATATAACAGGTTCTAAGTATATATGCTAATTGGTTTATAAAAAGTATTATATAATCCTCAATCATACAAGGAAAAAGTTGAAAACAATTAAAGAAAAACAAGGAAAATATATTTTCATCAATAAATAAAGTGAGCAAAACTAAACTTAAGAGGACCTTTCTCCTTCGGATGTGGCATTCGAAAAGTTTGTAATCCAAAATCGAAAAAGTTTTTAATAAGAATTGACGGGCGGAATTCGAAAAGTTCCAAGTTTTTGATCACCTAATATAGAAAATAGATTATAATATTGTATATGTGTAATTTATCGGAAAACAAATTGGAGTTTTCGAAATTATTTTGGTAAATTGAAATGATCGAAAATCGAAATCTTATATATATTTCGATTCCAATCCAATAAGCCAACAAAATGGAATCAAAAATTGCAGAATTCAGAATCAAAAATATTATTCCAAAATTGAAAAAATTCAAATCAAAATCGACGATTCCCAATCATAGGGTGAAATTTTCTATAACTCACCCTTTATTTTATAACCACCTTTCTTCTTGTACTTCCAGAAATCAAAATCCCTCTTCGGCATTCCATCAAACACCTCATAGCATTCTAACATCCTCTTTATAAATCCTCTTTTTATTGGCGGGAAATAATAACTATATTTGCATTTTAACCCTCACTCAATTCACGCCAATCAAAACTCTATATTCCCCAAGTACTCTGTATATCACTAAATCTTTGCATACATGTCCAAGTAAGTAATCCGCCCTAATTTATCAGACAAAAAAAACCTATCACTTTCAGTTTCAGATGTTGGAGCTGAGGCTGGCACGTGGGAGTTTGTTGAAGAAGGTGGTAGAAGCAATTAAAGATTTTGTGGACGATGCCAATTTTGATTTATCGGCCACCGGATTGTACGTGCAGACCATGGACTCGTACGAAGCGGCGATGGTGGAGCTGCTGCTCCGGCGGGATGGCTTTGTGCACTACCGCTGCGACCGTAAAATCTCCATCGGAGTGAACTTTGAAAATATGTCTGAAATGTTGGAGTGCGCCGGAGAAGATGACGTCATCACCCTTAAGGCCGATGATGGCAGCAGTGACTTAACGTTCGTGTTCGAGAATCCCGGTATTTTGTACACTTCTTTTGGAGTTGGATTTTTATTTTATTGTTTGTTATTAGTGTTTTGTGCTTGTTTTCTCATGTTTTTGTTATTTTATTTTGAAAGAAAAGAGCGAAGAACGACGGTACATTTTCGTAAAGCAAATAGGTTGAGTTGATGGACTTCAGTCTTTTCTGACAAACTGTTTGATAAAAGTTTTTGTGTTGCTTGCCATCTCTAGTTTGTTTTAATAGAAAGAGAGATGTGATGGAGGGAAAAAAACTTAAATCATCGATTTTGGTGGTTTAAACTTATAATAACACGATACTGTTGTAACTGTCAGTGGCTAACTGCCAGTGACGGAGCCAGCATAGGGCCAGGGGGCCATGAACCCCCTACCATTTCTCAAATCCTTATTATTTAATAAAAATATATAAAACAAGCGTGCATAATAGTATTGACGGCCCCCTTAGATTTTTTTTTTAATACATTCGGCTCATGCTGACTTCAAATCCTGACTCAACTGGTGGTAACTGTGGTACCTTTGGAAGAGTGAAAATGGATAAAATGTCGAGACACGAAAGGGAAATGTAGGGAAGTTTTGATCTTGTTGAAAATAATATGCGAGAATCTTGCGTTGTATGTATTGTCGACGTACCTCTTTAAGACGTGTAACAATCAAAATTCGAAATCCTGCGTTGTAATTTTTTTAGATTTTGAGAGGTGTATTGAATCGAAATTACCAATTTTTTAGTGAATTTTCCTTCAAATCTCCTTGAAAAAATCATATCGGAAGTATTGCATAAGAATTTGCAGGTATTGGAAAAATATATATTGTTCTATATCTCCCTCTTGTTTAGATGATTAATAATTGGAAGATCTATTATTTCACATGTTCTTTAGTTTGTTCCCGGTTTTATGGAAATCTAAGTAGTTAAAAATGGTGTTGTGGGCTAGACTTGTAACATATATTCATCTTAAAAGAAAAATATGGTTTAGCATTTTTAGCCCGTATTTTAAAACTAATTAACGTCTGGATTTTAAATTCAAGCCCGGCCCGTATGTGCTGAACACTGAACAATGTTGTTTTATTCAATTGCAGCTCAAGATACGATTACTGAATTTAGGATGAAGATTTTGGATATTCGCCGTCAGCATCTTGCAATCCCGGAAACCGAGTACGATGCTACCGTCAGAATGTCGTCTTTGAAATTTGCAAAAGTTTGTAAGAATCTTTTCTGTATAGGCAAGAAAGGTAATTAATTTCTTCAAGTTTTATTTAGAAATTATAACCGTTGTTTTAAGATTTTTGTAGTAATAATAACCATGTCGGATTTACCCTTCGGCAGTTGTGATCTCCGTTACGAATGAAGGAGTAAGATTCTCAACAAGTGGCGATTCAGGAAGTACGACAACTATTTTCTGCAGGCAGAATACGACCGCGGACAAGGTTCGACTCGATTCCCACTTGCCTATGAACTCGCTACGCCTTTTTTATTTATTTATTTATTTATTTATTTGTGCAGCCAGAAGATGCAACCGTTATAGAAGTGAAAAGAGAAGTGTCTTTGCCGTTTCTTCTTTCATTTTTGTGCAAAATCGCAAAGGCAACTCCATTGTCAAACACGGTAACCCTAAGCTTTTGCGCGGAGTTCCCTTTACGGGTTGAGTACAAGATTGCAGAAATGGGCTATATAAGGTTTCATTTGTCACCCAAAATTTGACGAGTTTTTATGAAGTATGATGAATTTTGGGATATTTACTTCCTATGTATCTGATTATTCTGTAATGGAGAAGATAAATAATGTGTTACGTTGCAAATATATATATGTGAGATGTCATTTTAGTTCATTCTTGTGTACACTCTTCTGGTAACATATCTATATATATATATAAATGGTCCGATGTTGTCATAATTTAAGGGGAGAAATATTTATCCCAAAAATGTGATATGTATTTGGTAAATACTAGTAGATAAACACACTCTTCAACAAACCGACAACAAAGTGGCTGTAGTTTAGTGGTAAGAATTCCACGTTGTGGCCGTGGAGACCTGGGCTCGAATCCCAGCAGCCACATACATTATTTTAATGTCTTTTTTTACATCGCTGTACCCTTTTTCCCTGTACAAAATTGGAGTGCAAAATTCCAAAAAAAAAAAGCGCGAATGTTCTATTTTCCCCCAAAGCTATATATATTCCTAATTATCAATTGCGTACAAATAAAATTCCAAGTTTTCAATCCCCTAAAAATCATTTTAATTTATTTCTTGATAACATTAAAAATTTATTAAAAAAAGAAATACTACAAGATATAATAATGTTGCAATAAAATTAATTTGTATTGACTCTATATAAATATGTATTTAAGTTCGCAAAGTTTGAGCTAGTAGAAAATCCAATGTGTACTGAAGTAAAACCTTAGCTGGCAACTGGCAAGAATAATTCTTCAATTTGACTATTTCCAAAATTTTTCTTCCATTTTTGGGAACCGAGAAGAAAAAATTGATGTAACGGCAGTGTAGGGGCCTTTGTCCGGAGGCGTTTGTAGTTTAGCCTTTGATGCAATTCTTTTTTGACGCCGTTAAATGTGGCGTCGCGACGTTTGACTTTTGTCTTGGCCAGGGCCAATAGCTGGACCACCTAGACCTAGCACACGCTGTATGCTTTATCACTTGGACTTTCAAACAAAATACCTATTAGGTAGTTATATTTTCGAATCAGTCCCTATACTTTTTTTTTCAACTTTGCACTCCCACTTTTCAAAGTTCATTTACGTTTTACTCCATACTGTCACTGAAATGTCCGGAATACCCCTCACATGAATTCAAATTTACAAAAGCCCGCCCTCATTTCCCACAAAACACGTTTTCTTTTGCCAAAAAAGGAACCGAAGGGCTGTCAGAAGAACAACGGTAAAGAAATGTAGCATCGAAAAAAAAAAAATCTCCAATCATCCCGTCTGCAAAACACAGAAAAGTCCTTTTTCGGAATAATACAAGAGCTCGTTTGATTTTCCGGCATGACTTTGATCCAAATGGGTATCCTTTCGCTCCTATTAATTCTCGCTATTATGTTGTGCCCAAGGAGACCACTGTGGCGACCGATGGAGTCTCCGATGCCGAATGTGCATGATTTAAAATTATGGTAAGGTACATACGAGATTAGATGTAATTATAGATACACCATTTTGATTTGAAACATTATACATCTCTCCTTCTCTTGAAATTTTATATAAGCTAACATTTAACCTATTTAACAATTGATTCTTTGAATTTCCAATTTTGCCCTTGATTAAATAGTGGGTAAATTACATTGTCCTCCATTGAGGTTAGATCTAATTACACAAGGATCCGACGTATTTTAATATCATTACGGAGATCTCCCTTGATTTTTTTGAACTCTAAGGAGTGTGTATGTAAAAAAAAATTAAAATAAGAGGTCTATATGTAATTAGGCGTAGCCTAAAATGAGGACAATGTGATATTCTCAATATGTGGTCACTGGTAAAAATGGAATATAAAAAAAAAACCATAATGGGTTAAGTATTAGTTGATATATCAAATCTCAAAGGAGGTATGCTTAATTTTTCAAACGAGAAGGTGTCTAACACAAAACCTCAGGAGAGGGAGGTGTAATTCATACCCTAGTAAATAATATCAATTTTAATAGAAAATCCAAAATTAATCATACACACAACACAAAAAGTTAATGAATGGTTTTTTTTTTCTTTTAATGTAAGGTATATTAATGATAGATGAGAAATTTGGTACAAAAATAAAAATTGTTGTGATATTTGGACTCAACCAATAGAATCAATTCTATACACATGCTACAAGAGCCCTGCACGCGATCTTCAAGTGCATGCAATATAGATTATTGTATTAATTTGAAGTGATGACCAACCAAGTCATTTGCTTCGTGTCCTATGTGAAATGGGTGACTACTTATATAAATAAGTGTAATCTTATGAGATGAAGAATTAATTCCTCAACAGCAAATAATTTTTCTTCATATAGAAGCTTTGAGTTTCAATAGTTTATCACTCTTTAATTTTAGTGTCTCTCTTTTAATAGCAATAATGATTCTCCATTCTAATATGCACGTTTATATGTATTGTCAAAGAACTATATGTTCTTGTAAATCATAAAGCCTAGCTATTTACTCTCTCTCTACTCTCTCTCTATATATACTTTGTGTAATATTTTATATTTTACATCAAAAATATAATTTTGCTAATATATATATATATATATATATATATATATATATGCTTTCTCGTAGTCTTGAATTTTTATTAACTTTTTTTTTGTTTTTTAATAATTATTTAAACTTGGAGGGGTGGTGTTTTTGTAATTTCAGAGCTTAGACAAAACGTGTTAAGGTCGAATGTCTGACAACTAACGGCGATTGTCACATTGAGACCATTGTACAAGTACAAGTGGGCAAATCGATGCAATCTAGAATAGAAAGGCGTAAAATGATATCGAGTCAAAGTACAAGGAGAAAAGTGGAATTTATCCTAAAATTTTATCATTATCAAATTAAATTCATCATTAAAAACATTTGCAATCTAATTACTTCAGGTGAAATTCAATGTATCATTACTATCCTATCGTGCTTTAAAGTTCAATTATTGTATTAATTCTAGCTAGTTTTAACCTATGTATTTAATTTAAGCAATATATATCTTCAAAACATATCAAGAAAGACCCAAAAATATATGCATATCATTTCAACAATTCTTTTTGCAATATAAAAAATATTAGGAGGATTCGTAATCGATATATGTTTTGAATTCATGTTGTTATATTTTCAATAAAAGAGTAAAGATATTGTTTGTTAAACTGAAATGTTAAATGTCGTTTCAATTTTACTAATATCGTTTGGCTTCGAACCTGATTTTGACATATTTCTATTTCGATTTTGGCAACATTCGAAATACGAAAATTGTAGTCCTTTGGGTTAGCTTTCTAATCCAACTTAAATCCGCTAGATTGGATGCCATGTGACAAAGTTATGCATGAATGAGTCACATTTTGAATTTTAGATACCTCAATACATTAGAGTTGTGGGCAGTATCCATTGATTAATGTATATCTTTCTCGTCCGACATCCAATTTTGGTGATTCGAGTTGGATTAGAAAACCAACTCAGAATACTACAAATTCTATTTTTGGGGTTTTGCAAAATTTGGAATAAAAAATGATCAAAATCACCTTTCAAGTCGTAACGGTATTATTAAAGCTCGAACGACATTTATCACATCCCTTTGTTAAATAAGATATTCGGAAAAAAGATGTGCATTGACAACAATAGATTTCAAATGCTATTAAAAAAAACGAAGTGTTTTTAAAAGTTCGCGTAGGGCCGCCGAATAATCAGGACAGGCTCTGATTATGTGTGACAAAGTCCTAAATAAAATGTTCATAAGATGATTCAAATTGAGGTTATTTAATCTAATTTTTTTGTATATCAATCAATTTTGGGCATGTTACATGCGAGGAGGGGACCTATTTTACAGTTCAAATGGGAATTTAAAGCACACCAAAAAGCTTTAAAGGCAAAGGTAGTGTCATTCTCCAACTCTGCCACACTAACAATAACTCAACCTTTCTTTATTGTCACCACCCACCCTTTCTCATTTTTCCTACCTACTTTATTTATTTATTTAATTATTAATTTTGAAATGAATTAATAGCTGTGCTAAAATTTATCATAAATTCACTTGTCATTATAAATTCTTTTTGAAGAACATGTGTGATTCTAATTTCTAAAATGCTTTTATTTTCGATTTTAGAAGAAAAAGGTAAATATTTTGTGTTTTGATATTAGAAGATATGTAATAGTGAAATATTTTATTGTATATGTGATCTTATATGTAAATATATTATAATTGTAGGCTATGTAGGCTATGTAGCAGGGACAAAGAAACGGGGATACATGGAAACAGACACAGAAAAACGATATATCCAAAAAATAGGGATATGAGACCTTGAGAAAAACGTTTAAATATTAAAATTATAGGAGTATATATATAAGTTTTTATTTATATATAGATTCTTTTTTATTTCATACAACATAACATATATTCAAAATAAAATTTTACCATCAACTAATTAGAAAACAACAAAAAAATTGAAAATATGTTATTCAAACATGTTTATAACTTTTTAAACATTGCAAAATGGCCCATAAGATGTCCAGCAGGTCTCATCGATGGTCCACCACGAAACTTGTCCGAAACACAAAAACTTTAAAATTTGAGGCATGCAGCACAGTAGTATCATCAGCATTCTTCTCATTCTTTATTTTAAAAAAATCAAATAAATTTTTAAATATGTTATTTATTTATTTTATTATTGTATTTATCTTTTATTTTTCTGACTTCCCATATTGCCCCTTGTGTTATATTCCGTTCCCGCTTGAATGTTATTGAAAAGTCTCTATCTTGCACTTCGCTCGATGTAGTGGACAAATGAATTTTTTTCTTTGCAGAAAATGTTGAGCTTGGTGAATATGTTTTTTTTTTTTTTTAAATGGAAAAGGGGAGCAAAATATTTATAATTACTTCTTATTTTCATAATTTTAATTTTCTTATCCACTGTTGTTTTGGAAGCATAGGCATTGATGCCTAATATTTCAATTTCAAAATGAAATAAAAAAAGTTGTTGCATACGAGCAGTGGCGAATCCAGGATTTTTGCCAAGGGTGTTCGGAATTAAATATAGTAAAAAAGGTAAAAGTTTACGGGGGTTCGGGGGCAGCGCCCCCGATTTTTTTTTAATACTATGCACATTAAATAATAAAAATATGTAATATTTTCAAATTTAAAGGGATTATTTTACAAATTTTGGGCTAATTTAGGAAATATTTAGACATAAAATTGGTGAAAATATTTAAGGAGTGGTAAGCATATTAAAGTTGCAAGTGACAAAATGTGTATTTCATTAGCAGATTTTGAATTTAAAAAAAAAATATAGTTGTAAATTTAGAAAATAATTGTAATAATGCATATATATATATATATAATTAAGAATTTTGGAATAATTTATATTATATAAAATATTAAAGGAATGGTAAATAAATTAAAGTTGCAAATAGCAAAATATATGTTTTATTAGGAGATTTTGATTTTTTTGAAATATTCAAAAATACCCACATATTCAAAAATTTTGGAAAACAATTGAAATATTATATATTTGGAGATTTTGATTTTTTGAAATATTCAAAAATACCCACATATTCAAAAATTTTGAAAACAATTGAAATATTATATGTATTAGAAATAAAAAAAAACAAGCATATATATATAAAATTAAGAATTTTGGAATAATTTAGATTATATAAAATATTATAAGAATTTTGGAATAATGTAAATTATATAAAATATTAAAGGAATGGAAATTAAAGTTGCAAATAGCAAAATATATGTTTTATTAGGAGATTTTGATTTTTTGAAATATTATATGTATTAGAAATACAAAAAAACTTTGAAATATTCCAAATAAAAGGGTTCAATCTGAGTCTCGAACTCTGCACTTCGCTGTATTTGAAGGGAGATCCCTACCAGTTCAGCTACAAGATCTCTTCAACAATTTTTACATTTACAGTTATATAATATATAAATATATAGGGAATATTTTTTTTTCAAAATCAAGGGTGTGCAGTTGCACACCCTAGGACCACAGTGGATACGCCACTGCATACGAGCTTCAGATTTTGGATCTTGGAGGAGTGATTACTCAATTCATATGTCGCAACATGTTTATGTAAAAAATATCGGGATTTAGTTGACGATTATTCTGTGACGCTCAAGTCATATATCACAAGTCAATCATTTGTAAAAATAAATGGCTTGTTTCTCATTACAAATGAAAAATAATGGATGAATTCTTATTGGAGAAGATTACAAAAATCTAATTGTTGATTAGTCTTTTTATGGGCTTTTAGCCAACTTAGAGAACTTGAACAAGTAGTTAATCTAGGTTTTGTTGGGCTTGAGTACAACCCCATAAATAAATAAAAATAATATAGAAAGGTTTGTTGTTATATAAATATACTTTTGAGATAATCACTAGCGGAACCAAGATTCAAACTCTGTGGAGAGAGCGCTGATAATGCGATTATACACAATTTTTTTGAAATATCTTATATATAAAAGAAAGAAACGTTAGGATAACCTAAGAAACTCTAATAATATATTTGTAAAAATAAATTAATTCGTGTGCAAATATAATTTTTTTTTATCTCCTATTTTGTAGCTATTTTTTTTTCTAATTACTTTAACACCAAATTTCGACTAGCACAATCATAATCCACTACATCTATATTATTATTATTATTATTATTATTATTATTATTATTATTATTATTATTATTATTATTATTATTATTATTATTATTATTATTATTATTATTATTATTATTATTATTATTATTATCCAGCCTATGTTTTCTAAAAACTATGCTTCATTTATTTAACGATATATTTCATATTATGACAATTAAGCTTTATAGTTTTCTTTTAAATGAGTTTGTATTATTAAATTCGTATAAATATTGATGTTGTTATCGATATCGCTAATAAATTTAATTATAATTATTATTATCATGTATTAATATAATCATCATTTTCATTTGAAATGCTATCCCGTACATCGCACAGGAAAAAATGCTAGTGTATATAAGATAATAGAAACATGAGAAATGCTGGGGGTCATGGCCCCCGGCCCTATTTCTTTATTTTATTTTATTTTCTGAAAAAACAAAAGAACAAACAAAAATAAAAAGGGGGGGTTTTGATATCGACGCTTCAAACGCACCATACTGTTAATTTCAATTATTTACCTCAACTTTTTATTTTATTTTATTTCTTATTTTACATTTTCATTTTCCACAAACCACGGCCACGATCAGAAACCGATTTGACGTGTCTTTCCACATAGGATCGATCTGAGCCGATAAAAACTCGCCACGTGTCATAGTAATAAAAGCACCCTCAACGGCCTCCTCTTCCATTCATAAATGCTTCTCTCTCTCTCTCTCTCTCTCTCTCTCTGTCTGTGTTTACAATAAAGTTGAGAGAGAGATTCTCTTTAGAACAAAGCAGCAGATATAGAGAGAGATAAAACTAGAGAGAGAGAGAGAGTGAGGAGAGAGAAAGACCGCTTTAAATGCTCCCACTACTCACCGGTGCCGGCAACTCCCACTTTTCCCCGGCGCATTTTCCGGTAACGCCTCTCCCTTGAATCATCGCCCCCGTTCCAGAAGAATATTCCGGCGAATCCTAATCACATATTCGCGTACACTATTTTTTTTTTTCTCTCAGATCAAAATTATCCTCTCGCTCCACTTCGTTTGCCTCCATTAAACCTCAAGAGCAAGCTTGTTCTCTGAGATTTTTGCTACCTACTTCGTTTATTATCCCAGCCTTTAACTTTCCGAACAAGATAACAAGCTCTATCTGCCTGATTTTCTGTAAAATTTCTTCGCTAAATGCGTCGATTTTAGTCGATATACATTGGGGTTTTGTTTGCTGTTCAATTTGTTGTTTTCCGTTTTCTCTTCACACTTTTCTCCAGCTCTCAATTTCTAGCCGTTAGGTTTTAGCCGTTTCCGCAATTTTTTTTTTGACTAATTTACCCCCCTGAGTTCAGCAATGCCTTGAGCAGCTTCAATTTTTTGTTCCGATTGTTCAAAAAATGAGAAGCCAACTACTTGGTGGAATTTTGTTCTTCATTTGTTTCTCCCCCTTCTTAGCTAAATCTCTGAGCCCTTCCCTAAACGACGACGTTTTGGGTCTAATTGTGTTCAAGGCCGATGTTCAAGATCCAGACGGCAAATTAGCTTCCTGGAACGAAGAAGACGACAGCCCTTGCAACAATTGGGTTGGTGTGAAGTGCAACCCTAGATCCAACAGAGTTTCCGACCTTGTTCTCGATGGATTCGGCCTCTCCGGCAAATTGGGCAGAGGACTTCTTCAGTTGCAGTTTCTCCGGAAGCTCTCGCTATCGAAGAACAATCTCACCGGAAGCGTAACCCTCAGCTTCGCTCAGCTCTCTGATCTTAGGGTTCTCGACTTGAGCGAAAACAGCTTCACTGGTTCTATCCCAAGTGATTTCTTTACCCAATGTGGGTCTTTAAGATCCATTTCCTTGGCCAGAAATAAGTTTTCAGGCCCGATTCCGGAGAGTTTAGCCTCGTGTTCGGCTCTTGTTTCGCTCAACTTCTCGGGGAATCAGTTATCGGGTTCGTTGCCTTTGGGTCTTTGGGCTTTATCAGGGCTTCGGTCGCTTGATTTCTCCGAAAATGTGCTGGAGGGTGTTATCCCTGAGGCTATCGAGAGCTTGAATAATTTGAGGGCGATAAGTTTGAGGAATAACCGGCTTAGCGGTGAAGTTCCCGATGGAATCGGAAATTGTTTACTGTTGAGATCGATCGATTTGAGTGGAAACTCGTTTTCCGGGAGGCTTCCGAGCACGTTTCAGAAGCTGTCATTATGTAATAATCTGGTTTTAGGCAAGAACGGCTTTGCGGGCGATTTGTCTGAATGGATTGGAGAAATGAAAAGCCTCGAGAGTCTCGATCTTTCGGAGAACAGCCTTAGCGGCCGAGTTCCAGATTCTCTTGGGAAGCTTCAGTCTTTGAAGGTTCTGAATGTTTCCAAGAATGCCCTCAATGGAAGCTTGCCCGAGTCCATGAGCAATTGTACGAATCTTCTGTTGTTTGATATTAGTCATAATTCTCTGACGGGCAATCTTCCTTCCTGGATATTCGAACTCGGGTTGGAGCAAGTTCTGTTTTCAGACAATGGGTTAACCGGGGGGATTGGTAATGCTTTTGGTTCGTCGAAGGAGAACTCGCAGAAAAAGGTTTTGATTTTAGACGTCTCCCAAAATAAATTATCCGGTGAAATTCCGTCATCTTTGGGGGATTTCGGTAATTTGCAGTTGTTGAATATGGCGAGGAATTCTTTCGTGGGGAGCATTCCTGCAGAAATCGGACGGTTGAAGAGTTTAAGTGTTCTGGATTTGAGCGAGAATCGGATAAACGGTAGTATTCCTTCTGATATTGGATCACTCGCATCTCTTAACGAATTACGACTGGAGAAGAACTTGTTGGAGGGTTACATTCCTTTATCTATCGGAAATTGCGCTGCTCTTACATCACTGTAAGTTTTCTCCGCTTGGTCTAATGATTCTTGAATTCATCTTTTTAAAGCATCTGAAATGGATATTGTTCCAATAATCTTTATTATTTATTAATGTATGTATGAACCGAATGAGTGGTCATTTTGTTTATCCGTTTGTGATTAGTCGTGATAATTCGCTTGTTTTGTATATAAGAGTTCCTTATGTCTTTGTTTGACAGGTCATTAGCTCACAATGAAATAGCTGGTCCTATTCCTGCATCTCTTGCAAAGCTCAATCACCTTCAAACGGTAGACTTCTCTTTCAACAAGCTAACGGGACCGTTACCGAAGCAGCTAGCAAATCTCGTAAGCCTTCGATTATTCAACATCTCGCACAACCAGCTCCAAGGCGATCTGCCAGCTGGTGCTTTCTTCAACACCATCGATCCATCGTCCGTCACCGGGAATCCCTCCCTATGTGGGTCCGCAGTCAACACCACTTGCCCCACCGTCCTTCCCAAACCAATCGTACTCAATCCCAACGACACCACTCCGGGCGGCGGCACCACCACCCCCACCACCCTCCAATCCCGTTTCGGCGGCGGAAAGAAAATCCTCAGCATCTCCGCCCTCATCGCCATCGGCGCAGCCGCCTCCATCGTCGTCGGAGTGATCGCAATCACAGTCCTCAACCTCCGCGTGCGGGGCGGTGATCGCGATCGCCGCCACCCTGACGCCGCCCTCACTTTCTCCGGCGGCGGCGACTTCAGCCGCTCCCCCTCGACGGATGGAGAATCAGGGAAGCTGGTCATGTTCTCTGGCGACCCTGAGTTCAGCACCGGGACCCACGCCCTCCTCAACAAGGACTGCGAGCTGGGCCGAGGCGGCTTCGGGGCGGTGTACCGGACCATGCTGGGCGACGGTCGCCCCGTCGCCATCAAGAAGCTCACAGTCTCGAGCCTCGTAAAATCCCAAGACGATTTCGAGAGGGAGGTTAAAAAATTATCAAAAGCCCGTCACGAAAATCTCGTGGCACTCGATGGGTACTATTGGACCCCGTCTCTGCAGCTACTCATCTACGAATTCGTATCCGGAGGGAATCTTTACAAGCATCTCCACGAGGAATCTTCCGGAAGATGCCTCTCGTGGAACGAGCGGTACAACATCGTTCTTGGTGCGGCAAGAGGGCTGGCACACCTCCACCGCACGAACATAATCCACTACAATTTGAAATCAAGCAATATTTTAATCGACGAAGGGTCGGGCGAAATTAAAGTGGCGGATTATGGTTTGGCGAGATTGCTGCCTATGTTGGACCGTTATGTATTGAGCAGTAAGATACAGAGTGCTCTCGGATACATGGCGCCTGAATTTGCATGCAAAACGGTGAAAATAACGGAAAAATGCGACGTGTACGGATTTGGGATTTTGGTTCTTGAAGTTCTGACGGGGAAGAGGCCTGTTGAGTATATGGAGGATGACGTGGTGGTGCTCTCCGATATGGTTAGAGGAGCGGTGGAAGAAGGGAGGGTGGAGGAGTGCGTTGATTCTAGAATGCTGGGGAAGTTTCCGGTGGAGGAGGCGATTCCGGTGATGAAACTAGGGTTGATTTGTACTTCGCAAGTGCCTTCGAATAGGCCCGATATGGACGAGGTGGTTAATATATTGGAGATGATTCGACGGTGCCCTTCTCAAAGCAGCCAGGACGATGAGTTGGTGCCCGATTTTTAGCTAAAGGTTAACGTCGAAGAAAGTCGAAGAAGAATCTGGTTGGTTTATCTTGAAAGGAGAGAGAGAGAAAGAGAGAAGTGTAGATTTTTAGCAGTTGGAATTTGATTAGATCCCATTTGTGATGTTTTATTTTTAATTTTAAATGTTGGAATATTTTGGTTCATTAGGTTTGGAATTTGTTGTAGTATCTTCTTTCTCCTTTGATGAACCAAATGTGATTTATGTTGGTAAGAAAAAACCCTTTAATTTGTTGGATTATTATTACATGCTCTGATTTATGTTCTTAACATTCTTGCTGCTTCTGTTTTTTATTTTTTTTGGTAATAAATTTAAATGTTCTAGAATAGAATGAGAAATTTGTGAAGGTTTCACACAGTGACACACACATATATATATATATATATATATATATATATATATATATATATATATATATATATATATATATATATATATATATATATATATATATATATATACTTTATGTTTATGTATGTATAGCATGGCATGTACAATGACAGGTCATATATAATATAATTTGGGAAGTCAAAAGTGAAATTGATAGTACTGTGTGTGTGTGTGTATATTTTTTCAAGATTCTTGGTTCCCACTCCCAACCAAATAAATCTAAGTTGTGAATATAAAAACAACAAGTGACAGCAGAATCAAAGAAAACAGCAAAAAACCTTAATAAAGAAAGCAAAGTGTCAGTGGAATTGAAATATTAGAATAATGCATTAATTAATTTATTTATTTTATTTATTTTATTATCATTTTTTAATAAATATTAATAAGTGCTGTTTGAGTCTTAATAGATATTACATTTGGTGAAATAAATAGAGTAGTTTTTTTCCAGCTTAGAGAAAACCTGTAATATGAGTGACATGTCACTTTTAATAATGTGGTCACCCATAATATTGAATTATTGATTATTTAAATGCAATTTTTGTTTCTTTATATTTGGCCAATTTGCAGGTTTTTTTTTTTTTTTTTTAACTTATTTACTTTGTTAGGTTATATGGTTTCTCATTCTTCTTCATGTCCTTTTCTTGGTTGGAAACTTATCCTCTTTTGTATTTCATCATATCTTTCTGCATTTTCATATCTTTATTCTCAAATTAATTATCTTATTACACAAAGTCTTATTATAGTGCCAATTAATTTGTTATTGAATAAAACAACAATAATTTATCATAAAAGAAGTAACAAGCATCACATGCGGGTTTTATAGATGTTACACACGGTGAAACACATTGGATGATTTTTAACTATTGTTCTACACAAAATAGCACAGGTGTAGCATCTCATAGACCATTACATATATTGCATTAATGCAATTTCATAAGAACCACATATTACTGATTAATTAATGATTATGATTATCTTTATACTTCCTCCGTTCTACAATATCTCTCAATTTTTTTAATTTTTTTTATTCTAATCTATCAATCACTTTAGAATCCTAATACATCATTAATTGTATAATTATCAATTTTAGCCTTATTACCTCTCTCCAACATTCTCTCTTGTTAAGTAGTGGCGAGGATATTCTAGTCTAAAAGCATATATTTTCCACTTAATTAAATCTTTAATTCCCGTGCAAAGCTAAAAACGATAATTAAAAAGGATCGACATATATACATAATAAAGATGCACAAATTCTATATATATATAAAAAAAAAAGAAGTAATGAATCCATTGTAAGAACTAAGAAGTCAAAAGTGACTTAAATTAAATGAAATAAATAAATAAATAAAAAATCTAAATCTCAAATCTCAAGAGTTACACAATTTGTATATCTATTATAACTAAATAAACCACATGGATGGAATTATTTTGGTAGGGTAGCATAGTTGTTAAAATTGAAATAAAAATGTTAGTGAGGGCATGTGATGTGAGTTGTTAACCAAACTGAGTTGTCAAAAAAGCATAGTGCAATTTTCAGATAATTAGATTGGTGTTGTTTTGCCCAAGACAACCTAACCTATTGGCATTTTCAACATTAATTAGCTGTCACATGACACACAATTATTATTATTATTAATAGTATAATTTACTATATAAAGACATGCATTATCAATCTCACTTATTCATCAAAACTTACTAAAATGTATCATGTCTCATTGTTGGGAATCTTAATTTGATGTCTAAAAAATAAAAATAAAAATAAAATATTGATTAGAGGGAAAAAGGAAGAAAAAAAGATAAAACCACGAAGATAATTGGAACGCGAAAACTAGAAGTGAAAATCAGACATATTGGATTGGAATTAGTACTCAATTTTTGTTCGGAAGTGAAAGAACTAATTCAGATTTTTGTTAAAAAAAAAAACCAGAAACTGGATATATTAAAAAGAACTTTTACTAAACTTGAACATTTTCGAACTAGAATCGACGGGAATAATTTTTTTTTTTAATTTAAAATACATAATAATATTGATATTGTAAATATAATTTTTGGAAGAAAAAAAAACCCAAAATTTTGGAATTATTTTCAAAATTGAAAATTTTATCGAAAACCAAAATCTTTTAAACATGGCAATTATAATCCAACAAAGTGGAAAAAACGGAAATTGGATATTCTTTTACAGAATTCAAAATGAAATTAAAAATATTGTTCTAAAATCGAAAATATTGGATTGAAATCAACTAAAAAATAATAATAATAATAATAATAATAATAATAATAATAATAATAATAATAATAATAATAATAATAATAATAATAAACTAGAAGCATGTTGTAGAGTAATTTTATTGAGAGCTACAAATATATATGATTTAGAATGCCAATGCAACATCATTTGGAATATTTCTTGAGCCATGCAGTAATTCCCATGCTCAGTGACTTACTTGAGTTCAAATTACACACACACACACACAGGTGTTTGTGTGTGTGTTTTTAATTACATAAATAGTTTGAACAGTTTGGACAAAGAAAGATAAGAAAAGCTGCAAAGATGTATGATTTGGGAAGACAGAGAATAACAAGAAGAATATTTCTTTACATGACTTGAAAGCAAGAGAAAGGTTGTCTTAGAATTGGCTAAAGGGCTTTTTAATTTTTCGAATTTCATAATTTAAACCTGTTATTTTTTTTTTAATGAGGCCCTTTTGCTTTATTGAGAGATGCAAACATCTTTTATAAACTGTCATTCTGCAATTTTTTAGCTTAAAAAGAAATAAAAAAAATAAAACACATAGTAATGGGGTTTTCTTTTTAGAGCCCATAATATAATGTTGCATGAAAAATGTGGGTTTTCCAAAATATGCTCATAATTAATTCTTTGGAAACTAAATTAATTATTACATTAAAAAACCTGGTTTAATTTCCCCAACAATGGCAGGGGAGAGTAAAATAAGAGATATATAAAAGATGAAAGTAAATATAGGACATGTCTAGCTATTTTATGTCTTAAAACAGTAAACTAAATAATAAAATTGTGATTTTATCAAAAAAAATAAAAAAATTGTGTAAAAAAAATTATTTTTAACCTTTTAATATTAGAAGTATTTTTTTTTAATCTTCACTTCCAATCTTCGTATAGAAAAATATAGGAAGTTCAAATTAGGTAAGGTTAAATTACAATAAAATTCATTTTGCTCTGGGTAACTAGAACTGTCATCTTCAACATTGAATATTTTTACATGTCCACTCTTACATAATCTCCCAGATTCTGTGGAATGTTCTCTAGTTTGTACTCGTTTTGTACAAAAATGTAGTTTCTGATGCACCGCAATCTGATATTTACATGCTAAGAGACACATCTTAATTCTTATGATCATCATGTTTCAAAATGTGCAGCTCGAATGTGGTAAAACACGTACAAACTGAAAAATATTCTACATAATCTAGAAGATTCCACTAAATTTTACGCCGCAAGGATGAATGTGTAAGAATATTCTAATTGAGAAGTGATTGTAATTACCCAAACATGAGGGTTTTTTTTGTAATTTGGCCTTACTTCAGGGAGGTGACCGTAATTTACCTGAAATATTAATGGATGTTGTCCACTTCCTTATAGTTAAAATCAAGAAATAATGGATCCACACGAATCGGATCCAAATTCGATTCATTTTAGATCCAATCTTTTGGATCCATTTTGGTTCTTTAGATCCAGTTAAAATTCGTTGCAGTCCAAATGCAATCCAGTTATCTCTCAAATAAAAACAAGGGTAAATTACAAACACCCCCTGAGGTATGGTCAAATTACAAAAACACCCCTCTTGTTTGGATAATTACAACCACCCCCTCAACTCCTCAAATTTAGTGGAATCTTCGAGATTATATGGAATATTATCACTTGTGTACCCGTTTTATCCCATTCAAACTCTACATTATGAAGCAAGATGATCATAATATGCGATTTTTAGCTTGTATATATCAGTTTGTGATGCATCGGAAACTGTATTTTTACACAAAACGAGTACAAACTAGAGCACATTCCACGGAATCTAGATGATTATGTTGAATTTGGCACAATAAGGGTGGAGGTGTAAGAAAAAATCATAGTTGAGGGGGGTAGATGTAATTATCCAAACAAGAGGGGGATTTTTGTAATTTAACCATACCTCAGGGGGGTGTTTGTAATTTATCCTAAAAACAATAAATAACTAGCAAAACTTTCTGAAAATTTTGGGTAAATTATGAATATACCCCTTAATTGAGGTCAAATTATGAAATAACCACTCTTGCTATCCAAAATTTTATTTATCCATCAAACTAATGATAGCTCAAAGTTTTTAATGAAAATTGTGAAATGTTCAAATTATAATTGAAAAAGTTACTAAATAAAATCAACAGTTCTTTTCCGCATTAAAAGAGTTCTCGATATTCTATTTTCTCCAAAACAAATTAGAAACAAATTTGAAAATCGAAGTTAGACACACACACAAATATTTTTCTAGTTTCTTTTACTACTAGTTTGAGATATACTACATGCAAATGTGATAGGAAAAAAGCAAATGCAGTGAGAGAAAGAAAAATCAGTCGTGCAACACTTATAAATCGACTACATTTTATATTATCTAAAAATATTACAATTACACCCCTAATAAATAGAAATCTTACAATTACACCCCTGAAACGATAAATTTTGAATTTTTTTTTGTATCATTCTTGCAATCCAAAAGATTCTTTTATGATTTACGCCGTAGGATAGGAAAAATGTTAGACGATGCATACCCCTAGTGGTAAATGTAATTATGCAAACTAGAGGGGTATTTTCGTAAATTAACCTTACCTTAAGGGCGTGTCGTTAATTTACACGATTTTTTTCCCCCAGTGTTCAAGAAACAACATAACTCGAAAATCCACTTGCATAACACCAAACAAAAACAAAGGAGAAATAAGCAACCCATGTCATCCTACGATTCTTTCTCCTAATCTAACATGCATTAAGGTTAATCATACAAAGGCGCTCGAACAAAAAAAAAAAAAAAAAAAAATCAAGCGCTACTACGTATTTCGTATATTGAAACCAAAAGAGCGAGAAAATATATATATATTTCTATCAAGTGTGCCAAAAAAACTTTCCACCTATATATCTACCACATTAATCATCCCAATCGTTTCCCCATTGAGTAGTATCTACGTGATTCAAAGACGCGGAATTTTTCGAAACATTACGTGTAATATTGCCACCTGGCGAAAATGCCACCGCTTTTTCCTCATCCCAATCATCATCATCATCATCATCCCAATTTTGATCCCAACCGTCGGATGATTCAATCACGAAAGAAGGATCGGATTTTTCTGGGGCCTCCATTTCGAGTTCTTTATACGAAACTCCATTGAGATGCCGACTTCTTTTTGTCACTAATTTGCAGCATGCCCAAATTCCTCCAAAGAAAACGGCAGCCACGAAAAATAGGTATGTTGGATTAATAGGTTTCAAATAACTCGTATAAAAAAAGCCTTGTGGTAACAAAGCTCCCATCTGGATTACGCACTCTTTGTTCTCGACATGTAGCGCGATTGAAGAATTTCCTCCCGTATTTGGTGGCAAATTTATCTGATTCAACGGGAGCTAGCAAATTAGTGATCTTCAAAATTTATTAGGGCTCGTTTGATAACTAACGGTGCCAAATAGAGGGTTATATTTGTCATTTCATTTGTAAGATAAGCATCATTAATGGATACCATATCGAGCCCTCTTCGGCTCGATACATTATCAAACAAATTGTTCGATTACGTAGCGGGAAAGCAATAATATTATGAATTACAGGATTAGTAATTTGTCTTGATTAGTAAACTAATCAAGATCCATCAAGTCTATTAAACAATTAGATGCTAAAAAGAAAAAGGAACTTGACAAAATCGGAGATGAAAGAAAAATGCGGTAACAATTAATACCTTCTTAACTTGTTGTCCGGATATTACTATTTCCTTTAGGGTAATGTTTGCAGGGTCGACAACAATAATTAGTTTACGAGAGCTCTCACCGCCGTTTAGGACAAGCATATACGAAGCTTGAGAACCTGAAACGCAAATAAAATAGTTTAATTTCTACACTAAAAGTATTGACCGACGTTCGATTTCTATGCTGTAGATTCTCAGAGTTTAGAGCAGAATGCAATTAACTTCTGCCACTATTGAAAACAGCATTCGTCTCGCGTAATTCGAGCAACGAACAACTTAAACAAGACAAACAAGAAAGCATTTTGGAATCAAATAACGCTCGACATTATCTTTCGCGTAAAACAATACTCAGTACTCACCACAAAGTACACTAGATTGCATAATAGCTTTACCAAGAGACACAAAAACTTACATTAGCCATACGAAAAACAATTAAAAAGTTACCGTTTCCGACAAAAGGGAGGCAGGCGGTAACGTTGAAATCCTTAATATAGCACTTATCGAGCACCTCGTCGCAAGATTCTTTCTCCGGTGAATTTGCCGCCTGAACAGGGCTAGGCGAAGGAGATATCTATTCATTACAAATCAAACAGTTTCCCATGATTATATATATATATATATATATATATATATATATATATATATATATATATATATATATATATGAAATGAAACCAAACATTTGACAGAAATAAAAAGATTAAAGTACACATGGGTGATGGGGGCTTCTTCTAATTACCTGATCACCCTTTGCTAGTTTTCGAAAATTTTCAAGAAAAGATGCATCTGATTGAAGTGGGGAGGCGCAAATCAAGGTTATTACAAGGAGGGCTATCCTTAAACTTGAAGAATCCATGATTGGGTCGGATTGTGTTGGATCGGAAGATCGGAATATTCTGCGGTAGGATTTCTGATAAGGGTTTGGATTGGAATTGGACGAAGGTAACAGCGCTTCTGATAATTGGCATTATTGTACAAAGAGGGAGGTAAATTGCATGGAAATTGGGTGTGGAAGAAGAGACAAGAAAACAAACGTTGACGGATTAATTGAGGATTACGAACGCGTCAACGGCTGTATTCATTCGAATGTTGGCTCGAAATCGAATCCAACCCAAAAAATCTTCTCTCTCTCTCTCTCTCTCTCTCTCTCTCTCTCTCTCTCTCTCAAGTATGAAAACTTGGGGGTTTGGCCTCTAGGGTAACCACCCCCTGTGTTCGGACACACTGCATTTTTGCAATGTTGTTAGAACGGAACCGAACCGGCCCGTCGGATCAGTTCGAGCGCCACCCGTGCTATGAAGCGGTCTCATTTGACCTTTAAAATCGAAAAATTTGAAAATTGGGGTTGAATGACCAAAATCTAGTTCGATCAGATAAAACCCGAGAATTGGTGAGTCAGTCAAGGAACTCGGGTTTCGGCCAAAATGTCTGAAACGACCGCTAAGTTGGTTATTTGTGGCCGGATTTGAGTGAACCATTACGGACTTAGTTATGGGTGGTCGGATCTAATTATGAGTGGTCGAAAGATTGCCGGATATGGTCATAGGTGATCAAATAAGTGTAGACGATTGCTGGATTTGAAAAATGGGAAAATATAGAGTATGAACAAAAAAATATAGTAAAAAGTTGCTTAAATGACAAGTGGAAGATTAAAAATGTAAAGAAATTCGCATTTATAATACATTAAACTTGATAAAATAATTGCATATTTGAAAGATCAAAAAACCAAATTGAACCGATTGGACCCTATGAAGTTATGATCAAAATGGTCCTACGATTCCATGGCAGGTCTATTTCTGACAACATTACATTTTACTTATAAAAAAAAGGCAATACAAGCACCCAAAAGTTATTTTGACCCTCATGGAAAGTCAATCATCATCAATTTCTAACATATCAACAATGATCGAATAGATTTAAATGTCGATTGGAATTAAACTTTAAAGAAAGTTATGATATTTTTTTTTGAACTTTAGAATTTAGAGGGTTTAAAAGTAACTAAATCTATTTCATAGGAAGTTCAACGTAATTTGCACTTAATAGAACCTATTTCGTAAGAGTAAGAATGTTTTTATTTTTTTGTACCTAGGTCAAAATTTTAAGGGTAAATAGCATTAAACCACCTAAACTTTTTGAGTTTTTGCGGATCACCACCTGAACAATTTTTTTTTGCACAACTTCACCTATACTCAATTAATTGTGCCACTTTACCCTTTTTTGCCGGTTTGCAGGTCAAAATGACCGGTTCTCAACTCATGTGCGTCGCACATGACAAATCCAAGGCTATTGACGTCTTTTCCATTTTTAAAATTGAAAAGTAGCCGCCTTGGATTTGTCATGTGCAACGCACATGAGTTGAGAACCGATCATTTTGACCTGAAAACAGGTAAAAAAGGGTAAAGTGGCACAACTAATTGAGTATAGGTGAACTCCTGCAAAAAAAAATTGTTCAGGTGGTGATCCGCAAAAACTCAAAAAGTTTAGGTGGTTTAATGCTATTTACCCAAATTTTAATATAAATTAAATATTAAGAAAGATTCGCGTAGTTTTCAAATTTTGATACGATCCAATTGTAATTACACATAACCTCAGGGAATGTATGTAATTTATCTTTTTTGTGACTCAATTGTTTTCAATCACAAATGGCTTGAACGACTTATTCCAATCCTAATAACATCCTACACGACTATTCCCAACGGCGACGAACCAATCTACTAGTCGTTTTCACCATTTTTTATTTAAAATTTGGGTTGATTTTTTTAATATAATTCAAATATGAAGAAAAATTCGCGTAATCTTGCAAACTGATGCAGCCCAACTGTAATTACATCTAATCTTTAAAAAAAATGTGTAATTTACCTTTTCTCTAACTCAATACTTTTCAATCACAAATTGCTTCGATCTAGTCATAATCACATCCTACACTATTATTTCCAGCGGCAACCGACCAAACTGTTAATCGAATTCGCCATTTTTTATTGTTATTCTTTTGAGATCAATTTTTTTCAAGAACTAAACAAAAATATTTAATTTTTTCGGACGCAGTTAAACAAATATAGTTTATTGATAAATGTCACATATAGCTATTTCTTAATTTCATTCTCAAAATCAAGAAATAGAATCCGAAAATTGATTGCAAGACCAACCATTTGGATATAATTTTATTTTACAATCTAAGAAGAGAAAATACAAAATTGTTTGCCACACTTAATATTTAAGATTTGAATTATCGAAAAATATTAGTATAATAAAGTAAGTAGTGTGTAAAACAAAGAAGAAGAATATATAATAAATGAAAGGAAGAAGTCAAAGGATTATGTTAAAAGAAAAATCCAAACAAATTAAGTGCAAATTGTGTAATAAGTGGTAGGGTAGTAAATGGGGGCAGTTGACCTTTGCCCCTCTGGTCAATGCTTCTGCGCTTTCATTCTTCTCTCTTCATGATGACTTAATTAACAGCAGACCACCTGAAATTCGTTCGCAACGACGTCGTTTCACACCTCAATTCCACCCCCAATTCTACTAGCCCTAATCATCATCTCTGTTCCCCCCCTCTGCAATTCCCCTTCAAACCCTAGCTTTAATGGCTTCTGAAAAGTTGGGCATGGTTCCACCTCAACAAGTTCACAACGGACTCAACCCGCACCCGCAGCTGGTTTTCCCGGAAGCTTTCTCGTGTGGCCCACACCCGCCGCACCGCCGTCCCGCGGCCGCCGGTGATCCCGGTCCTAAAGCTGCCACGCGAGAGCTCACCGCCAGCTTCCTCGATCACCACAACTATTTTCAGTCCCAGCCCCAGCAGCAGCACCCGCCGCCGCAGCCGTGCCAGTTCCGCCATCAATGGAGCGCGAACAGCCGTAGCTCCGGCGGAGACGCGTCGGAGGACGACGATTTGGAGGACGAAGACGATGGCGACGACGACGACGATGACGAGGAAGAAAATGCTGGGAACAATTTGCAGAATATTGTCACCGTCGCTAAAATCAGTGACAATTATCAAAAGGAAAGATACAGCGCCAACGCTAATAGTCAGAAAATGAAGCACATTTCGGCATTAGGTTATAAAAAGATTCGATCTTTTTCCCTTTTTTCGTCTCTTCTCCATATAAGTACATTGAATTCTGTATTGATTCAATGGAACTTTAAATAAAATTTCTGTTGTATTTTTTAGGTATCAAAGAAGGGAATATGGCACACCATGGAAACGAAAGCAATAACAAGAGCGGTGAAGTGAGGAATTCAAGCAGCGGTGAAATTTATTACTCGCAGTATTTAAACGGGGCAGAGGGTCCCAGCTCCTCGTCGGGGCAGAAGGATGTTGTGTTGATCGATAGCGGTTGCGGATTTAGTGGAAATAAGGAAGGATTCTATCTAAGTGAATCCGGGGAGTCTTTGAGGGCTATCTTGTCGGATCCTATAACGTATGGTTTTTAACCCTCATGTCTATCTAGTTGTTTTTTCATTAAAAAAATTCACGTCGATTTTTAATAAATGCTTCAATTTTGTCCTAAATTGGTTCATCGTTTGATCTCCGAATGGACTTGGGGTTTCAGCTCGATCTTGCTTAGCGTATCTGATAGTAATTGATGAAAATATCAAGAATTAGTTATTTTTTCATACTAAGCTTTCAATTATATTTAGTGGCCCCTCCCGCTAATTATCCCTGAATGAGGATGTCTTTATGTCATCGGTACACCGTTTGTTAACAAATTTCATGGTAAAACTAGTGTAGTTATTCAGATATCGATTGTTTACTTTCCACGGGAAAAGACAACAGATAGAAGATAATATCCTTTGACAATTTTGCTGAACATGCTCTTTAAGGTTTATATTGTCGAGGTATAATTTTGGTGGAACGAATAATAACTTCAATTATAAATGTTTCGTGTTTAATTTCCCATTCACAGAGGAACACTTATGGAAGATGCCATGATATTGCCCTGTGGACATTCCTTTGGTAGTGGTGGAATACAGCAAATCATTAGAATGGTAAGTATCGAGAAGGGTTAGGTTTACTGTACGGAGGGAGTAGTTTTATGATGATTGATCTATATATTAGTAGGAAAAAACTTCTTCAAATTTGCATTTAACTCCACTTTTTGAGGAAGCATGCATGCTTTGGAAGGGCTGGTTAGTAAATTCACACGGCAGCTAATAGAGATTCCTCGTTTTGTATTTGATCAATTCCTACTCGTCACCATCTCTTGTTGATATCTCAAATAATTTCAAGAGAACTTGGTAAATCTCGACACTTGTTAAGTTATGTGATTAAAAAAGTTGAAATATACGGGCAAAAACTTAAATCAAGATTACGGTATAAAATAGCGCCAAACCGGTACTTTTTTAAAATAAAAGATTATGGGAAACTTTATTTTCCGTAAAATCTCATTAAATTCTTTCAATTAGCAACATTTAATGAATTAGACCAGTAAATAAATCCTCATTTGTGACATTTTCAAACTATATTTCTGCAGTTGGGTAAATCGTATTTCATATGAATATAGTAATTTTACGTACGGAATTTTGGTATATTTTCCAATCTATTAGAAGTACTTCGATTGTCGAAGTCTATAATGTTACTTGTTGATGCTAAAAAAATATTTGGATAAGTATATTCAAATGGAGTTACTACAGTTTAATTCATTTATATATCAACTCAGCAATTTTACTTATTTTCAGTATTAGTTCCTATCTGTTTTAGCGGGAAAGGGTACTTTAGTCCTTTTATGCACTTTTTTTTTCTAACAACCATGCGTATTTATTAGATTTCTTAATACATGTATCAAATCCTTAAACGACAGTTAATTTGAAATAGAGGGAGTACCTTACTGGTTATACAAATTGCACTCTTATTTAACTGGAGCTAATAATTACACGATGAGCCATTTATTTTATTAAATTCATTTTCAGAAAGCTTGCTTTACGTGCTCGCAACCGGTGACGGCGGACATGATTGCTCCAAATCTATGTAAGCTGAAATATATTTCGTTTATTGAATTTTTTTTTTGAGTTTTATTTATGATATATTTCTTTTAAGAACTACACCATTTGTCTATTTACTACCATGGGAAAAATCCAATGTTTTAAAAATTGAATTACTTGAATATTTAGTGTAGATGCTAATCCGTTTGTCATTTCCGGAACTAAATAATTTTCTCGTTTCTTAATTACTTCCGGTTTTTTTTACTTTGCTGTATGTAGCTCTACGCCTAGCTGTCCAGGCATTCAGGAGGGAAGATGAGTTGCAAGTTCACCATACGTCGAAAAGAAGAAGAGAAAGATATGATCGGGTTAGTCATACGTCTATAATTCTGCCTCGGTAAATAAATTAAATATGGAAAATGAAACGAACTTCATTTAAGAATTCAATCAGATTACCCCATATGATTATAACCAATATGATTTCTTTTTACTCTTACCCCTCGTTTGGTTGGTAAGGTAAGTCACAATTAATTAACTAATTAGGTCTTATTTGATGTGTGTTGTTAATGAATAAATGTTTCATGCCGTCCTTAAATTATGCAAACATCTTGGCTTAATCTTATCTTAACTAATCTTACCAAACAATGCCGTACTTGGGTCTAATTTAATTTTTATTTGATTTTGTGTAGCACAAGGGGACAATTAGTGATTCCATGCTCACGGATCACCACAGAAGAAGAGGAGTTCAGTTTCCATTTGCAGTATCCGATCGTGTTATCATAAAGGTTTTTCCTTAGAATATCAAAATCTCTTGTGTATCAATTTATGAACTAAGGTCTTGTTTGGTTCTATGATAAGATCAGCCAAGATCCATCAAATAATCTCTCTAAAAGGGCAGATAGGTCATGATAAAATAATATTTCCGGGTCGACCCGGAAAATTATTGGGTTTACTAAAAATCAAGCAAAGTCTAATTATTTAATTAATCAAGGCTAATCTCCCGAGCCAAACCAGGCATAAGTGGAAGATTCTAACTGTCGATAACTGAATCAGGGTAATAAGAGAACACCTCCGCGGTTTGTTGGAAGAGAAGCTATTGTTACTACTCAGTGCTTGAACGGATGGTAAATCTCTCCCATTACTCGTTTTTTTTTTTCTCATTGGGTTTTGCGGGGAATCTTTTTTAAATTATTCTGTTCGACCTATTCGAAAAAAAAATATAGGTATGTGGTGAAGACATTGGACAATGCAGAAAGTGTGAAGCTGCAGTATCGGTCGTTAGATAAAGTTACAGAGAATCCGCTTCCAAAGCCAATGGCAATGCCGATAAAGACAACCCCCGACTGGTTATAGGGTTAATTACATTTAGTGAAATAATCACAGAATTATATAGTGTATTGTTTATCCTTGTTTAAAATGTTAAACTTAATCTAATTTGTTGTGCTTGTAATGCATCTCCGGTGTAATTTATCCCGTCGATATTTGTCGCGCAGTGGCAGAGTTTGTAAATTATAGAGGTGTTGTTGCCACTTGAGTGATGATCTGATGGTGAAGATAGGGGGATGTGAACATGTTATAAATTATTATATTTTGTTGTTTTAAAGATGTAAATAGAAAGTTTTGATATATGATGTTTATATTATCTGAAAAGTAAAGTTTGTATGTAGACATCTTTTGTTCACTATATAGCAAGGTTGTAAAAGGCAGGAATATCAGGTCTCAGAGTATCTTTCATCACAATCACTATTTTTTCACTAAATCCTATTTTTTGGTGGTGAAAAAATGAATTTATTACCTACCATTGGCACACAATTTTATAATTTCACTAATTTTGGTGAATAAATAGTGTATTTGGTCTCCCACCAATTCTATCAAATTTTACACCAAATAATAAAATAATAATATTTTATAATTTCCTAGATATGGATAATAGCATTTGGTTTGATCTTCCATGGTGCTTCACCAAATATATCACAAAATTATAAATTTAATGTTAATCATAATTTTAGTCTATTTCAATTTCAAAAATATTGATTATAGATCTGATTATAAGTAATAATTTTATTGATTATATAATCTTAAAATTATATTAAGTTTTAAAAAACTATTGAAACACGAATAAAAATCAACGTAAATTATTATACATATTATAAGACCACATATAAACAATAATTTCACAGCTAAATACATAAAAATATTACAACAAAATTTATAAAAAAAATAATAAAACATTTCATAATAATAAATGTACTTATCTTATGAACATCAGTTCATTAATTAACACTAATATGTTTACTATAAATATGTTTATAAATTGGTAATCACATTAAATTAGTTAATATAATAATTTTATATATTAATTATAAAATGGTGTTAATTATACCAAATCCTATTTTAATTTCTATATTTGATAGAAAAGATAAAATTTGGTGGAAAAAAATGGTAAAATGTTGGAAGGGAGGGAGTTGCAAATTTCTTCACTAAAAAAATTAGTGAAAATATAGGATTTGGTAATATGGTGATATATGGTTTGGCCACAATGGGAGACTAAGAGCCCGTTTGGCTAAGCTTATTTAAAACATCTTATAAGCTCCTACATCTGATAAGATGTTTTAAGAGCTGATAAGCTGTTAGATCTTATTTTAAAAATTATTTTTTAAGGTGTTTGGATATGTAACTTATAAGTTGCTTTTTGTTTTTATAAGTTGTTCAGGTGTTTGGAAATAAAATGTCTGTTTATTGCTATAATGACAAAAAATACATGACGCCAGTATAATTGTTAAACTTATTTGACTCAAATACTTTTGTTCCTAAAATATTATTATAGTATTTACAAATTATTTTTTCAAATAATAATAATAATATAAAATAAAAGTTGTAAAAGAAATATAATTTTTTTTATAGATGAAAGAAATATAATTTAGTATGGAGATAATAAGAATATTCGTGTATTTTTATATACATATAAAATATAAATAGAGAATAATTTTTTTTTACAATTATTATAATAATTACGATAATTATATTTAACTAATTATTAATCTTGATTACAACAATACGTTGTTTTGATAAAATATAAATATTATTAGTATTCATGTAATATAATAAAGTATTTGAGGGTAATTTTGTATTTTAAGTGTTTTAGTAAAGAAGCAAATAAGATCTTAAAGAAAAGGATTTATTAGGGATAACCCCCTTGTTCATATTTTCTAATGAGGTAGATCCAATTTTTTTTACCCTTTTTGAGATAGACCCAATTTTGCCAACTTGGCAAAATATATTATATAATTTGCCTTTAATACCCCTGTTTTATTTTTAAACGGCATTTATTTCCTTTACTACGTGATTTGAGATTTGCTGATACGTTGCCTAAAATCACGGAATAAAATTACGTGAGATCATTGGCCGTTATATCAAATCGTGTACAATATTTTTCGAAGGTTCTCTTCAGCATTCCAGCGGTATTTTATCGTCTTTGAAGATTTCTGCACCGTCGTTGAAATAGGATCGAATTTGAGCGTTCGTTGTTGGACGTTGTTAATCGGGTATGAATGCGTTATTCGTTTTTATTTTTCGCTCAATGTCTAGGATTGTCGATTACGGTGGTTAGAAATTTTTAAGAGTTGTGTTGATACTTGATTCTATTAAGTAGAACGTTTTTTAACAAAATTATTCCGTCATATATACATCGATATTTTTTGGCGGATGGTGTTTGTTTGGAAGAGGATTGACAGAGTTAGATGAGGATGGTTCACGCATATCGGACCAGAGTTGTTTTATATGAACATCGTAGTTGGTTTACGCATTAATTGAAATAACTGTCCGCTGTCGTGGAGTTCATGAGTCTGATCCCGGTCGATAGTTGGTTTATTTGTTTATAACAGCGGATTTTAGGACGATGGGTAGTACATTAAAATATATTTCGTAGTATTTTTTAAGTTATCGTATGAATTTTGCAATTTAAGTTTATTTTTGATCATATTAATATATTTTTTAGTATTCTGCATTTTTAATGTCGTATCATGATTCAAGGTTTTTATAGATGGCGAATTTTGTACGGATCTTGTTGAGATTTGGTGGGTTGGTTGCTATAAAGAGGTGTTCGAATGGGTTTACTCGCGGTTCATTGGTTGCATTTGTTATTTCAAAGTGGCCACAACTCGATGGGTAGGATATAAGCATGACATATAGGCTGGAAGGCGTTGGTGAATGTATCTTGGCTCGGTAACTTTGGTTAAGTTTTAAACCGTTGTAATACAGTAGTATACTATTATGAATACCGTATGATACTACCATTATCATTTTATTATACTATTATGAGATTATTAATGTACTAGAGTTTTATAATTCGGCATATTGGTTTGATTGTGTTATGATGTGTTTTATGTATTTTATCAAAACCCTAGATTGAAATTATGGGATTATTAATGTACTATTTTATTGGTTATGTTGAAATACTTTACGTTGGTGTTGTTCTCAATGTTCTTGTCATTTCAGTGGTATATTGTTTGTAACACAATTCATATCACTACTACAACCGTAATATACTATCATAGCAGATCAATGTACTATATTGAAATTATTAATATACTATGTGGTTGAATAATACGGGATCCATAGTCGATTACGAGATCCATAGTCGAATTAGATCAATAAGATAGTCTATTACATGATATAAGGAAAATTACCCTAATTGATTAGTATTTCAAACAAACATATTATTCAGTTTCCATATATATTATTATTTTTTCATATGTATTATTATTTACCTTAATCGTTTTCATATAATAAGGAAAATTACCCTAATTGATTAGTATTTCAAACACACATATTATTCAGTTTCCATATATATTATTATTTTTCCAATAGTCAATTAACTAAACCCATAGTCGAATTAGATATATGGGATAGTCTATTAAAAGATATGAGATAGTCTATTAATTTTAAAACACAAATCCGCCGCTGTCACTTCTCAAATCTAGGGTTTTGATGATTCTTCGGCCCATAGTCGATTAACGAGATCCATAGTAAAATTATACCAGTGGGATAGTCTATTAAATGATATGGGATAGTATATTAATACAGATGTAAGTCGACTATGCTTCTCGTTAATCAACTATGGGCCGAAGAATTATCAAAACCCTAGATTTGAGTAATCCTAGATTTGAGTAACCCTAGCTTGGAACAGTGACGGCGACGACGACGGCGACGGCGGCGGCCAACGACGATATCACTTCTGGTGGATGTCCTGCCCATCAATTGTTGCAATATCACTGATTTAGTGCTCGAATTCGGTATGCGATTATAACAGATCTGCAATTACACAAACGTGATAGTCGATTTAGCCAAAACATATCAACAAATCGATGGATGATAGCGATTCAGCGAGTGGCGACGACGTACCTACGACAGCTTGCTCGGAGTGCACGAAAATCGTCGTTTCACGGCAGTGCAGACGTCTTTCCCTTTCAATCGGCCGTACCGGGAAGTTGTTATGGGAGGTTTTGCAGTTTATTCGATAGTGGGTTTGGGATGATAGTGATTTAACGGGAAAATAGCAAGGGATTTGATTTTATTTCAAAAGGTAAAGTAACGGGTTTTGTGGGATTTGATTGAGGGTAATTATGTAATTATGAAAAATTTGGGCTGTTATCAAAATGGCAAATATAAATTTGGGTCTACCCCTATTATTTGAATGTTTAAGGGGGTTATATCTAATAGACCCTAAAGATAAAAGGTGGGGTAGAGGTACTTTTTTAAAAACATCTTATAAGCTCCCTAATAGCTTATTTTTGGAAAAAATAAGATCTTTTGCAATTTTTTTACCAAACACCTTTTAACAACTTATAAGCTCCTAAACATCTTATAAGATGTTTTTAGGAGATTATAAGCTTAGCCGAACAGGCTCTAAAACCAAATCATCATAATTTTAGGTGTAATGGTGATTTAGTGATTTAAGTTGGGAGGCTAAAAATACCTAAATTATGCGTAATAAATAGGATATGGTGTACTGATCAAAAAAAAAAAAAAAAAGGTGTACCAACCCTCATTAGGAGAGCTGGTACCTAGTGGAGTAACGGTCTAAGCTTCGAATCCACCCTTCCCAGGGCCGGCCCTGGTGCAATGCAAGTGGGGCAGCTGCCCAGGCCCATTATCCTGGGGGCCCAATTTTTTTTATTTTTTTATATATACATGCCTAAACAATTTTGAAAACTTCAGCCCAAATACATGCCCAAAATTGATTTCAGCCCAAATTTCAGCCCAAAGCACGAAAAAGAAAAAAATAAATAAAAAATAAAAAAGAGAAAGAGACGTTGCAAGGTTTACTGGTGAGAGACCCAAATTAATTTCCTTTTCTTTCCTGCTTAGAACTTCTGCTTAGGGCTTCTTCAATTTCTCCATTAATCTTGATTCTTGAGCAATATAATTGTCCAATTCCAACAAACTATCAACTCCTCCAAGGGCATAACGCATGGGTCAAGATTATTGAGAATAATCTGCTAATATCAGGTTTTATTCTTCTTTGTTAACTGTTGAATTTTTTTTTTTTAGTTTTTTTTTCTTTGAACTTGGTTGTTGTTTGGGTGTTATTGGCTTGGTTGTTGCAATAAATTTATTGAATCATATATGATAATCATGAAACAACTCTCTGGATGTCAAAAACGAGAAAAGAAGAAAAACGAAGAAGAGGAGGATAAACGTTTAAGAGATTCAATTAAAACACTTTGGAGTAAGAAGTTCAATGTCACGGTAGAAAATTCAACTCATAATCTAGAGAATGAAAATAATTTGAGTGAAGAATTTTTTGAGAGTGAAAATTATGTGAATGAAGAACTTTTAGAAAATGAAAATAATTCTAATGAAGATGTTAATGAGAATGAAAATGATGTGAATGAAGAACCAAGTTATCTTTTGAATATTTATGACCCAAGAACTTGGGATGGTCTAGATACAAAAATGAGAGATTTGCTTGTAGAAAATGGTCCTAAAAGAGATGAAAATTTCAAGTTTCCCATGGATAAAAAATCTAGACGATTTTCCTATACATATTATGTTCAAATGTTACCGAATGGTGAGACTCGCGATAGAAAATGGTTGGTTTACTCAAAGGAGTTAGATAAAGTTTTTTATTTTTGTTGTAAGTTGTTTAAAGTTATGAACACCAAAAGTACTTTAGCAACCGATGGAGTGAATGATTGGAAACATTTAGGTGCCAAGTTGAAACAACATGAAAATAGCGTAGAACACCTTACTAATTTAAGAGCTTGTGTTGAACTACAAATGAGATTGAACAAAAATAGCACAATTGATAAAGAATTACAAGAACAAACTTAAAGCAATACAAAACATTGGAAGCATGTTATGTTAAGAATAATTGCCGTTGTTAAATGTCTTGCTACGCATAATTTGGCATTTCGTCGTACACATGAAAAAATTTACGAAGATGGCAACGGCAATTTTTTGGGCATACTTGAAATGATTGCGCAATTTGATCCCATAATGCAAGAACATTTTAGACTAATTCGAAAAAAAAAAATTCATTATCATTTTCTTAGTCATAAGATTCAAAATGAGTTGATGTGTTGCTTAGCCTCAAAAGTCAAAGAAGCAATAATTAAAAAAATTAAAGAGGCAAAGTATTTTTCGATAATTCTTGATTGTACACCGGATGCAAGTCACAAAGAACAAATGACTCTTATAATACATGTCAAATTCTCCAATTAAAATTGAAGAATATTTATTAGAGTTTTTGAATGTTGAAGATACAACTGGTTTGGGCTTTTCAATGAATTGCAAGTTATTTTACAATCTTTAGAACTTGATATTGATAATGTGAGGGGACAAGGCTATGATAATGGCTCTAATATGAAAGGTAAACATCAAGGTGTGCAAAAAAGATTGCTTGATATTAATTCTAGAGCATTTAATATGCCATGTGGTTCTCATTGTCTCAATTTAGTTGTTTGTGATATGACAAATTCGTGTGTTAGAGCAAAATCATTTTTTGGAGCATGTCAATGCATATACAACGTATTTGCTAATTCTACAAAGAGATAGAATGTTTTGCTTGAGTATGTTGATGAATTAACTTTGAAATCACTGTCTACAACAAGATGGGAAAGTCACATTGAATATGTAAAAGCAATAAAAACTCAAGCCTCTAAAATTAGAGAAGCTTTGTTTAAGTTGGTAGAAATCAGTGAGGATGCGAAATTAAGTAGAGATGCCGAAACTTTAGCATCCGGTGAACTTTCAAGTTTTGAATTTATTTTAAGTTTGGTGATTTGGCATGATATTTTGCATAAAATTAACTTAGTCAGCAAAAAATTACAATCCGAGGACATGCGTCTTGACATTGCTGTAAAACAATTGGTCGGACTTTTTTCATTTTTTGAATTATATAGAGAAAACGGGTTTGCTTCTGCCATAATTGAGGCAAAAAACATAGCTTACGAACTAGAAGTTGAACCTCTTTTTCATGAGAAACGTAAAATTTGTAGAAAAAGAAACTTCGATGAGGTTTCTAATAATGAAAGAGAAAATCAATCTGCCGAAGAATCTTTTAGAATTGATTATTTTCTTTTTATTGTAGATATTGCTATAGGTCAATTGAAGAGCAGGTTTGAACAATTGCAATACTTGCAATCTATATTTGGTTTCTTATTTGATGTTACGAAATTGATTTCAATGGATGATGGTGATTTGATGAATGCTTGTGTGAAACTTGAAAATGCTTTGAAACATGGTGATGCTTCTGATATTGATGCAAAATGTTTATGTTCAGAATTAGAAGTGTTACAAGTGATGTTACCAAATGAATCATATGATAGAAGTAAATCATGGGCCGCTATTCAAATATTAGAGTTTGTAAAAAAGATGGATATGTTTCTGCATGTCATGATTGCTTATAGAATATTGTTAACGATACCCGTAACTGTAGCATCTGCCGAGAGAAGCTTTTCAAAATTGAAATTATTAAAATCCTACTTGCGTACCACAATGACCCAAAGTAGAATGAATGCGTTAGCAATTTTATCTATTTTTGAAAAAGATATGTTGGAAAATATTCAATTTGATGATATCATTGATGATTTTGCCTCTAAATGTGCAACTCGAAGACATCTTCTATGATTCATCTAACTACTGGTTTATTCTTGTAGGTAATTAGCTACTTGAAGGACAAAATGGTGGCTCTTCGGCTATAAAATTTTAGTTTATAGAAGATAAATAGTTAGTAGATGAACCTTTTCTTTTTCTGTTTTTTGTAATGATAAACGATCGGGTACTCTTTTTCGTTAATTTATTTTATTAGGGGCACATTTTATCGTGTTTGCCCAGGGCATTCAAAACTGCAGGGCCGACCCTGCCCCTTCCCCTACTACCTACTTGTAATGAACTTGAATTTACTCAAAAAAAAAAAAAAGGATATAGTGTATGGTGGAAGATGCCATCAGGCGGTTAATTAGGTAGCATTTCACCATTAATTGGTGCGGTGAAATCGGCAATAAATCAAAAATAAATTGATTTTTCAAATTTTATGTAATATATTTTTTTAAATATTATTTGTTAATACTCAAAGCATGCATAAAAGTATATTTAAACGTGATTTTATCCCCATCATTTATATATATCATAATTACATAATAAAATTTTAATAATAATAAGATCATAATATAATAAAAATAAAACAAAAATGTTGTGCATCCAAAATTATGCTTGAACATTGCAAGCATATATCATTTGGTCCTTTAAAAATAAAAATTAACTTAAAAAATAAAACAAGGCATAAACTCATTTTTGAGTAAAAAGCAAAAAACAATATTTTATTAAAAAAAAAAAAGATAAACCGATTTTGCGACCAAAGTTTGACCGCCTCAGCGTGTCTCAGCCCGCCTCAAACCTCCTCACAAGCAAAAACCGGTTTTTCAAACCTTTATACCAAAAATTTAAAAGGCTTTAGACCGCCTCCGCCTCGAAGACCGATTAATTGACCACCTCGACCAATTTTTAGAACACTGGTAATTGGTAAATATTATGAATTTATTTTAGCAACATTTTTATCAAGAGAAACTTGAAAAGTAGAAAACCAGCTATTTATTTTATTAGCTGCATAAACAGAGATTCGGTTAAAACCCCCCATTGAACTCAGCATCTAAAGTTACATGTTAACAAATTTAACAACACCACATGTAGTAAGTAACTACTGTAAGTAGTAAGAAAATAAAAAGAAAATGTCAGAAAAGTTTGTCTATAGTCATTAAAAAAAAACACTAATTGATGTATGCTAATGCCATTGCCAATGCTAACAAGAACTTCACCAAGATTACGTCGAGTGTTTTCTCGCTCCAATCATTGTCGAGATAATTAGCGACAAGGTAGGTTTTCGGCAGTCAAGAAGAAGTTGCAAGTTGAATATATTGAAGCAGCTGCTGCTTTAACTGCTAATCCCTTCCCTGAGTTATGATGGCCTTCTCCTAATCTGAATTAATTTAAAAGAAATAATATTAGGTATATAAATCAAGAAACACCGGTGCAGATATAACTTTGGATTCGAAGCTCAACTAAAATTGCTATAGTGCATAGTTTCGAATGCTGCGTGTGTCGATTCAAAATATCGTATAATTTCCAGCATTAAAAAAATAGCGTATTTACTAAAAAATATAGTGTAAATTACGGCCAACCTCCCGAGGTAATAAGGTCAAATTACGTAAAAATTCCTCATGTTTGGGTAATTACAACCACACATCAAGTATGAATCTTCTTACACATCCACCCTTATGGTGTCAAATTCAACAGAATCTTCTAGATTCCGTGGAATGTTCTCTAGATTGTATGCGTTTTGCGCAAAAATACAGTTTCTGATGCACCACAATCTCTGATATTTACAAGCCAAGAGATACATCTTATGATCATTTTATTTCAAAATATGGAGCTCGAATGGGTTAAAACAGATACAAGCTGGAGAATATTCCACTAAATTTGACACGGTAAGGATGGATGTGTAATAAGATTCACAGTTGAGGGGCTGGTTGTAATTATCCAAACATGAGGGGTTTTTTCGTAATTTGATATTTTACCTCGGGGTGATCGTCATGTACCCCAAAATATAACTAACTTGTTCCGCGTACAAACAAAATAAAGATAATTTTACCTATTTTTGATTGAGTGTCCAATTGGATCCATATCCTGTGAATAAAGACCTCTTTCACAATGCAACTGCATTTCCTTCACTTGGTTCAACCAATTCTCCTGATAATAATATCAACAGCTCAGAAATATCACAACAATAAAAAGAAAACAAAAAAAGAACGAGAATTCGATCACATGGAAGAGTGAAGAAAAATCAAACAATAATTCAATGATATAGATATATAATTTATTTCAGACACTTAAATCTCGATGTGAACTCACCAAATGACTCTCTTCTTCGGAAAGTGATTGATCCATCTGTCCGAATATATTACTCCATCTAACCGCATGCACATCTGCGGTTTCTTTGTCGGGATTGGACGCGAACTCTCTTGAAATTAAAAGTGGTAATTCCATGGTAATAACCGCCTGCACTCTTTTCTTACTTCGTCGTAATGCTGCAAACAGGAAAAAAAATCCCTCTTAGGAATCGTTTCATTATCACATTTAACCACATACTAAAACTTTTTTCATCTTTTTTTAATTTTATAGAAGGATTATTTATAAAAAAAAAAAAAAAAAACGGTACCCGCAAGTCGTCCTTTGATATCTTGATTCAGAAGATCCAACCACTGTGAAGCAACATTAGCAGCTGAAAAATCGAAACAAGACACATTCGTGCAAGTTCATATTTAACAACGAAAAATAAGGAAATAAATAAATACAATAGAAAGAACTAAAACAAACCTCTGACAGAAAGTGAAGTAACACTGTTAATATTACCCGATTCCTCGTTCGACAAACAGCTAGTATTATTCTCCGATGCAACAGTTACAGAAGATGACAGCTTTAATCCAAGCCCATCGTTCTCGTTTCCCATATAAGAATCACCATAGCTCGATTTCGAAAATAAAGAATATTCCCTCATCTGCCTTCTTTCAAGCAAAATATCTCCTTTGCCCGAATCCCGATTTTCAGTTTTTTCAGACCTAACTAAAGCCTCTATAATCGAGTGAACCTGCTTACTATTCCTCACATGGTTAATAATTCCGGGATTTAGGCCATTGAGCAAACCGATAGGAGCAGCAACTTTTGCGAACCGATCGACCTGTTCTTTCTTCGCTTGTTCGATTTTCTTCTTCATTACGGCTGCATCACTGTTAATTCTCTTTCTGCCGCGTGTCTTTGGCACTGGCACTGGCTTCGGCAAAGCTCCATAATTAGTCGACATGAAATTGTTCTGTTTCAACCCTTTCCAAACTCTCATAGGGTTTCTCGAGTCGAGCGGCCCCACAGAGCTCCCACATTCGGAATCATCGGCCGACGACTTCAAGTTTGTGTAGTTCTTGAAAGGGTCAAAGGGGTCGTTGTTGATCGAACTAGACATTTCTTGTTCGGCGTTTAAATCTAAATCGAGCCCTCGGTTTTTGGCTTCCTTCGCCGATTCTGCATCAAATTCAATTTTTTCAGTCTCTTTTCGAGGGGATTGTTTTCTTCCTCTAATCTATTTTTTTTTTCCAACGAAGGACAAAAGAAACGAACAATATTCTAACCATTTCATTGAATCGAAATCGAATTGTTCGACATTAAATTAACCAAAACTTAGGGATCCCTTATATGAAAAAACTAATGAAACAGTGATATGCTGAAACCGAAAGCGAAACCGAAACCGAAACCGAAACTCATTGAAAGGCAAAAAACTCGAACCTTTAACGGGACAAACGGATTGAAGATCATACGATTTCAGTCTTTTATGAGAAGTTCGAGATGTTTCTTCATCCTCAATAGTGTCCCTTTTCATTGCTGCCAAATCCTACCAAATAAAAAAAACAATAAAAATAACAAAAACGACAAATGCAGAAAAACAATTGACAGTAATTTCAAAAAACACCAAACCTTTGCTTCAGATCTATCGTCTGCTAAAGATTGAATGTCCATGAATGCACTAACAACTGAAGAAAAAACTTCCAATTCGGCCTTCGGAACAGAACCCACCACAAATTTAAATAACAAAAAATAAAAAATAAAAAATTGACCAAAGAAAACAATAAGGGATTTTGCACACACACTGTGTTAATGGCGTCAACCTTCAACACTGGCTATTGAATAAAAAAAATGGTGAAAAAATCTGCTAACCCCACTTCGAGGATTCTAATTTCCGGCGGTTTGAACAAAAATCCACAAATTGAAACTTCAGACAATGAATCAATTGAAACCCATAAGATTCTTGACGAAACAGAACTAATGGCGCAATTTTTAATTTCTTTTTTTTTTTTGTTAAGGATATGTGAAAATTGTTAGGGTTTGGACGAACTATCCTCTCTCTGTGTCAATCTGGATACGCAAAATTAATGAGGGAAAAAATGGTGTGCGTATGTGTTTTGAAAATGTGGACTTTTTGGATTTGAATTTTTACAGAAGGAGAAGCGCGCTGAAATGCGTGTTTTTTTTTTTTTTTTTTTTTTTTTTTTTGGCGAATCAATCTGTGGGGGAAAGTTTTTGGGCACGTGCAGGATAATTAATTTAATGCACAATTCAAGTCTTTGATTCTTTGTTTGAATTTATTTATGATGATTTTGTTTTAGTGATTGGTTAGCTTTCAAATTCAAAAATGGAATGGGATATGGGTGATATTATGGGAGAAAATAGAACCGAATCTTTTAATTTAGTCGATTTAAATATGAATTGTTTTAAGGGGATGACTATAACAAATTCCAAATTTTTTTCACTTTAATACCAAAAAAATAAAAATTGAATAATAAATAAGTAATGACATAAATATCTTTAATGAAAATAAATACCATACAAACATTAAAAATCTCATTTTTCTTTCTTCAATACAAACACACAAAATCCCTCAAACCCATTTTCTTCTTCACAAATCCCTCAACCTCTTCCTTCTTCTTCCTCACAACAAACTCTTCTAAAAAACCTCAAAACTAAAGAAATTAAAACCTCACAAAACTTATGAAATGGAGTTATAAGACAATAATATGGTAGTATATATGGAAGGAGAACACATTAAGATAAGTATCGATGTCTTTTTTGAGCTTCGAAGTCGATTTTGAAGTTTTTTTTTTTTTAAACTCGCCGGCAATTTTCAACACATACAGGTCGATTTTTTGGTCAATTTTCGACACCAACGTGTCGAAAAATATATTTAGAAAAAAAAAACAACCAAATTTCGACACATACCTGTCGAAATTTCTCCAAATTTCGACAGGTATGTGTCGAAAAAACAGTGTCGGTTAAAAATATATATATATATATATATATATATATATATATATATTTTTTACCAATAGTGTTTTTCGACACATACCTATCGAAATTGGGAGAATTTTCGACAGGTATGTTTCGAAATTTGTTTTTTTTTTTTTTTTGTTTTTTTTTTCGACACGTTGATGTCGAAAATTGACCAAAAAATCGACATGTATGTGTCGAAAATTGCCGGCGGGTTTCAAAAAAAAAAAAACTTCAAAATCGACTTTGAAGCTAAAAAAAAAGATGGATACATACCTTAATGGGTTCTCTTTCCATATATACTACCATATTATTGTCTTATGACTCCATTTTATAAGTTTTGTTAGGTTTTGATTTTATGAATTTGGAGATGTTTTGGAGGATTTAATAAGATGAAGAAGATAGGGTTTAATGGATTTGAGTTTGGGGAGAAGAAGAGAGGATTTGTTTTTCTTTTTTTCCTTGGTATTGAAGTGAGGAATAAAAAAATTGTTTGTATAAATTGTATTTTGGTTGATGAAGGGCGTTTTTGTACTTTGCTAACATTTTTTTTTATTTATGGTTTTAAACTAAGAAAAAGTTGTAAAAACTTCTATAAAAAATGGTTTTAAACTTGGAGGTATTGAAGTGAGAAAAAATTGGGATTTGTTTTAGTTGCCCCCTTGTTTTAATTTTGACAAAAAAACTTTTTGTTCTAATTTTCGAAATTCTATATTATGACTTCACCGAAGATTTTATTTTATATTTCTGAAATGTTAAATGTCGTTTCAATTTTACTAATGTCGTTTTGATTTCGAACCTGATTTTGACATATTTCTATTTTGATTTTGGAAAAATTCAAAACACGAAAATTGTAGTCCTTTGAGTTAGCTTTCTAATCCAATTTAAGTCCGCTAGATTGGATGTCGTGTGACAAAGTTATGCATGAATGAGTGACATTTTGAATTTTAGATACCTCAATACATCAAAGTTGTGCGCAATATCTTGATTCATGTATATCTTTCTCGTCCATCATCCAATTTTGGTGATTCAAGTTGGATTAGAAAACTAACTCAGAATACTACAAATTCCATTTTTCGGATTTTGCAAAATTTTGAATTAAAAATGATCAAAATCATGTTTGAAGTCGTAACGATATTATTATAGCTCGAACGACATTTATCACATTCTTTTATATTTTAGGGGTCGGGAATATCCGCTATTTTCAGAGTCGGGTGGGTCAAATGGTCATCTCTATTCGAAAGCTTGCCTAAGCTGGAATTGTGAGGGGCTGGAGGCACACTTGACAATTCATTCTCTCGGAGGTTTCCTCCCAAAATCTCACCCCGTGCTGATTTTTTTTCGTAAATGAAGGCAAAATCTATGCTTGTGGATAACCTGAAAAGAAAATTGGGGTTGTTTGGTGTGGAGGTCCTGCGTGTGGCTAAGCCTGGTGGGTTAGCTTTATTATGGTAGAAGGAAATTATTATTGATTTGCTTAACTTCTCGTCAAATCACATTGAGGTCGTGGTCCTGGAAAACTCGTCCTCTCTGAAATGGTGTTTTTTTTCGAAATTTATGGATTCCCAAAAGTAGCTAGGCGATGTCAGATCTGGGATTTGATCAGCAATTTATCCACCGCACCTTGATTTGCCGTGGTTGGTGGGAGGAAAACCACGGCAAATCAAGGTGGGGTGGATAAATTGCGGATCATATCCCAAATCTGACATCGCCTAGCTACCTCCGGGAATCCATAAATTCCGAAAAAACACAATTTCGGAGAGGACGAGTTTTCCAGGACCACGACCTCAATGTGATTTGACGAGAAGTTAAGCAAATCAATAATAATCTCCTCCTACCATAATAAAGCTAGCCCACCAGACTTAGCCACACGATTGCTGATTATTTCCTGTCACAATAATGTCGCTGACATGAATAAGAACAAATGTAAATGAAGTGCCTTCAAATTTGGTAAATACAGAATAATCTGCCTTTGATTGATTTAATCCTGCCCTTTGAATGACTTGAGAGAATTTGGCGAGCCGGTTTCTTGAAGCTTTCTTTAAACCGTGAATCTATTTATTGATCCGATATACTATATTCTCCCCCTGTAGACCAAGAGGAACCTCCATATATACTTTTTCATTAAGATCGCCATGTACAAAGGCATTTTGAACATCCATTTGATGGAGAAAACAGTTACGAGAATCGACAATAGCTAAAAGGCATTGCACAGTAGTGAGCTTGGCGGTATGAGAGAATGTTTCCAAATAATCTACCCCTTCAACATGTTTATAACCCTTAACAACAATACGTTCTTTGTAACGCTCGATTGAGCCATCTGAATTGTATTTGATCCTGTAGACCTATGTACAATCGATTGGTTGATGTCCGGGAGGTAACGTAACAAGTTGACAAGTATTGTTATTAATGAGGGCATCAAGTTCATACTGCACTGCTCCTCTCGATTTTGGATCGAGGATTGCCTGAGAATAGTTAGTGAGCTCACGGTGGCTAGATATATTGCCAAAAAACGAAAATTGAGAATGAGAAATCGTGAATATGATGAAAATTGAGAAAGAGGGTGCCTTGTACCTCGATGGTGATCTGGCAACACAGACGATAATTGGTGGGGGGTTCGTTTGAGCGAAGTTCATATAATAATCCTTATGGGTTGAATTATAGGTGTAGGTTCAATTTCTGTTGACTCATTATGGGTTGAATGGTAAGGGATAAGTGAATCAGGTAGGTTATCGACCAGAGAAGTGGATTGAGATGAGCTGAAAGAGTCAGGGCAAGAGGGAACTCATTAGAAGTTGGTTCGGTGTTGGTGGGATTAGCGGATATAAATGGGGGTGGCTAGAATTAGGTAAAGGTGGACTGTTTGGTTGTAAAGGAAATATATTTTCATGGAATTAGATATCTCGACTAACAAAAACTTTCTTAGTTGTTAAGTCGAATAATTTGTAACATTTGTGGCTCATAGGATATCCAACAAAAATACAACGATTGGCACGAGGTTCAAATTTGGTGATGGGTTGGACAATAGTAGCATAACATAGACAATCAAAAATACGAAGATGACCATATGGTGGTGAACGATTGTATAAACTTTCAAATGGTGTAATGTTGGAGAAAATTAGTGTGGGCAAGCGACTTATTAAATAGACAACAATGAACACACATTCCCCAAAAAAGTAATAGACAAATTGGATTTAAAAAGAAGAGCTCTGGCAACTTGTAAAATATGATGATGCTTGCACCCGACAACTCCATTTTGTTGTGGAGTGTAGAACACAAGAACATTGAAATTTGACACATTTGATAAGAAAAGTTTTCTTACATAAGTGAATTGTGTACAATTATCACCACGAAATATTTTGATCTTTGAATTAAATTGATTTTCAATAAATGTAGAGAGAGAGAGAGAGAGAGAGAGAGAGAGAGAGAGAGAGAGAGAGAGAGAGAGAGAGAGAGAGAGAGAGAGAGAGAGAGAGAGAGAGAGAGAGAGAGAGAGAGAGAGAGAGAGAGAGAGAGAGAGAGAGAGAGAGAGAGAGAGAGAGAGAGAGAGAGAGAGAGAGAGAGGGGGAGCAAGGGAGAGACATCTTATTTAGTTGTCATAAGAAATACCCATGTGCAACGACTAAAATCATCAACAATCGTTAAAAAATAATTAGCACCTGAATGTGTGATTTTTATGTTGGTCCCAAATATCACAATGAATTAATTGAAAAGGTAGAGTCGAAAAAATATTACTAGAGGGAAAAGGAAAACGAATTTTTTCAGCAAGCAGACAAATCTCACAAACGTTATTAAAAAATGCAGTAAAAAAAGAAATGGACTTAGGCAGTTGACGAAGACATGCTGGAGAAGGATGGCCAAGGCGATAGTGCCATATGTGGTTATTTGTATGGGCATGAGATACTATAGGGAACTTGGTAGCTGGCGACATAAAGTAGAGAACTCTATTTTTGCTTACTCCCAACCAATCGTCTTCCCCGTAGCCAAATCTTGCAAAATATAGAAATTGGGATTTAAATAATACAACAATTCAATGATTTAGTGAGTTTACTGGCTGACAATAAGTTTAGTTGAAAAGAAAAAAAACATAAAGAATATCTTTTAGAAAAATATATTTATTAAACAAAATGGTGCCGATAGAGTTCATAGGAGCAGTAGATCCAGTGGGTAAATTAGCACGAGGTGTATTTTTTGTGTGTGGTTGAACAAGTAAAGTAGAATAAGAGGTTATATGGTCTGTGGCCCCACTATCTAAAATTCAGCAACGCAACAAAATAGAATTAATTGAGGAAGAGCGACACAGACCTGCGGTTGTAAGAACACTCGACGCAAATTAAACAGTTTGCATCACAAAACACAGCATTGAAACAGTCGATGTGGTACATACAATTACATTTGCCATAGTGATACGGGCAACAACCGCATCATCCTCCGCTTCAGGTTGCGTCTCCTCGGCGAGTAATTCGTGTTCCGAATCCAGGAAGGGATCAGGAATCGAATTCTCGTCCAAGAGGTACCTAAAACACCGAGCAACAACAAGCGGGGTCCGATCAAGGGAGCATTTGGCCACAGCCCCGGCTGAGGTGGTCATCCTTTGGTTCACATAGCAAGTAAAATGATATAAGTGAACACAGTCCCTAAAGTATACAACGACAATATTGTTGTTGTATTTTTTGAGACAAAACATATAGTTTTGGTTTCTATTGCACTTCTGACGGATCTCCTCTCTCCCGAGCGTGTTATTTTCCAGATACCAACACTGTTCTTGTTGGACATCATCATAATTTGCAATATTTTTCTTAGCGAGGAGAGAAAAATGTTTTTTTATTTCAAGGACACGTGTTGGTTGTGTGGACAAGGGTACTGGACTGCTCCCCTATAAATGCAAGTATAATGAGCCTATTGTGGTCATTTAATAATTCTTGTAAGAGTTTGATAAAAAAAAAAAAAAAAGAGAAATAATTTATAATTATTTTTAAAAATCCAACTATTTACCTTTATCTATGTATCTTTTTGTATTTGTAGTTTATAAGTAGGAGTAGTAAAAAAAAGAAAAATGGACCCCACCTTTTCTTTTAGAGCAAAACTTATCTTGCTTGTATTCATTTAACCATTTTTTTCTAGTTAATTTTCTTTTAACTTGTTTATCTTTTGCAATCAATCAACAGGTGCACACCAATTTATTTATTTTTCTAAGTTCAGTACAATTTTTCCAATTTCGGCCTAGCTAATGTGTGTTGTGTTTTCATTAATTACGATTATATTGAACTAGCATTTTTCCCCTGTGCGATGCACGGGATATTATTTAAATAGTGAAAAAAAAACAATCAATTTAATACATAATAAAAAAGTATAGTACACTAATATAATAAAATTTTATAATGTAGTATTATTCATATTGAATTTCTAGTTTTATCTCTTAAGATTTGAGATATATTGATGAAAATTAGGAGATCAATAATTGTTGAAAATTATAATTAAAAAATTAGTACGGAAAAAATATTAAAAATAAATAATTACATAAGTAGCAATAAGGTATGATTCTTCACGGGTTAGTTTTAATTCTGATAATTGTTAAATATTATAGTTAGAAATTAGTAGAGAAAAAATATTACAAATAAATAATTACAGAAATACCATTAGGGTTTTTAGGGTTGCCCAACGTTTCTTTCAGGGTTTTAAGTGAACACAATCCCTAAAGTATACAACGACAATATTGTTGTATTTTTTGAGACAAAACATACAGTTTTGGTTTCTATTGCACTTATGATGGATCTCCTCTCTCTACCGAGCGTGTTATTTTCCAGATACCAACACTGTTCTTGTTGGACATCGTCATATTTTTCTTTGCCAGGAGAGAAAAATGTTTTTTTTTCAAGGACGTGTGTTGGTTGTGTGGACAAGGGTACTGGACTGCTCCCCTATAAATCCAAGTATCATGAGCCTAGTTTGGTCATTTAATAATTCTTGTAAGAGTTTGACCCAAAAAAAGAAAAAGACAAATAATTAATAATTATTTTTAAAAATCCAACTATTTACATTTATCTATGTATCTTTTTGTATTTGTAGTTTATAAGTAGGAGTAGTAAAAAAGGAAAAATGGACCCCACCTTTTCTTTTAGAGCAAAATTTATCTTGCTTGTATTCATTTTTAACCATTTTTTCTAGTTAATTTTCTTTTAACTTGTTTATCTTTTGCAATCGATCAACAGGTGCACACCAATTTATTTATTTTTCTAAGTTCAGTACAATTTTTCCAATTTCGGCCTAGCTAATGTGTGTTGTGTTTTCATTAATTATGATTATATTGAACTAGCATTTTTCCCCCGTGCGATGCACGGGATATTATTTAAATAGTGAAAAAAAATAATCAATTTAATACATAATAAGAAAATATAGTACACTAATATAATAAAATTTTATAATTTAGTATTATTCATATTGAATTTCTAGCTTTATCTCTTAAGATTTGAGATATGTTGATGAAAATTAGGAGATCAATAATTGTTGAAAATTATAATTAAAAAATTAGTACGGAATTAATATTAAAAATAAATAATTACATAAGTAGCAATAAAGTAGGATTCTTCACGGGTTAGTTTTAATTCTGATAATAGTTAAAAATTATAGTTAGAAATTAGTAGAGAAAAAATATTAAAAATAAATAATTACAAAAGTACCATTAGGGTTTTTAGGGATGCCCAGCGTTTCTTTCAGGGTTTTAAGTGAACGCAATTTCTAAAGTATACAACCACAATATTTTTGTATTTTTTGTGACAAAGCATACAGTTTTGGTTTCTATTGCACTTCTGCCGGATCTCCTCTCTCTACCGAGCGTGTTGTTTTCCAGATACCAACACTGTTCTTGTTGGACATCATCATAATTTGCCATATTTTTCTTTGCCAGGAGAGAAAAAGGTTTTTTTTTTCAAGGACACGTGTTGGTTGCGTGGACAAGGGTACTGGACTGCTCCCCTATAAATGTAAGTATCATGAGCCTAGTTTGATCATTTAATAATTCTTGTAAGAGTTTGACCCACAAAAAAAGAAAAAGAGAAATAATTAATAATTATTTTTAAAAATCCAACTATTTACCTTTATCTATGTATCTTTTTGTATTTGTAGTTTATAAGTAGGAGTAGTAAAAAAAGGAAAAATGGACCCCACCTTTTCTTTTAGAGCAAAATTTATCTTGCTTGTATTCATTTTTAACCATTTTTTCTAGTTAATTTTCTTTTAACTTGTTTATCTTTTGCAATCGATCAACAGGTGCACACCAATTTATTTATTTTTCTAAGTTCAGTACAATTTTTCCAATTTCGGCCTAGCTAATGTGTGTTGTGTTTTCATTAATTACGATTATATTGAACTAGCATTTTACCCCCGTGCGATGCACGTGCGATGCACGGGATATTATTTAAATAGTGAAAAAAAAAATCAATTTAATACATAATAAGAAAATATAGTACACTAATATAATAAAATTTTATAATGTAGTATTATTCATATTGAATTTCTAGCTTTATCTCTTAAGATTTGAGATATATTGATGGAAATTAGGAAATCAATAATTGTTGAAAATTATAATTAAAAAATTAGTACGGAAAAAATATTAAAAATAAATAATTACATAAGTAGCAATAAGGTAGGATTCTTCACGGGTTAGTTTTAATTCTGATAATTGTTAAAAATTATAGTTAGAAATTAGTAGAGAAAAAATATTAAAAATAAATAATTACAGAAATATCATTAGGGTTATTAGGGTTGCCCAGCGTTTATTTCTTTTATATATAAGATACTTTGATTTTACTTCAATTATCTTTTTTTTTTGTTCACCACACTAAATGCCAACTAACTAGTGTGAATGCAATTTGAAATGGGTTTTTATTTTTTATTGTCTGCAAGCTTTTGCAGTTATGGCTACCAGACATTCCAGAAGAAGGGATCGGAACCTCTCATTGCTCTTCTTTCTAGGGTTGTAGCTTTCTTACAGATTGATGATTCACAAGTTCAGTTCAGAAGCTGAGAACCTTTCAAGAGTTTCTATTTGTTTATACGCCTCTTGAGAACGTGGAAAGTGGACAAATCCCTTTCATTAGAAGTTGAAAAATTAGATGTCAATCCATTATACGAAACCATTGAGAATGAAAATATCAAACAATAATAGTATATACAGGCATATAATGGGTCACCAAAATATCTTAGCAAGTCACCTTAGATTATGAAACTCAGCAATGATCATTCTCTCCCAAATTTAATTAATAATAAACAGGAAGAAAAAAAATTATCTCCCAAATTTCCCATCGTAAATCTGCATCCACTTTCAAATGTTGTGCTATTTTTTTTCATTCTCATCAAACTCACTGCTTCCATTAGTAATCCGAGTCACTTCGTAGGGGATGTTTCGATTAACAGTGGTTCCAAAGGCAATTCATCAGTAGATAATGGCAGGGAATGGATTGGAGATATACAACCGAATTTTTCTTCCGTACTACAAATGAAGGGCTCGTCAACCACCTCAACCGTCATCCCAAATTTAATCTCAGCTGATCCAGTTCCCCACGAAACGGCAAGAATCTCCAAGACTCTGTTTTTCTTTATAGCTTGAAATAATTCTTAATTAGATTAAGAATGAGGGGTTTTTAGAAAAAGTTTTATTTCATCAGAAGGTTTGGATTGGTCTATGTGATTCCTACATCTATGTTCTCTAAATGTATATGGAAGCGCATATTGTCCTAAGAGGAACATACGACCTAACTATATAATTAATTACATTAATTAATTAATTATGGGGTTTTTCAAAATAATTATAGGACCTCAACTAGCATAAATCAATCAAATAATGTTGAGGTACTAGTAATTAACTTGAAGTATAATCAATATTATATGTGTGTTCTATTAATTAAAATCAATTTAACAATTTAAACTAATTAATTAATCTAACACCTATTTACTAAAATAGATGATTGTTGATTCGATTATCTAATTGGGATTAATTGAAAATTATTTTCCAACAATTAAAATCAATTTGTTTTAAGTTTAATTTTAGAATTCTGAAATAACTTTTTTTTTTTTTTTTTTATCAGTGAACCGGTTCGGACCGAAACGGTCCGGTTCTGACCGGTCCAGTTGATCCAAATCAGTTACAACCAATGTTCTAAGTAGGGGTGTGCACGGGTCGGTACGGTTCGGTTTTTGCAATAAACCAAACACGTACCGATAATATCGGGTTTTCATATTTTAAAACCGGGTATGTCGGTTTTTTTTTGGTTCGGTACTAATCGGTTTTTCGGTTTTCGGTAAACGGTATCGGTATCAATTCGGTTTATTTTCGCTTTCGGTTTCGTTACCGGTTCGAATCGGTTCGGTATAAAACCGATGTTTGATTAACGGTGAATTTGGACTTCTATCACATTTCTTTGAGAAAATTAACAAGTAACAATCCAAAATTAACTAATAAAACAAATTTACTGCCATTAAAAAAAAAAACTTTGCTGCCATAAAAAAAACGTAATGAGATTAACTAATAAACATGATGTCATTAATGTCATCTTCAAAAAAATAAACTTGTTGCCCAATCACAAAAGAAGTCCAACTACATCAAAAGAATAAGTATGAATGTGGCCACATTGATTACCAAAAAAACTTACCGATTTTTACTATCTATCAAACGACGTAGTTTTGTATTCCCAAATCGGTTCGGTTCGATAAATCGGTTCGGCAAAAAATTTTTTCTCCATACACATACCGATTTTTTCGGTTTTTCAAAAACTATTTACCGTGTATGCGGTTTTAAGTCGGGACGGTGTATATCGGCTCGGTTTTTTCGGTTTTCGGTTCGGTTTTTCGGTTTCTCGGTTTTTATGCTCACCCCTAGTTGTAAGAATCGGCCCAGACCAGTTCGACCGCAACCCAGCAATGAGGCGGTCCGGTTTGAGCTTCAAAACAGGAAAAATCAAAAATCGGGGTCAAATGACCGAAACACGGTTCAACGGGGTAAAACCCGAAAACCAGTGAACCGGTTGATGACCCCAATTTATATTTATTTTTGCTCGGTTTTGTTTTAGGTTTACTCATATTGAACACTTCAATCATATTCCTCATCTAACTGACATTTATTCTAAAGATATATAAAATATAAAATATATATCATAAGAAATCAGAGTGAAAATATTTTTTACTCAATATTTTATCTATTACTTATTCGAAAATATTTTCAATGATTTTACCATTTAAATTTTATCATACATCTTCAAATTTATTTCTAACGATGTACATTTATCGCAGCGTATTCTTTGTTATTAAACAAATCTAATAATTAAAACTAACAATGAAATATTTAATAAAGTATATTATAAAAAATACAAAATGCCCACACATGAATTTAATTAGATGAAAACTTAAAATTATTTTATATTTTCAAGTTTCACATAAAGAGAATAAATACATTTTTATTGCGGTTTCTTGATATATTATACTTTTTAAGAGAATTTTTTTTCCTATAAAATCGAATGAAAATAAAAAGAAATCGAAATTAAAAAGTAATCATAATAATTAAATGAGTATATAGAATAAGGAACTTGATAAATGCGGTACCATTTTTACGAATACAATTTTAATTTTCAAAACTTTTTCTCTCTAGGGTTTCAAAAATTCTTATTTTTATTTGTCCATGCCGAAAACGGGAGCGAAATAATATATTTCGCGCCGAAATCAGGAGAAGAAAAACACTATCCACGCACATATTGGACGTGAGAACCCCTACTGTTTCACGCCCAAATTGGGAGTGGAACAATAGTTCTCACGCCCAACATGGGCGTGGATGCTTTGTATTTCTTTTCTTTTTTCTTTTTTTTTTTTCCTCCGTTTCCTTTTTTTTTTTTTTTTTTTTTAAGTTAATTAGTAATTAGTTGATGATTAATGAATGATGAATAAATAATAATGAATTTTTATTTTTTTATTTTTAATTAATTATTAATTTGTTAATAATTAATCAATAGATACATAATTACTGATTAATAGTTATTTTGTAATTAACTAATAATTGATTAATAATTTTTAAGTAATTAATGAATAATAATAATGATAAAATAAACTAATTATAATTAATGTTAATGAATAATTTATAATTTATAAGTATTTAATGAATAATTCGATTTCTAGGAGATTTTAACATGTAATTAAGGAAATAAACTAATTATAATTAACATATAAGTGGTTTAGAGTAGAAAATACCTTCAGATTCGGAGATTTTAGGATTGGAGAGGATTATTGAGAGTTTCGGAGTTTTTGGGAGTTTTGGGAGGACAAGAGAGAAGGAAAAACATATTGTGAACGGTATTCGTAATTTTAGTACCGCGTAAATCATTTCATCAGATAGAATAATGAAAGTTGAAGAAAATTATTGTTGAAAATAAAGATGGAGATATTTACCTTAAAGAATGGTATAATAAATACAATATATAATTTAGGGGGTAAGTGAATATTTTGATAATATAAGGGAGGGAAGTAAAGTTTTTCTATTAATATAGGGGATGTAAATGAAATTAACCTTACGGAATAAACAGGATAATAAAAAAGAGCCAAATCATTAAACTCAAAATATAAACACAATTGTGATTGCAAAATGAGAAAAAGAAAAGTATAAATGAGAAATAGACTTATGACAAGAGCATTTAATTAAAAAAATGATATCCTATTTTTTTGTCTTGCAAATAAATTCACCTCATTTAAGCTTATTTGCAAATAAGAAAAACTCTTTTATATATACTAAAATTACCCTCAACTCCTTGAAACCCTAATTCAACTCTAATTTCATGATTTACACCTCAATATAACCCAATTTTACCAATCAATTTTGACCCTTATTCTAATTTTGACCGCCACCGCTGGAGATCGCCAGTGAGCCGCCGTTGACTTTTTTTTTTTAAACTTTTTTTTTAAAATAAAATAAAATTATTTTCATTAATATTACTGTATTGGCCTGCAATATTATTGTCTAAAACAGTAATATTGTAGTATAAGACATTAATATTACTGTCTCCTTTGGTAATATTACTTTTTGGGACAGTGATATTAGTAATATTACATTATTATTATTTAGACATTCAACATTACTGTCTCGGACAAAAAATTCGTTGTTAACACAATAATTTAGAGAGGAAAAAAAAATTCAAAAAAAAAAGTCAATGCTAGAGACACCGGAATCTGGCCAAAAAAAAAATTTAGAAAAAAAGTTATTTTGTAAAAAAAATATGTTTTTCAAAAAAATATGAAAATGGGGGTTAATGTGATATATTAGTTCAAATCCGGAGTTAATGTGCAATATTGATGAAGTTAGAGTACAATGAATGAAACTGATGAAAATTATATTATAAGGAATATTTTAGACAAAAATTGAAATGAGTTTATTTGCGACAATGTTTTTTATCTAAATCTACCTGCATTTAAATTTCTTATCATGGATCCATTTGCCATTTGACCAAATGGAAAATATATTATTAACAACAGCCATTTACAATTTACAAGTTACATAATTTATGAGATGCTCACAATGCCACCGCCACATTGACCCAACCAATTCAGACCCCGCTACCAAACTCGGTCCCCTCCTTGCACCCCACCGCCTGATCTACAGCAACAAAGTTCTTTCATTATCAAATTCTTGTTTAATTTATTAACTGATTTGATTTAGCTTTTCAAAAGTTGTTTTAATTTATTAATTGATTTAACATTTCAAAAAGTTTGATTTGCTCACAGTTGGCTTTAATATGAACAAATATTTTTATCTATTTCATGATGCTCGATTACCATCACAAATTTTCAAGATCAAGTAAATCGAACAAACGGGATTCCCTATCATGTGTCCTAAGTAAATGTGCGGTTACAATCCCAAAATATCAATCGATAGTCCATGTGCATAGTAGAATTCTTTGCTCCAACCTACAAAACCGAATCAAACACTAGATGAACCGCTGAAGTTGGCCCGACGATTAACCTCTGATAATCGACTAAGTAGGGATAGTTTTCATAAAGTAGAAAGCTCTCTAATTGTCAAGGAAAATAGAAATTACCTCAAATAATAGTGAACTTTAGTATTTATATTACGTGCTTCTCATTTCATGGGCTTCATTAAATTTGACTCCAATAATATATAATCCATAAACAATTGAATTTAGCCCTAAAGAACCAAATTAATTGTACGTATGGAATATATACATGTGAATTGTGATCATTGAAATTAGGCCTTATAGGTTAAATTTATTCGATATATAATTATTAATTTAATTCATGTAATAATTGTGATTAGACCTCATGTGTCGAATTAATTATATACATACATCGCTATCTATTTATTTATAGTTTTTCTCCTAGGCGAATATTTCTCTTCATCGGTGATTTTTGAATTTAACAAAAGAATAGTTTGTTAATTAAAAAAAATGAAATTAAACGCACATAAGATTTCATTTCTTGTTGATATTTAATATTTATCATAAAATATTGGGGCAAATGACAAAAAGGCCCATGACAAGGGCACTTAATTAAAATAGAAACATTCAACTTTTTTGTCTTTCAAATAAATCCAGCTCATTCAAACTTATTTGCAATATAAGGAAAATCCTTCTATATATACCAAAATTACCCACAATTCATTGCAACTCAATTCAACTCCAATTTCATGATTTACACCCCAATTTAGCCAAATTTCATCAATTAACCAATTTTAACCCTAATTTCAATTTTGACCCGTTACCACCGGAGACCGCCGGTCGCCGCCGTTGACTTTTTTTTTTTTCGAATACTTTTTTTCCCGATAGGTCAACTGTCGTTGACCGCCGGGCCTCCAGCGTTGATTTTTTTTTTTTTTTTTTTTTTGTAATTTTGGTTTTTCTTAAAAAAATCTTTTAATTAATATTACTGTCTTGCCTGCTAAATTACTGTCTCCAGAAGTAATTTAACTGTTAATTGACTTTTTTTTAAATATTTTAATTAATATTACTGTATTCGTTGCTAAATTACTCTCTCCAACAGCTATTTAATTATCGGATACAGTAATTTAACTGTTAATTGACTTTTTTATTCTTAAAAAAAATATTTTTAATTAATATTACTGTATTCGTTGCTAAATTACTGTCTCTTGCAGTTATTTAACTGTCGCAGCCAATAATTTAACTGTTAATTGACTTTTTTTTTTTTTTTTTTTTGAATTTTTTTTTCTTATAAAAAAATATTTTAATTAATATTACTGCCTTGGCTGCTAAATTACTGTCTCCAACAGTAATTTAAATGTCTTAGAAAATAATATTAATAATATTATTGTTCGGGAAAATAATAGTCATAATATTACTGTCCCAAACAATAATATTACTGTCTGAGACAGTAATTTGGTAGCCAATACAGTAATATTAATTAAAATATTGTTTTCTAAGAAAAAATAAATTTGAAAAAAAAATCAACGCCGGAGAACGACGGTGTTGACCGTCCGGAAAAAAAATGAGGAAAAAAAATGTTTTCAAGAAAAAAAAATGTTTTCAAAAAAAAAATAATAATAATCAACGCCGGAATCTGGTCAGAAAAAAAATTCAGAAAAAAAATATTTTTTCAAAAAATTATTATTTTGGGGATTAATGTGATATATTTGCTTAAATCCGGGGTCAATGTATAATATTAAGAAAGTTAGAGCATAATGGATGGAATTGATAAGAATTATATTATGGAGGGTATTTTAGACTAAAGACATGGAGATGAGTTTATTTGAAAGACAGTTTTTTTTGTGTACCAGTGTGCATTTAAGTCTCATGTGATGGGCCTGCCTATTTGTCATTCGCCAAAATATTGATATAACCCATTTCGGAAAAATTAGCAAGATTTAGCAAATTTGCGAGAACATCCTTAAATTATACTGTATCTAATTTTTAGATATAAAATTCCATAATAACCTTAGTGAGATTTAGGATGTGTTTGATTGTCGCTTAATTACTTGGAAATTATTCATAATTGAGCTGGTAAAATTTGATTAAACATTTTTGAAAGAAAATGTAGTAATATCACATCATTCAGATATAAATATTTTTAAATTACCAAATATACTTAATTGTTCAATATTTAGTGTTCATATACACACTTAATCATTCAGATGTTTATTCAGCATTCAGTGTTCAACTCTTAATTTTATCAAACAGAGTCTTAGATGTCTTTCATTCCACACAATCAGTGATATGCAATCCCACAATTCACGTAAATTTCATCCCAAAATCTTTCCCACAATCGCCCTACTGATTCTCTCTGTTTTTTTTTTTTTTAATTTCTAAAGCAAAGTGGACGTTCGAATTGCAAGACGACCATTGCACGTGGAGGCGACGGTGATTCGCATTGGAATTCATAGGAATTTTTGCTGAGGAGTTACTGCGCAATCGATGTGAGTTTTATAGCTATGGACGTTGTTTTTTGTTCGCATTAATTCATCTTTTTAGTGGAAAATCGAACGTACAGTTATCGTACGTTTATAGTGTCGTGAAAATTCTTATTTTCAGTTTACGTTGCAAGTTGTTGTAAATTATTCCGTATTGCAATCGCGTTGTTTTGATAAGTATGTTACAGTTGTTTGATAGTGGAGTGTGTTTTGAATTTTATGTCGTCTATCTATAGATTTCTATTTATGTTTGGTACTTTTCTATGGTTAAATGGAGTGAATGTTTGTACTTGCTGATGGAGTATAGTCGTCTAAGGTCTGTATAGTTGATTATCATTTTTTTCTATACAGATGTCTACTACATGCACTAAGGATTTTATTGAGGTTTGGAGGCTTAATTATTGTTAAAAGATGCTCGAATGCGTTGACTTGGGATGCACTCGTGGATTTTAAGAGTTCATAATGGGGACAGTTGAACAAACGTAACATTACATTAACGTATATTCTAGAGGCGTAGGGTGAGTGTTTTATTTTGGACGACGATAACATGGTTTCAATGTTTGACACGATGAAGGTGTTGTCGTTAGAGCGCATTGAGGTTATTGTCATAGAGATTTTTTTTTTTTTTTTTTTTTTGCTTTGGTTGGCGCATTTTCTCTGATTGAGCAAAACAGAGATGTGGTTGTTAATAAAATGAACGTTGAGGGAGTTGTTGACTCATCTGTTGGTAAGAAATTATTGAGTGCTGATCGGGTTACTTTGATCATAAATGTAGTACAGGTTCGGGAGTTGAAGAATTTAGAAAATGTTTGATTAAGTTTTTAATTGAAATGGGTTTTGAGTTTGCGTGTGTGAAGAATGAGTCGTATAGAGTGACATATGGGTGTAGGTTCAAACATGAGATGCAATGTTCGCAGGGCCGGCCCTGGACCAGGGCGAGCGGGGCCCAGGCCCAGGGCCCATTTGTCAATAGGGCCCTAATTTTTTAGTTATATTTTAATAGGTATTTTTGTAAATATAATATGTTTGATTCCTTTTGTTTCTATTTCAGTCCTCCGTTTCTGTGCTGATAACAAAAAAGACCCTTATTTTTATTTTCTACTTTTTAACTCCCTCTCTCTCTGACTCTCCACTAACGCTTTTACCCAATTCCTTTAGTTTTTAAATTTTACCCCAACTTTTTCCATTTATGTCTTTTTACTCCAATTTTGTTTTCTCTCAGTTGAACCCCTATATCATTTTATGTTTCTATTTTCTATAATTTATACTTTGATTCTTTTTTTTAATCATTATTGATTTTTCATTTCCTAACATTAAACCAGTTTTTGTAAAAGTAAAGATTTTTTTTCTAATATAATTTTAGTAATTTTTTTGGCTAAAAGAAACACAATTTTGTGACGAGGCCTCATTAAAAATCTTGATTATCATAAAAATTTGGACAATATCTCGATATATGGGTGTCATCCTTGCGCAGGCGCCATGCTAATCTTCTTTGTATTGTTCCAGTTTATAATTTTATTACTAAATATGTTTATATTTTACATATATATATATATATATATATATTTTCAAAAAAATCGAGGATGTTGTGCCGAACCTTGTAGTATTATATTTTTTTAGGTACCGGACCCCTTGTTATTTAGGGGCACAATTTTGTGTTTTGCCCATGGCCCCAAAATACGCCGGACCGGCCCTGAATGTTCGTGACAGATGCATGCATCAATTTCTAAATCAAATGGTTTTTGCTACATTCATAAGTACAATAAAGTTCATGAGTGTGGAATATTTGTTGGCACTGTAAGTAGGAGGCGGTTGAATTCTGGTTCATCATTAATCTAATTGAAGGTGATCATGTTAGTTTTACTTTTTTAATGTTTTATTTTTTGGTCCACTAATCTTTATTTTAATTAATTAAATTGTGGGTAATTTAATTATGGTATTAAGGTGATTTTATGGTAATTGATTTTGTAACGTTGATGGCAATAAAAGACCATGATGGGTGGGATTTGTCTTATGCCGTTACAAATCAATCGTGGCCCTCTTCTTTCGTCTATAAAAGAAATCCACAGCTCTTCTCCTCAACCATCAGACGCAATTTGAGAATTTTATCAATTACATAAATACTTATGTGAGTTGTGATTTGAGAGAGATAGAGAGAAGAAGGTGTGCCTACGAATAAGGTTTTCACAGGGAGATTCAGAGGAGGCCTGGCTAGGCTCGACTTGTAGATTGCTCACCGTCTCTATCTAAATCCATGGCGAACGGTATGTCGATAATCCTAATTATGTGCTTATGTTCTTAAGATGAACTTGATTTCAAGATTCTGTGATTAAGGTTTTTCCGCATAAAATAAATAAAAGTCTTTCAATTGGTATCAGAGCAGAGTTTTGAAATCGATTAATCTTAGAACTCGAAATTATTTATCATTTGTTTATAGCACTCATGGTTTTCTGCACGGATTGATGGATTTTTTGAACCTACATAAAAATCCCATCTTATTGAACCATACTATCGATTTGCGTGTATTTTAAAATCAAATAAAAAAAAAAAAAATTATTCGTTTTCAAAGCTTTTTATAATATATATATATATATATATATATATATATATATATATATATATATATATATATATATATATATATATATATATATATATATATATAGCAAAAACGTCGTTTTGATTCCCCTCGTCGTTCCGGTTCGGAAAAGCTTGTCCCCACCCAATTCCGACTCCGCCACCTCTGCATCACCTCGAGTCATGCACTGTGGTTGCGAAATTTTATCTTAGGGCTTAAGGCTGTTGACTCAATTGTTAAGCCTTTAAAGATATATTGTGATAACATCGCAGCCGTTTTCTTCTCTAAGAATGGAAAGTATTCAAGTGGATCCAAGCACATGGATCTTAAGTACTTGGTTGTTAAAGAAAGAGTCCAGAAACAACAAGTGTCAATAGAAATTTTAAGTACAACTCTTATGGTTGCTGATCCATTAACCAAGGGATTGCCTATAAAGACATATGAGGAACATGTTATTATAATGGGTCTTTTGAGCAATCCATGATTTGATGAGTTATGATTATGTAATTGACACTTAATTTATTTAATGAAATGTTTCTGTTTTCCTGTTTCCAATTATGTGTGCACATATTATATTTGGAATTAATTTAACAGGGTTTGTCCTAACAAGACAAAATTAAAGGGGCTATTATGGATTAGAATAGTAAGAGTTATTAGTGACGTGATACATAGAAGGGAATATGATGAATGAATCATATGACCGCTATGATTCACATTAATAACTCAAACTAGTTCTAGTATTAAAGTACTATATTTACCAATTATGGTAATCACCTTAATTTTTTTTTTTTAAATCGTGATCACGTGTCAAATGTTTTGTATGAAGAACCCACCGAGTCAAATATTTTTTAAACTTATGTTTCTTAAATCGATTCAGTGGACCAAGTGGGAGAATGTTAGTTTACGTTTTAAAACGTTTTAATTTTTGGTCCACTAATCTTTATTTTAATTAATTAAATTGTGGGTAATTCAAATTATGGTATTAAGGTGATTTATGGTATTTACTTTGTAACGTAATAAGACAATAAAAGACCATGATGGGTGGGATTTGTCTTCTGCCGTTACAAATCAATCGTGGCCCTCTTCTCTCGTCTATAAAAGAAATCCACAGCTCTTCTCCTCAATCATCAGACGCAATTTGAGAATTCCATCAATTACAGAAATACTTATGTGAGTTGTGATTTGAGAGAGATAGAGAGAAGAAGGTGTGCCTACGAATAAGGTTTTCACAGGGAGATTCAGAGGAGGCCTGGCTAGGCTCGACTTGTAGATTGCTCATCGTCTCTATCTAAATCCATGGCGAACGGTATGTCGATAATCCTAATTATGTGCTTATGTTCTTAAGATGAACTTGATTTCAAGATTCTGTGATTAAGGTTTTTCCGCATAAAATAAATAAAAGTCTTTCAGATCGGAGTAATGCCATTACGCCTAGTAAGATTCAAAAATAGGTGATAGAAAAATTTGGGGTTGAGATTAGCTACATTGTTTTGTGGTGATCAACTGATGCGGGTAGAAGTTTGATATTTGGTGATCATAGTGGCTCCTACGCATATCTACCATCGTATTTTGCAGAAGCCGAGAAGGCAAATCGTTGTAGCATTTTCCATTTGGATATTGACGACTCCAAGAGAATTTTTGTCTATGCTTCTTTGCATTTGCGGCTTGTTTGGTAGCATATGGGGATCATGTTGACTGTTGTGGAAAAAAGATGGTGAAGAAGATAACTGTGAAATATATAATGTTTCTACATAATCGGTTATGCGCGTATTAGCCAATTAATTTTTTTTACATGGTTTTTGTGTGATGTAGGTTCGTTTTCCCTACCACTCATTGTTTTAAAGAAGAAAACCAAACTGCTACAATTCGTGTGCAACAAGCTCGTGAGGATAGGATAAATAAAACTTATTTTTGTCTTAGCGAATTACAAGTTTCTTTTCATAAAGTAGTTTGTTAAGATAGATTAGGTTTTCCTGGTTTTCGTCGTTTGACATTTGATTGTACTAAGAAATAGTTGGGGTACTTTTTACTTGATTTGGAGTAAGGTTTTAACGAGGCTCCAATGTAATTTCCACTATTTCTAATAAAAATACGAATTTCTCCAATATATATATATATATATATATATATATATATATATATATATATATATATATATATATATATATATATATATATATATATATTCAAATTAACTATACCTCACTAACAATTTATTATAGGGTGCTATTATTGTGCACAAATTTGTTTTATATTCAAATCAACTATATTTTAGCTAACAATAACAGTTGCAAACATGTTTTTGTAGCAGATCAACTACAACAGTATATTCCAATGACCCTTATTTTGCAGCATATATTTATATTAACAGTTTCAAATCACCCCAAGTCATATATTTTAATGAATTAAAAATCATACACAATTCGACTATCATCTAATTAATGAAAGTTGCATAAGAATTCTATTCTAGCATCAAGATTTTGTATACCGTTCGCATTTTTCTTCCTATTCTTGCCTGTAAATATAAGAAATTGTTTTGTTACTACAACAAAATTATTGCTAGAAGCGTAGATTTCATAATCAACTATACGAGATCGAAATTTTAAGGTAAATGGGAAAGGGTATAATTGGAATCAAAATAAAACTCAACTTTATCAAAAAGTTAAATTGGAGTTGAAAATATTGTAATTTTACAAGAGTTTTATCCAAGAGCCTCTTTATTTTTCTATCATGATTTTGGTTCCAATAATTCATGGCTTCCTTACCTAATTCCTTTTTCGGGTAGTTGCAGAATCATCGTAGAGCTATTACGACAATAACCCCACTACCTTTTAACACATTTATTATTATTTTATATATTGATTTGTCAATTTTCATGTAATGTAATATTCCTCGGCTCCTCACCCAAAAAAAAAAAAAAAAAAAAAAGAAAGAAAAAAGAAAAAAGAAGTTATGTATGTATTTGTCCCACGAATTCAAAATTCTGATTTCGTTTATTTATTATTTTCGTGCATATATCGGCAGTGGAAAGTGAGAGATGTTTTGTTAGGTACAACCAACGGTTGTGATTCATCCATTTTGTTAATCAAGCCACGTGGTCAGCTACGTGCCATAAAGCCTAATATGCATGTTGAAGAATGGTAGCTCAGAATTAAGTAACACTGCCTCTATATATATATTTATATATTTCTCTTTTCCATTTCTGTATCTATTTTATATTTTAAATCAAGGTTTTCTCTCTTTGCTACTCATCCCAATTTCCCTATCAGGATTAAACCAATTAGTGAGTTTCTCTCTCTCTCTCTCTCTCTCTCTTTCTTTTTTTTTTTTAAAGAAAATTAATATTTTGGTTAATGCTGTCTCAAAATAATTAATTATTTATTAATTGAAATAGTTTTTAATTTGGTGAATTAATTAAATGTTAATTTTGTGCAGTGTGTACTAAGGCTGAGATTGTAATGGTTGATGAGGTCCCTTTTCCTTCTCAAGTCACTACCACCAAGACATTGCCCTTACTTGCCAATGGTAACTTTTAATTTAAATTAAACCACTATAATATATTTATGTTATTAAAATTAATTAAAATGAAAAAAAATTCATATTTTTATGTTATTATTAATTTTTTTAATGGATTTTATATTATGTTTATATCAGGAATTACAGATATAGAAATACACTTCCTCCAGATTAAATTCACAGCAATAGGAGTTTACTTGGACCCAGAAATTGTGACACATTTAATTAAGTGGAAGGGTAAATCAGCAGCTGATCTAGCAAAAGATGATGATTTTTTTGAGGCAATTATATCAGGTAAAAATTAAACTATTAATATCATAATTAGTAGTAATTAATTATTTTTTCATTATGGTAATTATATATGATGAATTGTGAAATAAATTAATTAAATAAATTGCAGCCCCAGTGGAGAAGTTGATAAGGGTTGTGGTGATTAAGGAGATAAAGGGGTCACAATTTGGAGTGCAGATAGAGAGTGCTGTTAGGGACCGTTTGGCAGAAGTTGATAAGTTTGAGGAAGAAGAGGAAGAAGCACTTGAGCAACTTGTTGACTTTTTCCAGTCCAAGTATTTCAAGACAGATTCAGTCTTGACTTTTTATTTCCCAACCACTTCTTCCACTGCTGAGGTAATATTAACCAAACAAGTACTTAGATTTGCTTTACTCTTTTTAAAGATCATAAAAGAGTTTATTGCACTTAGTACCCCTGTTTTATATAGAATTGCTAAAAGATTCTCCGATTACCAAAAGTCCCTTTATATTGCACTATTTTTTTAACACATTACTCCCCTAAATAGCGAATTAGTGAATTTCTAGGGGGCAGTTTGCTAACAAAATTGAATCATAGGATATCTTTGCTAATAAAAATAACATGAGGACAGTTCTTTTAGCAATTAGAGAAAATACTGGGGTGGGGTGCTTAATGCAATAGCTGCAACATAAAATTTTGGCTCCGTCTTGTACTACATACGAGATTTTCGGACATAGTATATACATTTGTTTTTTTAAGGAAAAAAAGAAAATATAAAGGAAGAGCTTGTTTGGCTAAACTTATCTTATCTTAAACAACTGACAAGTTTTTATGATTGATAAGCTGCATTAAGAGTTGATAAGTTGTGATGTCATATTTTATAATTAATTTTTGAAGTGTTTAGAAAATGAGCTTATAAGCTAATTTTTCTCATTTTAAGATTTAGAAGAAAAAGGTGATCAGATGTATAATTTTTTTTAAAAAAAGATCTTAAAAGCTCTCCGCAACTAATTGTTTAAAAAAAGAAGAAAATTGCAAACACTTGAAAAGAGCTTATAAGTTTTTACATATCTTATGAGATCTTTTTAACAACTTATAAGCTTAACCAAATACCCTGTAAATGGCGGTTGAACTGTGTGTTTTGATGGATAGATTGTAGTCGCAATCGAGGGAAAAGAAGAGTCGAAGGTTGAAGTGAAGAATGGAAATGTGGTTGAGATGATTAAGAAATGGTACTTGGGTGGAAGCAGTGGAGTTTCTTCAACTACAATTTCATCTTTAGCTAATCAACTCTCTCTTGAACTATCTAAATAATCATTTATTGTTGTTTTTTGCGTTAATGTTTTTTTAAGATCAAATAATGACATCTATGGTTTTTGTGTGGACCCGTACCAATTAAGTTTGCCTATTCAATTTATTGAATAATTTGTGTGATTTTGGGGGGCTTTTAGCTAATTAAAATATTAAATAAGCTTAATTTGAGTGTGTTGAAATACAACTTGTGTCGATTTAAATACCTAATGTGATTTGCTTGGTAATTGATTTATTTCCCGAAAAAGATAGGAAACTCCAACCCAGAGCCGGTCCTGAGGGGAAGTCAGAGATGTCACCTCTTAGGGCCCCATTTTAATCTGGGCCCCCGAAATTTAGTTAAAAAAATGCTACTATATATATAGATACATTTTTCTAATAGAAAATAATATTGCAAACAAAAATTTATAAGACAGAGGCCTCGATATTTTATCTCGCCTAAGGCCCCGGAAACCCTAGGGCCGGCTCTGCTCCAACCTACTCAAAACTAATCCATGTCATGTAACCAAATCCATTACTACGTAAACAAAAAGTAAGGGAAATATATATATATATATATATTACTTGGTTTTTCTTTTTCTTTTAGAAGAAGAACATGAGAGGGCGGGCGGGCTGGACACTTTCCTTTTCATGGATCAAAAATCAATGAGAATATAATGACTTTCATGTAGTATGTTGCAACTCAAAAAATAGTTCAAAAAATGGTTAAATTAGCAACTACAAGGAAATAAAAACTTATCAAAAATAGAATAGTAAAATTAGGGGCGGAACTAGGATGAAAACATAGGGGGGCTAACTAAAATTTTGGGGTTCGGGGCAGCGCCCCGAAAAAAATTTTAGGTTCGCAAAACATTGCAAAAAATAAGTTTATATTACTAATTTTTCATTAAGAATTTTTTAAATTAATTCAAATTATTTTAATAATGTAATGCACTTAATATTTCAGGGATTCATAGCACGGTCTCAAGGCATTGATAAAAAAAATTCAAAAATAAGTAATATTCATAAAATTTATTTAAAATAATACAAGTTTTAAGCATCTTATTTTATATTTTATATCTTAAATATGGTATATTTATCTATAATTTATATAAGATTATGAAGAAGAAAAAAAAATAATGGGTTAAAACCCATATTTACAAAAACTTTGGTGGAGCCAAAAGTAATATTCAAAAAATACAATACCAAATATTTAAAAAAAAAAAATCTTGGGTGTCAACAGCCCCCTAAACCCTTGCAAGTACCGCCCTGAGTAAAATAGACAATCCAAATAAAAGATAGGACAAATGAAACCTATCAAAAATAGAATAGTAAAATAGACAACCCAAATAAAAGATAGGACAAATGAATGGAAGTGCTCACTGAAAGCATGGGAAAATCTAGAGAGTCTGATCACCTCATCGCAATAGTCGAGGCTATTGACAGTTCCATAAAAAATGAGGGAACAAGTATAACGACTGCAAAATATGTGCACCATGCAGAAAACATGGAATAAACGCTAATGTAGAAAAAACTACTACAATACACACTCCCGAATATGTAAAAGCGTGAAAATCATGGCACCCAGTTCAGAGACCCATGTGGAGACTCTTTCTTTACCTTTTTTTTTTACTACTTTTATTTATTTTACTTTGGTATTTATCTATTATAAATTTACAGACTTTCCTCCCCAAGATTTGAATTTTGTACATTTTTTAGTTCATAATTTTTTTTCCTTATCTTAATTCACACTCATATTTTAGCCCTCACCAAAAAAGCCCTTATGTCCGCCTCTGATAGCCCATATGTAGGAGAATGACGTCGAAGGATAGGAAGATAACGTAACATCGAAATAATATATATTCAAACCGGTTCATCCGAATCATCTGCTGAATAGTCCGAGGAAGCCCCACTATAAAGTGAATGTACGAACCACACCACAAGGTGGTCCATCTAAATATTACTATGTTATTTAGGCCTTAAAAAAGTGGTATAGAATACACATTATATGTTAAATTTTTGAATAAATTTAACAACTTTTTAGGCCTATCTATTGTCTTTTTTGTATCTCTTAGACTCGATTATAGCAAATATTTTTTTATTTATTCCTTTGATCAATTAAGCAAGGACTTCTTGCATTGTTTGTCATTGCATATGTTTATACTCCTGAACCCTATCGGCTAGATACAATCTAAGGCAAAAATCAATTCAGAGTCTTTTTTCATTGCAAACATTAAAATGGGAATTTTTTTAAAAAAGTAAATACTAATTGGAAAAAAATACTTTTGTCCAAAAAATCTTAAGAAAAAATACTTTTGTCCAAAAAGTTAACAAAATTTGCATCCAAAAGGTTAGTTTATTTTCATAACAAAGATAGCAAATATTCATCCAAAGGTATTTTGGTTAAATTCTTATTAGGAAAAAAAAGGTACTTTGGTTAAATTTATATTTTAAGGTATTAGTTTTGTGTCTTTTTCCCAGAACGAGTTTGCCGGCAAAGGAATGCGATTACGGATCATACTCACCGTCATAAGAAGGAATTTTTTTCGACAAGTTATTTGCCACATCCGGCAAGAGTTGTTCTTCGATGTGATGGACTAGGAATTTCAAATTTTAGACCTTTTTACATTTCAAAAAAAAATTAAAAACAATTAGACCTTATTTTTAATTAGTGGTCCTCTTTTGTGAAATTTTAGTTTATTTTCCATTCAATAAAAGCATCATTTTAATCTCAACAAAAATAAACATTTTATTTGAATTTATTTCTGAAATAATGGTTGAGAGATGAAATTGAAGTCGTTGATAAGACAAGGACTAATTTAAAGTTGAAATATTTTTTGAGGGATTAAATGAATTTAACCCTATAAACTAAAAAGTAGTCAACTCAAGACTAAGGCTCTCTTTAACCTGGTGTAGGGGAGTTGGATGTTATATTTGGTTATTTACGTTAACATTTAGTTATTTACGTTGGATGAATTTCAAATGTAGATTTGATTAAATAATAATTCAATAAGCACACATGCACATTAAGTAATATTTATTGGGTAAATTACGGTCATACCTCTAAGATAAAGTCAAATTACAAAAAATTCTCTCATATTTGGGTAATTACAAACCCCCCTCAACTATGAGTCTTCTTATATGTTCGCCTTTACAATGTCAAATTTTAGATTATGTGGAACACTCTCCAGTTTGTACCAGTTTTACCCAATTCGAGCTACACATTTTAAACAAAATATCATAAAATGTGTCGTTCAACTTGTAAATATCAGATTATGGTGCATCAGAAGCTGCATTTTTACACAAAACAAGTACAAATTAGAGAATATCTTCGCGGAATCTAGAAGATTCTATTGAATTTGATACTATAAGGATGAAAGTGTAAGAAGATTCATAGTTAATTCAGGTAATTATAAATACCCAAACAAAAGGTATTTTTTCATAATTTGACCTTATCTCAGAGGTAGCCGTAATTTACCCGTAAAAAACTAATGGGAGAAAAATTTGAGAAGAAAGAAAAGTGTTTGTTTATTTATATTTTAATGAACACATTATACACTGTAACGATCAAATCACGTTTCAAAAGACATAATATAAACCAATCTCAAAGACTAAAATAAACCAAGAAACAATCTAACATCATCTAAAACTAAAATCATCAAACATAACTAATCAGCCCACATCCTCAGCAGAGGCTGCGGTAGTAACATCACCAATATGCCCTCCCGACGCATTTCCCACCACGCCGCTGGCGCCGGATTCCGCCAGCTCCTCCACCAGCGGCCTCCGGCAGGTAGGGCACGACGAGTGCGAACCGAGCCAAACATCCACACACCCGACGTGAAAACAATGGTGGCACTTAGGCAACACCCTCACTTTCTCCCCGTCCGAAAACTCGCCGAGGCAAATGGGGCAGTCCGTCGACGAAAACGAAACCCCACCCCCCGATCCGTACGCCGCCACCGGAATCCGGCGCAGCATTCCTTTCTCGAGGCCCCCGCCGCCGCAGAAACGCGGGGGCGCTTCCTCCCCGGCATCGACCCTTCGGGCGCACCGGAGCATGAATCTCGCGATCGAGTTTATCCCGAGCACGCAGACCAAAGCGCACAGGAGGGCTCCGAGAATTATCACCATGTTGGCGTCGAGATTCTCCCTTCCGCCGTGGCTTCCGCCGCCGTCACTCGGCGGCGCGCCGCCGAGCTGTGCGTCCAGCAGCAGCCGGTGGGGCCGGTGGTAGAAATTCATCACAGCTGGATAATTTCAGTTTTATATAACAGAATCTAAATCCCTAACAGAAATAAGGTTTTCAATCCAAAAAAAAAAATCAAAAATTCAAAAATTCAAGCCCTAATTCCTAATTTCATGTACAGAAACTGGATATCGAACCACAAAAGAAATTGAAAGCAGAAAATTCATCCTACAAATTAAGAAAAAAATCAGAAAAAAAAAAAAAAGAATTTTGATCCCCCCAAACAGGGTATAAAGTAAGTAGAAAATTTTACCCAGAAAAATTAAAAAAAATGGAAAATAATTAAACCTCACCGATACTGATTTCTGTAACTGAATCGCAAGTTTTCTTTTAATTTGCCCTAATTTTGATTCTTCATAATTAGAAATTAGAGAGAGAGAGAGAACTGATATATAGGAATATAAGCTGTAAGCTGTAGGTGTGGCGAAAGGACACTGTTTGGACATAAAGAAAGATGCCATAATTTGTGAAAGTGAATTTTCATGTTAGGTCCCTACACTTTATTTCTTTTCATAACGAGGTCCCATTACTTTCAAGCTCTTAACTATTGAGTGACACTAGACGTGTTTACGGTAACGGGTTGATTCGGACCCTGCCCAGATGGGACCGGACCGGACCGGGCACGACTTGTGGTCAATGGGTTGGTTAACCGGGTCCATTACTCGGAATTGAAACTGCACTACAAAGGCCGGTTAAGGAATAGCTGTCGGGTTTTCGCTAGTTTTTATTTTATTTAAAATCAATGGTGTAGATGATTTAATCTTTGATTTAGCAACTATCGGGGAAAAAAATATGATTCGGGTCGGTCCATGTATCCGTCGGGACCATTTTGAAATGGATCAATTCTCAGACTCGAATTTCCGCCCCATATATTTTCGGCCGACAATGGTGTTCCTCAGAGTATTTCTCTTTGGTGGTCGGAATTTGATGGTTTGATTATCGTTGGATTACCCTTGTCAAGTTATTTCTTTTGATGGTGATTTTATATGGTTTGGAGCTCTGAGTCTGTTTCTGAAAGGACGACGGGTCTTCTCGGAGGCGTAATTTGTTGTCCAACAGTTGGAATTTGACGTGCTACACACTGTTGGATTACTTTCGTCAATATCTATCTTTTGATGGTAATTTCATTCCATTTTGATTGTTAAATTCGTCCCTATGATTTTTTCATTGCGTGCATGGAACCTTGGATAGTTGGTGACGGCTAGAATTTTGGTAAAAAACGCTTGAGGTGAGGAATTCTTGGTGGTTTGGACTAAAATTTCATAGCATTCGCATCTATAGCCGCCTCTGTGTCTATCTCTCTCTTAAATTTCGATGAATTTGAGTGTTTTGAAGTTTTGGTCAATTTTTGTTAACTTCCACTAAAAATTAATTGTAATAACAGAACATTGTATTCATATTACTAGTTTGTTCTCCGTAGATGACATAACTAAATAATTTTTGGGGGTTAGTTTTTCAATTGCTACTTAATGGAAAATATTGATCTTCTCTTTGAAGGGCGTAAAATATTTGATTGGAATTGTAGATGAAAAACTATATATTACTGCATATAACTATTACCCTATAGTCATGTATAGTAACATATACATGAGATTGTGCAAAAAAAAATTCCTTTTTATGTCTCTGTTGGTTACAAATTGATTTTTAATATAAATATTTAAATTGTGAATTTTGTTTGTTGGTGTGGATGAATTCTTTTGTATATAATCAACAAATATGTACAATATTGATCGACCATAACTTTTTGGGGGAAAAAAAAGAATATTACTATGAATGACTATAATTACTTGTACTTATATTCCTCAGTAAACATATCAAAATAATAATAATAATAATAATGATGATGATGATGATGATGATGATGATGATGATGATGATGATGATGATGATGATGATGATGATGATGATGATGATGATGATATAATAATAATAATAAGGGAAAATTACCAAAACCCCCTGAGGTAAGCCTAAATAACGAAAATCCCCCCTACGTTCTCGTAATTACGAAAACTCCCCTTGACTAACGGTTGACCGAATTTTTTTAACCAAAAACGTGAAATGTCTATTATATCCTTCTGTTAAATATGTGAAAATAAAAGAAAAAAGCTGAAAATGTGATTCTCTCAGAGGCAAATCGTCGAACAGGAGGCGTGCACCGGCGAACGCCTTGAACTGGGCGCCGTCTCTGCCGACCAGTTTGCAGGAGACTGACGAAGAAGAGAACGAGTTCTCCATGGGGAAATTGATCCGACAAGCTTCGATGAACTACTCCGACACGCTACCGCCGCGGAAACACGCCGCTAAGGTACCCTGCTCTAATTCCAAGAAAATTATAAATTTTCGGGTTTTTTGTTTTTTAATTTCAAGATTGATTTTGTTTTTTAATTTCAAGATTGAATTTTTATTTTTATTTTTTTGCAGGCGCTTACACCAAGCTCGAGTGTATCGAGGTACAGATCATCGAGAAAGAAATCGGAGGTCGAGGGTATTAAATTCGATCTGGAATCGGAGGAATTACGAGGGTTTAACGATTTGAGATTAGACTCCGGCGGAAGAGATTCGAGCCCTAATCCGATCAACATCGCACCGGGTAAAATGCTTACAATTACCCCCCTAAGGGTAATTTCGTGTACAAGGGCAAAATTGGTATTATCGGAGGAATATTCGGGAGAATCAAAAAGATTCTATCGAGTTTAACACCGTTAGAGCGATTTATAAGATGTCTGCATACCTCAGGGGGGTTTTCGTAATTACGAGAACGTTGGGGGGATTTTCGTTATTTAGGCTTACCTTAGGGGGTTTTGGTAATTTGCCCTAATAATAATAATAATAATAAAAGAATATTGAAAGAAAGTTAAGAAACCATGGTTTTTGTATCTATTAAAAAATGCGGGTCCAGAAAAAGATAAATACGTATGGTGAAAATGTTAAATATGAGAGCAGTGTTGTCTTTTTGCATTCCAAGTGTTATCCATAAAAATGATTTCGCCTTGAACTGTTTTTCTAGGGCCAGTTGATAAACACCCTCCATGAACTTTTTTTCTAGGGCCAGTTGATAAACACCCTCCATGGCATTTTGACTTCTTAATAAATTTAATTTTAATAGTTGATATTTGCCATAAATTCAATCAATACAAAATACCCTATTTGTCCCAAACTATTCGAAGAAATTAAAAAACTAAATTATGTTGATAAATTCAAATTCTGCTCCGAATCTACACGCAAATTTCCTCCAAAAATTATGGCCCCAAATTACGCTCCAAGATTTATGCCCCAAATAACGCTTCCAAATCAACTCAAAAAATCTAGTTTTTACTTCTTTTTTATTTTTCGATTTTTTTCTTAAGAACAGTGTGATTTTGTTTTTTAAAAAGTTTATTTCATTTTTTCTATTTCGATTTTTTTATTTCTTATACTTTTGTTTTTTTAACGTTAAATTAAAAAAAAATATTTTTAACAAATTAAAATCCAAATATAAACTTACCAAAAACCACCATGTGATTATATTATTCCGTTAAGAAAATTCACTATAAACATATCGAAAATCATTATGTAATTAACAAAACCACTCTGTAATTAATAAAAATACTTTGTAATTTATAAAACCCACTCTGTAATTAATGAAAATCACTACAAAATCCACTATAAACTTATCAATTAACAAAAAATACTCTATTCTATAATTAATGAAAACCACTATGTAATTAACGAAAACACTATGTAATAAATGAATTTCATTACGAAAAATTCACTATAAACTTATCAATTAACCAAAACCACTCTGTAATTACTGAAAACCACTCAATAATTAACGAAAACCATTATGTAATTAACGAATTCCATTACGAAAATCCACTATAAACTACTATAAAAAAATCACTACATGTTGTGACTGTTGTAATTAACGTCGCCAGTCTTGCATTTTGGCCTAGTGTTGTGACTGTTTATATAAAATAAACAAACCAAACATTTAAGGAAAAAAAAAAGGAAGATGCAAGTCGAGAGAATTGGAAGATGGCCGAGAGAATCAACATCTACCCGCCGCACTGTCCTGAACCAAAATCGAGAAACCCGTCATTTGTACCACCATCAACCATGAATCTTCTTTCAACCGCCCGCTTCTCTCTCTCTCTCTCTCTCTCTCTATATATATATATATATATAGAGAGAGAGAGAGAGAGAGGAAGAGGAACGTAGGAATTTTTTTATTAGATAGGATGAGATAATATGGTAATTAAAAATGGTTAACTAATTCCCTAATTATTAGGACCCCTTTAATGGAAAAAATATTATATTAATATGAAAATTAAATATCCGTTATTTCTTAATTAGGGGTACAATGGTGAAAATTAAATCTTTTTAATTAATAAAAATTGTTTTGGATTTATCTTGAAAATGTAAAATAAAATTGGGCTCATTGTAATGACACTTGTGTAATTAGGGGTTTTGTCGAATTTTCCCTTTTTCGAGTTTCCAAATATGAAAAATATGATTCTCATCGGATGAAATCAATTTAAAAACACTTTCAATGTTATTTAAATAATTTTGAATAATAGGATTTTTTTTCCAAAGATAGAAGGAGTTTCAAATTCAAATCATTTTTATCTCCAAAATAAATCAACCTATTTTTGATAAAAACAAATTTCAAAAAAATCCATTTGGAAAATCTCTTTATTTGGCCAAAAATAGGTTGATTAATGGTAAAAATGTAACTACACTGCAAAAACTAACACCGTTAGAGTTTACTGGTAAGGTGAGGGGTTGTTTTGCCGCATTTCATAGTACAGGGGGTATAGTGACAGTGACGATAGTATAGGGGTGCAAACTGTATTTAACTCTAAATATTTTTATCAACTATCAATTAACAGTTGATCATTAAATCATGTAATTAATTAGGGAATCGACAAAAATATTTGGAAGTTTGCTATTCAAACATGTTTCTAACTTTCAGAAATTGCAAAATGACCTATGAGGTGTCGAGCCGGGATCTTCGAATATCGTACATGGAACATCTACGAAACACGGATACGTTAAGAAGTTGAAATTTCCGTAGTAGTTGTATGTCTGCTAAACAAATAAATATATAAAAATGTCTGCTAAACACATATCTCCTTGTTCATGTGACATTAAAATCTGCATATAAATTAAATAAGGTTTTTTGCAAAACCACCCTTGTGTGATCTCGAATTGCTAAAAAAACACTCGTATTAAAAAAATTGACAAGAACCCCACTATAAAAATGAATCAAAGGCAATACGGTCCCTAACAGCTTACCATATGCTGGAGGAGCGGGTTGTGAGACTGAGGATGTATTTTTGACCAAAAAGACCAAAAGACTATTTAAATTAGGGCAAATTACCAAAACCCCCCTGAGGTAAGCCTAAATAACGAAAATCCCCCCCATGTTCTCGGAATTACGAAAACCCCCCTGAGGTATGCAGACGTCTTACAAATCGCTCTAACGGTGTTAGACTCGATAGAATCTTTTTGATTCTCCCGAATATTCCTCCGATAATACCAATTTTGCCCTTGTACACGAAATTACCCTTAGGGGGGTAATTGTAAGCATTTTATTTAATGAGGGGTCATTATGAATGTACAAAATACTTATTTTTCTTAAATTAAACCCAAATATAATCAATCATTATGAACGTACAATGTATTTTTATTGGATTAAAAAAAATCAATGAATGAGATTTCAAAATTTAATTATTTTTTATATATAAAATTAAATATTTTAAAATTCGAGAAATACAACCATGCATCATTCACGCTAAAAGCATAAATCCGTATGAATACTCCTCTGGATAAATAAAATCAATTAAAATATATAAATAAAAAAATATATAAGTGTCTGCAAAATACTTATTTTTCTTAAATTAAACCCAAATATAATCAATCATTATGAATGTACAATGTATTTTTATTGGATTAAAAAAATCAATGAATGAGATATCAAAATTTAATTATTTTTTATATATAAAATTAAATATTTTACAATTCGAGAAATACAACCATGCATCATTCAAGCTAAAAGCATAAATCCGTATGAATACTCCTCTGGATAAATAAAATCAATTAAAATATATAAATAAAAAAAATAAAAAATTATAATATCAAATCATCAATACAAATTACAAAGTAATAAATAAATTTATAAAAGCAATAAATCATCAACTGAAAGGGATGTCAGGGGGGATTTTCGTTATTTAGGCTTACCTCAGGGGGATTTTGGTAATTTGCCCTTTATTTTTTACATATTTAACAGAAGGATATAATAGACATTTCACGTTTTCGGTTAAAAAAATTCGGTCAACCGTTAGTCAAGGGGGGTTTTCGTAATTACGAGAACATGAGGGGGATTTTCGTTATTTAGGCTTACCTCAGGGGGGTTTTGGTAATTTGCCCTTTAAATTATAAATTTCCAAAATAAAAAAATCACTCCAAAATTATATATGCCCGAAAATAAAGTTTTCAAAATTTGCAATTCAATCCTTTCTATTTCCAAAAAGGCCATCTTCCCAAATCAAACCACAAACGTCACTCCAGCCGGCAACCATCTTCACACCATCTCCGACGTGTGCAGCGGTGGATGCACCATTTGAGGAGTTTTATAGAAAGTTGTTTGGGTTCCGTTTGGGGGTGGGAGTGAGGAGAGAGTGGATGGTGTGTTGGTTTGACGGGAAGCTGAATTGTATTATCCTCTCTCTTTTTTTAGTTTTTTGATTTTTCTTTTGGGATTAGGTTGCCAAATTTTTTTTTGTGCGATTCATTTTTTTAATTTTTTGGGTTGAATAAATTTATTTTGTTTTATTTTGAATTCAGGGTAATTTTATCATTTCATCTAAGTCAAGAGGAAAAAATAAAAAAAATGGGCAGTGTGCTTTGTAAAATATAATATAGGGGGTTCTTGCTAATTTTTTTAACATAAGGGGTTTTTCAGTAATTTTAGATTACACGGGGGCTTTTGTGCAATTAACTCAAATTAAATATCAGCAAATTTCCCGTGATCGATCTCTCTGCTTCCACAATGTAATTAACAGTCTTGTTCAAGTTGAAGTTTCTCCTATTAATCTTTCATGGTACTAATTTAATTCACATGTTATTTTTGTACTTGTCCATTTTTCTATTTTTCTGCATATTGTTCGCGTGAAGAAAACATAATCAACATGAAGACCGCACAAGAACATTTTTCTAAAATCAATTATTATTCAAGAACATGTTTCTAAAATTAAAGTTGATGAATAATTTGAAGACCGTCTGAATTTTCCACACACAAACTTGTATATATTCGTATATTCGTACTCTTGTTGTTTTATTCCATATCAAACAAATATATATCCCTCATTGTCTAAAACAATCGATGGTTAAAAACGTTCATCTCCCGATCACTTTTCAACTTTTTTGCACTAGTCTCAACAAGAGGGTTGCAATAGACTAGTTCAATCTTGGTAAGATTTCTACCAAATTTCGAAGGCATTTTTTCTAACTTGTAGCAATGCTTTACGCTAATCCTCTCGAGATTTTTGAAGCAGTACTTATAATCTTTAAGTTTCCATTGCACCAGATCGATGTCCTCTATAAAAAGAAATTCAAGCGCCGGGAATTCGTCCCGATGAACTTCCCACTTTGGGCCTTGAAAGGCGTAGCATTGCAATTTGAGTTCTTTACGTTTCGGCAGTGAAGAAATCTTGCTCAATTCTTTCCAAGGATACCCAAAGCTGCCACTCATAGTTAACTTTTCAAGACTCGGTGGGAATATCGAAAGAGGAGCAAGTGGAACATCAACAACCACAGATACAATCTTCGGACAAACGATGACACATTTAAGTATCTTCAATTCACGGAGATGTGAAATATGATCGAAGCAGCTCAACGGCTCATTGGCATCGGGAGCCAGTTCGATTCGGATTCGCAACTTTTTCAACTTCGGAATTCTTTCTAGAATGTCCTTGGTACAACTTTGAGGGCTCACATCTGACAGAGTTAAGAGGTTTGGTAAGAGAGATCCTTCACACGGAGGATGTGGTAGATCGCTTCCCATGACCTGGAGATGATTCAGTTTTCGCATGTTCCATATCTCTGTAGGCAAGTCGGGCGAAGATTTTCCATCGGATTCCACAATGATCATGTGCCGACAAACAATCAAGTAACGGAGGTTCCAAAGTTTGGATATGGAAGGAGAGATGTTTCCTTCGAATGTGAGGGAAAGGTACATTTGTTGTACTAGATGGACTACGTGCGTCGGGAACTCGTATTGACGAATATTAAGAGCATCAAGTATTCTGAGCAACCTCAGACCCAAACATAGCGGTACAGGATATTGATGGTATGGACCGGTACATAGGAGAGACCGTGCCGTTGGAATGGACTCCATCGAGTCGTACACGTCTCAGATGCCAAATAAAGTGTTATTGCGAATGCACAGTCGGCGTTGGTTTTTGAGATCTTCTTCCTCTGAAGCATCGTCGACACTATTCAAGTCGTGGATAAACTTGTCCTTGTTAGCTTCTTTGTTGCACAGATACCAAAAGGGAGAATAAAGGCGGCAAGTTTTTATTCCTTTGCCATAGCTAGTCTTGTGGACCATGACAAGACTTCTTGACCGAAGTTGGTGTAAGTTTCTTAGAGAGGAATCTCTTTCGCAAAATTCTTCAGCAGATGAGCTTGGAGCGGGGGATCTCATATGTATTAGGGAAAATTCCATGTAGAGAAAGCAAGCTTTTAAATCTTGATCCAAGTATTCATATCTTGGATAGAGTTTCTTATACATTTGATCATACGCATCCATGAAAACCGAATTTTGCTTGTCGAGAGCTACAATGTTCCAGTAATCTACGGTCTTTTTAGCTTTGGATAGGATGTTTGCAACTTTCAGTATTGTAAGAGGAAGACCCTCACAATTTTCGGCAATCTTCTTTCCAGCTTTCTCAAGTTCACGGTTGCATTCTTCACCATGTGCAAAAACCTTGTCACGAAAAAGAGCCCAACTTTCTTTTTTGTCGAGTGTTAGAATTTATTTCGTGCAAATATAAATTGTTTGTGTCCGATTCAGTTTTTCGTTAATATTGCGTAAAGTGTTGCAACAGTTCGAAACAGTATGTAAAAACAGAAATAAACGAGACACAAATTTAATGTGGTTTGGATAAAATTGTACCCTACATCCACGAGGATCTGCAAAAAACGAATATTCACTATTTTAGTTTTACAAGCACAATATTAGGACTTAAACAATAAATTAAAGACTCTCTCTTTATCTTGATGCCGTTCTTGTGCAATACTCAAAACTAATAACTCCGATCATGCAGCCTCCTCTCTGCTCGGTTGAACTCCCTTCAACGTTGAATCCCTTCAGTCGGCGGATCGATCTCCTCCCGAGATCTGTTTAAGCCCCCTCTCCCAAAGAACCGATCTTCTTTTTGTATAGAAGAAGCAAACTTATGATAATTCTTGAATCTTGGTGTCTTCACCATAAAGCCTTGAAGCTGATATTTTTCTATGAAAATCACCTATCACAATGGAACAATAAAAACGAGAGCAAAGAATATTTTCTCCGAAAAACTTCTCCCGATGAAAAGTGACAAAAAAATCAAGTTCTGCTCTTGTGCTTTAAATGTCTGTTTTCCCTGACAATAATAATTAATAAGCATAAAGATGTATCAATAAAATATATGAAATAAATTAAGTTTCCTAATTATACTTAAATTCCATATATCATAAAACAAAATTAATGACTAAAAGTAAAATAAAGAAACGTAAGAGCAACTCCAACCCATTGTTGTCAAATGGGGTTATACTTTGATATCTCTATACAACTAGTGAACTCCAACCACAATTATCAAACAAATTTACGATTATATATTTTTAATTCATTTTAAATAACCATTCAAATCGGTTTTTCTGGTAATCTATCTTCAAAATCACTTTTCAAAACAGAAAAAAAAAATTATATATACATAGATTTTTTTTTTTTCGTGGAACTTTGTTGAAGCTCTAAAGAAAAAAAAAATTATGTTGATATTTTCTTGAGATTTTTTTGAGATTTTTTTCCGGTGGAAACTTGTTGAAGAGGTAGAAAATTTAATTCTATTCTGTTGAGATTTTTCCGTAAAGAAAAGAAACTCAAGTCTTGAGGTTTTTCTTTTTCCACTTGCTCCTATTTTTTAGGAGAATATTTGATAATCATATATTTGGGATGTATTTTTACTTCTCGACGGATGAGTTATCAAAATAGAACTCTAATTTAATAACCCTGTAGACGCATAAAATTAATTAATTGGTTAATTAAATTAGCCAATTAAATTGTGTCTAAATTAAATTATACCTTGTCTTGCAAGGCAAGCCATGGGGATAATTATTAATTAATTATTGACCAATAGGATTATTTATTCTCTTCCAAGTTATAAGAGATAAATATCAATTTAAAGAGAGCCAATCAAATCGCGACACATCATCAAGTAGACTTTAAGTAGGACTCTTATTCTACCACTATAAATAGGGACCCTCCCTAAACAATTGAAAACACAATTCAAGAAAAGAAAAAACCGTAGGAGAAAATTTTCTCTACAATATTCAAGTCGTTCTTCAACAAATTCAAGTCGTTCTTCAACAAATTCAAGGCGTTCTTCATAAAATCGAGGGCGTTCTTCAACAAATCAAGATCGAAGGAAGATTGAAGGGCCAAATCCATCAAGAACTCCAAGATCTTCAAGTCAAAACCCATCAAAGTTCAACAAATCAAGATCGAAGGAAGATTGAAAGGTCAAATCCATCAAGAACTCCAAGATCTTCAAGTCAAAGCTCGTCAAAGTTCAGCGTTCGATCTGAGATTCAAGTCGCAAGACCCTCGGAAAACGTTATTCAAGTTCAAAATCAAATCCGGAGAAGATCAAGTCAACGACCCGACTCCGAAATTCAAAGTCAACATATATTCTTCTTGAGAGAAGAATCAGAGGATTAAATTAGAGTTTGTAACCCGCAATATTTATTTTTAATTCAATAAAATTATATTTGTGCAAGTTTTTCTTGTTTGTCTAAATTCGCAGATAAGAATTTGTTGCTACAAATTTTGGCACGCCCGGTGGGACATCTCTACCTCTCATCTCTTCTCTCTCTCGAAGATCCTCAAAGTACGTTGCAGTGACTGTTCTGCGTTCGCAATGAAGACTGCTACTTCGGATTCATCAAGTGTGGGCTTAGTTACAAGGAGTATGGCTAAGAAGCTGCAAGCATCCTCCAAGACTAGCTCGACGCCCCAAACCATTCAAAAGGGCTTACCACCTCTTGTCAACACAAGCGCAAACATGGAAGGCTCAAAACGAGAGATTTCACAGCCCATGCCTCATTCAACATCAAGCTACTCAGAGATGGCATCCGTCATGACAACAAACGCTACAACTATGGAAGAAGCATCATCCAAGACTAGCTCGACGCCCCAAACCGTTCAGAAAGGCTTACCACCTCTTGTTAACACAAGCGCAGATGTGGAAGGCTCAAAACGAGAGATGTCACAGCCCATGCCTCATTCAACATCAAGCTACTCAGAGATGGCATCCGTCATGACAACAAACGCTACAACTATGGAAGAGCAAATTGCAAGTTTGACCAAGGCTATTGAGGGACTCACAAAGCATGTTCAACAACGAGATTCTCAAATTGCCAAGTTGATCGAGAAGATGAACAAAGCCGATGCTAGTCAAATTGTGGAACAGATAGAGGCTCAAGACGAAGTCGAGGCATCCACAAAGCAACAGCCAGTTGAAAACGAGAAGGCTCCAGCTCAAGATTTTCAAGTTTCTCCAGAAGGGATGATTCATGTAGATCAAGTGATGACGCTGATCAGTGGAACCATCAAAGACAAGTTGGAAGGAGGCTCGAAGTCTCCATCAACCTATGTCAAGCCATACACACAAAGGATTGATGATCTAAGGATGCCAATGGGCTATATACATCCAAAGTTTCAACAATTTGACGGCAAAGGCAACCCCAAGCAACATGTGGCACACTTCGTCGAGACTTGCAATGATGTCGGGACGTATGGAGATCACCTCGTCAAGCAAATCGTCCGATCACTCAAAGACAACGCGTTTGATTGGTACATTAATTTGGGGGCAAACTCCATTGATAGTTGGAAGCACTTGGAGGAAGAATTTCTCAACCGCTTTTACAGCACTCGAAGAACAGTCAACATGATTGAGCTTACCAATTCCCGCCAATGGAAGAAGGAACCTGTCATCCACTACATCAGCCGTTGGAGAAATTTGAGTCTTAATTGCAAGGATCGACTGCCTGAGACATCAGCTATTGAACTATGCATCCAAGGAATGCAATGGGGACTCCGATATATCCTTCAAGGAATTCAACCTAAAAGTTTTGAAGAGTTGGCCACTCGAGCACATGATATGGAATTGAGCATAACTGCAAATGAAGTCGAAGAACCTTCATTTCAAAAGTCATATCATCTCAAAGAAGAACATGTTGAAGAAGAACAAGAAGGTCATGAGGATGGGGGCAAGTCTTTTGAAGAAACAACATCCTATGCAATATGACAAGTCCAAATCAACTGAAGCACTCCTTGACACGAGGTTAAAACGTCTACAAGTCCAAATCAAGTGAAATACTCCTTGACACGAGTTTAAAAGGTCTACAAGTCCAAATCAAGTGAAACACTCCTTGACACGAGTTTAAAAGGTCTACATGTCCAAATCAAACGAAGCACTCCTTGACACGAGTTTAAAAGGTCTACATGTCCGAATCAAATGAAACACTCCTTGACACGAGATTAAAAGGTCTACATGTCCAAATCAAGTGAAACACTCATTGACATGAGTTTTAAAGGTCTACAAATTCAAGTCAAATACTCCTTGATACGAGTTTAAAATGTCTGCATGTCCAAGCCAAATCAAGGCTCCTTGATACGAGCATAAACTATCTATATATCCAAATCAAGTCAAGGCTCCTCGATACGAGCATAAACTATCTATATATCGAAATCAATTCAAGGCTCATTGATACGAGCATAAACTATCTACAAATTCAAGTCAAATGCTCTTTCAGCACGAGCTTAAACTGCAAATGTTTCTCCTTGTCCACATGAGTATAAACTGTGCATGACATCCCTCAAAAGGATATATTTTGAACTACGTTATGACTTGATCCCTTTATAGGGTACGTAGGCAACTTAGAATCTCTCTAAGTTCAGTCATGATTTCAAAATCATTTCAAAAGATTATGTGCTTTGCTAGATCAAGCTGCAATTGAAGTTGAGTAATTATCGAGACTCATCCACTCCAAGATGCATTGTCCGTGAACAAGTCTCGAGGAGGCATTTGTAGACGCATAAAATTAATTAATTGGTTAATTAAATTAGCCAATTAAATTGTGTCTAAATTAAATTATACCTTGTCTTGCAAGGCAAGCCATGGGGATAATTATTAATTAATTATTGACCAATAGGATTATTTCCTCTCTTCCAAGTTATAAGAGATAAATATCAATTTAAAGAGAGCCAATCAAATCGCGCCACATCATCAAGTAGACTTTAAGTAGGACTCTTATTCTACCACTATAAATAGGGACCCTCCCTACACAATTGAAAACACAATTCAAGAAGAAGAAAAAACCGTAGGAGAAAATTTTCTCTACAATATTCAAGTCGTTCTTCAACAAATTCAAGTCGTTCTTCAACAAATTCAAGGCGTTCTTCATAAAATCGAGGGCGTTCTTCAACAAATCAAGATCGAAGGAAGATTGAAGGGCCAAATCCATCAAGAACTCCAAGATCTTCAAGTCAAAACCCATCAAAGTTCAACAAATCAAGATCGAAGGAAGATTGAAAGGTCAAATCCATCAAGAACTCCAAGATCTTCAAGTCAAAGCTCGTCAAAGTTCAGCGTTCGATCCGAGATTCAAGTCGCAAGACCCTCGGAAAACGTTATTCAAGTTCAAAATCAAATCCGGAGAAGATCAAGTCAACGACCCGACTCCGAAATTCAAAGTCAACATATATTCTTCTTGAGAGAAGAATCAGAGGATTAAATTAGAGTTTGTAACCCGCAATATTTATTTTTAATTCAATAAAATTATATTTGTGCAAGTTTTTCTTGTTTGTCTAAATTCGCAGATAAGAATTTGTTGCTACAACCCCATTGAAGGAGGGAGTTTTTAAAATTGGGGAGTCAAATGGTGGCTAAGGGATATAATAATCCATTTAATAACCTCGTTAGAGTTGCTCTAAGTAAATTTATTCCTTAAAGTTGGACCCACAATTTGGTAACCAAATCATATAACTTGGTAAACAAGTCCGGTGGTTTTCTTCTAGACTCCAAGGAAACCAAGTAGGTAACGTACATGAAATATGGACTTTCAAAATTCATGCATTATCTTAAGATATTGCATCCTAATCTATGAATAATCACATATCAAATATTAACCAATTAATGGCTAAACTATTAAAATAAACCGTGATGATAGAATTCTTTACTCCTCAAAACGATTCCACCAAGGAGTCTCCTAGCACAAGTATTCCCATAAGAGATAATTATAAAAAATACTTCCCTTGGTCTCGAACACGGTTTTAGTCAATTAGTCAATTACTTGGTCTCCGAGCACAAGTATTTTCTCTAACTATTAAAAGACCCCAGGGTCCATTTGGATGGAGGGAGTTGGGGAGGGATTTGATTTCGTGAATGGATTTGAAATGACACAAATTTTGGAGTCATTTGAAATCCACCACTATTGCTCCAAAAACAACTAAAAAAGAGGGATGGGGATTTGAAATCCATCTCCAAATCCATCAATCCAAACAAGTCCAAGGGATTTGTTATTATGGATTTAAAATTTCAACCCTCCCCCAAATCCCTCCATCCAAATGCACCCTCATATTATTCATTTTTTTTTGGCGAACCACCCCTAAAAAGTAAACACACACTATTTAGGGGTTGCATGCTAAAAAAAGTATTATAAGTGGGTTTTTTGCGAATAAAATAACTTGGAGAGTTTTTAGCAATTCGATGCAACATAGGGGTACTAAATGCAAGAAACTCTTTTTTTTTTTTTTTTTTTTTATTATTATTAATTTTTTTTCCTTTTCAAGAACACATTTCTTGGAGGGTTTATTGCATTCAGCACCCCTGTATTTTCTCTAACTGTTAAAATACCTCATATGATTCATTTTTTTGGCGAACTACCCCTAAAAGGTAGAAACACACTATTTAGGGGGTTGCGTGCTAAAAAAAAGTATTATAAGGGGGTTTTGCAAATAACATAACTTGGAGAATTTTTAGCAATTCGATACAACACAGGAGTACTAAATGCAATAAACTCCCTTTTTTTTAACCATCTCTTTTTCTTTTTCAAGAACACATTTCTTGGAGGGTTTATTGCATTCAGCGCCCCTGTATTTTCTCTAACTGTTAAAAGACATCATATGATTCATTTTTTTTTTGGCGAACTACCCCAAAAAGTAGAAACACACTATTTAGGGGGTTGCGTGCTAAAAAAAAGCATTATAAGGGGGTTTTTGCGAATAAAATAACTTGGAGAGTTTTTAGCAAATTCGATATAACACAGGGGGACTAAATACAATAAACCCTTTTTTTTTTATCAACCATTTTTTTTTCTTTTTCAAGAACACATTTTTTGGAGGGTTTATTGCATTCAGCACCCCTGTATTTTCTCTAACTGTTAAAAGACCTCATATTATTCATTTTTTTTGGCGAACTACCCCTAAAAAGTAAACACACACTATTTAGGGGGTTGCGTGCTAAAAAGTATTATAAGTGGGTTTTTTGCGAATAATATACCTTGGAGAGTTTTAGGAATTCGATACAACACAGGGGTACTAAATGCAATAAACTCTTTTTTTTTTTTTTTTTTTCAAGAACACATTTCTTGGAGGGTTTATTGCATTCAACATCCCTGTATTTTCTCTAACTGTTAAAAGACCTCATATGATTCATTTTTTTTGGCGAACTACCCTTAAAAAGTAGAAACACACTATTTAGGGGGTTGCGTGCTAAAAAAGGTATTATAAGGGGGTTTTTGCGAATAAGATAACTTTGAGAGTTTTTAGCAATTCGATATAACACGGGGTACTAATTAAATGCAATAAGCTCTTTTTTTTTTTATTAACCATCTTTTTTTCTTTTTCAATAACACATTTCTTGGTTGGTTTATTGCATTCAACACCCCTGCATTTTCTCTAAATGTTAAAAGACCTCATAAGATTCATTTTTTTTGGCGAGCCCTAAAAAGTAGAAACACACTATTTGGGGGGTTGCGTGCTAAAAAAAAGTATTATAAGGGGGTTTTTGTGAATAAAATAACTTCGAGAGTTTTTAGCAATTCGATACAACACAGGGGTACTAGATGCAATAAACTGTTTTTTTTTTTTTTTTAATTGTTTTTACTAACCATTTCTTTTTTCTTTTTCAAGAACACATTTCGTGGAGGAACAGGCACAAGTTCAATAGTAATAGTGTGGGCAATGTGTGAACTCATGAGAAAACCATCAATAATGCATAAAGTACAACCATCAATAAGATCCAATCTAGGAGCAAAGCCGAAAGTTGAAGCTAATGATCTAAGTAAGTTCACATACTTGAAAATGGTAGTAAAAGAAACCCTAAGGCTCCATCCACCGTTACTCCTTTTGATCCCCCGAGAAACCACGCGCACGTGTCAAATACGCGACGAAAAGAGCGGGGAAATTTACGATGTCTACCCCAAGACAAGAGTTTTGGTCAACGCTTGGGCGATAGGGAGAGACGGGAGCTTCTGGAAGAACCCTGATGAGTTCGATCCCGAGAGGTTCAACAAAAACGAAGTCGATTATAGGGGGCAGCATTTCGAGTTCGTGCCGTTTGGTGGCGGTAGGAAAATCTGTCCTGGCATTAGCAATTCTATTGCCACTATAGAGTTGACTTTGGCCAAATCTTTTGTGTTGGTTTGACTGGAGAGTGGCTGATGGTGTGAGAGTGGAAGAAGTTACTGTGCACATGAAAACACACCTCTCACTCTTGTGCCTATCAAATATAGTTGCAAATGAAACGTCGTCGTTTTAGGGGCTTGGTAGTATTTCCATGTCATTCTATATTTGGGGATGCATGGAAAAATAGAGAGTATGATTTTGCCTTATATCAAGATTGCATTCCCTTCAAATAATAATAATAATAATAATAATAATAATAAAGCATAGAATAAGAATGAATTGAGCAATGACACGTGGCTCACAATAAGAGACTAAGTGACTAAAGATAGCTATACAAGTCAAAAAAATTCAAAGTCATCAGCCAAGTAAGTGGAACTCAAGAGTATATACAGGCCCGGCCCAAGTAAGGGACTAAACTTTCATAAAAGAAAGAGTAAGGGACTAAACTTTCGGCAAAAAATGAGTAAGGGACTAAACAGTATTTTAGATATGAGAAATTAGAATTCAATTAGCAGAGGGATCTAACACAAGTTTGATCACATCCCATTTGATCACGAAAAGATAGTAAATGCAGCATGTTTACTAGACGAAAATTACTCAAAAATAAATCTGAAAAAGTAAAACATAATAAACACGCATGGCATGTATATTCGTTCACGAGGAAGAGTATCATAATTTAATTAAGCTAACTTCACGAATCTAATAGTAGAGGACGAATATAACTGCAAATTATATCATGTAAATCATGTCGGTATACCTAACAAACATTCTTGACAAAACATGTTTGAAATTTTCAAGAGGGGCATATTTTTAGCACAGCCAATGAGAATACCTAAATTTAAGCAAGGCAAATTCAAGTATCCAAATGCCATATGGCCAAATAAACGAGTGTCTCACTTTGGGTAACAAAAACGACATCTGATTTCGGGATTTCTGACATTAGCAAAAACAAGTTTACTATTATTCTATCAGCAAACTTTTAATTTCTAAATATACATAATCAGCTTTCTTCGACCAAATTTTTATTTCCTGATCAGCAATAAAAGTTGACAACAATCCCTAAAAGGGCAAACAAAACAAGTTCTTCCCAATATAAACTCAATTATAATACTAGGAACAGCAGTACTTAAAATCCTACTGAAATTCTAATAAATAAACAATAAAAACCTACTGAATTTAAACTTTTAATTCAATAATTTAAACTTCTACAGACCAAGCCTTGGGTAATTCGATGATCCTTACTTGGCCACACGTGGTAGTAGAATTTTTTAAACAATTGTAAATAATGTGAAGTAATAATGATTTGGGCTGCATGGAATCTAGAGGGATGCTACGTTACATGTTCGACAAACACTATTTTCAAGAATATGGAAACTCAAGATATTGTGGACAAGTTTACAAGTGTATCGATTACGGTAATCTTATACTTAATCTAAATTTTTGATAGTCTATGAGTGTTGATTGAGTTTAGCATTCAGTCTTGTCCTCTCCACTATAATCAAGTTCTTTATCCACGTATATTGCCCACCACCCCACCCTAACAGAGTACATATATGCTTGTACACATGTAAACGAAAATAAATACTCTATGGACGACTGAATAATATGTAATTACGGGATATATCAAACACATTGAATCTTGAATATTGACACAATGACATATCAAATTGAGAGGAAAAAACTTACTTGGCTCAAAGTGCGACAAGATCCTCCCAATCCCAATGTGTCGAGAAAATATGCTGTGCAACCTCGACATCTCTAAGCAGCCAACGAAAGGCAACCGGAGGGATACCATTCTCGTCAACCCATCCATTTGCGGCTCTCCATATAGCACGAATCTCAGGTCGTTGGAAAATCCTATCCATTCTATGAACATGTTTGACAAGTTTACTTCTTAGTGTCGGATTGTCCGATTTCAATCGGATAAGTAGAGATAAAACGATCTCACCAGGATTCAGATGATTAGATAAAAGTGCAAGCCCTTGAAGTTATAAAATATATAAAAGAATAAATAAAGCATATATTGCCGTGAATGAGAAACTTCCTTGGTGATTTTCATTGATAATAATTCTGTATTATATACAACAAGCTAGATAATCTAATTTAAGGAATGTGTAAATGTAAAGCTAAATCTATGCTACTGTTATAATTACAGAAATCAAAAAATCTTCTCATTTCATAATATAATATTTGGCATGATTTTAGGCAAATCATGCTATGATATGATTTGAGCATAATCTGCACATGCTTCTCTTATACGCCCCCGCAAGATTGAGCTTCCATCGGCAAGACCAATCTTGTTACGTAGTAATTCTGTCCGTTGTTTGGACAATGGCTTTGTCAACAAATCAGCTAGTTGGTCTTGAGTATGCACATGTCGAACTTGAAGGCTGCCTTTTTGCACTAAATCACGCACAAAGTAAAGATCAATTTGAATGTGTTTCATTCGTGAGTGATTAACCGGGTTAAAGCTGAGGTGTGTAGCTCCAAGATTGTCACATAAGAGCTGGGGAGAATTTTGAACCGGAAATTTTAGCTCTTTGAAGAGTGTGGATAACCACATGGTTTCGGAAGCTGCATTAGCGAGTGCTCGATACTCAGCCTCCGTCGAGGACCGTGCGACGGCTCAGCTTATCTATGCAGAAGTTGACGTACGATCATCCATATTTCCAGCCCAATCGGCATTCGAGTATGTTCTGAAAACCGGAGTAGCATCCTTGTGAATCTGAATACCATAGAAAATGGTGTGTTTCAAATAGCGTAGTAGCCTTTTTGTCGCTGTCCAATGATTTGTAGTTGGCTTGTGCATAAATTGAGACAGCTTGTTGACAGCAAATGAAATATCTGGACGCGTCAATGAAAGATATTGAAGGCTGCCCATAACTTTACGAAACTCCGAGCTATCCACAGCAGCAGTGCCATCAACTAATTTGAGTGATTGAATTGTAGAAAGAGGTGTTGAGACATCTTTTGCTCCATTCATATTGGTTTTGGCTAAAAGTTCTCGAATATACTTATGCTGTGAGAGAAACAGACCGGCCTTCGTAGGAATGACTTCAACTCCCAAGAAAAAAATGAAGAGAGCCCATATCCTTGAGAGAGAACATATCAATGAAGAGAGCCCATATCCTTGAGAGAGAACATATCACCCAGCTGTTTAACAATATTGGCCACAAACGTAGAACTATTTCCTCTAATGACAAGATCATCAATATAAACAAGGAAATAACAAAGATTGGAGCCTTGATTGTAAATGAAGAGAGAAGAGTCTGCTTTGGAATTGTGAAAACCCAACCGAAGAATAGCATTTCTAAGTGATGTATACCAAGCCCGAGGGGCTTGGTATACATGGTTAGGTTTGGACAAATCTTTGAACCCGGGGGGTTGCGACATAAAAACGATCTCAGTTAATTCTCCATTTAGAAATCCGTTGTTCACATCCATCTGTCTCAAATCCCAACCATTCATGACGGCAATAGATAGTACAGCTCTAATAGTTGCCGGCTTAACCACAGGACTAAAAGTTTCTTTGTAATCGATACCAGGACATTGATTGTAACCCTTAGCAACTAGACGAGCTTTGAATCTTTCGATGGACCCATCAGCCTTTCGTTTGACTCGAAATATCCATTTACAGCCTATAGGTTTACAAATTGAAGGTGGTAAAACAAGTTCCCATGTACCATGTTTCATTAAAGCAGTGAGCTCACATTTGACATGACCTCACGCCATTGAGGTTGAGAAATGGCTTGACTCACACTGGTTGGTTCTATGGTTTGGGGAACAGGGTATTTGGATACAGTATGAATTTGTTTGGGTTTGAAAATTTGGTTCATGGATCTTGTTTTCATCTTATGAATACGCTGAGAAGAAATATTTGTTTGGGAAATGGTTGAAGAATCTGGATTTTGGTTAGCTTGGTCTGGACATATGTTTGAATGAGCCAAAATATTATCAGATTGAGAATTCAAAGAGGAAACATATTGATTATCAACTATAGTTTGCAAATGATCTGAGGGTGCGAAATTACCTGGGGAGGACGTAACAATGGCTGGAGAACTTTCCGGAGGTATCGATGATGATGGCACATCGGGCGACGTTGATGGAGACATCACTTGTTGGGCAGGAAATAAGAAAGAAATGAATTTGTGTGGTTCTTGTAGATTTTGAGGTGATATGGAGGTCTTCACGGGTTTAGACGAACTTGAGTGCTGTTGATTTTCATTAAACAACACATGTCGTGAGATGATGAATTTCTTTGTTTGCGGTTCAAAACATTTGTAGGCATTTTGAGTTGTGGAATAACCGAGAAAGATGCATGTTTTGGATTTGGGCTGCATTTTATTTGAGTTATAGGGTCGTGTGAGAGGATAACAAATACACCCAAATTTTCGTAGTGTCAAATAATTAGGTTTTTGACCAAAGAGAGCTTCAAAAGGTGATTTTTCATGGAGTAGAGGTGTGGGTTGTCTATTTATAAGGTAACAGGCTGTTTGGAACGCATATGGCCAATACGAAAAACCAAGATTTGCATCATGAAGGAGTGTGAGGCCTGTTTCGACGAGATGACGGTGTCGTCGTTCACAAACACCATTTTGTTGGGGGGGGGGGGGGGTGTGGAGCGGTGGTGTAGTGAGTTATTCCCTGAAGGGAAAGAAATGATTTTAGAGCGATAAACTCACCACCATTGTCAGAGTATAATGTTTTGATAGGTTTTTGGAACTGGGTTTCGACAAATTTTTTAAAGTGTGGAAAAATATTAGAGACACCGGATTTAGTGGTCATTGGATAAAACCAAATGTATTTTGTGTAGTGATCAACAAAAATTAGGTAATATCGTGATCCATCAATCCCAGTGTAACTAGCAGGACCCCAAACATCGGTGTAAATAAAGTGAAGTGGTTCGTGACTTTTGAAACTCGTGACACCAAATGGTTGTTGATGTGCTTTATTAATGGAACATGAAGAACATAATGAAGACAATTTTTGGCTCGATGAAATAGGGAGAGAAAAATTCTTAACAAGGTGATGAACAATTTTTAGAGAAGGGTGCCCAAGTCGCTTGTGCCATCCATCAACGGTAGTTCGTTCATGTACATTAGCGACCTTTTTAGACACCGCCATTGATTCCGGAAAGATATAGATGCCATTGTTACATGCTCCTTTTAGTAGGATCGCCCCCGTGATCGTGTCCTTCACAAGAAAATGAAATGGGTGAAGTTCGACAAAAACATTATTTTGTTTGGTGAAATGATGAACATAAATTAGATTTTTGCGAAGGTTTGGAACACAAAGGGTATCACGCAATGTAAAAGTTCGATGAGGAGAGTGTAAAGCCAAAGAACCAATGTGTGAGACTTGCAAACCTGAACCATCACCGAGAATTATTTCGTCGGTTCCATCGTATTCGGAATGAATAGATAAATTGGAGAGATCACCCGTGATGTTGTGTGATGCTGCCGAGTCAAGTAACCAATCTTTATCCTTTCCGGAAGAAGTTGCAGCACAATTAATGGAGGCATTTTGCGGATGGAATTGAGGGCAAGACTTGGCAATGTGGCCTAATTGGTCACATATTTGACACTTGGGCTGATAGCGGCGGTTGGAGTTGTTCATCCTGCCAGAGTAATTGTTAGGACGACGTCCATCCCGCTGGGACCCATTATAATTTCGTCCTGTGGTTGAGCCTTGAGGTCCACGAGAGGTGGAATATTGTTTGGATGACCATGGGTGACTCCCTCCTGGTGCAAAATGCTTCGTTTTGGTGTAATTAGCCGAAACAACCATGTGTTGTGTTGCCGCTTCTAAGCGCTTGAGATATGTCTCGTGTCCAACCAATAGATCGTGCAACTCTTCAAAAGTGAGTGATGATTCGCGGGCTTGAATAGGTGCTGCAATCTCCCGAAAATCCGGACCTAAACCATTCAATACATAAAGGGTTAGGTCATCATCCGAAATCGAATGATCAATAATGGCTAATTCACCAGCCAAGGTCTTCACAGCATGGAGATATTCTGTGATCGACCGATTTCCACGTTGGATTAACGTGAGTTCTTCCTTCATCTGCATAGCACGAGTTCTTGACCGGCTAGCGTACAGATTTATCAGCTTTTTCCAAGCTTCATGAGAGGTTTTAGCCCTAGCAATAAGAGGCGTGATTGAAGGGGAGGTGGAGGTTAAAATAGCACTCAGGATAAGTTTATCCTGTCGAACCCAATGGATCTTGCGAAGTTCATCACCAGCGGTACCGGTGGATGAGGGACACGAGAAGATGCCTTCGACATAGTCGAGTAAATCATAGCCAATAAGTAATGCTTCAAATTGAGCACGCCATTGAGGGAAGGTGGATGGAGTAAGTTTCTCATTTATTTGGGCAGTTATGTTGAGGGCAATGAGGGATTTTTCTGTTGCAGGAGAAGGTTGTGTGTTAATGGTGAAGTTTGGAGTTTGATCGGAGGAAGAAGGCATAGTTGTTGCTTGGATCGATGGCTCGTTGGAGATTTGGTCTGATACCATATAAAAGAATATATAAAGCATATATTGCCGTGAATGAGAAACTTCCTTGATGATTTTCATTGATAATAATTATGTATTATATACAACAAGCTAGATAATCTAATTTAAGGAATGTGTAAATGTAAAGCTAAATCTATGCTATTGTTATAATTACATAAATCAAAAAATCTTCTCATTTAATAATATAATATTTGGCATGATTTTAGGCAAATCATGCTATGATATGATTTGAGCATAATCTGCACATGCTTCTCTTATAGAAGTATAGCCCTCGCCCTAGGGTGGGCACGCATCGCTTACTCCCTCTCTCTTTTCCTTTTCTCCTTCAGTTCCATTATAAACTCAACAATTTCCTCCGAAAATTGAACTGGAAAAGCATTCAAAATCTCAGACGGAACCTTACGAACCACCGCCACGTTGCCGCCGGTTGAACCACCGCAGCAGCTTCTTCCATCATCTTTCTACGTTCACTGTAGATGCTCATCCATGTCCATACACCCGCCGCCGCTAGGACTCCGGCCAGCTGCTTCCAATTGCACGCCATTTTCTTTCGAGAGAGAGAGAGAGAGCGAGAGTGCCTAGACACGACCACGGGCCGGTTCGGGCCGGTTCATACCGGTTCACGGTTCACATTTTCCGGAACCGGAACAGGCCCGTAGTATGCACGGTTCGGCGGGCTGGGTCGGCCCGCCGGTTTGGGTCGGTTCCGGGCCTATCCGGGCCGGTACCGGGTCGGCCCGGATATTTTGAATTTTTTTTTAATTTTTTTTTTGAAATATTTGATGAATAAGTAAATTAAAAGAAATACTTTTAAATAGAAAAAGGAAAAGGAAATAAATGAAAAGACTTGAACTTAATTTTAAAAAAGTTGGGGGGGGAGGGGGGGGGGAAATTCAAAAAAAAAAAAATAACGGCCGGTTCACCCGGGCCGGTTCGGGGCGGTTCACTAGCCGTTATTTACTTTTTTTTTGAATTTTTTTTTTTTTTTTAATCCGGGTGAACCGTCGGGCCGGCCCGACGGTTCACGGTTCACCATTTCTTAGAACCGGGCCCGTTCCGGGTAGGACGGGCCGGTTCACGGGTCCGAGCCGGTTCACCCGGTCAACGGGCCGGTTTGGGCCGTCAACGGGCCGGTTCCGGGCCCAAAACCGGCCCATGGCCATGTCTAGGAGTGCCTGCAGGGATTTGAAATTAGGGGTTTGAAATTCCACAGAGAAGAGAATAGAATCAGATATTATTATATATAATTTTGTATGCGTTTGTTTTAATACAAAATTTGGGGATTTTGACTCAACATGAGCGACTTTGTTTTTTATAATTACTGAACGCGACTTTAGCCTCATCGTTAGTTTTTATACCTTTGAAACACTGTTTGATCTAAGTCTGAAATAGTTGCCGTATGGACTATGCTTACGGTGAGGGCCACGTTGAAAACAAAATTCAAGTACAAGGTGGCAAATCGATGCAATAGATAGTAGAAGGGGTAAAGTGATATTGAGCCAAAGTAAAGGGGGAAAGTGAAATTTACCCTAAATATTAGCAGCACGAGTTGAAGCTTCCGCGGTCATATGCTGAAGCTTCTCTTCGGTAATCTGAACCGTTAGAGGAGCAAAGAGAAGTGGATCATGTTGAGGACCCAGTGGGGCCTCGCGGGAGGAGCGTTGACTCCCGTTGTGGTGATGTATGGTTCCACTGCTTCAGTGGCACGAGTTGAAGCTTCCGCGATCATGTGCTGAAGGTCCTCATCGGTTATCTGAACCGTTCGAGGAGCAAGTAGAACTTTATCCTGTTGAAGCTTCCGCAATCATATGTTGAAGGTTCTCTTCGGTTATCTGAACCATTCGATGAGCAAGGAGAAGTTGATCCTGTTGAGGACCCAGTGGGGCCTCACGAGGGGAGCGTTCGCTCCCTTTGCAATGATGTATGGTGCCACTGCTTCAGTGACTCGAGTTGAAGCTTCTGGGATCGTACGCTAAAGGTCCTCTTCGATTATCTGAACCGTTCGAGGAGTAATGAGAATTTGACCCTACTTAGTCCCCGGTGGGGGCTCGCGAGGATGAACATCTGTTGGACCCCGAATGCGCGGAAGGGGAATCGGCAAGTCAGAGCCTCCGCGAGGTGGGAGGTTCACTAGGCCAAAACAGCTCACTGACGACGTTTTTTTTTGCAACGATTTATGAATCGTCGCGGCCTTGCGACGATTTAAATTAAAAAACGTCGCAAGATGTCGGAAATTATGATTTTGGTGTTTAGTCTCGCGACGAAAATATTAATCGTCGCTAACTCGCGACTATAATTCCAAAATCGTCACAAACGAAAAATAAAAAATAAAAAGTCCTCTAGTAGCAACGTCGTTATATAAACGACGCACAAAAAATATATTTTGTAATTTAATATTTGTACCTTAGCGACGAATATTATATTTACGTCGCTAGAGTAATTGTGAAAAAAAAAACATTTAATTGGGTTGGCGACGAATTTTATAAACGTAGGTTATAAAGTGAAAGTATTAATTCTTAGCGATGAAATTGTAAGAAACGTCGCATGTTAAAACTTTTTTTAAAAAAAATTCTAATTATATTTTGCGACTATAGTGTATTAATCGTCGCCAAAATAATTAGTGAAAAAATTCCCCCCTTTTATAGCGATGGTCCCTATGAAAACGTTGCAAGTCTATTAAGTTTTTTTTTTTTTTTTTATTTGCTACGAAAGCCAATAAAACGTCGCAAAGAGATTCGTTTTAGTCTTTGTTTGCTACGATTTTGTATAAATCGTCGCCAAAATTTTAATTAGAACACTGACCCTAATTATATTTCCCCTCTTCTCTAACTCTTTTCTTCTTCGTTTCTCACAATCTCTCTCTTTCAATCTCTCACAGCCCCACCCTCCGCCGGCGCCTCCCTCTCCGCCTCCGCCTCCGTCCGCCCTCTGCCCTCCCTCCCTCTCCGCCTCCGTCATCCGACCTGCGCCTCCGCCGTCCGCCCTCCGCTCTCCGCTGTTGTCGTTGTTTTGTCAATATCCGGCCAGATCTATACGGCGGCGCCGCCACCTCCATCTTCTCCCTACGGCCTCATTCATCTATAGCTAGGCCTTTGTAACTTCCTCCTCTCTAGCTAGCCCCCAACAACCACAAAAAGGTAATTTTTCTTGCCCTAATAAAATTGGCTATGTTAAGTGGTGAACAACATGTTGTAGAGTTTAGGCAATTTATAGATTTCCAAGTTCTCGTGTTATTTTCGAAAATATTGTGTGAATAATTTTTGAAACTCCATTGAAATTGAAAATAAATGTGTGAATGAAGAGTGAAACTCCATCAGACTACTATTTATAATTATTACGTAAATATGAGCAAACTCTTGATTTACACTTCATATATGCTCAACTTTAATTTAGTTTTAGTTTTTGTATATAATCTTGGTATAAATGAGGGTCTGCGGCCCCATTACCTTGTTCTTTTTTTTAGTTCTTTTTTTTTTCGAGTGTTAGAGCTAGGCTGATTGGAGGTTGGGATTTCCTTAAGTAATAAGATGATATTTATTTTTTTAATTTATTTATATGTTTATGAATCGGATTTAGGGGTCTAGGTCAGGAAATATAGATTTCAATGAATTCTAATTCGAACTTTAGATTCGTAGCCTCAGCTTCCAGTGAATGTTTCATCGATGATTTATTTTATGAAAATTATGATATTAATATTGCATGTAGATGTTTTTGTTAGCTTCGTTTTGATATATGGTATGCGTAAATTGGAATTATATTGATCAAGTTATGAACCATTTCCAAAAATTGCATGATTTCTGAGTCATCTATGAATTGTGTGAAAAATTAGATTCTATCTTAGCCCGATTCATGCGATTCTAATTGGATATGATTATAAACTTATAAATCTGATTTTTAGCGAAATTTCATGCTCTTTGGTTGAAAGAATGATTTATTTGGAATTTTAAAGTTGAATGCTATGTTCTAAAATTCTGCTCATGTTACTGTACTAAATTAATTATTTCTCTTCCTTGGATAAGTATTTTACTGTACTGTTTTAATATGGTGTAACTAACATATATGTGAACATTGAAAATTTCATAAGGTTTGTATGTACGGTTTAAGAGATACGAATTTTCAAAATTGAAGTACAAAAGCTGCCAAATTTTCTTAAATATAGTACTGTGACTGAAAAGAGTTGTTGGAACGTTATTTAGAGGACAATTCTATTTAAGGATACCTCTCGATTGATTTAGGACTGATAAGGGTATAGGTTCGCTTACGTAATTTGAAGTTCATCATTAAGGTTTAATTGTAAATTGTTTTGGAATCTTAATGTGATTATATTGCAAAGCTGATACGATTTCTTTATAGTTCTTTGGAATAGAGTATGTGGATTTGAATTTCATGTATTATGTGTGCATGTGCTATTGTAGTTTATCGTATGCTTATACGTTAACATAAATGTACAACCTAGAAAACGTATGAACGATGCATTTAAGATAATTACATTGGTATGTTATAACTGTGAAAGTGGTTATATGAAATAATATGATAATCCCCTCTCTTATATGTGATACATATATGTTTATTCCAGTGAATATAATTGTTTTTGAAACAAAATAATAGATCATTGCAAAAAACATTGATACAAAATCAGTATTAGGATTGCGATCGTATTAGCATTAGAATTATAATTATAATTAATATTCTTTGAATTAGTATTAGTATTAAAACTAGGATTAGGATTCGGATTAATATAGTATTAGAATTAATATTAGGATTAGGATTATAATTATGATTAATATTAATATTAGAATTACAATTAAGATTAGTGTACTACAATTAGTGACATGTATTAGTATTAGGATTATGATTAGCATTGGGATTACGATTATGATTAGAATTAAGATTAAATTTATAATTAAAATTAATATTAACATTAGCATTAGCATTAGCATTAGCATTGGTATTATTAGTATTAAAATTATTAGGGTTAGGATTATAATTATGATTAGGATTAGAATCATGATTAGTGTTATGAATAGGAGTAGGAATAGGATAAGAATTTGGATATTATTACGATTATAATAATAATTAGCATTAGTATAACCAGTTTAGCATTAACATAAAAATTAGTATTAGCATTAGTATATGTAAATTAGCTTTAATAGAAACACTATTAACATATTAGTATTAGTAACAGAATTAATATTTGTATTAGTATTAGTATTAGGATTAATATTAGTATTAGTATTAGTATTAGCATTAACATTAGTATAAGTATTAGTATTAGTATTAGTATTAGTATTAGTATTAGTATTAGTATTAGTATTAGTATTAGTATTAGTATTAGTATTAGTATTAGTATTAGTATTAGTGTTAGTGTTAGTGTTAGTGTTAGTGTTAGTGTTAGTGTTAGTGTTAGTGTTAGTGTTAGTGTTAGTGTTAGTGTTAGTGTTAGTGTTAGTATTAGTATTAGTATTAGTATTAGTATTAGTATTAGTATTAGTATTAGTACTACTATTAGTATTAATATTAATATCAATATCAGTATCAATATGAGTATTAGTACGAGTATCAGTATTAGTATCAGTATTAATATCAGTATTAGTATTACTATTAGTATTACTACCAGTATTAACATTTGTATTGGTATTAGTATTGGTATTAGTATTAGTATTAGTATGAGTATTAGTATGAGTATTAGTATTAGTATTTGTAGAATTACGATTAGTAATAGTATTAGTATTAGTATAGTATTAGTATATTAATATTAATATTAGTATTAGTATTGGTATTGGTATTGGTATTGGTATTAGTATTAGTATTAGTATTAGTATTAGTATTAGTATTAGTATTAGTATTAGTATTAGTATTAGTATTAGTATTAATATTAGTATTAGTATTAGTATTAGTATTGATATCCGTACTGGTATCGGTATTGGTATCAATATTGGTATCAATAATGGCGTACATATTTTTTCTCTTTTGCAATATTTATAAGTTGTATTGTTGTTTTAGTAATGTGCATCACTAATTGAACGCCGTTAGTGATAAACTTACAGGTTATTTGAATATCTATTGTGTTACTTCTATGCTACCGTATTTGTTGTTAAGTTAGTTATTTATTGCAGAAGATTAACATGGTGTAGTAGATTGCATTTCATGAAATAGAGTTATACCATATGTTTTAAATGATTTCACTTAATCTTTATATCGTATTTTGTGCGCTTCGCGCTTTCTTCTTTATAATATACTTAATTGAATTTCATATGTTACAACTCTGAATTAAGAGATAAAGTTTATATTTTTTTATTCCTTAGCTTCTATTTTGTTTTATTTGAATTCGTATTGTTATAAAGAGATAGTCATTTTCATATTATAATTTTTTCTCATTTCAAAATTGATTTCCGTGCAACGCACGAATGAAGTACTAGTTAAAGTAGAAACATTAAACTAAATAAGAATACTAAACAACTAAAATAAAATTAATAAATAATAAACAAATAAAATTGATTATCGATATTAACCAACCAACCAACTTTTAACATATTATCAACTAACAATGGATCCAACTATATATGGATTGATTGATGCGGCAAAAAAATATGGATAAAAAAATGGGTTGATTGTTGAGTAAAGCCAACCCATAAACAACCCAACGAATACAAAATTAATAACTAAGGTGAAAGTTGAATTTGTTTTTTGAATTTCGCCGATTATAATCTACAATTTTCATTTTAGAATGAGTTTTTTCTCTCAATATCATAAATTTTGATTCCAAAATAAAAAATCGAAAATGAATGTCTACATAAAATTCAGAATTTCCAAATTCAAGAATTTAGTATGATATTTGAAATGTGAAAAAAGTAAACATAAAAATGAATAAAAATAAAGGGTAATGGCAAATAGGCTCATGACAAGGGCACTTAATTAAAAGAACGACATCCAACTTTTTTGTCTTTCAAATAAATTCAGCTCATTCAAACTTATTTGCAAATAAGAAAAATCCTTTTATATATACCAAAATTACCCTCAATTCATTGAAACTCAATTCAACTCCAATTTCATGATTTACACCCCAATTTAGCCCAATTTCATCAATTAACCAATTTTAACCCTAATTTCAATTTTGACCCCAATTTTAACCCTAATTCTTATCAATTCCACCCATTATGCTCTAACTTCCTTAATATTACACATTGACCCTGGATTTAAACAAATATATCATATTAACCCCCCAATTTTTTTTTCAGAACATATTTTTTTTTCAGAAATGTTTTTTTTCCGGCCAGATTCCGGCGTTGACTTTTTTTTTTTTTGTAATTTTGTTTTTTCTTAATTTTTTTTAATTAATATTACTGTCTTGGCTGCTAAATTACTGTCTCCGGCAGTTATTTAACAGCCGGAGACAGTAATTTAGCTGTTAATTGACTTTTTTTTTTTCTTCAAAAATATTTTAATTAATATTACTGTATTCGTTGCTAAATTACTGTCTCCAGCAGTTACTTAACTGTTGGAGACAGTGATTTAATTGTTAATTGACTTTTTTATTCTTAAAAAAATATTTTTAATTAATATTACTGTATTCGTTTGCTAAATTACTGTCTCCAGCAGTTATTTAACTGTCGGAGACAGTAATTTAACTGTTAATTGACTTTTTTTTTTTCATTTTTTCTTAAAAAAAAATATTTTAATTAATAGTACTGCCTTAGATGCTAATTTAACTGTCTTCAACAGTAATTTAACTGTCTTAGACAATAATATTCATAATATTACTGTTCGGAAAAATAATATTCATAATATTACTGTTCGGAAAAATAATATTCATAATATTACTGTCCCAAATAGTAATATTATTGTATGAGACAGTAATTTAGTAGCTAAAACAGTAATATTAATTAAAATATTTTTTTCTTCTAAGAAAAAAAAATCAAAAAAAAAGTTAAAAAAAAAAAAAAGAAAAAAAAAGTCAACGCCAGAATCTAGCCGGAAAAAAAATATTTCGGAAAAAAAATTATTTTTAAAAAAAAAAAATTTGGGGGGTTAATGTGATATATTTGTTAAAATCTGTGCTCAATGTGTAATATTAAGGAAGTTAGAGCATAATGGGTGGAATTGATAAGAATTATATTATTGAGGATATGTTAGACTAAAGACATGGGGATGGACTTAATTGAGAGACTGTTTTTTTTATGAACAAAAATGCATTAAAGTCCCATGTGATGGGCCTTTTTGTCATTCGCCCTAAAAATAAAGAGTAAAGAGCAAATACTAATCATTCATCTTGAAATTTTGTTTAAAAAACATAGAAATTAAAGAATTAGGGGCTCCATTCATAAATATAATATAAATGCTACAAAAACTAAAAATTGGACTTTGTATAGCCCCATACAAAATACAAAGAACAATAATTATTATTTGGTTTTTTTTGAGAAAAAAAAAAAAAAAAACAAAGAACATGAAGTACATGAAGAATAACTTTTTTCTCACATATCCTTGTCGGAGGCCGGATCCCATACATGCCCCACACCATAGTATGATTGCACCCTCAAAAGTAACCCACACACACAACAACATTAATTTTCAACCACCAGTTAACACCTAGTAAAAACACACACACACTTCCTCGTCAACTTGTCCCAAAGTGACAAAAGAAAAAACAGTTACCCACTACTACTACTCCTACTCTCAAACTGCTGGAAATAATAAATAATAAAATAAAATAAAAGAAATATTGTTTTTAACTATATCTGGAATCATTACACAAAAACGCAAACCACTACCCAATCAAAGGAAATGCAAGATCCAAACTCCAAGCATTCGATGAACCAAGCCCCGCCCTTTTCCGCCGCAATGCGGCCCTCCCTCCACCGGAGAGCCCACTCCGAGGTCAACTTCCGGCTGCCGGAGGACCTAGATCTGGTCTCCGACCACTTCGACGCGCCGGCGGGGAGTTTCGAGGAGATGGGATCCGAGGACGATCTCTTCTCTACTTACATGGACATCGAAAAGCTCAGCTCCGGACCCGCTGCCGGCGCCGGATCTGGCATCGCCGACTCTGCTTTCGACAATGGCGGCGGCGGCCCGGCTGGCGATGACGGCGGCGGCGGCGGCGGTGGTGATGGGAGGCCGAGGCATAGGCATAGTAACTCGGTTGATAGCTCGGGGTTCTTGTTTAACGAGAATGGTATTGAAGCTAAGAAAGCTATGGCGCCTGAAAAACTTGCTGAGTTGTGGGCTCTTGATCCTAAACGCGCTAAGAGGTTTTTTTTTTTTTTTTTTTTTTTTTAATTTAATTCTTGATTTTGTTGTTCATTAGATTTTGCTAGTATTGTTGATTTGAATTATTTGTGTTTGAATTTATGGGCTTTTTAGCTTAGTTAGATCTTGAGAATTGAATTTGTCTATTTTGTGAATCTTGAGAAGTTGACTGAATGTTTGACTATTCCTCTAATCGATAATCGAATTTCCCACAATAGCAATTTCTTGGAATAACAATGCTTTGTGATCTAGATTAGTGTTTTCGGGATACGTCGCGTACTCAGATCTAATTGTAAATTGCGATCGGGATTTCATAAAATCGATTTTTGACTTACTAATAGTTCATCTTGCTTATATATTGATCGGTTGTTTCGAACGTATCTATGATATATGTAAATGACTTATGTTTCTTGTATGGATAATTTTGGTGCAGGATATTGGCGAATCGGCAATCTGCAGCTCGATCGAAAGAGAGAAAGTCGAGGTACATATCTGAACTGGAGAGGAAAGTGCAGACTCTTCAGACAGAGGCAACAACTCTCTCTGCACAACTCACACTCTTCCAGGTATTCTTTCGACTGTTTTTCGTTTTTAGTCGGTGTCACATTTAGTTGGAAAAACTCGGCGAGAACGAATCTATGACTCGGTCAGCATATTAATCGAACAATTATTTATAAGGTCGATTTTCTTGGACTAAAACTTATTCGTCTTGCAGAGAGATACATCAGGACTGAGTAACGAGAACACGGAGCTCAAACTCCGGTTACAAGCCATGGAACAGCAAGCTCAATTGCGTGACGGTTAGTAATAAAATAAAAATAAAAAATTCGAATTACATTCAACGATTCTTGATTAAATATTTTTTTAACGAAATTGAAAAATATATATATACATGCAGCGCTGAACGAAGCACTGAAGCAGGAAGTGGACAGGCTGAGGGTCGCCACGGGAGAAATGTCGACCTCATCGGAGACGTACGATCTGGCGATGCAGCACGTACAGTACAATCAGACGGTCTACTATTCGCCACCTGGCGGCATAAACGAGAATTCCCGGTACATGCAAATGCAGCAGTTTCACAATCAGCAAATTTCAGGAGGCGGTAACAATAATCATTTGCGGGACGCGTTCAACCAGCAGGACCCGCTCGGTTGCTTCCAAGGTCTCGATATCAGTAACAGAGGATCACAACATCTCGTGAAATCCGAAGGCCCTTCTATCTCCGCCACCGAAAGCAGCTCCACTTTATGATAATTAATTAATTAATTAATTAATTATTTCAGGTTCTTAATTTTTAATTTTTTTTTAAATTAATGATTTGTTCCATTAACACGAAAAAAGAAGGAGGGCCGCCTATTTGTTTGGTATTGTTCATAGACTGACAACGTACGTGTTTAGCATCGTCGCGGGAATCGGCAACTAGTTCATTATTTTTTTCATTTTTTAATTTCTTTTCGGTTTTGTGTTTAACAAAATGATGATTTTTCATTTGTTTTTCCAGTTGTTGTTAGTTTAAGTTTGATTAATTTGTTGAAGGTTCAACTGAAAAATGGTGTCTTTTGTTCATTAGTGTTTGTTTGAAGGGTTCACATCTTGTGCTCTTTGTAATCAGATATTATTATTAACTCCAATGTTCAATGTTGTATTCTTGGTATTATGGTTTCCCATTGTATTATTTATTTATTTATTTTAAGTAACAATAAGTTTTGTCTGTGTTATATTTATTCGTATTTACCATTTAGTACTGTTGTATAAATGTCTAAATTACGGCCACCGATGTGATAAGTTCAAATTACTAAAAAAAATCTCGTATTTGGGTAGTTATGGTTACCTTTATGGTGTTAAATTCAACATAAATTTTTAGATTTCGTGGAATGTTGTCTTAGTTTGTACTCGTTTTGTGCAAAATATGTAGTTTTGATGCACCACAATCTCATATTTACAAGTCAAAAAACGAATCTTTTGATCATCTTGTTTTAAAATGTGGAGTTCGAATTGATTAAAACGGGTACAAACTAGAGAATATTCTAGTTAATTTGAAAGATTTTACTAAATTTGACACGTGTATACAGTTAAGGGGGTGATTGTAACTATCCTATATAAATTGATGGAACGTTAAAGCTATTCGCAACATGATTTCCGAGATAAAATGAAAGGTATACAATGAATTAGTGAAAACGGTACCCGTAAAAATGAAACATTTTTATCACCTTCCTATTTGTTAACCGATCTGCCAACATCAACATCCAAACCCTTCGATATGTTCAAATTCTTGGACAATTTTGCCATAACCTTTTTATTTAAAGTAATAAAAATGAACCAAAAACAAATTAATTTTGTCAATCTATTGATCGGTAATATAGGGCCGATTGGACATCCAATTGCTTCGATTTGAATTATCCGGAGAATGTCTTATGTATATATTGTATATATAAAAAGGAGAGCCACTAAAGAAAATTCTTTCTTTGATTCAAAATTTTCTATTTTGATATTATATTGTTTGTATTTTGTTGGTCGAAAACCTACACGCAAGTGCACGTATCGTACAAGTAATATAGTGGACTAAAAGTCCGGATATCGAACCCACAGGGAATATTTAATTATCTAATCCTAGACGCTAAATTCTACCAATTATTATCAAGCCCACCCTACACAGTCGACTTTAGAGAGAATTAACTAAAATAAATTAAAAAGCAAATTAAAACGACAAAGCAAGAAAGCAAATTAAACACGAAGATTTATCAGAGTAAACGAGCCTAGGATTTTATTCTTCCCCCTATGTGATTATTATTCCCCCAATTCCTTCAATTATGCAAGCAATTAACCCGGATTATTAACCTGAGATGCTAAAATAATCATAACCCGCTTCCGCGTGTATTACGATTCTAATACTCTAGATTCAATTACTATATTCCTATGCAATTAATTCTAGAACACAGCCTTAAGCACAAATCTCAATAATGGCTACCTAAGAGATTAACTATATTCCTATGTTAATACCACAAAGGCTCTTCTACCACAGTTCTAATTATTAACCCGATCTTCCGATTCATGCGATTAACAATAACATAAAAGCGCATAAAGTGGCCAGTTTCATGAACTTAATAAAACAAGTAGAAGAAATAATCCGGAATTAAAACTTGCATAAAATCATAGAATTGGGTTCATAAATCCCACATAGGGTTCCAAATAAAATCCTAGAAATAAAAACTTAGCTACTCGTAATTCTTATGATAAATAAAATAAAATAAATTAATTAAATAAGAAAAACTATGCTTGAATCTTCGTTGATCTTCTTTGCTCTTGAATTTGCGTAAAAAGATGGATCCCCAATTGTGTGCTTGACTTGGTCTTATATAGGGTGAAGAACTTGGGGAAGAAGGCAGTTTCCTTGTGCAATTAAAATTCCTTTACTGCGCAACTTCGGATTCTCGGACGGGGATCCCATGATTTGCACTAAAACTGGGACGGGGGTCTCAGCATTAAATCTTCAGACTTTTGATATTTTCACTTTTGACCCATATTTTCACCAAAATTGCAGTTTTGACCCCATACTTTTCCAATTCTTCAATTTGTACCTACAATACAATAAATCAACCTTTTAAGCACCAATTATCATTAAAACACACCAAAAGCTCAAATAAAAAGATACGATAAAGTGTAAAAATATACACTTAACACACCCCCTAACTTGAACTTTTGCTTGTCCTCAAGCAAAATCTACCAATAAGCAAATAACTCAACGATAACATCTCATCACATAGATCAATGATCAACTTCACGTTTTCAGAACTTGTAATTATAATGACAATTCTCAGGCATTCGCAAGCTCAAAATTCAACAACACTTAGTCACTCACCATTACCAAAAAAACACAATTCATACAATTGCTTCAAGCATCCAATATTTGCAAATTAAAGATAGAAAGAATTTATACTTACATGCATATGCTTGACTCCAAATACTCACCAAATTATTCTACTCTACTAATATCGAACATTAAGCTATTGGGATCATTGGGGCTTTGTGGCTTTCAATTGTTAGGCTCTTTGGTTTGAGGTAGGAAATATGGGTATGTGTGGCTATTCTTCTTGAATTTAGGTGATTACGCCAAAATTTGAAAGATAAGCGTTTGAAACAATGCATTCACCTCTACGGACTTTAATAAACTCGATTTCTCAAAAGTTCAAAAGTCTCCACTTTTGCTTTTGAGACAATGGATCGAGTTTTCAAAAAATAATTCAACAACGAGTCCTTATTTCTCCCTTCTAGTCTCTTCTTCTTCTCTCTCTTTTTTTTTTTTTTTTTTTTTTCTCTTTTTTTTTCACTTTTTTTTTCGAAGAAGAAGAAGAAGGACCTTATAAATTTTTTCGACCGAACTCCAAGGGATAATTTTCAAGAATCTCCACCTATTCTACCTTACACATTGGCTAAAAGAAAGAACACCTTTTCTCCAAGGCTCAAATCAAGGTTCTAAAGATAATTTCGATAAAAAGGTCGGCTTGAAAGGCTCAAACGGTTCAAAGAAGGCTCAAATCATATCCCAAATCACTCACTACTCAATACTTCGTATCATAAATTTCCTAAGGTGAGTCTTAAAACCGAACATAGCATGATCTAGCACAAATTAATTCCAAATTTAAAATACAAAACATTCAACCAAAGCAATGCACAAAATGTGATTCCTAGCAATAATTCGCTTCTAAGTCCCGTTGAATCGAAAGCTAAACAAACATGAAATCTTTATCACACAAAACAAGCAATTTCATCATCAAACATTGATCATCTCTCATCATCATAAATCATCGATGCATTCGACTCAAGCAAATTTTTTTTTTTTTTTTTCGGAAAAACGAGAAAAACAATAAAAACGAATAAAACCTAATGCATGCAAACTAAAACAAAAAATAAGCACAAAAATAACATGTTTTTCACACCCAAACTTAAAATTTTCGTTGCCCTCAACGAAATTAGCTCAAAGTTTAAGGATAGAAAACACCTGATTTATTCGGAGTCGGTGTGATCGGGGTGCTCCTCTCTCGCTCTCTTACGCTCGTCCTCATTGGGCGGTGGCACTTTTCTTTCCCTTTCCCTTCCCTTTGGAAGATGATGCTTCGCTCGTGCGGCCTCGTTTGTTGGATGACATATTTGGGAGAACTTTTCGAATGGATTCGGTAAGGATTGGATGAGAATCGACCTCCAAATTGGGTTGAGGCAATTTGTCGAACACCTTGTGGGCGTGCCTTCAAAGAGTAGATTTTGAAGAATTTGGTTCGATTCTCTAGCCTCCATTTGTGTGTGGGAGTTTGAGAGAAGGAAAGAGGAGGGTTTAAGAAAAAAATGGGGGGAAAAATCAAATTTTTTAAAGTTAAAACGCCCTAAAAATGTTCGGACGGCCGTCCCGGTGTTTGTGCTGATTTTCGGACGGCCGTCCGTATTTTTTTTTTCTTACTGGTTGTGGGACGGCCGTCCCACAAAATAGGCATATTTTGGGACGGCCGTCTCAAATGCAGTGCTGCAAAATTTTTTTTTTTTTTTTTTTCTTTGGTTACATGTCAGGTTACAATTTTCGCGCAACTCAAACGGGATATGAATGGCTTCCGTCTGGCGAATACCTCCAAAATACCTATAATATGCCGTTGCTTTGTTCAATATGTGGTGGTGGAGAACATTACGCTAACCAATGTTGGTATGCACCGAAGGCGAATAATTTCATAGATAATACCAACAGAGGTTACTGGAACACATACACCAACACGTACGAGCAGAGCAATTCAAGCCAAGATTTCCACAATTTTCAACATCGTGAGCCGCAATTTGATGATTTTCAAACCTATTATGCAAAGCCACGAGAACCCACTATTGAGGAGTGTTATAGGAGATCCATCCTTGAAGATTTTATGAAATCCACTCAAGCATCTATCCGAAGACTTGAAATAATGTTGGAAGAGATGAAGCTCAAGAGGTCTCTTGAAAATATTTCAGACAATATCGAGAATGGTTGCAACAAAGAAAATTCGTTTGAAACTTGTGATGAGAAAAATCCTTTAGACCTAGAAAATAGTGTCGATGAGAGGGAAAAAGAAATTACGAAGACACTTGAAGATGATGAATCAGACAATGAAATCGAGCTCAACTCCAAAGATGTCTCGGAACAAGAGAAGAAGGAGATGGATGTGGTTAATGCAAATATTCAAATTGATGATCTTATTATTATTCCTGACGTGGCTTTGAAGGCATCAATAGAGGTTGATAAGAAGGCGAATGTGTTTGAAGTGGAGGTTATACGCGGACGTGAGGTTTTTGTTTACCGATTTAAGGGAGCGGGTGATGAAGATCCCTACTTGGCTTCGTACCGATTGATTACAACTAAGAAAGACTACAAGCTAAGGTGGACCCTGACATATTGCAATCCTATCCCTGTATCGGTTGCAACTGAAGTGACAAAGCTCATGGATGGATGCGCAATCTACAAGGCTTTGGATTGGACATAAAAACTTCAACAAGCAAAGTCTGGCTGAAGACTTTGCAATTCGAGGGTGCAAAGTGCCAGTTACCCTTAATTTATTATACTATATAATGTAAGCAAAACCACGTCGTTTTGTATGGCGGGGTGTTAAGTGTATATTTTTACACTTTATCGTATCTTTTTATTTGATCTTTTGGTGTGTTTTAATGATAATTGGTGCTTAAAAAGTTAATTTATTGTATTGTAGGTACAAATTGAAGAATTGGAAAAGTATGGGGTCAAAACTGCAATTTTGGTGAAAATATGGGTCAAAAGTGAAAATATCAAAATTCTGAAGATTTAATGCTGAGACCCCCGTCCCAGTTTTAGTGCAAATTGTGGGACCCCCGTCCGAGACTCCGAAATTGCGCAGTAAAGGAATTTTAATTGCACAAGGAAACTGCCTTCTTCCCCAAATTCTTCACCCTATATAAGACCAAGCCAAGCACACAATTGGGGATCCATCTTTGGACGCAAATTCAAGAGCATAGAAGATCAACGAAGATTCAAGCATAGTTTTTCTTATTTAATTTATTTATTTTATTTTATTTATCATAAGAATTACGAGTAGCTAAGTCTTTATTTCTAGGATTTTATTTGGAACCCTATGTGGGACTTATGAACCCTTTTCTATGATTTTATGCAAGTTTTAATTCCGGATTATTTCTTCTACTTGTTTTATTAAGTTCATGAAACTGGCCACTTTATGCGCTTTTATGTTATTGTTAATCGCATGAATCGGAAGATCGGGTTAATAATTAGAACTGTGGTAGAAGAGCCTTTGTGGTATTAACATAGGAATATAGTTAATCTCTTAGGTAGCCATTATTGAGATTTGTGCTTAATGTTGTGTTCTAGAATTAATTGCATAGGAATATAGTAATTGAATCTAGAGTATTAGAATCGTAATACACGCGGAAGCGGGTTATGATTATTTTAGCATCTCAGGTTAATAATTCGGGTTAATTGCTTGCATAATTGAAGGAATTTGGGGAATAATAATCACATAGGGGGAAGAATAAAATCCTAGGCTTGTCTACTTTGATTAATCTTCGTTTTTAAATTGCTTTCTTGTTTTTGTCTTTTTAATTGCTTTAGTTTAATTTCGCTTATTAATCATCTTTCGACTGTGTAGGGTGGGCTTGATAATAATTGGTAGAATTTAGCGTCTAGGATTAGATAATTAAATATTCCCTGTGGGTTCGATATCCGGACTTAATTGTCCACTATATTACTTGTACAATACGTGCACTTGCGTGTAGGTTTTCGACCAACAAGTTTTTGGCGCCGTTGCCGGGGAGTATTTTAATTATTTATTTTATTCTAGCTCTAAATTTGAACAATTTTCACGATTCACCCAAATTATTTTTTTATTTTTTCGTTTTAATATTTTTTTTTTTCTTTGGTTACATGTCAGGTTACAATTTTCGCGCACCTCAAACGGGATATGAATGGCTTCCGTCTGGCGAATACCTCCAAAATACCTATGATATGCCGTCCCTTTGTTCAATATGTGGTGGAGATCATTACACTAACCACTGTTGGTATGCACCGAAAGCGAATAATTTCATAGATAACACCAACGGCGGTTACTGGAACACATACACCAACACGTACGAGCAGAGCAATTCAAGCCAAGATTTCCACAATTTTCAACATCGTGAGCCGCAATTTGATGATTTTCAAACCTATTATGCAAAGCCACGAGAACCCACTATTGAGGAGTGTTATAGGAAATCCATCCTTGAAGATTTTATGAAATCCACTCAAGCATCTATCCGAAGACTTGAAATAATGTTGGAAGAGATGAAGCTCAAGAGGTCTCTTGAAAATATTTCAGACAATATCGAGAATGGTTGCAACAAAGAAAATTCGTCTGAAACTTGTGATGAGAAAAATCCTTTAGACCTAGAAAATAGTGTCGATGAGAGGGAAAAAGAAATTACGAAGACACTTGAAGATGATGAATCAGACAATGAAATCGAGCTCAACTCCAAAGATATCTCGGAACAAGAGAAGAAGGAGATGGATGTGGTTAATGCAAATATTCAAATTGATGATCTTATTGTTATTCCTGACGTGGCTTTGAAGGCATCAATAGAGGTTGATAAGAAGGCGAATGTGTTTGAAGTGGAGGTTATACGCGGACTTGAGGTTTTTGTGTACCGATTTGAGGGAGCGGGTGATGAAGACCCCATCTTGGCTTCGTACCGATTGTTTACAACCAAGAAAATTTACAAGCTAAAGTGGACCCTGACATATTGCAATCCTATCCCTGTATCGGTTGCAATTGAAGTGACAAAGCTCATGGATGGGTGCGCAATCTACAAGGCTTTGGATTGGACATAGCGATTTCAAGAAGCAAAGTCTGGCTGAAGACTTTAAACTTAGCGCTTCTCGGGAGGCAACCCGAGCTTTATTGTTTTTCGTAGTTTTCATTAATTTTTTCGTTTCGTTTTTTTTTATTGTCATAAGCATGCATTCTAATTCACTATTTGAATTTTACTTTTCAGGGTCGAAAACGTGATCGAGGGTCGAGTCGGCCGTCCGAAAAAAAAAAAAAAAAAAAAAAAAAAAAAAAAAAAAAAAAAAAAAAAAAAAATTTGCACCACTGCCTGTGGGACGGCCGTCCCACAAATAGGTGTAAATGTGGGACCCCCGTCCCACAACCAGTAAGGAGAAAAAAATTTCGGACGGCCGTCCGAAATTTAGCACAAAAACCGGGACGGCCGTCCGAACCTATTTGGGGCGTTTTAAATGTTTAAAAATCATATTTTCTCCCCCATTATTTCCTAAACCCTCCTCATTCCTTCTCTCAAACTCCCACACACAAATGGAGGCAAGAGAATCGAACCAAAATCTTCAAAATCTACTCTTTCAAGACACGCCCACAAGGTGTTCGATAATTTGCTCCAACCAAATTTTGAGTTCGATTGTCAACCAATTCTTAACGAATCTATTCCAACCTCTCTCCCAACTTTCTTGTCCAACAAAAGAAGCCGCACGAGAGAAGCTTCATCTTCTAAATGCAAAGGAAAAGGCAAGAAAAGTGCCACCAAAACGACGATTCCTCTTCCAAAGCCGCTCCTCAAGCCCGAGACGACCCCGAAGCCTCAAGCTCCCGTACCGATCGACGATTCCGAATGAAGATGGAGCGAGAGAGCTTTCCGATGATGAGGAGCATGAGATAGCTAGGGAGGAACACCCCGATCACATCGACTCCGACTAAATCAGGTGTTTTCTATCCTTAAAACTTTGTGCTAATTTCGTTGAGGGCAACGAAAATTTTAAGTTTGGGGGTGAAAAACATGTTTTTGTGCTTATTTTTTGTTTTAGTTTGCATGCATTAGGTTTTATTCGTTTTTATTGTTTTTCTCATTTTTCCGGATTATAAAAAAAAAAAAAAAAAAAAAATTGCTTGAGTCAAATGCATCGATGATTTATGATGATGAGAGATGATCAATGTTTGATGATGAGATTGCTTGTTTTTGTGTGATAAGGATTTGATGTTTGTTTAGCTTTCGATTCAACGGGACTTAGAAGCGAATTATTGCTAGGAATCACATTTTGTGCATTACTTTGGTTGAATGTTTTGTATTTTAAATTTGGAATTAATTTGTGCTAGATCATGTTATGTTCGGTTTTAAGACTCACCTTAGGAAATTTATGATACGAAGTATTGAGTAGTGAGTGATTTGGGATATGATTTGGGCCTTCTTTGAACCGTTTGAGCCTTTCAAGCCGACCTTTTTATCGAAATTATCCTTAGAACCTTGATTTGAGCCTCGGAGAAAAGGTGTTCTTTCTTTTAGCCAATGTGTATAAGGTAGAAAAGTGGAGATTCTTGAAAAATTACCCCTTGGAGTTCGGTCGAAATTTTTTATAAGGTCCTTCTTCTTCTTCGAAAAAAAAAAAGAAAAAAAAATAATAAAGAAGACAAATATTTGTGCTTCTACATATATAAAAAAAAAAAAAAAAAAAAAAAAAAAAAAAAAAAAAAAAAAAAAAGAGAAAAAGAGAAGAAGAAGAGACTAGAAGGGAGAAATAAGGACTAGATGTTGAATTATTTTTGAAAACTCGATCCATTGTCTCAAAAGCAAAAGTGGAGACTTTTGAACTTTTGAGAAATCGAGTTTATTAAAGTCCGTAGAGGTGAATGCATTGTTTCAAACGCCTATCTTTCAAATTTTGGCGTAATCACCTAAATTCAAGAAGAATAGCCACACATACCCATATTTCCTACCTCAAACCAAAGAACCTAACAATTGAAAGCCACAAAGCCCCAATGATCCCAATAGCTTAATGTTCGATATTAGTAGAGTAGAATAATTTGGTGAGTATTTGGAGTCAAGCATATGCATGTAAGTATAAATTCTTTCTATCTTTAATTTGCAAATATTGGATGCTTGAAGCAATTGTATGAATTGTGGTTTTTGGTAATGGTGAGTGACTAAGTGTTGTTGAATTTTGAGCTTGCGAATGCCTAAGAATTGTCATTATAATTACAAGTTCTGAAAACGTGAAGTTGATCATTGATCTATGTGATGAGATGTTATCGTTGAGTTATTTGCTTATTGGTAGATTTTGCTTGAGGACAAGCAAAAGTTCAAGTTTGGGGGTGTGTTAAGTGTATATTTTTACACTTTATCGTATCTTTTTATTTGATCTTTTGGTGTGTTTTAATGATAATTGGTGCTTAAAAAGTTAATGTATTGTATTGTAGGTACAAATTGAAGAATTGGAAAAGTATGGGGTCAAAACTGCAATTTTGGTGAAAATATGGGTCAAAAGTGAAAATATCAAAATTCTGAAGATTTAATGCCGAGACCCCCGTCCCAGTTTTAGTGCAAATTGTGGGACCCCCGTCCGAGACTCCGAAATTGCGCAGTAAAGGAATTTTAATTGCACAAGGAAACTGCCTTCTTCCCCAAATTCTTCACCCTATATAAGACCAAGCCAAGCACACAATTGGGGATCCATCTTTGGACGCAAATTCAAGAGCATAGAAGATCAACGAAGATTCAAGCATAGTTTTTCTTATTTAATTTATTTATTTTATTTTATTTATCATAAGAATTACGAGTAGCTAAGTCTTTATTTCTAGGATTTTATTTGGAACCCTATGTGGGACTTATGAACCCTTTTCTATGATTTTATGCAAGTTTTAATTCCGGATTATTTCTTCTACTTGTTTTATTAAGTTCATGAAACTGGCCACTTTATGCGCTTTTATGTTATTGTTAATCGCATGAATCGGAAGATCGGGTTAATAATTAGAACTGTGGTAGAAGAGCCTTTGTGGTATTAACATAGGAATATAGTTAATCTCTTAGGTAGCCATTATTGAGATTTGTGCTTAATGTTGTGTTCTAGAATTAATTGCATAGGAATATAGTAATTGAATCTAGAGTATTAGAATCGTAATACACGCGGAAGCGGGTTATGATTATTTTAGCATCTCAGGTTAATAATTCGGGTTAATTGCTTGCATAATTGAAGGAATTTGGGGAATAATAATCACATAGGGGGAAGAATAAAATCCTAGGCTTGTCTACTTTGATTAATCTTCGTTTTTAAATTGCTTTCTTGTTTTTGTCTTTTTAATTGCTTTAGTTTAATTTCGCTTATTAATCATCTTTCGACTGTGTAGGGTGGGCTTGATAATAATTGGTAGAATTTAGCGTCTAGGATTAGATAATTAAATATTCCCTGTGGGTTCGATATCCGGACTTAATTGTCCACTATATTACTTGTACGATACGTGCACTTGCGTGTAGGTTTTCGACCAACAAGTTTTTGGCGCCGTTGCCGGGGAATATTTTAATTATTTATTTTATTCTAGCTCTAAATTTGAACAATTTTCATGATTCCCCGGCAACGGCGCCAAAAACTTGTTGGTCGAAAACCTACACGCAAGTGCACGTATCGTACAAGTAATATAGTGGACTAAAAGTCCGGATATCGAACCCACAGGGAATATTTAATTATCTAATCCTAGACGCTAAATTCTACCAATTATTATCAAGCCCACCCTACACAGTCGACTTTAGAGAGAATTAACTAAAATAAATTAAAAAGCAAATTAAAACGACAAAGCAAGAAAGCAAATTAAACACGAAGATTTATCAGAGTAAACGAGCCTAGGATTTTATTCTTCCCCCTATGTGATTATTATTCCCCCAATTCCTTCAATTATGCAAGCAATTAACCCGGATTATTAACCTGAGATGCTAAAATAATCATAACCCGCTTCCGCGTGTATTAGGATTCTAATACTCTAGATTCAATTACTATATTCCTATGCAATTAATTCTAGAACACAGCATTAAGCACAAATCTCAATAATGGCTACCTAAGAGATTAACTATATTCCTATGTTAATACCACAAAGGCTCTTCTACCACAGTTCTAATTATTAACCCGATCTTCCGATTCATGCGATTAACAATAACATAAAAGCGCATAAAGTGGCCAGTTTCATGAACTTAATAAAACAAGTAGAAGAAATAATCCGGAATTAAAACTTGCATAAAATCATAGAATTGGGTTCATAAATCCCACATAGGGTTCCAAATAAAATCCTAGAAATAAAAACTTAGCTACTCGTAATTCTTATGATAAATAAAATAAAATAAATTAATTAAATAAGAAAAACTATGCTTGAATCTTCGTTGATCTTCTTTGCTCTTGAATTTGCGTAAAAAGATGGATCCCCAATTGTGTGCTTGACTTGGTCTTATATAGGGTGAAGAACTTGGGGAAGAAGGCAGTTTCCTTGTGCAATTAAAATTCCTTTACTGCGCAACTTCGGATTCTCGGACGGGGGTCCCATGATTTGCACTAAAACTGGGACGGGGTCTCAGCATTAAATCTTCAGACTTTTGATATTTTCACTTTTGACCCATATTTTCACCAAAATTGCAGTTTTGACCCCATACTTTTCCAATTCTTCAATTTGTACCTACAATACAATAAATCAACCTTTTAAGCACCAATTATCATTAAAACACACCAAAAGCTCAAATAAAAAGATACGATAAAGTGTAAAAATATACACTTAACATATTTATAGTTAAAATGGATGGGTCGTACTTATCCAATAATCTAGAATTAATATTGTTTCTTATACACACGCATCTTCATTCGATAATCGAAAATGCCAATAGTTAGGATTCATTAAAACAAGAGTTAATTGCAAATACCACTCATGTGAAATCTCTAATTGTCAAATACCCCCTGTCAAAAAAAAATCACACATGCCCCCCTGTGTAACAAAAGTCAAGGCATCGAGACCCCTCGGAGCAAATTGTGTCCCTCACGCGCTGCTAGTGCGAATTTTTCTCCCTTTTGCGTGTGAAATGTCAGAAACACCCCCAAATCAAAAAAAAAAAAAATTACCCTGCTCTCACCTTCTTCGTGTTCCTCTGGGCAGCAGAACAGGAAGTTTGATTAGTTACAAATCAAACACCACCACCTCTGTTCCGCCGTCACACCACCACCACCACCCACAAACGCAGAATGAAATTCAATCCGCAACTCACGATCTATGATAATTCCATCTCCGCCTGTATGATTTTGATGATTTTAATTTTTTCTATCACACAAGTTGATTTCTCTATAAGAGGAATCATGGACCATTTTGTTCAGATTTGTTAGTCTAATATGAATTTTATGGGCTACATTTGTGGGGTTTCTTTTCTTGGTTTTTGGGAGCTTGGGAGACTCCCCTTTTGCTTCGCCGCCTGTGAGGGTTGAATTCCGGCGAGAGGCTTGGCCCAGAAGACGAGGGTTTCGGCTTCTTCTTCGTATATTTGGCCGTTGGTGGCGGCGCCTTTGCTACTGACGCAGCTCCTCTCAACGGAAGAAGACGGGAGCGACGGCGGACGGAAATTGAGGTCGTCGGCGTCGGAGGGCATTTTTTTGTCTGAGCTATTTATTATTATTATTATTATTATTATTATTATTATTATTATTATTATTATTATTATTATTATTATTATTATTATTATTATTATATTTCGAATTTTTTGTTTAAAATTGAAAAACTATTAAAAAATTTATAAACACTAATATGATTTACTAATTGCAATAAAGCCTCGGGGCATTCTCGTCTTTTTATACTTGGTCAAAGATTAAAATGACAATGGGTGCAGTGTGCTTCAAAACATGTTACACAAGGGGGGTATGGGTGAATTTGTTTTTGACAGGGGGTTATTTGACAATTAGAGATTTTACAGGGGTGGTATTTGCAATTAACTCATATAGAATCCACTCGTGGGGAGAAGTCCTTCCCCTATCAGGCACTAATCAACAATTCTCTGCATTCTAGTTTTGGATCACGAATATAACTGGTACACGTTTTATTTTATTTTATTGTGGCCGATTATTTAGTTAAAACTTTGCATTTTGTTGATTTTCGTTAGCTTGTTCCAGTTCTAAGCTTGTTATGTGTTTCGAAATGATCGCTATTTTCCAGCATTGTATTAATTAGTTTCTTTTCTTTGATGATCTTGTACATAGCTTTTAATTCTCTGCAAAGATAATGAAGAAGAGTTGCTAGCTCCGATCCTCGTATAGTCGAATTCTAGCTTGAGTAAAGATGACAGAAGTTCTCGGTTTAACTCTCGGTCTTGTTTTTTTAAACTTATAAGACCAATCTTCGATGAACTTTTTATACCGATGAATACGGATAAACGGTATCGATTGGTTAGGTAGGCGTAATCGATGTTGTGAAATATAAACACTCGAAGGGGCATGCTAATTTTGCAGGTGACTAGAAGAAGTAGAGGCAGGAAATCGACTATCCTCAATCATGATTTTTATTATATATCAATGATCAGTATATCGTTGTTTCGTTTTCCTCTGGGTTTTTTTTTTTTTTTTGGTTTAATTATGATTGAATCAAAATTCTCGGGCTCAGAACAGAAATTCCGGCACTGCAATAGTCCCACCAACGTCTTCTGAAATGATTCGGCGCATAAAATTCAAGAGTCCCACCAACGTTGTTAAGGAAAACTTACGTCAAATCCCCCTTGTGTTTTATTTTACTTTGCACGAAATTCTCTTTTCCGTTAAAAGTTAACACCGTTAACTATAGAGGGGGTTTTATGCAAGTTTTTATAACATAAGGGGATTTAATGCATATTTTCTACAATACAAGGGAATTTTATGCAAAAAATAATTTATTTGTTTAAATTTCATATTATTTTCTGAAATTAAGTTGAACACATTTATTCAATTACAATATCACAAAAAAATTATTTGTAATGACTAATGCCAATAAACGGTTCGGTTCAATATGAATGTTCTAAGCAGGGTCACGGGGGCCTAATTAAGTTACGTTCATGCAATTCAAAATTTGTATACCTATTGATTAGGGCTGGGCTGGTCTGGGTTGGGTAATTATCGGCCAATTATCTGCCCGACTCGACCAACCGAATTTGCTGAATGTGAAAATCATTACCGGCCCTAACATTGTGGATTTTGATAGTGGTTGGTTGGCAACCAACTTTATCGGATAAAAAATGGGTCGGTTAGTTGGTATTATCGACTCTAATACTGATTTTTTTTAGTAATAATAATAAGATGTTATTTAATTAATATTTTTCAAAGTTTTTCCAAAAGATATTCAAAATTTTGGAAAAACTTATGTTGCAAAAATTCTAGCCTTAAAATTACGATTTTTTTAAAAGGGAAAATGAGGGATAACCCCCTCATTAGGTAAAATAATATAGTACAGACCCAATTTATAATTGATCATTTGTAGACAAATCCATTTAATATTTTCTGAATTGTGTGACCCCCTAAGCTTATGTTAATGCCCATTATGCCCTTTTTTGTCCATATTTTTCTCCAACTTTCTCTCTCTTCTCCTTATTTCTCTCATATCCGTCATTTTATATGCTCCATTAATTTCTCTCTCTTCCTTATTTTCATCAATTTTTTAACGTGTTCTTTTATTCTTCTTATTTTTCTCTCTCCTATCTTCTCTCTCTTCCTTCCCTTCTCTCTCTTCTCTCTCCTCCCCAATTTCCTCTTTTCCCGTATCTTTTTCTTTTCTTCCTTTTTCTCCATCTCTCTCTTCTCTCTCTCTCTCTTTCTTCTTATTTTTCTCTCTCCTCTCTCTTATCTTCTCTCTCTTCTCTCTCCTCCCAAATTTCCTATTTTCCCGTATCTTTTTCTTTTCTTCTTTTTCTCCCTCTCTCTTCTCTCTCTCTTCTTTCTCTTCCCTTAATTCCTCTTTTCTCGTCTGTTTCTGTTTCATTTTTTTCCAATATTTCTTCTCACTACTGTACTTTTTCTTCTATATCTCATTTTTTTGTCCTTGAAATCAATTTATTTTCTACTCTATGAAATTTATGTTTTCATGAAGATGGGATCTTTATCATGAGTATTCTATTTTATAACATCATAGTATCTTAAATTGAAAAATAATATGGTAAATTAATGGAAAAATTATAGTTGACTACCAATTTTTTTATAGTTGACATTTGAACAATTATAGTTGACTATCTAATTTTTGTAGTTGATTCTGGCAAAAATATAGTTAACTGCCATTTTTTTATAGTTGACATCGTAAAAATTATAGTTGACTATCTAATTTTTATAGTTGACTTCGGGAAAAATATAGTGAACTACCGATTTTTATAGTTGACTCTGAGTGTAGATGACTACAATATTTTATGTTTTCGACAGCACTGATCTTTTCTTTGTTTTGGACTCTGATAAAACAAATTTCATAGGAAAACAAATATTTATGAGTCAACAAATAGTGCGACCATAGATCTGTAGATCTAAAAAACAATCGTGTTTACAAACTCCATTTTTGAGTAATCAACCATGGAAGACATCCGAACCGTCGCATATGGTCGTCGCGTACCGCTGTATACCTTTTCTGTAGGAGACCTCGATTTTGTCCTTCGGAGTCGCTGAAGAAGGTGTCAAAAACAGAAATTATGTGGTAGAGATGGGTATATAGCAAACTACCTGTCTTCTTCTTGCCGTTCTTCACCATTATTTGTCAACCTGTGTTGTTGAACGAATTTCACAATATAATGGTATTTTGGTTTTTATTTTTCGCTGAAGATGTAGCAAACTAGGGCAATGTTTGAAAGGGAAAAATATCCGATATATATTGCTGATGTGTATAATTGGATTTAGGCCCAAGATGCTCAAATTGGCCCATCTAGAGGAAAAATCCAATTAACACTCTTAATTACATTCAACTTGTCCCACATTGGTTTTTAACAAGAAAACCACATCAAACTACACCTATAAATATGTGTTATCATACACATAACAAGGTAAACACTATTTAGGCAATTAATTAATATTATTTGCTTATATTGTGATAGTTTTCTGACTTGAGCGTCGGAGGACAATCGCCGGGCCACCCCCGGCGTGTCACCTAGTGTTTTCAACTGTTTTGTAGGTTAACGAGTGGAGCGATCCCTTCGACTACCTCGGACGCGTGGCAAGGACTCTCGGCATTCCCGATATTGGGCTTGAAGATTCCCGGACTTAGAAGACCTGTGGGCTTCAAGACCATTGGGCTGACCCATCATTTTTGGAGCAGCACAGTTTGTTTTTTGGGCGAATTTCTCGGCATAAATATAGCAGACCAATGGAAATGGGGGAGAAATTATATTGAAGAAGATGGTTGAAGATATGCAGTATTTGGGGAAAACGGTGGGGGGTCTTTGCTATTACAAATTATAGGGGTAGTTCAGTAATTGACATTTCTGAGGGGGTTTGACCCATTAAAAATATTGTAAGGTGGTTAGTCCTAATATTTTTTCTAATGAGGGGTTATATCTTATTAACCCTTTTTAAAATACTAAATTTCTACAATAAGTAAATATGTAAAAAATAATAGGAAATACAAATTATAATATAAAAACGATACTTAAATAGATCTATAAATTTGTATCTTAAGATTTTGAGTTTTGACTTTTTTTATATACATTTTTAACTTTTAAAAATAAGAATTACAATTAAATAAAAAAAAAACATCGATCTACTCATCTACCCATTTATATATGGAGGGGTGTAAAATTATCGGCCCTATTATATGGGTCGATGATCTATACTCACACATACATACATACATACATAAAATTCTTGTTGGGGGGGGGGGGGGGGGGGGGCCAACCCCCTAGCCCTATAAGCATTCGCCCCTATCGAACAGGGAAGAAAGCAAATGGCATGTACTTTTCCTTAGTCAACGCTTCATTCAAACTTAAGGCATCTACTAAACTGACACCGGCCTGAGCCTATTTTTTGGTTCCCGATAAAACTGACTCATGCTCAGTCCTATTATTATTATTTGCCGATTCACAATGTAAATACCTCATTGCTCTCATCTTAAAGACTTGACATGAGCCATTCTAATAACTGTTTGTGATGCAACTAGTACATGAACTTTGACAAATGACATGGTTCTATACCACATCAACAATATATGATTTAGAACAAGACATACTCAACTTCAAATAATAATTGCCAAATCCTTTGTTTTTTCTTTCTTTCTATTTGGTCCCTTATCCAATGCAGAAAACTAACATCTTTATACAAAACAAATTGATAAAATGGTCCCAGGATTAACTTCTATTGATACTTCATAAGGGGCCAAAAATTAGCCTAACACCCACCAAAATACACCACAAAATAAAATTGCACATGGCAAACATATGAATATGTGAACTCAATTGTACATACCTTGGAAAAATTCATGTTGGACTTTAATGTGGTTGCAAAATGTGACCATGTTATTAACTACTCCTTTGAAATTGTTCATTGTTGGACTTTTATTGAGATAATTAGATGCTACACCTGATTATTTTTACTGAGTGAATTTCAACCGTAGACCTACATATAATCGCACATATCCATATATATGTACGATTAGTGGATTTTTATTTAATCAAATTTAAATTGAAATCCATCAAATATAAATAATCAGGTGTAATATCTAGGCCCATTTTATTTCTAGCGATGTTTGGTTTATGTCAACAAATATAGTTACATCATGTCTTGTAACAAGGTGGGACAATTTGACAAGAAAATTTAATTTGCCTTGGTCCCTAAACATTTAACATTTTGATAAATCCACATGTGATTCCTTTTGAGATTGCTATTTTAGGTATTGAGGGGTCACAATATTTTGTTCATATTTGATGAAACATAAAATGGTAAGAAAGTTGGGAGTATGAAAAAGATTCAATGTGTGACCGTGACCGTTTATATCTAGATGTACATGTGCAATAATAATATATATATATATATATATATATATATATATATATATATATATATATATATATATATATATATATATATATATATATATATATATATATATATATATATATATATATAACAATAGCAACAATATATTTATTTGAAAATATCTACTTTAAAAAATATGCACAAATTAATATGTTTTCCAAGTTCTCAAAAAAAGTTAAAACAATTATCATGTTTTCGAGTTCAAATGTATCTCCGAAATCTATTTTATTTGACACAAGGATAATATATTTGTTTTCTTGGTTTCGATTAAAGTTACTTATATTAACAAACAATATAAAAAATACAAGACAATCCTGTTAACCACAAAATTTTCCATCTGCAAAATGTATAAATACAAGACAAGAAAAATATAATGGGACAAATCATTTTATTATCAAACGAGAGCGGATTTCAATCTCCGGAATTCCCCTGATTCTTCTCTTCTATTTTAATTTTGATTCAAGGGCTTAAAATCTTTTTCTTGAATCAAATAAATATAAATAAACACCTCGAATTCAAATATGTTATGAATTCGAGGCGGAGGCTCGAGACTTTAGCTTAAGAGCTTGATATGTGTCTGTGTGAGTCTGTTTTTTTTTAAATGTACCAAAGACCTTCAGTTATAAGTACAAGCTAGAGTTAGGGTTTCTCGACTTGCAACATGGGCCAGACATTTTAAAGCTCAAATATGTTATGGACTTTAATTTGAGACCTAAATTAAGAACCGATTTATTTTGATTATTAAGTAGTAATTTATCTCAAAATTTCGATGTCTACAAACTCTATCTACACCTTAGCTATAAATCATGTATAAAACTTCTTCCAAAACTGTCTTTGTATGCACATAATTCGAAATTTGTCTTAGTAATTCTCATATGAATTTAAAAATTTGCTATCAAAGTCATCAGTTTTCGCTTGATTTAAATGAATAATATTTTTTTGTTATAACAATTTTTCTTTTAGATTTTTTTGCGCTATAACAAAAATCTTACTTTTTTTCTTTCCCTTACATGATATTGAAAATTACTTTAAAATTTATATTTTTTGCTTTTTTATTTTAATTTACTTTATATAATTTTAATTGTTCTTCTTAATAAATGCAGAATATAATGTCCAATATATAGTCAGCCATAGTACCACGTGGTCATTTGTAGTCATGTAATTAGTTCTAAATCCAACTTCCCAATATTACTCTGAATATATATCACTTTTAACTTATAATAAACTGTAGACAACTATTGTTATTCTGAAACTCTAGATATCCCCTTTTGAACCCTGGTGTCGACCCTTTCATTCACAACGCCGTTAGACACCGGTAGATAACTATAGTCATTCTAAAACCCCGCCCTTTTAAACCCTAGTGCCACCAGCAAACAGAGACCATCACAACCAACCCTACATACATGAATTCACATCTACCAGACCTAGCCGCCAGCCAAAACGTGCAACAAGCAGACCACCATCGTCGAAACACCTCTTCAAACCATTCCCAGATGAATCCTAACACCACGCGCACAAACGATGATGAAATCGCCACTTCTCTTGTCTACGGCAAGTGGGGGTCAGCAGCCGTCGCGCAAGCACTTCTGAATGAGCCGTCGTCGCCGGTTGCAAATTCGTTGTCCTCCGTTGCAAAACTCGAAAAACTCACATCTACTAAAGAGAGAGAAAAACTTCATTCACAATATATTCCAAATCGTAGCTTCCTTTATCCAAAATAAATACTTCCAAAATTCCATACAAAATGGGTACTTGATTTCAACTTCATATATATTATATATGAGTTTTATTATATGCTACATTGGGTGAAATACACCGAGTAAGACACACACCTACGATGATGTATGTTAGATCAACGTTAAAAAAATATCCGGTGTAGTCTTCAGCGGGTGTAATTAGTTAATTATATAATTCTAAATTATAATTATAGCATAAAACTAAATGAACATACTCACTTTAATTAATTTAGGTAATTAAGACTTTATTTCTCCAATTAGTTCCTTCTTCTCCAATTATCCCCTTTAACCGTCTTCACCGTTGCAGAAATTCTCCATTATTTACTTTGTTCTCCAATTAGTGATTAATGCTCTTTGCCATGGAGAGGCATATTATATACTATTTATTAAGTTAAGTATTATACTCTTAAGATACAACATTTACCCAAAGAAATTGTTAATTTACCTCTCAAAATCAAGTTTTTCATTTTCAAACATATTTAAAAAAAATAGCAGTTTTATTATGTCCACCATATCCAATAGGTAGGCTTTATCAAAAAAAAAATCAGTTCGCAAGAGAGGAACAGAGGTAGGTGGCGAGCTCGGAGTTAGCCATTGTACGAAGAAAATTCGAGGATAATTTCCATAAACGAATAAGAAAAATGTGTAAATTAATATCAATTGACTGATTGATTAATGTAAATATCGGACAAATAAAAAAAAAGTTTCTAGATTAGAAAATATTCATATACGATTCTATGTATAAACAGATGTAAGAACACAACTAGGGTTACACAAACTCAATTACTAATACATTTTATATTTCTCTCGAATTCTATCTCTATTACTATTTTTCGGTCCGATTTCCACCTCTAATTATAACTCTTTTAAAAAAAATGATTAATACAAAATTATAAACAATAAGAAAGATAAGATCCATTGATGTGAAAGGTATATTAGGTGAATCTAAAACTTCAAGTGGTGAAATATTTCACATAGAAGAGACAAAAGTTAAGATATGGTGAGATAATTATCTTTATAATATTAATATATTATATCTTCTAATAGCAACCCCCATTTACAAACCAACAAGTCAATTGTTTTATAAATAAATAAATAAACTTTAAAATGATTGGGGATTTTGCCAATAAATTCATTTTGGATGTACACGAAATAACATTGTAATTATTTTTTTTTTAAATTAAATTAATAAATAAACATCCTAGACATATATTCCGTCATTGTTAATCATTTTCACAAGTCAATGTATTTTTTTCTATTTTTATTCGATATTTAAAAAAATAAAAAATAAATAAATAAAAGCAATATACAGGCCATGGATTATAGGATTATATATTAATTAATTAATTGTCAACAGGATTATGAAAATGATGTACGGATGCAAAGGGCCGTCATTTCAGGGACTTACGTCTGCCCCTAACATGGTAGGTCCCTTAACCAAAATCTTCTCTTATTTATTTATTTTTTTACTTTTAATTTTAATTTTTTTTATTATATTTATTATTTTTATCAACCAAAACTTTCTCTACTCTCTACCTACAATATCTCATCATAACTACTTATGATTAAGATAATAATTAAGTATTTCATTTTTTAAACTCATTGGACAAATGATTGTGAAGTCGTACTTGCCCCCCCATAATCTTTTAATTTCATAATTTTGCTAATTGTCACGCATTTTACAATGTTAAGCATGATTAGCGGCATCGACGAAGGGAATTCAACGATAAATGAAAAGTAAATAAACAAATATCATTTTCACTTGCGATTTGCAAAAACTGCAATTCGTGAAATGAGATAATAAGATTGCGTTTTATTATTCTTAATGGACTTCGTAATTGATGTGGTCGAGAAATGAATTTACCTGACACTCCAAATTATGCTTGAATTTATATCTACATCATAAACAAATCGTTAGAACGACGGGGCTTGTTCCCTGCGGAAACCTACCGAGACTTAATTAAGTCAGCCTTCGAATATAGAGAAAACTCCAAAGAAATCTCAAGAATGTAATTAGTAAAGAAATGATAAACAAAAAATACCTCTAATCTTCAAAGTTGAGAAGTGTTTATACTCTTGATTAAGCTAATGTTGGTTTCAACTAATTAAATTTGATTAACTTAATTAAACCTAAGTGGGTTTGCATTAAATGAAGATTTGGGTATGAATTTATAATTGTTGTAGTAAATGACTTTTTTGTTGAATATTAATTACAATTTATTGCAACAACTAAGTACTCCATCTGTCACATATCATATGTCTTTTTAGAGAGTTTTTTTTGTCCCAAATTATTTGTCATTTTAGATTTTCAATACATCATTAATTGCACTATTTTCAATTTTACCCTTTATCACCCCTAATTTGTTAGTTGTAAAATAATTAATGTCAAGGATATATTAGTATTTTCCTATGTTTTTCACTATAATCTATACACATTTATTGATTTTCTTAATATGTGTGCAACAACCCAAAACGTCATTTAAATTGGGACGGAGGGAGTACAATAGGTCCTTTTTTTCTTTTTCTTTTTTTTTTTAGAAGTAAAATAGGTTCAAAACCTATTATTCATTCAACTGAAAATGTTTAATGGGTCGGCGTACAAATAAATTTTGTTATACTTTAATAAATGAGAAATGATAAATGCAGTTTTAATTTTAGGGGTTTTTGTGCATAAGTTCTCAACCAATCATCTTTATTATTCTAGGTTTAGGGGTTATATCTTTTTCACGAGTAAGCTCATTCCTTTAATATTTATTATAAACAAAGGAAACATTCATGTATATGGCAATATTACCCCCAACAACTTCTTAATTATAACCCCAATTTAATCAATTTTGACCACAAAAATTCAATTTTGACTTTTTTTCAAAAACCATTTTTTTTTTCAAAAAAAAAATTTTGCCGCCGGATTCCGGCGTTGATTTTTTTTTCGGTCTGTTTTTTTCTGCCACCGATTCCGGCGTTGACCGCCGGTCTTTGACTTTTTTTAAGTTTTTTTTTTTTTTTACGTCCGCCGCTAAACGTTGACCGTAATTATGTCGTAAATTAACGTAATTATACTGTAAATGAGAGTTAATTAACGTAATTGTACTGCCATTGACAATACATTTATGTAATTGTTCTGCCGTTGACAGTAAATTAACGTAATATTATTATTTTTTATTTTTTGTTATTTTTTTTTATTTTGTTTGATTTGTTGACAAGTCAACGTAATTATATTACTGTCGTTGACAGTAAAATAACTTTAAACACAATAATATTACTGTCAACAACAACAATATTATTATTTTTTTGGGTTTTTGGTTTTGTTTGAGTTATTCACGGAGTAACGTGATAATATTACTGTCTATTATTGTAATATTACTGTAAACACAATAATATTACTGTGGTTGACGGTAATATTACTGTTGTTACAGTAATATTGTTGTCAACCACATCAATATTATTATTTTGTTTGGATTTTTTTGTTTGTTTAAGTTATTCACGGAGTAACGTAATAATATCACTGTCTATTATTGTAATATTACTGTGGTTGATGGTAATATTACTGTTGTTATAGTAATATTACTGTCACTCACAGTAATATTATTTCTTTTGGCTTTTTATTATGTTTACATTTGTTGAACGGTCAACATAGTAATATTACTCTATTACACAATAATAATGAGTTTTGTTGTGTTAATATTATTGTGTGCTAGAGATTAATATAGCAATATTACTGTGTTAAATTGTAGTTTAGTTAATTTTACTGCGTTTAACAGTAATATAGTTAATATTACTGTCAATCACAGCAATCTTGCTGTTTAAACGGAAAAAAAAAATCAAAAAAGTCAGACCGGCGTTGACCGCCGGTCAACGCCAGAAACCGACGAAAAAATTCGGAAGAGAAAAGAAAAATGAAAAGTCAAAGCCGGAATCCGGCGGCAAAAAAAAAATTGAAAAAAAAAATTGGGTCAAAATTGAATAATTTGTGAAATTTGGGGTTAAGTTAAATTAAGGATAAAATTGGAGCATATTAAAGTATGAGAGGCTATTTCAGTCTTTTACAAAAATCTGGACCATGTGTGGACTTATTTGTAAAAGAGTTTTTTGTCTGGATCTATTTATGAATAAGTACCCATTGATGGGCTTATTTGTAATGACCCCTTAATTTTAATGAATTATTTTGATTTAAAATGTAATTTTGACAATTGTATTGTTTGAATTTGGCAAAAGTCAAAACACAAAACTTGTAATTCTTTGAGTTAACTTTCAATTGCAACTTGAATCAGTTAAATTGAATATCATAGGAGAGAGTTATGCATTAATGAATGAACATCGACTACAATTTAATTATTTTGAGTTTATCGAGTAACTCACTCAAGTATAAGTTTCTCGCTTAATATCCAATCTAGCTGATTCACATTGAAATATAAAGTCAATTCACAGAAATACAAATGATGTGTTGTTACTCTCTCAAAATTCAGATTAAAATGAGGTCAAAATTGCATTTCAAGTCGAAACGGCATAAAACTTAAAGCAGATTTAGAGCATTTCAGAATAATAAAAAACTAAAATTCAAGGCATAGTCTGATACACGTTTATTATGGGTACGAAATCTGCCCTTCAAATGGCGGCCGAATTACAATTATATCCTCATGGATGATAATGAATTGATGATAATTGATAACTACATTGTCCTACGTAAAATTAAAATACTTCTAACTTTTATATTTTTTTTATATGATGATAACCGACAGCTATTTTTAATTTCCCTATCATGAAATTGATTTTGTGCTTTAGTTATTACAATAGCAAACTTCGGTTGTCCAAAACTAATTATTTTCACATGCGCAAATTAGGTAACTTGGCTACATCAGTGTAAACGAGCCGAGCTGAGTTGAGTCGAGTCAAGCATGTGACTGTTCAACTTTATTTGAATTTTCACGAGTGTTAAAATTGTGTTTGAACCTGTTTTAAAGCAATAAAACCGAATGACTTAAGTTTATATATATGTGTTTATTTTTCGAGCTCAAGTTCAAAATTTCATGTCATCGAAATAAAACGTTTATTTAAATTTTGTTCATTGTGTTAACAAATCAAGCATAAACAAACTTTTAACGATCGATCTTATATCGAGTATGAATACATTCATGTGATTTTCGAGCTTACGTGTATGCCAAAAATTGTTAAAAATGAAGAATTATAAAAGTGGCCGGTGGTGAAATAGTAAATATAGTAATCGGTGTAGTAGGTGATCATAAATAATGATAATTAATGTATGATAATTATTTGTCAAATTAAAATTTTATAATTACTATATGATAATTAATAATAATTGCCGACTCCTAACAATTAGAAAAATGGGTTTAAACGAATCTAAAAATGTATTATTCACCAAACTAGTTGACACATGCTGCACACCACAAATTAAGGTTCTACAAATTATTTTTTTCTTTAAAATTGACTTTGGGCACATTTGACTGAGTTAACAACTACTACTATACATTAATCAGTAGTTTGAAAAAAAAAAAAAGAATTTTTATGTGGAGTTTGTCAGATATGGTTAGTCTAGTGTGGTTTACGTTTATAGCATGATTTGCAAACTATTATACAAGAGTGTAGATTTACCCACTGAACTTATATAATTGATTGCGAGTTTCTTCAATTCATTACAAAAATAGAAAAACAAGTATTTTTTTATTGTACTTAGAGTTGAACTGGAACGATGAAACTTTTTACTAAGTAAGTTGTGATTAATTTACTTAGTATTCCAGCTTTTCGTAAAGTGGAACGATGAAACTTGAAGACACGTAAGCTTTGCTCATGACCTATATCGAATTTCGAAGACTATATAGTTTAGGCTTCAAAATATGCATTTTGATTTATTTCGACCACTTTCAGAAATTGGTTGACATTCGGTAGCGAACATAAACAAAAGTACAATATGTACAAAATGTACAAAATGTGACAATTTAATGTCCTAAAATTTTCTTTTACAAACTTCGTTGGGTGGGCTAAATTAAATATATTTAGCAGGTTAAATAAGTAGATAAAACTCCCCACACACACCAACATACATGTGTATATATGTTTGTATGTAGAGCATAGTATACAATGACATCATATAAAAAAATTATAATTATTTAAAGAAAAATGCAATAGTCAAATGGGGCCAAAATTGCAAATCTTGCAGATACCTGCCCGGCGCAATTTAAGGGAGAAAAGAAGAAAAATAATCCAACATATATACTCACAAAAAAGGTCTTATAAAGATTATCATATTTAATTAATTATACTGTATAGAAGAAGAAAAAAAACAGTTGAGAAAATGCATGTGCTTGTAGGGCCTACGAGATTAGCAGTTGGTATTTCATCTTGAAACAAATGCATGTGCTTCTCAATTGTGAAAAATATTGCTTGCCAACATGTTTTTTTCTCTATATAAATACACCCCTCTTACTTGAATCTTTTGTACATACAAATTAGCCTCCTCTCTCTCTCTCTCTCTTCTTTCTCTCTCTAGTTAATTAATTTGTGAATGGCTTTGTCTATGGTTTCTCAGGTAGTACTATTGTTGTCATTGTTTGGCTTCTGTCTGAGAGCTACTTATGGTGACAATGGCGGTTGGCAAAGTGCTTATGCTACTTTCTACGGCGGTAGTGATGCATCCGGCACCATGGGTGAGTATTTTCTTTATTTGTGGGACCGATGTCAAATTACGAAAAATTCCTCCTGTTTGGGTAATTACAATCACCCTTCAATTATGTATTATCTTACTAAAATACTCCTCCAGAGGTAAATTTAGGGATGTTAAATCGGTAAAACCGAACCGCAATTTCAGTACGCCAACATTTCATACAGTTTACCGAACTGAATATACGATTTGGTTCGGTAAATAACCGAATTACATTAATTTTATGTAAAAATATTTAAAATGAGGAATGACTGTAATTACCCAAATAAAATGGGTTTTTTCATAATTTGGCCATACCTTAGAGGTGGTCGTAATTTGGCATATGTATATGGAGTTTGTAAGATTTATTGAAAAAAAAAATTCTTTTGTTTTAATTAGTGGGGTGCTAATATTTTTCAGGAGGGGCTTGTGGGTATGGCAATTTGTACAGCCAAGGGTACGGTACAAACACGGCAGCGCTTAGTACTGCTCTGTTCAACAATGGGATGAGCTGCGGAGCTTGCTTCGAGCTCCGGTGCTCTTCCAACCCGAAATCGTGTCTTTCGGGCAGCATAATGGTGACCGCCACCAATTTCTGCCCGCCTAACCCTTCTCTACCCAACAACAATGGCGGGTGGTGCAACCCTCCACGTCAGCACTTTGATTTGGCCCAGCCCGCCTTCGTGCAAATTGCCCAATATCGCGCCGGGATTGTCCCCGTTTCTTTCAGAAGGTAACATATGTCACTTTATTCAATAATCAGATACTACACTCGATGAAGTACATTCAATAGTAATTGATCGTACTACACGCATATATTTTATCATTTTTTTTCTTCTAATCAAACCCGTGCTCGAGTCAATTTTCATAGTTTATCGCATCCCGCTCATCTCACATAGTCCACCTATATTTTTTTTTATCTCTAAATTTGAGAGATTAATATATTTATTATAACTAAAACGTTTACATAATTTTCTTTGTTGTGCTATTGTATGTGAACACCCCTAAAATTTGGGAGGAGCGTTCACACCAAGAAATTACGGTTATGCCCTTGTATGTTTGTGTGATACTGTGATTATATTTCTAAGTACGATAAATATTATCTTATTTGGTGTATTTCACTCGACGTAACATCTACAAAATCTGACTTTACAGATGCTCGTATGTTTGAATAAAACGGGATCATCTATTTCAATTTGATATAAGTACTTGTCCTAAACAAAAAGCTTATTTTATTTTTTTATAGGGTACCGTGCAAAAAGAAGGGAGGAATTAGGTTCACGATAAACGGGCACTCGTACTTCAACCTAGTATTGGTGACGAACGTTGCCGGTGCAGGAGATGTACACAGCGTGTCGATCAAGGGGTCGAAAACCGGGTGGCAATCGCTGTCGAGAAATTGGGGTCAAAATTGGCAGAGCAATTCGTATATGAATGGTCAAAGCCTATCTTTTCAAGTGACCACTAGTGATGGAAGGACCGTTACTAGCTACAATGTAGCTCCCGCCAATTGGCAATTTGGACAAACATTTGAAGGGGTGCAATTTTGAAGTTGCATTTTTTGGGCTATTACACCAATTTCAAATTTATATATAATTAATTACTATAAAGAAGAAGAAAAAGGATTTTTTTTTTTTATAATTTTATATTTATATTTAGGATGTGTGTGAGAGGTTGTGGAAGCTGTGGCGGCAAGTTTGCGCCCGCTTAGAACCCACAAGCCGAGGAGATGTATTTTTTATTTTCTTGATTTATTTTTCGTTTTTTCTTTTCTTTTCTTTTCTTGAATAAAAGCTTGAATGGTGGTTATATTATTGGATGAAGCCATCAGAAAAAGCATGTATTATAATAAGTTTGTGGATTTTATTATAAGTTTTAATATCATTTTAGTTGGCATTTAAATTGTCATTTAATTTGTATTTATGTTTTTTGTTTTTTTTTGTTTAAATGACATTGATAGAAAATTTAAATGGCTTTTCAAGAGCTATGAAGCGACTACCCAAGTAAGTGATGTTAACAAATTAAAATTCAACTAATCCCTTTCAAAAAAAAAAAAAAAAAAAAAAAAAGAACCAAAACGATTGCTAGTCGCATATTTGATGGGCGCAGATTTGGCAGTCCAAATATTTGGACTCGCTAACTCTCTTTTAGGGGTGAGCAAGTCGGACCCATCAACCCGTTGAACCCGTCAAATTCGATAAAAACCGTTCAACTAAGACCGGACGAATAGATCCATTAATAGGATTAGGTCCTGAAATGGAGAAGATCCGCGGGTTTGGGTCTAAGACGGGTTCAAATTTTTTTAGTACCTGTGAAACTCCCCCGGCCCGCCATACAAAACAGTGTCGTTTTGTTTATATTATGTAGTATAATAAATTAATAATATATAATACATGAATAAAATATCTCTTACATGTCAAAACTCATATCTATAACGACTATATCGTCTCGTTTTGTCTATAGTTATCTATTTTATTTTAAATCTTGTCTTACAAAACTTTGAATTTATTTACTCTTTTTAATGAATTTATGGTTGGAAAGTATTAATTTTGATTTACTCTTGACATTTATCATTGATATTATTCACGTTAGTTTCAATATAAGATTCTACGTTTGGTCATTCATTTTAATTTCTAAATAGTTTCGCGAAAAACTTATAAATTATTTAAAAAAATAACATGTTTTAATTATGATGGGTTTCGACCCGTGAATGTTTGTTGGGTTATACTATAAACCCGCTGTGGACCTGCCGATCATAAACCTCTCGAAAACCCACAAGTTTGATTCTTTTATTTAAATCAAGAATCGTTGGTTGACGGGCGCAGTTATAACCCGCACACACCCCTACAAAACACTGCTACTTGACTGTTTATTTTGTAGTAGAAATATAACTTTATCTTTTGATAGAAAAACACAAAATTTAGAGTGAGAACTATAAATTTACCCCTTTTTTTGTTTAAATTTGTATTTTCTCGGGGTACATCCAAGGTACATCCAAACACGAAAACCCCACCAAAATCTGCATTTGGTCTGAATATATGTCGGTCCGAATGTCTGAAAATAAGTTACAAAACGCAATAACGTAACAGGTACAATGGTGAAACTATTAAACCATAAAACACTTTTACTCACAGATTATGATACAACTTTTCTTTTACACGCTTGATCGTCTGATTCTACGGTGAAACAAAAATGAAATTACTCACAACAATGAAGCGAAACAGACAATCAAACCCCTAACTTCTTTGGTCAATCGTGTAATCTGGACAAGGAAATCAAGAATCTTTATCTTTGATCAGAGTCCTAGGTAATCTGCTGTGCAAACTTTCGTCCACAATCTTATAATGCTTCGAAAACTTCCGATGAATAACCCCGGCACACCAATCTACTTGGTCTTCAAATCTGTTGTACAAAGCTGGTACCGTAACAGAAATAATGATCCCTGCTCACAAAAAATAAAATAATGTAAAGAAATTATACAAGTAAAAAGATTGTGAAAAAAAAAAAAGCAATACCTATATACGCGAGCGTGAAGAAAGATATCAAGCTACCAATCACGGACAATAGCCACAAAGCAATCACAACCTGCAAATTTCACAAAGACTGTGAACTCGATGGAATAATACGACAATAGCGCAAAGATGCATACGCATTTCTTTGTTCGATAAAATATGTAACAGATCAACTTTGATGGCTACTTGTGAAACACACACAATCCATTCCTAGTAAAACAGTAGTTCGGATGTTTTTTTGTCGTTTCGCGAGTGTCACACGGCAAAAGTGCCAAAATTTCACAAGATAAGGGATTCGGGTATTAAACGGCTAATGGAAGATATACTGAAAATGGGCCTCGAAAATACAAAACTATATCGTATTAATATATGTCAATAAGTTCAAAGAATTTGAACTTAATGCAACAACAAATTAGATATGCCATAGTTATTCATAACCAAAATTCATTAAAATGGTAATGTTTAAGAATGAAATCCTCTACAATTTAAAAGAACTAAATAGAATACAAGGAAAATATAGCAGCAATGGTATTTATCTATTTTCTCGGCATGCCACTGCAATTTGATGGAACTGATAACGGATAACGTCTTTTTTACCAACTAGTGGGAAAAACGTAGGCTAAAAATTGCATCTTGATTAGACTTCTTTGTGTAGTATCAATTGACTTTTAAAAAAAAAAGTACGTTTTCAATCTCGTACATCAATTTTCACTAACCTTGAAAAAAAGTCGGAAATCTTTGCCAAGAGTAATGTCATGAGCCATAAGCAGCATGTAATTAACTTTGACACGAAACGATGCTGCAGCATTGTTTACCATTTCTTCTGATAGAAGTAGTTCTGGTAGATTTTCAAGTTGTCTGTGAACAAAAAATATGTTAGATTGTTTCTAATTAGGACCCGAGAAAATTTGAAATTTAGGACATATCAGAGGTAGAATATCGCACTTGCTTCTATATACAGCATAGTTCGCCCGCAGAAACAGCAGAACAACTAAAACCAGCAACACGTCTGAACAGAGGGATAAGAATGATATCCCTGAGCGTTCAATTAACAGCCATGAAAAAGTGGAAACAACAACTATTCCACACGAAACCCAACGCCGCCTCCACAGTATGACATCAGCAGCTAAAAAACATGAGTCGTAAGATCAGTGAACGGGGTATTTTAAGAAGAAAAAAAATATTCCTTCACATTATATAAATCTTCGAGTGCTGCTACGGTTACAGAAACAGAAAAATTCATTAAGGAAATGTCAGCAATTCAATAGAATATGCAGTGTGTCGTAGATTACAGGCGGTTTCTTCTTCAGAACATAATTTTCTTATGCCATATTGCATTTTTTTTTTAAAACGCAACCGCATCAAAGTTGACAGTATAATAGCTTATATTATACATTACAAATCAGTCTACGCATCAGTGTTGCAGAATCTGAATCTGCTATACAGGTGATATCCAATATACAAAACAAAGAATCACTTCAACCAATTCTTCGATGGGTCCTTAACATTTTACCAAAGTACCCTTCCTCCATGTAAATTCTGAAACCAGTCTCATATATCCATTCTACTTTGACATTCATAAGCTCGGGTTTCTAGGAAAAAATGTGCTCGCTTTTGCAATAAAGATGGCCATTAAGTCATTGGATAATTTACAACAATTATCTCTGTTATGCAGGTGATTGATGTTTAGCTTCCTAATAAAACACAAACATATATATATATATATATATATATATATATATATATATATATATATACATACAAATTTCTGCTAAATCAGTCATTATCTATACTCAACAATGCAGTGAAATGCGTGAGAACACATTTCATTACAAATATAAACTAAGATTATTCTAAAACCCTTTCTACCAAAAAACAATTGTATCATGATATATATTCAGTACAAATAGCTAAAATCTGTAGCGTAACTGCAAAAAAAGAAAATAAAAAACTAAACGAGGTGTTGGACGTGGTAGACTATTCCAACAACTGCACTTCAAAACTAAATCAAATTTCAGAAAATAATTTCATCGATCGAGTATACATATATATACCTTTTCCACCACCCACCATTTGATGAACACTAGTCCGACGGTCGAATAATTTGTACGATGAGCTCGTCGATGCCGGATCATCAATTCTTCCATCTCCGTTCGGCTCTAAGCCGCACAAATCTTCTGTATACGAATTCTCCATTTCTGCATCACCCACAAACCGTTAAGAGACAAAAAAAGAAAAAACAAAAAGATCAGCCCTAAAATTTATAAAAAAGAATACCACGAAGAGAAACCGCAATCCTAATCTAAATCATACCACGACAATACAAAGCATTAAATTGCCAAAGAATAATTGATTGTTTCTCTTTTTTACTATTGTTAAATTATTAATTTCAACAGTTGAAATTGAAAAGTATGTCTGCTATGACAACCAACCAATCATCATTGACGAAAGTTACGGCGTCGCACAAAGCTTCATTCCTAACGATTTGTCTCTTCTATTCATTGTCAAAAGCAAAAATAATTAATTATTAGACCAAATGAAAACCTCCAAAATTTATTGTTTTATAACTTAGGTGTCGTTTTCAAAAAAAATTAATTATGTGTTTTCCTCTTTCCCCCTCATAATTCACTTTTTCATTGTATTTAAATGCAATTATTGTTTTTAGTTTTCTTAAAATTAAAATAAATTACTTTACGCTATGATCAGAAAACATATCTTTAACACCCTGTTTTAGTCTTGCATTACACATTTATGTACATAATTGCGAAAAAAAAAAAAAAAAAAAAAACTATAATCTTTATAAAATCAAAGTAACAAAGCATTTCCAGATAAAATGTAGAGTTGTGTTAATATTAATATTAATAATTTTTTTACTGTTAAAAGTTAATCTAATCAAATTTCACAAAATTCATGTGTGACAAAAGCAGCAAAATTATATAGAGGGGGGTAAAAAAGAAAAAAAAAACACAAAATAGTTGATAACTAGCAATTATTTTATACGAACAACCAAATTGCACTACTGAATTTGAAATCCCTAATCAATTCATAAACCCTAATCACATCGACTCGCTATACTGGCAATATTTCTTCACTTGATCATATATAAATGATTGAAAGCAGAAGGGTATGTGCAAGATCCCCTTTTTCAGAAATAAACAAAGAAACCCTACCTTTTCCTCGTCGATTGATCGATTAAATGATTGTATTCCCGCCAAACAAAAGATTAACCCGCCATTTGAGCAAAGCAAGAGGCAGAGAGATGGATAAATATTTAGAGAAATGTCGAGGGGGAAGAAAATGAAATGAGGGGAGGAGGGAATGGCGAATATAATATTCGATTTTTATTTTTTTTTCCCCGAAAACCACATATATAATTACAATGTGCTATATAGTTTAGGGTAAATTACGAAGAACTCCCTGAACTTAGGCTAAATAATGAACAATGCCCCCACCTATTCTTAATTACCGAAAACCCCTTGAAGTTTGTTTCCGTCTTACACCAACCCCTTGCAGTGTGACTTTCATGGATTTTTTTTATTCCCGGGAATAAACTTTATGCAATTTCAGATATTTTCTCTTATTTTTCACCTATTAATAAACAGAAGGTATAATAGACTGTACACATTTTCTGTTAAAAGAATCGATCAATAGTGAATTAGAAAGGGGTTTTGGTTATTACGGATAGGTGGGGGTGTTTTAGTTATTTAGCCTAAGTTCAGGGGGCTTTTTCTAATTTACCCCATATTTTAGGTAGGTAAAGAAAAGAAGAAGAAAAAAAAAGGATTGAATACTTTTCGATTCAATTTTGTTTAATTGTACCTTGAAGAAAAACAAATTACACACGTTGACCATTACAATTTACAATAAATAATGAATTTGGGAGATACATACATATAGGGCTGAAAGTCGGATGGATCGGATCGGAATTAGCCTTTTCGGAAAATTTCCAAAAAAATTCGGAAGTACAAAATCAATTCCAATTCCAATTTCAAAATTTTCGGAATCTAAAAATTCATTCCAATTCCAAAAGGCCCGGAAATTTCGGAATTTCGGAAAAAAATCGGAAATCACATAAGCTTTAAAATTTCAAAACTTAGCCGAAATTTTCTAAAATGTTCATAATTTTTCGAAAATAAGAGCATCCACGTCGATAAAAGTAAAACTAATAACTACTAAATTTCAGTTCAAAAAAATAAATAAATATAAACACAGCATAATATCCAATAAAATTTCTAACAACAATTCATTATGTCTAAATCCTAATACAAAACTTATAGATGTATTTTTCGGAAAATAAGTATTATATAATATATACTATTTATAGGTGTATTTTTCGGAAAAAAATCGGAATTTTTCGGAATTAATTTCGGAATTAAATCGGATCGGAAATCGGAAATTCCAAATTTATTTTATATAATTCCAATTCCAATCCAAAAAAATCGGAAAATTTCGGAAATCGGAATTTCGGAAGTCGGAATGACAAAAGTTGTTCCAAAATCGGAACTTTTCGGATCGGAACCGGCGGAAGTTGGAAAATCCGTTCCAACTTGCACCCCTACATACATACATAGCAAAGCATACAAAATACATACATATAGCAAAGCATGAAGAACTAGACACAACATAGTGACTCAATGTATTGAAATCCATTAGCACTCGGAAACCTCAAAGAACCTTCACTTTCACCGCCCTCGAACTCGAACTCGTGCATCGTCTCGAAAGTCTTGCAAACGAGATTGTATCGCACGACTTTCCCCGGTATATGCAAAGCCAAGAACGAATCCTCCTCCCTCTCACCGCGAACGAGAGTAAATATCGTGAACGCATAGTAGTACCAATCCATCGGATCAAAATAATCGCGGATCATTTCGGGATAAGCATCAACAACGCGCGAAAGATCAACCCGATACTTGACAAACCACTCCGAATGATCCATCTTCATCTCGTGCACATCGAACTTGATTTGCGCCCCGAAGAACTCCACGTAGTGCAAGTGGCCGCACGACTCACCGAAGTAGGAGTTGCTCCTCCAATCCCATTCGTCCGGGATTGGCGGCATCGGCATTATCTCGAGCGCCCGGCGCTCGAGATCGAAATAGCAAGAATTCGCGGTCCCGTTGCTGATCCAGTGGATGGCTCCGTTCCAATACACCCCTCTCTCGAAACCGACTTCGGCCGTATACGGGTCGCCCCATTTCCTCCACGGGCCTTTCTCGGACGAGTAAACCGCAAACTGGTATCGGTACTCGCCCGAGTCCGATTGCAATCGTCGGACACAAACGACTTTATAAAGAGGAGACTTTGCAGGATCGAAAGCCAAATTCATCCCACACATTCTCTTTGAAATCCCACCGACTCCGTTCAATTTCGGAAGCGTCGAGAATTTCTTGGTGGTGGGATTATAGACGTAATATCTCTTACTACATTCACGGGCCGAGTTACTGCAGCAGAGCAAGAGCCCGTTGCATGATTGCAGAATCCTAACGCCACATGGCTCGTCGTCGAAATCCAGCTTTCGAAACGGTGGATTGCTCGATTTGTTGATCGATAAGGGAACGTAATCATACGAAATGCTGACGGTGGGAGAAAGCAAGAAGAGGCCAACGGCCGGATTGGGATTCGTGTTACGCATGCATGAGGCAGAACCGCGGTTCGGTTACGAGGGAATGCCAGCGTTTGGATACTAGTTTGATACGAACGAGTGATTTAATCGGGAGGCGGAGAAATATCTCGATCAAGAGATCGTCGATGGAATTAACAATTTGAGCAGATGAATGCGCTCTTCTTCTCAAGACTCTGATATTGGTTTTCATGTTGGGAAGGATCAATCAAGATTTAGGTGTGTTATTGAATAATTGAGTTTGGTTCTATAGTATTTAATGTGAGTAGCTTTTTTTTTTTTTTTTTTTTTTTTTTTAAAGCTATAGATTGCTTTGGAAGCTATATGAATAATGGTTGACTAATCCAAATAAGAGTATTGCTGAACAAGCTTTTGGAAATTTTTTCAACAAGTTTTTTTTTTGACATATAAATAAATATTGCTTTTAAATTTGACTATTTTGGATGGAATAATTTAAGAGAATTTAATTTTTCAAACTGATACAATTAATCTATTTGATTTTGTTAAGCTATATTTGTTTTTCACATTATATAATTATTTCTTCATGATTAATTGTAAGTAAAGTGGTTTTTATTTGTTTTTTTAGTGAAGACGATATTAGACTGTATCAATCAAATCATATTTAAACTAGGTATAAACTTTTGGAATTGTTTTGGAAAAGTTTTGATAACATTAATAGATACTAAGGGCCTGTTTGATAGGATTAAGTGCTGAAAGTTGAATGCTGAATTTGTGTCTGAATAGCTAAGAGTTGTGTCTGAATTCTGAATGTTGAACAATTAAGTCCATTTGATAATTGAATATCAGTGCCATTTGAATAATGTTGTTTTCCTATTATACCCTTATTTAAGTGCTGGCATTTTAATTTTTTTTAATCAAATTTGATTAACCTATATGTATAAAATTTTAATTAGCCCCCTTCTCTTCTCGAGTTTAATGGAATAAAATATTGGCAAAAAACAAATATATGTATAAACACAAATTTTAAGCATAATATACTTTATCAATAAACTATAAAATTTATCGGACATTAAACATCTTGGGATAGAATAACTTTAAAATATTTAACATAAATAAAATATAAATTTAAAATATAAAATTCCAATAATTAATAAATATAACATTCAGAGATATAAGTAGCTAAAATATTAATATAAATTAAAGTCGCTGAAATTGACATAAAATGTTAAAGTCGCTTACAATAAGTTATAATTGATCTCTCAATGCATCAACCTGGTTGCTATTTCATCGCGCACATTTGCCATATATTGCATATCTTCTTCCCCCCATCATGGACCGGTAGTTGTACCATCATTCTCATGGTCTTGTCCACCCTCATTCGCACCATCAAGAGGCATATTAGGTTGATCAAGCTCTTCAAAAAAATTATCATTAATACGCTCTTTTCTTATAAAATTATGCACCACAAAACAAGCAATCACTATATTTCTCTGCACATCCAACGAGAAAGGCGCCATCTTTTCTAATATCAGAAATCTATTTTTCAGAACTCCATAAGATCGTTCAATGACATTCCTTAATTGAGCATGAGCATGGTTAAATTTTTCTTCTTTAGTCAAAGCACGCCTACGACGATAGTCTCCTAACCAATATCTCACATTACGATACGGAGCCATAAATCCTCTAGTATGCGTGTATGCATCATCACAAAGATAGTATTTACCTGTAATCATTATAAAATTAAAACAACACCAGATTCAACGTATAAATAATTGGAATTTAATTTGAATTTAAAGTAATACCAGCATTTTGAAAGCATTCTCCCTTTCCTCTAACCCTATACATGGTTTGGTTTGAAATTGGAACAATGGCATGTAATAGTGTTCCATCAAGTGCACCAACTGCTCCCTGTATTTAAATTAAAAAAAAAGTTACGAAAACAAGAAGAGAATTAAATAATTACCGAAAAAAATGAAATGATGCAATATCTACCTTAAAAATTCGGTTAACCTCCTAAAATTTGCCGAAATATTTGGATTCAGATCAAATGTTGTAGGTACTGATAGAAGGTGAATATTTGGAGAGAAGAGAGAATGAATGTCTCTCACGTTTATTGTGATATATATATATTACATGTGTGAAAACCCTAACCCTTTACACAAGCGAACTAGAAGATATACATACCAATAATACAATATTTATCTATAATTTATATATGTTAATAAATATAAGGCTAATATACCCCCGCAGTCGAAACGGGAGATGGGCGAACATGCAGACTGGAGATGAATTCTCGAAAGAGAGGGGCCGGAAGTCCTTTGGTGAAGACGTCAGCGAACTGATGTGTGGAGGGGACGTGGAGGACACGAACATGTCTCAAAGCGACTTTGTCCTGGATAAAGTGTATGTCAAGTTCTACGTGTTTGGTGCACGCATGTTGAACCGGGTTGCTGGACAGATAGACAGCACTAATATTGTCGCAATAGATAATGGTTGCTTTCGTCGGTGGACAAAATAGTTCGGTCAGGAGGTTACGCACCCATGTCGTTTCAGCAACGACATTAGCTACAGCCCGGTATTCGGCCTCCGCACTTGAGCGAGAAATTGCCACTTGCCGTTTAGAGGACCAAGAGATAAGGTTGTCGCCTAGAAAGACACAATAGCCCGAGGTGGATCGACGAGTGTCGGGGCATCCACCCCAATCGGCATCAGAGTACGCAATAAGAGACATGTCTCTAGAGCGGTAGAAGTGAAGCGTGTAGTCAAGAGTGCCCCGAATATATCGCAAGATTCTTTTGAGGGCTGCCATGTGAGTTTCTTTTGGATCATGCATGAAAGGAAATATTTGTTGCACTGCATAAGAGATGTCTGGCCGTGTGAAAGTGAGATTTTGAAGAGCGCCGGCAAGACTCCGGTAGAGAGAAGGGTCGGCGACAGAGGGGCCAGAGTTGGCAGAAAGCTTTGTTTTGGTATCTCCTGGGGTGAGGCACGGGTTGCATGAATTCATCTTAGCACGTTCAAGGATCTCCTCGGCATATTTACGTTGAGAGAGGACCATCCCTTCGGACGAGCGTGTAACAGATATGCCAAGGAAGTAGTGTAGGGGGCCGAGGTCCTTCATAGCAAATTCTTGGTGGAGTTTGGTAATGATGGACTGAAGAGTGGCTGCGCTAGAAGCTATCAGAACTATGTCGTCAACGTACAATAGGAGGTAGGCAACTGTAGAGCCAGTGCGATACACAAAGATGGAGGTGTCCGATTTGCACTCGATAAATCCAAGAGAGGTGATGTAGCCGGCAAATCTCTTGTACCACGCACGTGGTGCCTATTTGAGACCATAAAGAGCCTTTCGAAGACGACATACATGAGTGGGACGAGTAGGGTCGACAAAGCCAGGTGGTTGTTCGCAGTACACTGTTTCAGAGAGATTGCCGTGGATGAATGCATTCTTAACGTCGAGTTGATGGACCGGCCAAGAGTGAGAGGTGGCAATGCTGAGAACTGTCCGAACAGTTGCTGGTTTGACCACCGGACTGAATGTTTCTTCGAAATCAATACCAGGGCGCGAACAACCCATCGTGCTTTATACCGTTCTAATGAACCACCAGCCTTCAATTTCTGCTTATATAACCACTTGCCACTGATAACATTAGTAGAAGAGGGGCGGGGCACAATATCCCATGTGTTATTTTTTTAATCAAAGCAGTATATTTCTCAAGCATGGTCATACGCCAGTTTGGATCAAGGAGGGCATGGCGATATGTAGTGGGAGTTGGGGATGAGATAAACACGGTAAGATAAAAGGGGATTTTGGGCTTGTGAATACCGGCCTTGTTGCGTGTCAGCATAGGATGGTTGGGTGGGGGTGAGGAAGCGGGAGGGGGAGGTTGTGGTTCTGCTGGGTGTGGAGGTTCAGCCGAGTTGAGGGGCATGGGTGGAGTTGAGGGAGGACTGTCGGACGAACTGTTGGGACAGTTGGATGAGACAGTTGGTGGTTCTGTAATGTTGTTGGACGAACTGTTGGGACAGTTGTGTAAAACAGTAGGTGGGACTGGTTTAGGCTGGGGAAGAAGGAGAAGTGGGTGCAGGGGTTCTGTCATATTAGAGGTGGGGGAGTTGTGTGATGAGTCGGTGGATTCAGCAAATGGAAAACGAGTTTCATCAAAGATCACATGACGGGAGATAATGATTCGACCGGTTGACCGATCGAGGCAACGATAGCCTTTGTGCGATGTGGGGTGACCAAGGTAGACACAAGGAATAGAGCGATGGGCGAGTTTGTGAGGGGTGGTGGCGGTTAAATTAGGATAACAGAGACAACTGAAGACACGAAGGTGAGAGTAGGTGGGTTTTGATTTGTATAGGGATTCATGTGGCGTGCGAGTTTGTCTGGATTTGGTAGGGAGGATGTTGATGAGATGTGTAGCCGTATGAAGGGCTTCGACCCAATAGGTGGGGGAGAGGGAAGCTTGAAAGAGAAGTGAGCGGATCATGTTTGTGATGGTGCGGATCATGCGTTCGGCATGTCCGTTTTGAGGTGAAGAGTGGGGACATGAGAAACGGTGTAAGATACCGTGTTTGGCAAAGTATGTTTGAAAATCGGTATTTTTGAATTCACGTCCATTATCGCATTGTAAAGCTTTAATGGGGTGCTGAAATTGGGTTTGTATAAGTTTGTGAAACTGTTGGAACAGTGAAAAAACATCAGATTTATAGTGTATGGGGAAAGTCCATGTATAGTGGGTGAAATCATCTATTAACACGAGGTAATTTGAAACCAGAAATACTAGAAATAGGAGAGGTCCATAAATCAGCATGAATAATTTCAAAAGGTGCAACGGTAATAGAATTATTAGTAACGAAAGGTAAGCGAGAATATTTGCCTAATTGACAAGCATTACAAAGAGACTCCCGTGGGTCTTTGATACTAGAAATAAAGTTGGAAGTAAAAAGACGAGACATGACAGGGTTTCCCAGGTGGCCGAGACGACGATGCCATGTAGTTGAAGAGACAGGTGTAGTGTGAGCAAGGAGGGCGGTTGCGGATTGGCAGGGAGAAGGGGCGCCAATAGGGTATAAATCACCGGAGCTATTACACCTGAGGATGACTGCTCTGGTCTGGAGGTCCTTCACAGAAAAGCCATAAGGGTCAATTCAACTGAACATGAATTATCTCTAGTGAATTTTCGGACAGACACAAGGTTCTTAATGATTTGAGGAGTAACATAGACATTGGTTAGACGAAACGGGGTAGAGGGTAGGATGGTGTGGCCAATTTTAAGGATAGGAACGGTGGAGCCATTACCAACGATGACATGCTTGGGGAAATCATTACTAGGATTAAAAATAAAATAGAAATTACATGAGTGAGGTGCCATGTGAGATGAGACGCATGTGTACATAAACCACTAAGGTTCGCTCGATGACTGAAGAGTCAATGTGTTGAGATGAGTGGCAAGATCTGTTGGCTGTAGGGGACCACTGTTCGATGAACTGTTGGAACAGTTCACGTGTTGTTGAGGAGGATAATTTTAGGCAGTGGAGGAGTGGTCAGGTGTCGGATCTTGCTGCCCAACGAAATAAGCATGAGCTGTAGGAGCATGATAAGGACCAGGTGAGCTTGGGTGGGGGGGGGGGGGGGGGTCTAAGAATTGATGATGATGTCTAAGGTGTATAAGGGGCCCGCCAAGGTTGCGATTGGTTATGAAATTGATTATAACCGTAGTGTTGCATCGGATGTCGTGACTGACCACGACCACCACGACGGTTTGTGCGACCGCCACCTTGCTGATTGCGCCAAGAACCACCACCTCGATAATTACTGGGAGTGTTGGGCCAACTGTTGGAACTGTTGGGACGAGATGCGTAGAGAACAGTAGGGGTCTGCTCCGGTTCAGCAATGCGATGTTCTTCCATTTGAAGTAGTGAACGGGTTTGGAGAAAAGATGGCAACAGAGTTTGGAATGAGATTAGATTGATAATGGCCCCGTAATTTTTTGGTAGACCGTGGAGGGTTTGGAGGACGAGTTGCTTGTCTGACACGGGGTTGCCGACATCTGCCAAGTTGTCGGCAGTGGTTTTGAGAAGTTGACAATAATCATGGATCGAGAGAGATCCTTTCTTTATGGACTTGAACTGTTCTTCGAGTTCGATGACCCGATAGTCTTCGTTGTCTGTAAAGAGAGAGGCGAGGGCCTTCCACAGATCATGAGCCAATCCGGTTTTGGAGAGAACCATGCTTGAGAGGTCCTCGGTTATGGTGTCATAGATCCAAGATTGGAGGAGGTAATCCGCGCGTTGCCACTCATCGGCAGAGATGTTGGCAGGCTTTTCTTTTCCGAGAAGCAGATCTGTGAGACAGAAACGGCATGCGGTGATGGTGAAGAAGTGGCTCCATTTTTTATAATTCGGATTTTTAATATCCAGTGTGACAGGGATAAGAGTTTTGATGTTAGATATAACATGAGCAAGATGAAAATGGTTGGAAATCGTGGTCGGTGTTGGTGTTTCGTTGGTCATGGTGGATGAAGAGAAGAAGAAAGAACGAGAAAGAAGAAAAAAAATTGAAGAAGAAGAGAAACGGCGGCTTAGGGTTTTTGGCTTGATACCATGATAGAAGGTGAATATTTGGAGAGAATAGAGAATGAATGTCTCTCACGTTTATTGTGATATATATATTACATGTGTGAAAACCTTAACCCTTTACATAAGGGAACTAAAAGATATACATACCAATAATACAATATTTATCTATAATATATATGTTAATAAATATACGGCTAATAGGTACTATTATATCCCTTGCCATATTCATCATTGCACTCAACACTTCGTGAAAATGCACATGAATTGTTTGTGAAGAGTGTTGAAATCTACGCTTCACTACTCGAAGACGCTTATTATGCCCAATAATTTGCAAGAACATTGCCATTTTTTCTTCTACTGATACATGTTTACTATCATGTAGCCACCCTCATTGTCTAAAATGCATGCTCAAACGAATATATGCAACACGGGACATGCACATTAATTCAATACACTGTGTGTCTGATCCAGACAATAGCTCTAACGTGTAAGCATGTCCTGACAATGCTGAATTGTTATCTATGTTTCTTGGTACACGCATCAAATATTTCGGTCGAATTTGTGTGTACCAATAGATCATCATCAATATCATAATCTCGTACATTTCCATATTTGACATGTCAACAATAAATAAACAGTACAATATTTGCGTATGTGCATTTTATAAGCAAAATATTGAATCATAAAGCGAAACCAATTGACAAGGTAAATGTAAAACAAGTCTATCATTATTGAAAACGTAGCAACTAAACAAGTCTATCGTTACTAAAAAATGAAACTAACAGCATAAAAAGCTTATAATGACTTACGAAACTTCAAACAAATCCCCAATCATAAATAAATAAAATACTACTAAATTCTTAAAATTTGATAAATAATCCATTGCAAGCGAGTTAAAATTCAAATCCCATATTTCGTCCAATTCTTTTAATCCACGCTTTCAGAACTCCCACATTATCCTTAGGGAGCGCCACCCAAGCTTCTCTATGTCATGCACAACTACCAAAGATTACAACAGCTGAAACATATAAGCTGTCTTCCTTATCCCATCCAAGTTCATGCAATTTAGCAATGCAATCTGTAACTGAAGGTCCACTATTATTTTTTATCATAAACTTCAGAGCAGCCGACATCTCTTCTACTAAATTATTATCACTAGAAGAAGGTTGAATTTTTTTTCTTTTTCTTTTTAGGCTTTTCTTCTCGAGACTGACGGTTGGAATCATTAGACTGAGTCTATGTAGTAGGGGCAAAATATTCGTCTTCATCACCAAACAAAATATCTTCTATGTCATTTGTACCGCATTTCGAACAGTTGAAGAAAATGAACTAGTGCCAGGATTTGGATCTTGGGAACTAGGTCCCCAAGAATGAACTCTGTAGCAGTGGTTCCATCAAATAGTGCTCTTCAAAGGTTAGGATATGGTAATGGTGCAAGTCTTAAACTCTTTGCTTTAGGATGCGCCTGTATTTAGGTAACAAATAATTCTTATTATAGTGGAATAGTTAATGAAAAGTACTGAAATAACACAATGAAAAACTTAAGCATTAGACATTTATAAACTTCGTCCACTCATCATTTGTGATGTTGATGGTGTTGGTCGCATTATTGTAATGTTGCCTGTTTTCATAATTAAAGGCAACCAAGCTTGATACTTTTGTTTTAAATAATCGTATATATTCTTCATTTGTCTTTGAGAAACTACAAAATTATAATTATTCCTGAGAGTATTCATAATCTTGCTCCAAGATTCCGCCTTAAGACTTCCCCCTTCTCTACCATTTAAGGCAACTTCTTGGATACACGATTCGAGGAAACATTTATCTACTTCGTTATTATTCCATCTGACTCTATTATTTTCATCTGATTCATCCATTTCTAGACTCATTGTTCATGTGCAAAAGAAAAAATAAATCAAAACAACATCACATTCCATTACATCATACAAACAGACACATAATAAAACAAAGAATATGAAGAGCTAAGGGAAAAAATTAAACCCACAAACACATCACATATTATATAGCAAATATTTGGCAGATTATTCAACTATGTTCAAATGACAAATTTCTCTACCAAAAAAAATTGCACAAAAAAAAAAACCCCATTATACAAAATTCAAGACTACCCAACCTGTTGTCCACATGACCGACATGACTAAAAAAATTCTCAAAAATTCTTGCCAACAAAAGGTTGACATTAACGTTGTAATACAGAGTTAGATTCCCTAGTCATATTAGCACCTCTTTATTTTCTTTTGCTATTTTCGAAAATTAATATTTTAGATTAATTATTCTATTTGCAAGTCAAACCATAAGATTTATTAAGATAATATCTAGAAATCTCAAATATAACAGGTAATGGTTTTTCTCTTGTGTTGGCTCCACTATTTTTGCAGTACATTACATCCAAATAAACTAGATAGAAAAGACAACCGCCATTAAATTATCTTATACATTCCTTATTGGTTTGATATAAATATTATTGTATTCATAAAACACTTTGTAGTTAACTGTCGAGAATTATTACGTTCCATTTCATTGAAAAAAATCACAGATTATTTATAACTATATATGCACAATGTCCTGTGTACTCTAGTTTTAAATAAGCGTAATTATATATCATAACACAAACACACACACAGTATAATGACTAGACACAACATAGTGACTCAATGTATTGAAATCCATTCGCACTCGGAAACCTCAAAGAACCTTCACTTTCACCGCCCTCGAACTCGAACTCGTGCATCGTCTCGAAAGTCTTGCAAACGAGATTGTATCGCACGACTTTCCCCAGTATCTGCAAAGCCAAGAACGAATCCTCCTCCTCCTTCACACCGCGAACGAGAGTAAATATCGTAAACGCGTAGTAGTACCAATCCGTCGGATCAAAATAATCAGGTATCATTTCGGGATAAGCATCAACAACGCGCGAAAGATCGACCCGATACTTGACAAACCACTCCGAATGATCCATCTTCATCTCGTGCACATCGAACTTGATTTGGGCCCCGAAGAACTCCATGTAGTGCAAGTGGCCGCACGACTCGCCGAAGTAGGAGTTTCTCCTCCAATCCCATTCTTCCGGGATTGGCGGCATCGGCATTATCTCGAGCGCTCGGCGCTCGAGATCGAAATAGCAAGAATTCGCGGTCCCGTTGCTGATCCAGTGGATGGCTCCATTCCAATACACACCTTTCTCGAAACCGACTTCGGCCGTATACGGGTCGCCCCATTCCCTCCACGGGCCTTTCTCGGACGAGTACACCGCAAATTGATATCGGTACTCGCCCGAGTCCGATTGCAATCTTCGGACACAAACGACTTTGTAATGAGGAGACTTTGCGGGATCGAAAGCCAAACTCATCCCGCACATTCTCTTCGAAATCCCACCGACTCCGTTCAATTTCGGAAGCGTCGAGAATTTCTTGGTGGTGGGATTATAGACGTAATATCTCTTATTACATTCACGGGCCGAGTTACTGCAGCAGAGCAAGAGCCCGTTGCACGATTGCAGAATCCTAACGCCACGTGGCTCGTCGTCGAAATCCAGCTTCCGAAACGGTGGATTGCCCGATTTGTTGATCGATAAGGTAACGTAATCATACGAAATACTGACGGTGGGAGAAAGCAAGAAGAGTCCAACGGCCGGATTGGGATTAGTGTTACTGCGCATGAGGCAGAACCGCGGTTCGGTTACGAGGGAATGCCAGCGTTTGGATACTAGTTTGAAGCGAACGAGTGATTTAATTGGGAGGCGGAGAAATATCTCGATCAAGAGATCGTCGATGGAATTAACAATTTGAGCTGATGAATGCGCTCTTCTAAAGGCTTTGATGTTGGTTTTCATGTTGGGAAGGATCAATCAAGATTTAGGTGTGTTATTGAATAATTGAATTTGGTCCTCTAGTATTTAAAGTGTGTAGCTTTTTTTTTTTTTTTTTTTAAGCTATAGATTGCTTTGGAAGCTATATGAATAATGGTTGACTAATCCAAATAATAGTATTGCAGAACAAGCTTGTTGGAATTTTTTTCAACATGATAACATACAAATGAATATTGTTTTCAAATTTGACTATTTTGGATGAATAATTTAAGAGAATTTAATTCTCCAAACTAATACAATTATTTTTTTTGATTTTGTTAAGCTATATTTGTTTTTCACGCTTTTTATATTTTTATATTATATATTTATAGGGTAAATTACAACCACCCCTGAGGTATGGTTAAATTACAAAAACACCCCTCTTGTTTGGATAATTACAACCACCCCCTCAGCTCTTCAAATTTAGTGGAATCTTCGAGATTATATGAAATATTATCACTTTTGTACCCGTTTTATACCATTCAAACTCTACATTATGAAGTAAGATGATCATAATATGTGATTTTTAGCTTGTGTATATCAGTTTGTAGTGCATCGGAAACTGTATTTTTACACAAAACGAATACAAACTAGAGCACATTACACGGAATCTAGATGATTATATTGAATTTGGCACAATAAGGGTGGAGGTGTAAGAAAGAATCATAGTTGAGGGGGGTATATGTAATTATCCAAACAAGAGGGGGGTTTTTGTAATTTGACCATACCTCAGGGGGTTTTTGTAATTTACCCTATATTTATATTTATTTGTTCATGGTTAATTGTAACTAAAGTGAAGAAGTGTGTTTAATTTTTAGTGAAGAAATATTAGACTAACTGTATCAATCAAATCATATTTAAATTAGGTCTAAACTTTTGGAATTGCTTTGGTGAACAGTTTTGATAACATTAACAACCACTAAGAGAGTGTTTGGCTAAGTTTATAAAATGTTAAAAATAGTTTATAAGATGTTTATCAGCTTATAAGCTCTTTCAAAGTGTTTTGTTTTGAAAAAAAAAAATCTTACTTAAAAAAAATCAATTTTAATAAATACCTCTAGACCACATTTTATTTAAGATTTTTTTTATAATTAACAAAAATAGCAAATAAGCTCATTATCCAAATACTTTAAAAATTAATTTTAAAAATAAGATGTAATGTAACATCTTATCAGCTCTTAAACATCCTATCAAAAATAAAAGTTTATCAACTATATAAAATAAGTTTAGACAAATGGGTCCTAAATTATTTTACCGTGGGATAATTACATTTTTAGTCTATATATTATACATTTTTTTCAATTTTGGTCCTTAAATATTTTCTGAGCATAATTATTGAAAATCCGCCAACTCATTAGGTATAATAAGGATGAATCCACCTCCTTCTGCTTTATTAGTGAAAACCCCCCATATTATTTAATTAAATAAATATTTAGCAGATTAATATTTAATATACCAAATTTATCCTCACAAGCCATATATTTATAGATGTGTTGTTACGACAAACCCTATTTCTTTTTTCCCTCTCCATTTCTCTCCGCCAACCGTCTTCTTCATTTCTTCCGCCAGAATTTTCAAATTGTTCGTACTCCGCAGCGCGCTCTCAACCTCAGCCATCACCGCCTCTCTTCTCTTATTTCACGATATGAAAGCATGGGCGGCGCGGATCTGCTGGTGTTTTTTTGTGTTTTAGTTCTTCAATTTTTGGAAACATTTCTACAATTTTCGTCGACAAACTGCCTCCATCAATGAAATATGTTTTGTGTGTTTTGTGATTTCTTAAATTGTGCAGTTGAAAGAAGGGGATAAGGATTTCACTAGAAGTTCAAGGGTACAAGTACTACATTCAAATATAAGATGTATATTTCTTATTCCTACACTCTCATCGTGGAAATATGTTATTATATGATGTCCTTGTCTATGTAATATATGTTGGAATTTTGTATTTGTGTATGAAAACTTTTGCTAGTGGTACTTAATAATTTGTCTTGTGGCTATTAAACGATTTTGTTGAAGAGTTGGGATGAATGAGAATTGGAGAAGACGGTATTTTTATAGTTGTATTCGCTCAAATTTATAGTAATTTGGGTGGAATTGGAGGATTTTCTTTGTAGTTAATTTTGACAATTTATAGTTGATTTCGATTCATTTACGTAGTTGTTTTACGATAATTTTGTAGTTTTTATTTTTGTAGTTGAGTTTGATAAATTTTATAGTTGATTTCGACAATGTTGTAGTTGTTTTTTATAATTTTATAATTGGTTACATTTTCTATATTTGTTTTCGTTAATTTGTAGTTGTTGTTTTTTATTAAAGTTGTTTTCAGATTTGGTAAACCAGGTATTGGAAAACAGCTGTTTTTTGTAGTTTTTTTAATAGTCTACTTTTTGTATTTGTTTTACTCTTTTCTTATAGTTAATTTTGGTAAAAAAAACGAACAAAAAGAATAGTTGATTTCAGTAATTTCGTAATTGATTATGAAGGAAAAAAAGACGTACAAAAGTCTGGAAATAAAAAAAAAAAATTAAATATTATAGTTGATTTCAAAACTATTAGGGCCCTTTTGGTTGGAAGGTTAGTATAGATAGCTATGGATGAGATATGGTACACTTGACTAAATTGTTGATTCACAGTGAGTAATCCATTATTTGGTTTGAGTTATGGGGGAGAAACTAATAATACCTGCATTAATAATATCATGTTTGGTTTGGGTGGTAACACAGTTTTCTATGAATTTGTTAGGTAAATTACTGGTTTGCCCCTTTTGATACATATATTGACTAACTGTTTGAAATTCATCCAGATTGAGAAGAATAGAGGTGAGAAGGGAGGATTTATGTCGCTGCAGTCAATAATTTTTGGAATATCATTTTCCATAGTTTTGTTTGGTTCCTAAAGAAAACGGTCTGAAAAATATCAAGGAAACGAAAATAACAAACAAACGGCGATGAACATATTTTGTTCATCGTTATAATTATCACAGATTTCCATTAAAAAGAAAAACAGAAAACTTTCACACATTAAAAATAAAAATAAATAATTAAATAAAGAAATAAAAATATTAAAAAAAAAAGAAAAAGAAAAAATAAATTGTGAATTAATAATGGAGAAATTCTCCACCAGATTGCTGGCAAGAGTGGAAATCTATCAAGACCAAGTTGGGCAATTGGAGACGAGAATAAACTCATCTCTAATTAGGTGGTGGAGAATGGTGTTGGGCTCATGACTTCTCAAGTAGATGAACGATTGTGAGGTTTTTTGCGGCGGTGGAGAGGTTGCTGGTGGTGGTTGACAGTGTTGAGGGTCTGGTGGTGATGAAGGCGGCAGTGATTGGTGGCGTCGAGGGTTTGGTGGTGGTGATGAAGGCGGCAGCGATTGGCGGCGTCGAGGGTCTGGTCGTGGTGATGAAAGCGGCAGCGATTGGCGGCGTCGATTGTGCTCATTGATAACTCGAACCGCAGGAGATTTTACCTGAAAAAAACTAGGGCACGGTGGAAGAGAGAAGAAGATGAAGAATGTACTATTTATACCTATTAATTTTGTAATTGATGTGTTTTCTAAGGCTATTTTCGACATTTCACACGGCCAGCTAAAAGGGATACAATACCTGATAATTAGTCAAGCCAATTTTGGCTTGACTGCTAATAATTCAAATGGGGGATTAAAACGGTGGGCCCATCAATCAAGGATGGGTTCGTCAACTGAACCAAACATTGTACACAATGGTACAACAAATCCCATCCCTTGTAATACCCCAAACCAAAAAGGCCCTTATAGTTGATTTCGGAAATATTATAGTTGATTATGAAGTTTTAGTAGTTAATTCAAATAAAATATACTGAAAATAAAAAAAAAAATTGAAAAAAAAGAAATAGTTTTTAAATATTTTTGAAGTTATTTTTATTGTTTTAAATAAATATATAAAAAAACAAAATTTAAATTATAAATTTAAAAAAAAATAAGGAAAAAGGCACCAAAATAGTGAGTAATGGATAGGAAATAAAGGAAGGGTAAATTTGGAAATAAAAAAATGGTGATCTCTCACTAATAATGAAAAATGGGCTCGACTCATCTTTATTAAAATAAGGAGACAAACACCCCATTGAAATTTTACTTATAAATCATTTATTTATAAATGATTGTTCAGGATATATAAAAATGATTGAAAGCAGAAGGGTATGTGCAAGATCCCCTTTTCCAGAAACAAACGAAGAAACCCTACCTTTTCCTCGTCGATTGATCAATTAAATGATTGTATTCCCGCCAAACAAAAGATTAACCCGCCATTTGAGTAAAGCAAGAGGCAGAGAGATCGATAAATATTTAGAGAAATGTACGAGGGGGAAGAAAATGAAATTAGGGGAGGAGGGAATGGCGAATATAATATTCGATTTTTACTTTTTTTCCCCGAAAATCACATATATAATTACAATGTGCTATATAGTTTAGGGTAAACTACGAAAAACTCCCAGAACTTAGGCTAAATAATGAAAAGTACCCCCCCACCTATTCTTAATTACCAAAAACCCCTTGAAGTTTGTTTCCGTCTTACACCAACCCCTTGCAGTGTGACTTTCATGGATTTTTTTTTATTCCCGGGAATAGACTTTACGCAATTTGAGATATTTTCTCTTATTCCTCACATATTTAACAGAAGGTATAATAGACTGTATACATTTTCTGTTAAAAAAACTCGATCAACAGTTAACTTGAGGGGGATTTTGGTTATTACGGATAGGTGGGGGTGTTTTCGTTATTTAGCCTAAGTTCGGGGGAGTTTTGTAATTTACCATATAATTTAGGTAGATAAAGAAAAGAAGAAAAAAAAAAAAAAGAATTGAATACTTTTCAATTCAATTTTGTTTAATTGTACCTTGAAGAAAAACGAATTACACACGTTGACCATTACAACTTACAATAAACAATGAATTTGGGAGATACATACATACACACATATAGCAAAGCATACAAAATACATACATATAGCAAAGCATGAAGAACTAGACACAACATAGTGACTCAATGTATTGAAATCCATTCGCACTCGCATACCTCAAAGAACCTTCACTACTTTCACTGCCCTCGAACTCAAACTCGTGCATCGTCTCGAAACTCTTGCAAACGAGATTGTACCGTACGACTTTCCCCGGTATCTGCAAAGCCAAGAACGAATCCTCCTCCTCCTCACCGCGAACGAGAGTAAATATCATAAACGCATAGTAGTACCAATCCGTCGGATCAATATAATCGCGGATCATTTCGGGATAAGCATCAACAACGCGCGAAAGATCGACTGGGTACTTGACAAACCACTCCGAATGATCCATCTTCATCTCGTGCACATCGAACTTGATTAGCGGCCCGAAGAACTCCACGTAGTGCAAGTGGCCGCACGACTCGCCGAAGTAGGAGTTGCTCCTCCAATCCCATTCTTCCGGGATTGGCGGCATCGGCATTATCTCGAGCGCCTGGCGCTCGAGATCGAAATAGCAAGAATCCGTGGTCCCGTTGCTGATCCAGTGGATGGCTCCGTTCCAATACACCCCTGTCTCGAAAACGACTCCGGCCGTATACGGGTCGCCCCATTTCCTCCACGGGCCTTTCTCGGACGAGTAAACCGCGAATTGGTATGGGTACTCGCCCGAGTCCGATCGCAATCGTCGGACACAAACGACTTTGTAATGAGGAGACTTTGCGGGATCGAAAGCCAAATTCATCCCACACATTCTCTTCGATATCCCACCGACTCCATTTAATTTCGGAAGCGTCGAGAAATTCTTGGTGGTGGGATTATACACGTAATATCTCTTATTACATTCACGTGCCGAGTTACTGCAGCAGAGCAAGAGCCCGTTGCACGATTGCAGAATCCTAATGCCACGTGGCTCGTCGTCGAAATCCAGCTTTCTAAACGGTGGATTGCTCGATTTGTTGATCGATAAGGGAACGTAATCGTATGAAAGATTGACGTCGGGAGAAAGCAAGAAGAGGCCAACGGCAGGATTGGGATTGGTGTTACGCATGAGGCAGAACCGCGGGTCGGTTATGAGGGAATGCCAGCGTTTGGATACTAGTTTGAAACGAACGAGTGATTTAATCGGGAGGCGGAGAAATATCTCGATCAAGAGATCGTCGATGGAATTAACAATTTGAGCAGATGAATGCGCTCTTCTTCTCAAGACTCTGATATTGGTTTTCATGTTGGGAAGGATCAATCAAGATTTAGGTGTGTTATTGAATAATTGAGTTTGGTTCTATAGTATTTAATGTGAGTAGTTTTTTTTTTTTTTTTTTTTTTTTTTTTTTAAAGCTATAGATTGCTTTGGAAGCTATATGAATAATGGTTGACTAATCCAAATAAGAGTATTGCATAACAAGCTTTTGATGGTGTGCCCCCATACAAATGATTATTGTTTCGAATTTGACTATTTTGGATGAACAAATTTGAGAGAATCTAATTTTCCAAACTATTTGATTTTGTTAAGTTTCACTTGTTTTTTCACACGTTTAATATTTTTATATTATATAGTTATTTGTTGATGATTAATTATAATTAAAGTGATGTTTATTTGATGTTTAGTGAATACAATAATATTAGACTGTATCAATCAAATCATATTTAAATTAGCTATAAACTTTTGGAATTGTTTTGATAACATTAATAAATACCGAAAGAGTGTTTTGCTAAACTTATAAGATGTTAAACAAAGTTTATAAGATGTTTAAAAGTTTATAAGCTCTTCCAAAGTGTTTGGTATTTTTTTTTTTAAATCTTAAAAAAAAAAGATGTTGGAGAGCAAATAAGATCATTTTTAATAAGTACCTCTACATCATCTTTTTTATTTAAAATTTTATAATTAATAAAAATAGCAAATAAGCTCGTTATCCAAACATTTTTAAAAATAAAGATACAACGCAACATTTTATCATCTCTTAAAACATGTTATCAGAAGTAAGAGCCTCATTCCGAACAATTTGTCTCTTCTATTCTTTGTCAAAAGCAAAAACAATTAATTATTAGACCAAATGAAAACCTCCAAAAGTTATTGTTTTATAACTTAGGTGTCGTTTTCAAAAAAAAAATTAATTATGTGTTTTCCTCTCTCCCCCTCATAATTCACTTTTTCATTGTTTTTAAATGCAATTATTGTTTTTAGTTTTCTTAAATTTAAAATAAATCACTTTACGCTATGATCAGAAAACCTATCTTTAACACCCTGTTTTAGTCTTGCATTACAAATTCATGTACATAATTGCAAAAAAAAAAAAAAACTATAATCTTTCTACATTCAAAGTAACAAAGCTTCTAGATAAAATTTAGAGTTGTTTTAATATTTATAATTTTTTTACCATTAAAAGTTAATCTAATATAATTTGACAAAATTCATGTACATAGAGGGGGGTAAGAAAAAACACAAAATAGTTTGTTTATAACTAGCAATTATTTTATGCAAACAACCAAATTGAACTACTTAATTTGCAATCCCTAATCAATTCATAGACCCTAATCACAATCGACTCACTATATTGGCAATATTTCTTCACTTGATAATATATAAATGATTGTAAGCAGAAGGGTATGTGCAAGATCCCCTTTTTCAGAAATAAACAAAGAAACCCTACCTTTTCCTCGTCGATTGATCGATTAAATGATTGTATTCCCGCCAAACAAAAGATTAACCCGCCATTTGAGCAAGCAAGAGGCAGAGAGATCGATCGATATTTAGAGAAAGGTGCAAGGGGGAATAAAATGAAATGAGGGGAGGAGGGAACGGCGAATATAATATTCGATTTTTATTTTTTTCCCCGAAAATTACATATATAATTACAATGTGCAATATAGTTTAGGGTAAATTACGAAGAACTCCCTTAACTTAGGCTAAGTAATGAAAAATACCCCTACCTATTCGTAATTACCAAAAACCCATTGAAGTTTGTTTCCGTCTTACACCAACCCCTTACAGTATGACTTTCACGGATTTTTTTTTATTCCCGGGAATAGACTTTATGCAATTTCAGATATTTTCTCTTATTTTTCACTTATTATCGACCAGTTAATTAGAAGGGGGTTTCGGTTATTATCGATAGGTGGTGGGGGTGTTTTCGTTATGTAGCCTAAGTTCAGGGCTATGTTTCTAGTTTACCCTATATTTTAGGTAGGTAAAGAAAAGAAGAAGAAAAATTAAAAGGATTGAATACTTTTAGATTCAATTTTGTTTAATTGTACCTTGAAGAAAAACAAATTACACACGTTGACCATTACAATTTACAACAAATAATGAATTTGGGAGATACATACATACATATAAGCAAAGCATACAAAAATACATACATTTAGCAAAGCATGAAGAACTAACTAGACACAACATAGTGACTCAATGTATTGAAATCCATTCGCACACGGAAACCTCAAAGAACCTTCAATTTCCCCGCCCTCGAACTCGAACTCGTGCATCGTCTCGAAAGTCTCGCAAACGAGGTTGTACCGTACGACTTTCCCCGGTATTTGCAAAGCCAAGAACGAATCCTCCTCCTCCTCACCGCGAAGGAGAGTAAATATCGTAAACGCGTAGTAGTACCAATCCGTCGGTTCAAAATAATCGCAGATCATTTCGGGATAAGCATCGACAACGAGCGAGAGATCGACTCGGTACTTGACAAACCACTCGGAATGATCCATCTTCATCTCGTGTACATCGAACTTAATTTGCGCCCCGAATAACTCCACGTAGTGCAAGTGGCCGCACGACTCGCCGAAGTAAGAGTAGCTTCTCCAATCCCCTTCTTCTGGGATTGGCGGCATCGGCATTATCTCGAGCGCTCGGCGCTCGAGATCGAAATAGCAAGAATTTGCGGTCCTGTTGCTGATCCAGTGGATGGCTCCGTTCCAATACACCCCTCTCTCGAAACCGACTTCGGCCGTATACGGGTCGCCCCATTTCCTCCACGAGCCTTTCTCGGACGAGTAAACCGCAAACTGGTATCGGTACTCGCCCGAGTCAGATTGCAATCTTCGGACACAAACGACTTTGTAATGAGGAGACTTTGCAGGATCGAAAGCCAAATTCATCCCGCACATTCTCTTCGAAATCCCACCGACTCCGTTCAATTTCGGAAGCGTCGAGAATTTCTTGGTGGTGGGATTATAGACGTAATATCTCTTATTACATTCACGGGCCGAGTTACTGCAGCAGAGCAATAGCCCGTTGCACGATCGCAGAATCCTAAAGCCACGTGGCTCGTCGTCGAAATCCAGCTTTCTAAACGGTGGATTGCTCGATTTGTTGATCGATAAGGGAACGTAATCGTATGAAAGATTGACGTCGGGAGAAAGCAAGAAGAGGCCAACGGCAGGATTGGGATTGGGGTTACGCATGAGGCAGAACCGCGGGTCGGTTATGAGGGAATGCCAGCGTTTGGATACTAGTTTGATACGAACGAGTGATTTAATCGGGAGGCGGAGAAATATCTCGATCAAGAGATCGTCGATGGAATTAACAATTTGAGCAGATGAATGCGCTCTTCTAAAGGCTTTGATATTGGTTTTCATGTTGGGAAGGATCAATCAAGATTTAGGTGTGTTATTGAATAATTGAATTTGGTTATATAGTATTTAAAGTGTGTAGCTTTCTTTTTTTTTTTTTTTAAGCTATAGTTTGCTTTGGAAGCTATATGAATAATGGTTGACTAATCCAAATAATAGTATTGCTGAACAAGCTTGTTGAATTTTTTTTTTCAATTTTGGTCCTTAAATATTTTCTGAGGATAATTATTGAAAATCCGCCAACTCATTAGGTATAATAACTAATAAGTAGGGTTGTTCATGGGTCGGGTCGGTTGATTATCGGCCCGACCCGACCAACCGACTCTTACAAATATGTAAAACCATTACCGGTCCAACTATGGTGAGTCGCGTAATGGTTGGCAACCGACTTTGTCGGTTGCCTTAATGGGTCGGTTGAAAATTATCGGCCAATATCAGCCGAATTAATTAAAATAAATAAATTATGCTATTCCTCTATCTATCAAAATTCAGCAATAAATATTCCAATATTTCATGCCCAAAATCAAATTTCAACAATATCACATGTTATAAATTAAAATTCCAAAAACAATATAAAATACTAAAATGAATCACTTTCAACCATTCACACTTTCACAATACAAAATTCTGAAATTTTTAATTTTAATTTGAGAAACACAAAAATCCATAACTTAGAGTTTATAAAGAACTAGAGAGGGCTAGAGGTAAATCTTTGGAGGAAGCAATGGCGCGTCGGCGACGATGGACTGATAGAGAGAGACGAGAGATACATCGGCGACTATGATTGATAGAGAAAGAATAGTCGAAGAGAAGAGAAAAACGAAGAGTAGAGTTTTTGAGTTGTGTATTTTATTCATTTCACCGAGAGGTCAAAAAATAAATACTGAAATTATTAGTTAGTAAAAACACAAAAAGAAAAAAAAAAAAAAAAAGAAAAAAAAAAGTCGGTTGGTCGGGTTATATCGGCCAACCGACTTTTCAACAAATTAGAAACTATACCCGACCCAACTATGCATGGGTCGGTTAAAATTATCGGCCCGACCAAAACGAGTCGGTTGGTGGGCAATTATCGGCCAGAATAGTCGGGCAGATAATGGGTCGGTTGTCGGGTAAACCCGACCCATGAACAACCCTAATAGATAAGGATGGATCCAACCTCCTTTTGCTTTATTAGTGAAAACCCCCCATATTATTTAATTAAATAAATATTTAGCAAATTAATATTTAATATACCAAATTTTCCCTCACAAGCCATATATTTATAGATTTGTTGTTACGACAAAACCCTATTTCTTTTTTCCCTCTCCATTTCTCTCCGCCAACCGTCTTCTTCATTTCTTCCGCCAGAACTTTCAAATTGTTCGTACTCCGCCGCGCGCTCTCGACCTCAGCCATCACCGCCTCTCTTCTCTTATTTCACGATATAAAAGCATGGGCGGCGCGGATCTGCTGGTGTTTTTTTGTGTTTTAGTTCTTCAATTTTTGGAAACATTTCTACAATTTTCGTCGACAAACTGCCTCCATCAATGAAATATGTTTTGTGTGTTTTGTGATTTCTTAAATTGTGCAGTTGAAAGAAGGGGATAAGGATTTCACTAGAAGTTCAAGGGTACAAGTACTACATTCAAATATAAGATGTATATTTCTTATTCCTACACTCTCATCGTGGAAATATGTTATTATATGATGTCCTTGTCTATGTAATATATGTTGGAATCTTGTCTTTGTGTATGAAAACTTTTGCTAGTGGTACTTAATAATTTGTTTTGTGGCTATTAAACGATTTTGTTGAAGAGTTGGGACGAATGTGAATTGGAGATCGAAGACGGTATTTTTATTGTTGTATTCGCTCAAATTTATAGTACTCTGGGTGGAATTGGAGGATTTTCTTTGTAGTTAATTTTGACAATTTATAGTTGATTTCGATTTATTTACGTAGTTATTTTACGATAATTTTGTAGTTGTTTTTTTTATTTTTGTAATTGAGTTTGATAAATTTTATTGTTGATTTCAACAATTTTGTAGTTGTTTTTGATAATTTTATAATTGGTAACATTTTCTATATTTGTTTTCGTTAATTCATAGTTGTTGTTTTTTTATTAAAGTTGTTTTTAGTTTTGGTAAACCAGGTATTGGAAAACGGCTATTTTTTGTGGTTTTTTTAAGGGGTCTTTATAAATAAGTCCATCAATGGGTACTTATTTATAAAGAGATCAAGATAAAAAACCTCTTTACCAATAAGTCCACACACGGTCCAGATTTTTGTAAAGGACTAAAATAACTCCTCATACTTTAATATGCTCCAATTTCATCATTAACTTTATTTAACCTCAATTTGACCCCAAATTTCACAAATTATTCAATTTTGACCCAAAACTTTTATTTTTTCAAAAAACAAAATTTTCCCGTCGGATTCCGGCGTTGACTTTTCATTTTTTTTTCCTTCTTCCGGATTTTTCGCCGGTTTCCGACGTTGACTTTTTCGATTTTTTTTTTTGGTATTTTTTTTATCTTCTTTTCTTTCTTTAATGGTAACTTTTTTTTCGTTTACACAACAATATTGCTGTGATTGACAGTAATATTAACTATCTTACTGTTAAACACAGTAAAATTAACTAAACTACAGTTTAACACAGTAATATTGCTATATTAATCTCTAGCATAGTAATATTAACACAACAAAACTCATTATTATTGTGTAATAGAGTAATATTCCTATGTTGGCCGTTCAACAAATGTAAACATAATAAAAAGCCAAAAGAATTAATATTACTGTGAGTGACAATAATATTAATATAACAACAGTAATATTACCGTCAACCACAGTAATATTATTACGTTACTCCGTGAATAACTCAAACAAACAAAAAAATACAAACAAAATAATAATATTGATGTGGTTGACAACAATATTACTAAAACAACAGTAATATTACCGTCAACCACAGTAATATTATTTTGTTTACACTAATATTACAATAATAGACAGTAATATTATTACGTTACTCCGTGAATAATTTAAACAAAGCAAAAACCCCAAAAAAATAATAATATTGATGTTGTTGACAGTAATATTATTGTGTTTACAGTTATTTTACCGTGAACGACAGTAATATAATTACGTTGACTTGTCAACAAATCAAACAAAATAAAAGAAAAATAACAAAAAATAAAAAATAATAAAATTACGTTAATTTACTGTCAACGGCAGAACAATTACATAAATGTATTGTCAACGGCAGTATAATTACGTTAATTAACTCTCGTTGACAGTATAATTACGTTAATTTACTGTCAGTGACAGCTCAATTACGGTCAATGTTTAGCGACGAACGTAAAAAAAATACAAAAAAAAAAAACCTTAAAAAACTCTAAAAAAAATCAACGCCGGAAACCGGCGAAAAAGTCCGGAAGAAAAGAGAAGAAAAAAGAAAAGAAAAAAAAAACAAAAAAGTCAACGTCGGAGACCGGCGAAAAATCCAAAAGAAAAAAGAATTGAAAAGTCAACGCCGGAATCCGGCCGAAAAAAAAATTGAAAAAAAAAATTGGAAAAAAAAGGGTTCAAAATTGAATAATTTGTGAAATTTGGGGTCAAATTAATGTTAAATTAAGTTATGGATGAAATTTGAGCATATTAACAATTGGGGATGAAGGGTCGAGGGTAATATTGGGATATACATGAATGATTCCTTTATTTATAATAAATATTAAAAGGATGGGCTTATTGGTGAAAGAGATATAGCCCCTAAACATAGAATAATAAAGATGTATGATTGGGACTTTATCACAAAACCCCTTTTTTTAATAGTCTACTTTTTGTAGTTGTTTTACTCTTTTCTTATAGTTAATTTTGGTAAAAAAAACGAACAAAAAGAATAGTTGATTTCAGTAATTTCGTAATTGATTATGAAGGAAAAAAAAGACGTACAAAAGTCTGGAAATAAAAAAAATATATTATAGTTGATTTCGAAAATATTATAGTTGATTTTGGAAATATTATAGTTGATTATGAAGTTTTAGTAGTTAATTCAAATAAAATATCAAAAAAAAAATTGAAAAAACGAAATAGTTTTTAAGTATTTTTGTAAGTTATTTTTATTTTTTTAAATAAATATATAAAAAAACAAAATTTAAATTATAAATTAAAAAAAATAAAGAAAAAGGCACCAAAATAGTGGGGTAATGGATAGGAAATAAAGGAAAGGTAAATTTGAGAATAAAAAAATGGTGATCTCTCACTAATAATGGAAAATGTGCTGGACTCATCTTTATTAAAATAAGGAGTTATATGACAAACACACCCAAATTTTACTTATAAATCCTTTATTTATAAATGATTGTTCAGTATACATAAAAATGATTGAAAGCAGAAGAGTATGTGCAAGATCCCCTTTTTCAGAAACAAACGAAGAAACCCTACCTTTTCCTCGTCGATTGATCGATTAATTGATTGTATTCCCGCCAAACAAAAGATTAACCCGCCATTTGAGCAAAGCAAGAGGTAGAGAGATCGATAAATATTGAGAGAAATGTACGAGGGGGAAGAAAATGAAATTAGGGGAGGAGGGAATGGCGAATATAATATTCGATTTTTATTTTTCTTTCCCCGAAAATCACATATATAATTACAATGTGCTATATAGTTTAGGGTAAATTACGAAAACACCCCTGAACTTAGGCTAAATAATGAAAAATACCCCCGCCTATTCGTAATTACCAAAAACTCCTTGAAGTTTGTTTCCGTCTTACACCAACTCCTTACAGTGTGACTTTCATGGATTTTTTATTTATTTCTGGGAATAGACTTTACAGAATTTCAGATATTTTCTTTTATTTTTCACCTATTAAATAGAAGGTATAATAAACTGTATACATTTTCTGTTAAAAAAACTCGATCAACAGTTAACTACAGGGGGATTTTGGTTATTACGGATAGGTGGGGGTGTTTTCGTTATTTAGCCTAAGTTCTGGGGATTTCGTAATTTACTATATAATTTAGGTAGATAAAGAAAAGAATAAAAAAAAAAAAAAAGAATTGAATACTTTTCAATTCAATTTTGTTAAATTGTACCTTGAAGAAAAACAAATTACACACGTTGACCATTACAATTTACAATAGATAGATAATGAATTTGGGAGATACATACATACATACATATAGCAAAGCATACAAAATACATACATATAGCATAGCATGAAGAACTAGACACAACATAGTGACTCAATGTATTGAAATCCATTCGCACTCGGAAACCTCAAAGAACCTTCAATTTCCCCGTCCTCGAACTCGAACTCGTGCATCGTCTCGAAAGTCTCGCAAACGAGATTGTATCGCACGACTTTCCCCGGTATCTGCAAAGCCAAGAACGAATCCTCCTCCTCCTCACCGCGAACGAGAGTAAATATCATAAACGCATAGTAGTACCAATCCGTCGGATCAATATAATCTCGGATCATTTCGGGATAAGCATCAACAACGCGCGAAAGATCGACTCGGTACTTGACAAACCACCCCGAATGATCCATCTTCATCTCGTGCACATCGAACTTAATTAGCGCCCCGAAGAACTCCACGTAGTGCAAGTGGCCGCACGACTCGCCGAAGTAGGAGTTGCTCCTCCAATCCCATTCTTCCGGGATTGGCGGCATCGGCATTATCTCGAGCGCCTGGCGCTCGAGATCGAAATAGCAAGAATCCGTGGTCCCGTTGCTGATCCAGTGGATGGCTCCGTTCCAATACACCCCTGTCTCGAAAACGACTCCGGCGGTATACGGGTCGCCCCATTTCCTCCACGGGCCTTTCTCAGACGAGTAAACCGCGAATTGGTATCGGTACTCGCCCGAGTCCGATCGCAATCGTCGGACACAAACGACTTTGTAATGAGGAGACTTTGCGGGATCGAAAGCCAAATTCATCCCACACATTCTCTTCGATATCCCACCGACTCCATTTAATTTCGGAAGCGTCGAGAAATTCTTGGTGGTGGGATTATACACGTAATATCTCTTATTACATTCACGTGCCGAGTTACTGCAGCAGAGCAAGAGCCCGTTGCACGATTGCAGAATCCTAACGCCACGTGGCTCGTCGTCGAAATCCAGCTTTCTAAACGGTGGATTGCTCGATTTGTTGATCGATAAGGGAACGTAATCGTATGAAAGATTGACGTCGGGAGAAGGCAAGAAGAGGCCAACGGTAGGATTGGGATTGGTGTTACGCATGAGGCAGAACCGCGGGTCGGTTACGAGGGAATGCCAGCGTTTGGATACTAGTTTGAAACGAACGAGTGATTTAATCGGGAGGCGGAGAAATATCTCGATCAAGAGATCGTCGATGGAATTAACAATTTGAGCAGATGAATGCGCTCTTCTAAAGACTTTGATATTAGTTTTCATGTTGGGAAGGATCAATCAAGATTTAGGTGTGTTATTGAATAATTGAATTTGGTTCTATAGTATTTAAAGTGTGTAGCTTTTTTTTTTTTTTTTTTTTTTAAAGCTATAGATTGTTTGGAAGCTATATGAATAATGGTTGACTAATCCAAATAAGAGTATTGCATAACAAGCTTTTGATGGTGTGCCCCCATATTGCATAACAAGCTTTTGGATTTTTTTCAACATGATATTTTAGATATACAAATGATTATGGTTTCAAATTTGACTATTTTGGATGAATAATTTGAGATAATTTAATTTTCCAAACTATTTGATTTTGTCAAGTATTTTTTTCACACGTTTAATATTTTTATATTATATAGTTATTTGTTCATGATTAATTATAATTAAAGTGATGTTAATTTGATTTTTAGTGAATACAATAATATTAGACTGTATCAATCAAATCATATTTAAATTAGATATAAACTTTTGGAATTGTTTTGATAACATTAATAAATACCGAGAGAGTGTTTGGCTAATCTTATAAGATGTTAACCAAAGTTTATAAGATGTTTAAAAGTTTATAAGCTCTTTCAAAGTGTTTGGTAATTTAAAAAAAAAAAGATGTTGGAGAGCAAATAAAATCATTTTTAATAAGTACCTCCACACCACTTTTTTTTATTTAAGATCTTATAATTAATAAAAATAGCAAATAACCTTATTATCCAAACATTTTTAAAAATAAGATGTAACACAATATTTTATCATCTCTTAAAATATCTTATCAGAAGTAAAACCTTATCAGTTATATAAAATAAGTTTAGCGATGAAAAGTTCTTGGAAAAGTAAACCAAACATTGTCATTATATGTTTAGGAATGTTGATGATATTACCGCGGGATAATTACACTTTTAGACCATATATTGTACATCTTTTTCGATTTTGGTCCTTAAATATTTTCTGGCACCAAATTAGTTCCAAATAACCAATTTTTTTTTAATTCAATTTTGGTCAACCATTTGAAATTGCAAGAGAAGCCAAAATAACAATAATAAAGAAAAGAAGTATTACAGTATTATTATAACAATAAAAGCCAAAATAATAATAATAATAATAATAATAATAATAATAATAATAATAATAATAATAATAATAATAATAAAAGAAAAGAAAAGAGGAGTAATACGTTTTTTAAACAAGCCCGGATGCCCGCGTTCAGTGGAGAAGAAGATGCAATCGAAGAACTGATCCCACCCCCACCCCCACCCCCACCCCCTTTGCATAGTCGACTCCACTTTCTCTCTCTAACTCTCTCTCTCTTCCAATGAAATGAAATTGATGGAAACCTTGGATATAAACAATCGTATATATTGACGCACACACTTGCACGACAAACACACAGTGGTTGAACCATCTGACAGCGACTTCCCAACTTCGATTTGCGCCTAATCGGGAGTAAGATCAACCCCAATTTTATTTCATTTACCCTCATTTTCCCGATTTCAGATCACGTACAGTTCTATCAATATCATCCGAGGTTCGAATTATTCAATTTGTTTGAAATATTGCTGCTGATCGCCTCCTGTTTTTTTGGTGATTGACCCGTTCGATTTCTTAATTACAGGGTGGGGTGAGGAAGAAGAAGAAGAAGGGAAGATGGGTGAGAATAAAGGGTTTCAGTTGGGGACGATTGGGGCTCTCAGTCTGTCGGTGGTTTCATCCGTTTCCATCGTTATTTGTAACAAGGCGCTTATGAGCAGTCTGCATTTCATTTTTGGTCAGTCAATTTTTCTTATTTTTAATTTTTAATTTTTAATTTTTAATTTTTAATTTAAAATATGTAGCTGCATATATAGATTAGCATTATGATTACTCTTTAACTGATTAGGCTTTGTTGTTGGTGCAATTGTTTAGGATGTGGATTGAATATAGATTAGCAGACCCGAATTCTGATAGCATCTCCGGTTATTTTTAGGCATGATTTGGTTCTTTTTCGTTAGATATTGAAAGCGTTCTCTACTTATGCTGTCATATTGTTCTGCCTCGGATTTATTTCGAGGACGAGATATTAAAAAGAAAAGGAAGATGATGGGATTATTGTGGTTCTTTTTTTTTTTTTTTTATTGCAGCTACAACTCTGACGAGCTGGCATTTGCTGGTAACTTTTTGTTCTCTTCACGTGGCGCTGTCAATGAAATTTTTTGAGCACAAACCAATAGACTTGAAAACTGTTATTGGATTTGGTATCTTGAACGGAATTTCAATTGGATTGTTAAACCTCAGCTTAGGTTTTAATTCAGTTGGTTTCTATCAGGTAAGGTTTTTCTTCTGCGTCCTTCTTCTTATGGTTTGACCTTGATCTGTTTCTCCTCGGTTTTCTGAATTAATGATCTGCTATATGATCTTCACAGATGACGAAGTTGGCAATCATACCCTGTACAGTATTACTGGAAACCCTTTTCTTAAGCAAAACATTCAGGTGGGTTATTGTACATTCTATGGAAACCAGTTAATGTCAATGTGGTTTTTATGTACATTTGATACGTCTTTGTGTAAGAAATATTTGTTCTAATAATCAAATGGTTTGAGTCAGGGGTGGGCTTTGTTCTGTAAGGTTAAGATAGTTTTAGTACATTTGGTTTTCTTGATTTTATTTCTGCCTCTAATATTTGTTCAGTTTTGTTATTGCAGTAGGAGCATTAAGCTTTCTCTGTCCATTCTGCTTCTAGGCGTTGGAATTGCAACGATTACTGATCTGCAGCTCAATATGCTGGGATCTTTTCTGTCTTTCCTTGCAGTTGTTACTACCTGTGTTGCTCAAATCGTATCCTTTTCTCCATTTTGTTCATTGTTTTCGCTTACTTCTGTCCAATTCATGGTTTGCTGATGAAGAAAATTAAATAAGAAATATACCAGCAAGAGATTACTGGATAGTTGAGAAATCTGGTGGAGCTTACATATATGGATACTGGATGTTGCTGAAAAAGTAAAAACATGAAGAAACTGAATGAAAAACTTCTTACGTTAGGAAAACTCGGAAACAGCTGACAGATAAAGAAATTGCATTAGTATTGATTGTAGCACAACTTATTCGCAAACAGAGTGTATATTAAGCCTTATTGTATTAGGTAGCAGCAATGTTAAGAGTCGAAAAGCTAATGTTTTATCTATGTATCAATGAGAGTGTGGTATTTGGTAAATTGGTACTAAGGTTTCTTAACCAAGATTGCCACCCGATTTCTCTCTTTCAGAAGGCAACTTCAATTTCGGGCAGATAATTGCCCCCATGTGATCTTATAAAGCTCAAAACCCCTAACTAATTTTTTGAGTAGATATGTTTTCTTTTCCTCAACTAGATCCGTCATAATGATCGCATTGCAGCATTTTATTGGTTTTTGGCATTCAATTTTCAACTCGTTTAGGTGACACCCTCTGAAAATGAACCGTCTTGCACATTGTCTTCCATTTAATTTCATGATTATTTTTTGTTTGATATCTTAATCAGTTTGTCCCAGATGACCAATACCATCCAGAAGAAATATAAGATTTCTTCAACTCAACTTCTATATCAATCGTGTATTTACCAAGCGCTGATCTTGCTTATCACGGGTCCATTTCTTGATCAGCTTTTGACTCAACAAAATGTGTTTGCTTTTGAATACACACCACGAGTAGTGGTAAATTATATGATGAATACGTTGATATCTCTATTAGTGTCTTCTTGGTAAATTGTATCTCGACCTGAATCTGTTGATGATATTTGCAGGTTTTTATTGTTCTATCTTGTCTGATCTCTATCTCGGTTAATTTTAGCACATTCCTTGTGATAGGAAAGACATCTCCTGTCACATATCAAGTTCTTGGGCATCTCAAAACTTGCTTAGTCCTAGCATTTGGTTACGTTTTACTTCGTGACCCGTTTAATTGGAGGAACATTTTTGGGATACTAGTTGCGTTGGTTGGTATGATTTCATATTCTTATTATTGCACGCAAGAGAGCCAGGCAAAAACTGAAGAAACATCACTGCAGAATAAGGTAGTTGCAATCCTGTCTGTTCTTTTAACGAGGCTTTATTTTATTTTTTTGAACAATGGATTATACATGCTATATAGTGCTAAGCTCCATGTTTCTGATTTATCCAGCCAAATGAAGCTGAATCCGATCCCCTTTTACATGTGGAGAATGGTGCCACGAAGCTAAACGATCTTCCTATTTCAAAGGGCACATTTTGGGAAGCAGATAAGGATTTGCGTGCTTGAAGAACTGTATTTTGGTAATGCACGTTCGGCTTTCTTGACTTCAATTTTTTCTGCGGCATGCAAGTGCAAGTTCAAGATAAAGATAAAGACGAAAGCTTTCCTCGATTACAGGGTACTGTCGTGAAAACTCAAGGAGTACTCTTCTATTCTCCCTGGCTTAGAAATTTTCCAATTATGACATGCTAACACTCGTTATTGAGATTCTCTTAGTTGACAGTATTGCTTCTTGTGATGAAAATAAGAAATATTTCTTAAACATATTAGTTTCTCTGTATACGAGCCCTTTATCGAAAACTCAGATTAAAACTTCAATTTTGGCCATAATATATCTAATTTGATATCGATTTTTGATTAGCTGCATTCTTTGCATGTCCTACTTATCTTATTCTTCTGTTACTATATAGGAGAACATTCAAGTATATGTTTGACCAATTATAGTATTTATGCATATGAAAACATGTGGAGACGATCAAGATAGTTTAGGAACATAAAAAGAGATCAACTCTCTGATTTTATAGTAGCAAATACTTATTTTGGTCATAGATACAGAGAATTGGTCCATTCCTACTTTTATTACACCTCACTTTCATCGTTCTCTCTTGACATGCATACTGTATCCTTACAACATAGCCCAATCCTAGACCCTAAACATAATTTGTTCAAGTTCATGGATCTGCAGTTGTCAGTTCTGAACATGTTCAGCTGAGCAGAGGGGCTTCCAAGTCATTTCCCCTACCTTCTTTTCCCTGTGTTAGCTCCTCTGCTCTGCTGGCTTGCTGTGTCCAATCTGTGTAAAAGAGAGTGCAAACCATCATGCACGTGCATGAAACTTGTGCTGCCCCGAGCCCAAACCACAGCCCAGCGAAACCCATCTCGAACTGAAAGGCCAATAAAGCTGCAACCGGTAAACCAATAAGATAAAACGACACGAAATTTATACGACAGCCCATATTCGGCCTAGCAGAGCCCACCAAAATCCCACATGCAGCTGTCTGTGGGCAGTTACCCAATTCGCAGAAGCCCAATATAGGAAGAGCCATTGATGTCAAATCAAGAATCTTCGGCTCACTTGTGAAAAGCTTACCCCAAACATCTTTCACTGCAATGGTGAATAGGAAGGCCAGAATTCCCCACACAGCTGCCAAAGTTAAACCGACGGTAGTTGTCCTTTGTGCCTGTTCGGGCTGATTAGCACCTAACTCATGGCCTATTAGTATCGACAAGCCTGAGCCAAAGGATGAAGGGAACACATAGAGCAAGCTTGTGGTTTGTATAAGAATGCCCATCGCTGCAACATTAGCCTGTGGGTTGCTTAACAGACTGCAAAGCAATAGCAGTATTTCGTAACACCACCACTCTAGACACACTGACAGCACACTCGGGCCCGCGAGGGCGAGGAGAGGCTGCCAGCTGTCGAAGAACGTGCTAGCTATTTCCCCACCCCAAGGTCTAAGTGAGGTTTTCGACAGGAACAGGTACACCATCAGACCGAGATTTATATTGAAAGTGTTCCATGCAGAGGCTAGTGCAACTCCTCTCACTCCCAGATTTAAATACACAACTAGGAAGTAATTGATCGGACAGTGAAGAAGCATCGCGACTATTACCGATACAGTGAGCGGCCTGTTGATGTTTTGAGTCCTCAAGAATGTCCGAAGGGGATGGAAATGCGCCTGCGCAATCAAGTCGGGAATCGAATACTGTAAGTAGATCTTTGCCACTTCTGCCACATTTGCATCTTGAGCTAACCATAAAAGGATAGATCCCATGTTAAGCCACATCAGAGAGATTGGAATAATTGCAGCTAAGAGGAGAAAGAGAGTCTTTCTGTAGGTTTTGGTCATAATCGACCATCTCTTTGCGCCGTAAGCTTGATAGCATATCGGCTCCATACCCATGGCCAGACCTTTGAGGATAGAGTACCCTGTTATGTTGGCAAAACTGATTGACAACGAACCCCCCGACAATGCAACGTCTCCAAGATGTCCTAAGAACAGCATCGAGATGAAGGACTTTGAGTACATTAGCAAGCTTGCTAAAATGATGGGGCATGCAATTTTCGACAAAGATGACAGCTTCTCTGCAACCTGCATGGTAATATTTTTAATTTATAAAAATAAAATAAAAAAATGCAGATGCTTGCAAGTTGCAAGTGATGATGACTGAACAAAAATGGGGGAATTACTGATTGACTGGACAAAAGGGGGAAAATTGTGGATTATATCTTGTTAGCGATTACCATGAATTTTAGGGCCATGATGACTATGAAGAGGATTTGATCTGTGAGCTTTTTAACCTTGAGCACTTACACTTTCCTCGTGTTTTTTCTATGTGTTCTGATTATAGAAGAGCCTATTTACAGTCTGTTTGACAACTGAATTCTTGGTGAAGTTGAGTTAGATGTATACGTAAGCGTGTATTTATTGTTATTAAATGAAAAGCAGAATATCATGGAAAGGGAATGGGAAAGGGAGAATCTATAACTTCATGCATGTCTTAAACGTGTAATATCTGTGCGTTTGTTGGAACATTTCTTCGTAAATGTGGTAGGATGGGATGAGTTTTATGTGCTTACGTGTTACTGAAGCTTTGTACGAGAATCTGATGCCATTTGGCATTTTCCGTGTTGTAGGTTCGATTTATTTGTCCGTGTATAGAAGTTTTTTTGCTTTGTTTATTCGCCATCTTTATATCTCAAGCACCAAACATGGTTATATTATTTCTTTTTCTTTTTCTTTTTTCTGCACTATCATCCCCTCTTTGGTAGATATTCGGTACCGTTTACTGAAACTCAAGTTTCCACATTCTGAGTGGTGATAGGAAGTAACTGTGCAAAAAAATTATCTTTATTTTGAAATTAGAACACACGAGTTACTACGCCACGTCGCATCTCGTTTTCCGCCAGAAACTTTTCCATGTTTATCTAGCGACTTTCTGTTCCTTGCATTTTCCTTTATTGTTCTTATTCTCTTTGAAAATGCCGATTTTGGGAATATTAAGAAACATGTACATTTTTGTTTTCTGGTTTTATTTGCTTTTTTGCAATTGAAAAATGTAAAACTCTATCCAATTTGGGAAAGAAAATCTCTACATATCTTTTGATTAATCAGTTATGTGATGAATATTGCATCAGTGAACTAGCATGGAACAAACAGTAGGTGCCTTACTGTTGACTTTTGGCTTGATTACAATTACTAAATAATCGTGTTTGACTTTCTTGTACCGAGTCACATGCTTGGTGGCCAAAGTAAGATTCATTTTACTCTGGAGTTAGATCGAGACATTTACTTCTATATGCTCTGCTTGTAACTGAAGAACTGCAACTGTCATAAATCCATGCCTTGATTTGAGAAAGTAATCGGTGTATGTAGTTGCTATTTTGTCAAATGCTAGATTGAAATAACTGTTAGGATACGAGATTAACGAACGAAAGACGAGTTAGACTGGATATAGCTATTTCTTGGATTTATGTAGCTATGTCTTGGCTTTATATTTTAGGTACAAGAAATGCAAGAATTCGAATTCAGTGTCAAGACTGGATATATATAAATTGTTCACATGTGTTTCTTTCTGTGTGTAACTATTCATAACCAGTGTGAAGGGCCAGAAGTGAAATCGAAATACCTGATTTAACCGATGAAACTTGTAATAGAAGATACTTTATCCTGCCCTTTGGTTATAATCACACTATCTTCTTGTTTGGCCTTGCTTAAATCATCAACCTTTACAGACAGAGACCTGCATCTGGACCAGATTATAGATACAGTCTGATGCTGGATATATATATATATATATATATATATATATATATATATATATATATATATATATATATATATATATATATATATATAGAAAGTTGCAAATATTAGCTTATATTGATTTATTAACTCTGTTTTCATGCAACTTCTATTTATGTATGGGGAAATTTTATTGAGGTTATTGGGTTATGGTTTTCGAACAAAACATAGTTTTCGTCTTTAATGCTGCATTATATTTGGTCTAGGCATGTTTTTGGATGTCAAATATAGGAAAGCACATTTCACTAAGAAGAGCTGCAATAGAACATAGAATAGACTAGATTGGATTGCTTATAAGTGTACTATTTTGCTTTTGGATGTTTCTTCCCCTCACACAGTGAGTGTGTAACCGTTCAGCCGAGTTCTTCGATTGAGGATTTGCAGTCGATTCTAATACCCTTCTTGCATTGTTTTACAGAGGGTGATTAGAACATTAACTTGTCGATACTTGATGGAATAGAAGGGCCTCGTTTGACTGGTGAAATGAGTCATGGTTGACTAAATAATTAGGTCTTATTTGATGTTTGGTTACTGCAATAATAATATATCGGAACAATTATACTCCAATTATAGAGTCGATTTTTGTTCTCATAATATTGTATAATATTATCTTGATCTAAGAAAATTATGGACATATATTATTATACATGTCTATATATCTATACATATTTTAGACACCTCCATATTCATATAAATATATATGTGATTGGGTGCAAATTAATAATGTAAAACTACTCATTAGTGAATTTCACTGCGTGTAGCATAAGGGCTAATATTATTTGATGTATATGGACTTGGGTATTAGCATCTGTGAATCATATTGCATAAGAGTACAATAACAAGGTATTTAGTAATTTTATCGGATCTAGTTGAATAATGACTTAATCGCGGCTATGGTGGCACGAAATTGGAAGGGTGAATGTATTTCGTGGAGTGTGGAACGGATTATTGGACGGCCTACAGTTGTTGTTGGGGAAGCTCGTTCGGCCCAACGGGCACTTTCTATCTCGGTTTCAAAAGGTTGGTCTTCGTTGGTGCTTGAAGGAGACTCCAAACATCGTAATCGAGGCTTTGCTAAATGGGGAGATTTCTTTGCTTCCTTATGGGGCCGTATATTGACGATTGTATTTAGTTAGCTAGTTCTATGGATTCGTCCACTCTCACTTGTTACGAGGCAACGGCAATAGACTTGCACAAGGCTAATATGCCCGACCTTGTTTGTTGTGAGTAAAAAATAACCGGTACAAACTGCATTTTTGCACAAAACGAGTACAAACTGGAGAACATTCCATGGAATGTAGAAAAAATTGTTGAATTTGACACCATAAAGTTCACAAGTAAAAAGATTCATAGTTAGAGGAGTAATTGTAATTATCCAAATAATACTTTTTTTTTTCGTAATTTAACCTTACTTCATAGGTGATCGTAATTTACAGTAGTTATTATTATATTTTAAGTGCTCAAGAACGGCTGCTTACAAGTAGACCCATTAACGACAACAATGGGCAAAGTATATTGTCATTGGGGCCAGAAATTGGTCGTCTTATAAATATCAATAATTTAGTATGGGATGACTATCCAAAATGTTAGGTTCCCTACATAAAGCCTCTAATATAATTATTACTTTCTATTTTCTAATTAAGGTTTGTCTAATCGAAATCACTTTTAAAACTAAAATAGTTGGCGGTAATGTAGTACTATGACGTGAAATCAAGCCGATTCAAATGTAAAATTGGAAATAACTTGAAGAATAAGAACGGAACTTCGAACAAAATAAGAACTAGCGGTTCAGATCAATGATTGACCTCACATCCACTTAGAACAACAAGAACAAGTTTTATTGATCAATCAATGGAGTTCAAAATCGATTACGAGATCACACACACACAAACTCGCATTAAACCACTCTCGAAGAAATTTCACAGAAAATTCTAACTTTGTTGATCAAGTGCAAATCAAGCACAGTTTCTATGAGGTGTTTACAATGCGCATCTCTCTCTCTCTCACTAAACGGACTAGCTAAGAATCCACTTATATACATCTCGGAAGCGGCCAAAGCCAAGCTCTTCTCCGCGTGTTGCATACCACCGGAAGTTAGTTAGAATAACTAATAACTCCTCTTCAGTTAGTTAGTTTCCCTGCACCATTGTGCAATTCCAGAAGTGTCTTGCTCAACTTGTCCACTCGGCTTTCTTCATCCAATCAGATCGTCTCCTAATTGCTCCGTTGACACTCCATCAATCATTTAACCATAGTTAACATACTTCTTTTAGAAGCGTTAGCTCACGACAATTACAGCTTCCAGCCAATAACAATAAAGCATTATTACATTAAAAAAAAATAATTACTTTCAATCCCCCAACAACTAGCTGAATACGACCTCGTCGTTGGTCCGGTAGGTTTAACATAGAAAATTAGAAAGGTAAAAATCCGAGCAAGGTATCAAAAAATCGGGTTGAACTGGTTGAATTTGGTAAAAAAATGGATTGAACCGGGTACAAGATCGGGTTTGACCTGCAAATAGATTTTGTGTTGTTACATAATAATATTTTATTTTTTATTTTCTTTATGCTTAAATATATTACTTAATGATTGAAACTTCTTTGAAATGCTCATTTTAACTAGATATGTCACTTTTAAAATTATTTCTAAATGATTCAAGATAAATCATAATAAAAACTCAATTGAATCAGTTGAGTCGATTTACCTGTAACCCAACTGTCTATATAATTTTATGTTAGGTCCAATTTTGAAGATAGTGAATATATTTGTCAAAGCTCTAAAATAAAATAATATTTATGTTAAATTATTGTGAGTTGTACCAAATTTGACAACTCTGTCACTACGTCCCCATTAAAATGGGAAATCCAGTCACGTGAGAGGGGAAAAAGTTCAAATGTATTGACAAGGTAGTGGACACATTTTGTAGGTGTTATATATGATAAAATACATTTGTATTTCTTTTCATCTTTGATTTACATACGATTATATATATATATATATATATATATATATATATATATATATATATATATATATATATATATATATATATATATATATATTGTGCAAAAAAAAAACATAGTTTATACATATATATGATATAATATTATTCAATTAAAATTTATCGGGTGCATTATAAAAGAAACACGATCACAACATAATATAATTGAAAAGCTCCACTTAGCGACGTTGACAAGAGGATTCGGATTTGGATTAATTGACACAGACTCACTTGCTCCAAATCATCCCTTGCAGAACTTAATCATCCAATTTTTTTTTTTTTTTTTTTTTTTTAATTTAAGTAATTTAATAGTTAAATTACATAGTCAAAACTCTTGATTTGGTATCATCCAATTAAAGTTTTTTAATATAAACTTTCGCAAAAAGAAAAAAAAAAATAGTTCAACAAGCCTAGAATCCTGCAGCAAATCTCTCTCATCATATTATCCCCCAATAGATTGGTCCAAATTTTAATTAAATAAATGAAATTATAAAGACAAAACGGAATATCATTAATTACACTAATATAAGTAGGTGGAGCCCCGTTATTCCCTATTTTCTCGGTAAGAAACGCACATCTGTCGGTTTAATTTCACCCGCAAATCCTGGAATTTCGAATCCCCCGACACGATTATCTTATTTTCTCCGAAAATGAAAAAAAAAACATAAAAAAAATAATAAAAAAAAAAAACATAAAAAAAATAATAAAAAAAAAAAAAAATTAAAAAATAACAAAAAAAAAAAAAAAATGAAAAAAGAATTGCAGTCACCGAGACATGTATTGCAAATAGCACATGGTTTTGTGCAGTTGTGCTATCTTCAATTTAATGTTGGATTTCCCTCAAATAAAGGATAAAGCAAAACAAGGGACAGATGATTAATTGTGGGTTGTGCTCTGCATTTATGTTCTTAAGCTGTTATGGAGATGGATAGGATATTAGGATGTACTAATAATACCATTAATTATTACATTAATTATTCATTATTGCTAATTCAAGTCCTCCATAAATATCTTTTTGGGCTTATAGTTAAAGTTTTCTAGCTAAGGTTGTTCGAGGGATGGCACTAGATTTGAGTTAGGCAAATTTTAGATCTTGAACTAAAACCGTTTGGTTGAGTTAAATGTAAATTTATATTTAAAAAAATATATTATATGTATGGTTTAGTGTTGATAACTTTAGTCTTGAATAGCTTAGAGTACAAGTGTGTCTAGAAGGATTTGGAGGTGATTCAAGTTAGGGATGGAAATCGGATATATATGGATGAATTAGTAATTCTGAAAAAAAATGATCTTTTTTTTTTGCTAAGTGCAAAACCAATTCTAAATTCCATTTCTGAACTGTTTTGAAATTTCTGAATTTGGAATGAAGAAATTCTTTACAAAGACATTTTTGGATCAGAATCGGCGGTTTCAGAAAACTCCAATTTATAATCACTTAAAATATAAAGTACTAAATAATATTGATATTACAAGTGTATTTTTTGGAAGGGCGAATTGCAAAAAAATCCAGGACAAGAGCATGAGGGGTAGTTTAGGAAAAAAACATGGGATGTGTTTATTTGCGAAACTGTTTTTAGTTTGGACATATATGCATTTAACTCCCCCTCCTTGTGCAATTTGCCCATTTTGAAAATTGCAATTCTCCCATAAAAGAAATTCGGAAAAAATAGAAATTCGGGTAGTCGAAGATTTCATCACTTTGTAATTGTAAATGGTACACATTCATGTATTAAAAAAAATTAAAAAATATATATTGATTAGTGGAATATATATATAAAGTTACAAAAGTACCCTTCCCGTAAGTTGTTTGTATGTTTGCAGCCGCTGTGATTTATAACTTTCATTCGATTTTTCAAAGATATTGTATCAAAGTGTAAATTACTCGATTAGAAAAAGGACAAAGTTCACTTTGCACCCCTGAATTATGGGGTGTGTTGCAAATACACTCCTCAATTGCGAGACGTACCAAATACCTTCTCATGTTCGATTCCATTTGAATATGACATCACTTATTGACTTTCTTGTTGTGTTTTTTTTTTGCCATTTTTATCCATATTGTGTAAGGATTCAAAGCTTTATAATGCAGTATTTTATTACCTTTATCTTTCCTCATTTTTTCTTTTGAAATTATTTCATTTTTTTTTTTTTTTTGTCTTAACTTTACTATGATGTCAAGCTCTAGTTATTATCATGAGCTCAATTTTATATAGCAATCCTTGCCAAAGGCACAAAACACACTAACAATTGAATATTTAATTTCTTTAATTGAACCAAGTATCTCAAAATAGGAGATTAAATCAAGGTAAACATATCATTCAATGTAAGTCAAATCCCCAATATATTCAAACTCCGTAAATATGTCTCCATAATGAATTTTAATTACATAGAAAATGATCTGGAATTATAACCTACAAAAATAAATATGCTCAACCTAATTAAATATTAAAATAAGCTAAAAAAATGCTTAAATATTCATCCAATTATTGTTTGCAAGATGAGTTACGTTGGAAAAAAAAATTAAGAAGATAGTTAATTTGTATTTTTATTTGGCTGAAATATTATTAAGTACTAAAATTCACATATATTTTCAATAGATTAAAGGTGGTGTAAGGTTGTAATTGCTCGAGAAAATATTACAAAATTAATGTATTTACATTTTTGTAAGTTTGACCAAAAAGTAAATGGTGGTAGTACGTTTCGCAATTGAGAGGTTTGTATGCGACACAATCTATAATTCAGAGGTGCAAAGTGAACTTTGCTCTAAAAAATGTAATTTACATAAAAAATAATAAAAAAAATGGTTAATAAGCTATAGACCCATAGGTGGAAACATAATTAGATGTAGAATACAACTCTAATATTTTTTTTCTAAAATCTCTTTTTAAAAAATAAACATGACTCACATTCTTCATTTTTTTCATCCATGACTTACCCTTAACCTAAATTCATAAACTCTAGAATCACGTCTCTCTCTCTCTCTCTCGTTGAGGGGCGGTTGCTATGGCGCAACTATGGTGGCGACTAGGGTTAATTCGGTGGGCGGCTAAAATTTAGTAGATAGAGTTTGGGGCGCGACAATGGAATTGTTAGTTTTTAGGTTTCGGCGACAACTGGAATTTGTTGGTTGTTATGGTTTGATGGCGGCTGAATATGTTGATTGCTTGGGTTTGGCGGCGGTTGGAAGATGTTGGATGTTAGGGTTTGGCGGCGATTGGTAGTTGTTGGGTGATATGATTCGTAATAGTACACCATAATATTTTTACAATTTGCTTTATTTTTTATAAAAATAAAAAAAAATATGTTTTTTTCATAGTTTTCAATATAATGTTCAAAATAAGAAAAAAAAAATTATGTTGTTTATAATAATATTAAAAATAAAATCAAAAGATAATAATAAAATCTGTAAAAGTAAAATAATATAAAATATGTTAGATGGAAAATGAAGATATTAAATGTATAATAAACAATTATAAAACAGTTTGAATTACTCACTGCAGATTTTGAATTTGTGAGTTAATGGATATTTTTAGAATGGATTTAATAAAGGGGGAAAATACAGTTTTCACCCTTAAACCATAAGGTCTGTTACAAACACCTCTTAAACAATAAAATGTAATAAAATGATCCCTCCGCTTACAATCTCCGCTAGTCCACTTAGCTTAGACGCAAACCGCTGCTCTGATTCGTGCAGGCTTCTATTGCTTTCTGAATCGGCTGATTTAATTGGAAATTTTGGATTTCGATTTGAAGAAGATGATACAGCAGGGACTCTGAGGTCATAGAAGTGGAGGCGAAAGTGGCGAGATTGAAGAAGAGCTTGATGTTGGGATCATCAAAGAATAGATTGACATAAAAGTGGAGTAAACTGCAAAAACTACCCCTGTATAATCTCGAAATAGCAAAAACCCCCCTGTGATAAATAAACTAGCAAAAACCTCCCCTGTGAAATTATTTAAATAGCAAAAACCCCCCTATGGAACTATTTGAGGGTTGACTTGATATAAAAAGACACAAATACCCCTGGAGTCTTGCAATTAATAAATTCTTATATTTTATAAATATTTTAATTATTTCATTTAAAAAATAATCAATTTAGTTGTTTACTATTTTTTTAATTTCTAAACAAACAAATTAAAAAGAATAAATATACATATAATATGTATATATATAAATACATTTTGAGGGACAATTTTGTCATTTCAAGTCTAAAAAATCAGCTAGGGGGGATTCTGCCTTTGACTAAATTTCACAGGGGGGTTTTTGCTAGTTTATTTATCACAGGGGGGTTTTCGCTATTTCAAGATAACACAGGGGTAGTATTTGCAGTTTACTCCATAAAAGTGGGTGCGGTGATGGCGATGAGAGATGACGACGGCAAAATGCTTGTAGTGGCGGTGAATCATTATGCTCAAGATTTAATTTCCGAAGAAGGTGTGTTTACTATGGTTGTACTCAAAGTTACAACCCGCAAGTGTGAACATATTTTAATGAGTAAATGTATTAATATACTAACGACGTTAATTTGTTTCACAGTTGACTGAAAATAGTTAGGGCCATTTTGTTACGTTTTATAATTGAAGCAGATATTTGTGAAAGACACTATAGTTCAATGGTATAAACTGTATTTTGTGCTCTAATAAATAACGTGAAATAAATATTTAATTAAACTTGTCATCTAGTTCTAATAAATTTTGCCAATTCGAAGCATCCCTTCAAGTTGAGAATAGGAAGATATCCCCACCCAACAATAGTTATGGCGTTTAAATCTTTGTTGAGAGAAGGGTCCCTCTACATTTAAATCCAGTCCCATCAAATCATTACTCAAAATTCACTAACCCATTTATCCATATTAATCTCATATCTATCAACAACATCCATCCACCAAGAAAGACTGTTTTTTTTCTTTCAAGAATACCATGTTTCAGATTTTTTTACAAGAAAAAGAAAAGAACGAAGTCATTTTGCAACATGTGTAAACGTTTAGCCCGTGACCGCCAATGAACATAAACGAATTAAAGAAAAACAAAAGAAAAAGAAAAAGAAAAAGAAAAACAAAGAAGTGTTTGAAATATTTCACAGTCGTCTGTTAATGTACTAATTGAGAGGGTGGGGGGTCCATGTGCTGGTCACGTGGTGGCGGTGCTGCTGCTCACAAAGAAGATATTATATATATATATTTATTTATGTTTATATATATCTACTTTGGAGAACAAAATCATCACCGCTGTTTAATTATGCTTTTTTTATCTGATTTGATTCTATAATTTATTACTCCCCTTTTGAACTTGAGAAAGAGAGAAAAAAAAAAAGGAGAGGTAAAAAAGAGATGATATTGTTACAACTTTTGAGCTTTTGATTGGATTAATGTAGAAAAAATAAAAAGGGTTTATATTATTTTATTCATTTAGGACAACCCAATTGCCCAAAGGGCACTTTCTCTTTTACCACACTGTCTTAATATTATATTTAGTAGTGCGTGTTTCTTGAAATATAGTTTTTTTTCTTTCTTCTGGGTTTCTCTTTCACCAAGTGTTGGTTTTATTACATTCTTCTCATTCTTCGAGCTTTGTTTGGAATTTTGTCTTCTTGGTTTTTGTCAGGTAAAAAAACGTTTCTTTAATAATAATAATAATACTACTAGTCTATATCTATATGTGTATGTATAGGTGTGGTTTGTAGAGAGTGAGGGAGGGTGGGTAATGGTATGGTCCCTTATAATTCTTCTGCCTTTATTCTCGTGGGGGCTCAATTTCGTGTGACTGATTTTGTTATACTGTCGTTAAATCATGTGATTTTGGCCTCCTCTCTATGCACACTTTCTACATTCTCTTCTTTGTAATAAATAAATCTTGTGTTTTTTTTTTTTTTTTTTTTTTTTTTTTACCATTCTTTTATCTGAATTAGGCTAGAGTTTGTGGGGGGTAATTTGGTTATATTATTTGTTTGGTTCTTGCTTATTTTAGGGGCCAACAGTGAGTGTGTAAGGAGGCTTCTGGGCTTTTCATAAGATAGAATTCTTGTAGGTTCTTTCTTTCTCTCTCTATATTTTTCCTCTCTCTCCTCTTTTTTTTTTTTTTTTTTTTTTATTTTCTTGAATTGAGAAACAAATGGCAGAAAAGTAAAATGCTGTAAGGGCATGGTGTTGCCACATGGGTTTATGTTTGGTGCTTGTTATTTATTTTTTGGTTTGAAAAAGATTGGATTTTTATGAGTAATTTGGCTTACATCATTTTTTCCTCTGAGCTAATAAAGCTGTAATTTATGGTATATTGCTTCAGTGAGAAAGAATCTGTACCTACTATGGATCTTGGCTGTGGAAACTGCTGGAGAGATTCAAAGGTTCGATCTTTTTTTCCTCCGATTTCTAAAATCGAATAGAAATTAACGAAATTCATTCTCGGTCATATTTCGATTTCGATTTTGATTTTTTTTTTTTTTGCAGAGAAAAGATTCTTGGAAAACAACTATGCTGTTAGCATACCAGAGCCTCGGTGTAGTGTACGGTGATCTCAGCATTTCGCCTCTCTATGTGTACAAGAGCACGTTCGCCGAAGACATTCATCACTCCGAAACAAACGAAGAAATCTTCGGTGTACTTTCCTTCGTTTTTTGGACACTAACTTTAGTCCCACTCTTCAAATACGTTTTCGTAGTCCTTCGAGCAGATGACAATGGAGAGGGTAAACAATAACCGACTTTTATAATCAATCCATTAATTAATTAATTAATTAATAATGTGTCTCGATGGTGATTAAATAATAACCAAATTAGTCGCGTAAGTAATTATAAAAGTCGATTATTTTTGCAGGTGGTACTTTTGCTCTGTATTCGTTAATATGCAGGCATGCGAAAGTTAGCCTTCTACCAAATCGACAAGTTGCAGATGAAGCTCTTTCCACTTATAAAATGGAGCAGCCTCCACACACGAAGAATAGCTCGAGGCTTAAATCGGTGCTCGAAAATCACAAATCGTTGCACACTGCATTATTGATTTTGGTTTTGTTGGGCACTTGTATGGTTATTGGAGATGGTCTACTCACTCCGGCAATATCTGGTGAAAAACATTATTTGTTATATAGTTTTTATTATATTTTTTTTTCGGATTTTATAATTTATTATTATTATTATTATCGAAGTTTGGTGATGTAGTAATAAATAATATGCTAAATATGTTTGTTACGTGATGTGCAGTTTTTTCTGCGGTTTCTGGACTTGAGTTATCCATGTCGAAAGAGCACCACCAATGTAAGCTTCTCTCTTTACATAATAATACTTTCTTATTATCGAAATCAATTTCGAGGATTTCTAATTGGGGACTTCTTTCTTTAATTTTCCTCTTCTTAGACTATAGATTATGTTACCTATGGTAATAAAATTAAATATAACCAATATAAAAATTATTCCGAACCTTCAAGTTGACATGATGATATGAAGATGGATAGTATAATGTGTATTAAATGCATTAATTGTGACATCAATCACATTTTACCTTATTAACCATGATTAATCCATATTTGAACTTAGTAATAGGGGTATAATAGGCATTACAATAAAATTAAGAAAAATAAAAATTCGTACTTTTATAGGTAGGAGGGTATATAGGAGATTAGACTAAGCTTTAATATTTCCGAACATGCTTCTAGAAGGTGTAGAATGTTCTTTGATTATTTTGTGTTAAGAATTATTTTGATTATTTTGTGTTTATATTTCCGAACGAGCAAACTAGACTATTTCGCGTTTAAGAATTTCGACCTAATTATTCCTTTGATTATTGAAAAAAAAACCTTTACTTACGGATAAGTTGTATCTATTTACATTAGGACTCGTTTTATGAATGTGCAGATGCAATGGTCCCGATAACATGCTTTATATTAGTGTGCCTATTTGCCTTGCAACACTACGGGACCCACCGAGTGGGTTTCTTCTTTGCGCCGATAGTGTTGGTTTGGTTGTTATGCATAAGCGCACTCGGCTTGTACAATATATTCTATTGGAATCCGCACGTTTATCAAGCTCTTTCCCCAACTTACATGATCAAGTTTCTCAAGAAAACCGGAAAAGGCGGATGGATGTCTCTTGGTGGTATTCTTTTGTGCATCACAGGTATATTTGTTTGGGTTAATTGCATTCAGCACCCCCTATGTTTATTCTAATTGTTAAAAAAACCCCATAATGCAACTTTTTTTTTGCAAACCACCCTTAAAATTTAAAAATGAGTGCAAATTTAGACCGAATGGCCTGTTTTAATAGGAACATCGGATGGCATAGGATGACTGAGACGTGGATAGTTTAAATAGAAATATAATCAGGATTTTAATAATTGGAAAAGAAAAAAAAACCAGCATAACCCGTAACCCCTCTATCCCTAATTACAATTATAATTAGCGTGATTTATTAAGAGTTAAGACTTAAGAGACATGTCAAAAAATTAGTGGAATCCGATTTATGTTAAATATCGGCTGATCCGCTCAGAATTTAATATCTTTAAAAATATCACCATTTAAGGAAATGTGTGCTGAAAAAATGTGTTATAGAGAGATTTTTGCTAATATTAATATCACGGGGACTTTGTTATATAACACCCGGGTACTTAATGAAATAAACTCCAAATTCTTTCATAGCTAAGATCGATATACATATATATGTAATAAATTATACATGTATCTAGAAATTTTCATTTGCTTCTTGCATTAGAAATACATACATTGAATTCACTCGATTTTTGTGTTGCAGGATCTGAAGCAATGTTTGCTGATCTCGGCCATTTTTCGTATGCAGCAATCCAGGTAAAAGACCTCTTTTCGAATAAAACGGTCAAATCCAAAATGCAAACGTGTATCTATAATATATATTTGTGTTCGGAATATTTTTTTCGTAATGGACTTTCATTTTATTTTAATTGTGGTGCAGATAGCTTTCACCTTTTTGGTATATCCAGCCCTAACTTTGGCATACATGGGTCAAGCGGCTTACTTATCGAAGCACCATCATACAATTCACAGTATCGGCTTTTACGTATCGGTTCCAGGTACGAGAGAGTACTACTATACATACAGTAAATTATGTGTAGATACATAGTAATATTTTTGAATTCTTATTTTGTTATTATTTACGTTCCGTAAACAGAGAGCGTAAGGTGGCCGGTACTAACGGTAGCGATACTAGCGTCGGTCGTGGGCAGTCAAGCAATCATTAGCGGAACATTCTCGATAATCAACCAGAGCCAATCGCTCGGTTGTTTTCCGAGGGTCAAAGTCGTTCACACCTCCGAAAAAATACACGGTCAGATTTACATACCCGAGATCAATTGGATGCTCATGATCCTCTGCATCGCTGTCACTATCGGATTCCGTGACATCAAACACATGGGCAACGCATCCGGTACATTTTAACACTACCCCACGAAAAAAATAAAGTTTCCAATAATCGAAAAATTATTTCAATTTTTCTTTTTTTTTTTGTAGGATTGGCCGTAATGGCGGTGATGCTCGTGACGACTTGCTTGACATCACTAGTAATCATCCTGTGTTGGCACAAACCTCCACTCGTCGCGTTGGCCTTTCTCCTCTTCTTCGGATCCATTGAATTGTTGTACTTTTCCGCCTCACTAATTAAGTTTCTAGAAGGCGCGTGGCTACCGATACTACTAGCCCTCTTCCTCGTCACCGTCATGTTCGTTTGGCACTACGCTACGGTGAAAAAGTACGAATACGACCTCCACAACAAGGTGTCTTTAGAATGGCTATTAGCCCTAGGCCCTAGCTTAGGCATAGCTAGGGTTCCGGGAATCGGCCTCGTTTTCACCGATCTCACCTCGGGCATTCCCGCCAATTTCTCCCGCTTCGTCACCAATCTACCCGCCTTCCATAGAATCCTCGTATTCGTCTGTATAAAATCGGTCCCCGTTCCGTTCGTGCCGTCGGCCGAGCGGTACCTGGTGGGCCGCGTGGGCCCCGCGGCCCACCGCTCGTACCGGTGCATCGTCCGGTACGGGTACCGCGACGTCCACCAGGACGTCGACTCCTTCGAGTCCGAGCTCGTCTCCCGCCTCACCGACTTCATCCGCTACGACTGGCACAAGGAGGCGCGCGGCGGCAGCGGGGCCCACGACCAGGACGGTGTGTCCCACTCCGGTGCCTCATCGTCGTCGGGCGAGTGCCGATTGGCCGTGATAGGGACCGTGTCGTTCTCCGGCGCGCCGGCGTTCGAGATAGAGGACAGCGTGGGGCCCGCGAGCGTCTCCGTCGATTTTCCGACGGTGGACAGCATGGCCGACGTGATCGAGGTGGTGGGCCCCACGGAGAGGAGGGTGAGGTTCGAGGTGGGGCCCACGGAGATGGGGTCGTCGGAGATGGAATTCATGCTGAGGGAGGAGCTGCAGGATCTGCACGAGGCGCAGCAGGCGGGGACCGCGTTCATAATGGGGCACTCGCACGTGCGGGCGAAGCAAGGCTCGTCGGTGATGAAGAGGCTAGCGATCAATTTGGGGTATAACTTCCTTAGGAGGAACTGCAGGGGAGCTGACGTGTCACTCAAGGTTCCTCCGGCCTCTCTGCTTGAGGTTGGCATGGTTTATATTGTGTAAGAAAATATTAAATATGAATATGAGTTATGACCACTAACTGTTTATTATTATTATTATTAGTACAGTTGTTGTTGTATGTAAAAGTGGAAATGTGAATGTGTGGGGAAAGCTGATTTTTCCAAGTTTTACTGAGGAAAGTTGTTGCTTCATCCTGTCATGTCTTGTAAATCTGAAATACTCTGTTTTTGTGCAATTAATTTTGTCTTCTGACTTTTGTTCTAATTTTTTAAAATGTTTATTGATCTAATTCTTTTTACATCGTAATTATTTTAAGGATTAATATGCTAGGGGTTTCTCAAACAAAATATAATTTGAGGTGAGATACAACCTCAACTATTTTTTAAAATAAATTCATATTTTAAAACATAACAATATCGTTCACATCCCTATTCTGTAATTCTAATCTGTCATTATACCCTAAATATATCTTCTATCTTCACGTTTTTTCCTCATATTTGTTTATCTTCTTTGTTCTCTCTCTCGGACCGCTCCACACTTATTCTTTCTTTCCTGAGGGCCCTGCTACATCGAGTTAGAGAAGTGATGGCCAACGACAGTCGATGTTAAAGCAACGCTAGTGGTGGTCCGGATATGGTGGGAGTGGCTATGGTGATGGCTGCAGTGGTTGATGTTAAGTGTATATTTTTACACTTAATCATATCTTTTAATTGGAGCTTTTGGTGTATTTTATTGATAATTGGTGCTTAAAGAGTTGATTTATTGTGTTTTAGGTACAAATTGAAGAATTGGATAAATAGAGGGTCAAAACTGTAATTTAGGAGAAATATGGCGAAAAGTGAAGAAGTCAAAAAATTGAAGAATAAGAGCCCAGACGCCCGTCCGAATATTTTTAAAGGAAGAATTAAGACGGCCGTCTGGAATTTGAACTGTCCGAGATGGCGTATAGGCACAATAAATGAATTCTAATTGCACAAGGAAACTGTTTTTTTCTCCAAATTTTCCATCCTATATAAGACCAATTCAAACACACAATTGGGGGATCAATCTTTTTACGCAATTTCAAGAGCAAAGAAGCAATAACGAAGACGACTCCAAGCATAGATTTATCGTCTATGATTTATTTTACTTGCGTTTTTACTTTAATCATGAGTAGCTAAATCTTTTATTTATAGGATTTTATTTCGAACCCTATGTGGGATTTATGAACCCAATGCTATGATTTTATGCAAATTTTAATTCCAAATTATTTCTTCTACTTGTTTTATTAAGTTCATGAAAATGACCACTTTATGTGCTTTTATGTTATTGTTAATCGCAAGAATCGGAAGATCGGGTTAATAAGTAGAACTGTGGTAGAAGAGCCTTTGTGGTATTAAGATAGGAATATAGTTAATCTCTTAGGTACCCATTATTGAGATTTGTGGTTAATGTTGTGTTCTAGAATTAATTGCGCCGGAATATAGTAACTGAATCTAGAATATTAGAATCGTAATACACGCGGAAGCGGGTTATGATTAATTTAACATCTCAGGTTAATAATCTGAATTAATTGCTTGGGCAATGTTTGAAAGCGCTTTAGAACTTATTTTGATTTCATTTTGAGGAAATATGTTTTGGGTGAAGAATTTGAGAATGAAAGTAATGTTTGTTTATATTTTGGAAGGAGACAAAATATATTGTAGCAGTCACATCATGTTTAAATGTGTTAGAAAAAAGTATTTTAGAAGAAGAAAATTGAAAGATGAAGTGACATTTCTTTGTTGTTTAGTGAAGACATTTTTTAATGTAGCAATCAAATCATTTTACTGTAGGAGTCACATCATATCTGAAGGAGAGAGAAACTTTTGAGATTGTTTTGAGAAAATTATTTGAGAAGTGTAATAAATATAATTTTGTTTTGGGGAATCAACGAAAATAAAATGAAAACACTACCAAACATTGCCTTGCTTTCTCTGATTAAATCTTCGTTTTTAACTGATTTCTTGCTCTTGTCCTTTTAATTTGCTTTAATTGCTTTAGTTTAATTTAATATAATTGTTCATATTTCAACTGTGTATGGTGGGCTTGATAATAATTGGTGGTATTAACGTAATATATTATATATACGCTAATAGGTAGGATTTAGTGTCTAGAATTAAATAGTTATATATTCTCTGTGGGATCGATACTTGGACTTAAAAATCCACTTTATTACTTGTACGATACTTGCACTTGCGTGTAGGTATTAAAACCAACAGTCGCAGTTATGGAAGGATGATTATGGCGGTAACAAAAGTTGTGGCTATAGGAGTGGGCTATTGATTGAATAAAGTGGTAGGAAGTCAGATCGGTGATGGGAGGCTATTCCTTCAACCTAGGGTTCTCAAATGGCTAGGGTTTGGTGGGCATTTATGATTGGTGTAGAGTTTAGTGGCGACTCGTAATTATTGGCTGCTAGGGTTCGACGACGGCTGTGAGTTGTTAGCTGTTAGGGATTGACAACGACTGTGAGTAGTTAGCTGCTAGGGTTCGGAATAGTATACTAAAGTACACCATGGTCTGCTATAGTGTAATGTGCTACTATATATGCGTCTGAGGGTGTGCGACATGACGTGAGATTCAAGTTGTAGATGCAAGGGACGATAGCACTATGGATGACTTCATTTTACCCGACATAAAGTAAAATAAAAATAATTCAAAAAAATATTTAATTAAATTAAAAAAAATATATTTTTTCGTAATTTTTAATATTATGTAGAAATAAAAGTAAAATATCTTTTTATAATAGTGTAAAAAAATGCTCAAATGAAAAAAAAAAGAAAAAAAAAATCAGTTAGTGTAATATAAGATAAAGGGCAAATGACCAATGTTGTTAGAACCGAACCAAACCGACCTGTCGCACTGGTTCGACCATGAACTGGCGGAGGCGGTATGACGTGACCTCTAAAATTGAAAAAAATGAAAATTAGGTCAAATGACCAAAATTTGATTCGACAAGGTAAAATTCGAGAATCGGCGAATCGGTTGAGTCAATTTTTTTGCCAGAACATCTCAAACCGCTATTGAGTTGGTTATTTGTGGTTATATTTGAGCGAACCTTCACGGATTTAGTTGTGGGTGGCCGGATCTAGTCATGAGTGATCGAATAGGGGTGACCGATTGTTAGATTTAGAGAATAAAGAACGGAAAACTATAAAGTGTAAGTAAAAAAAATATAGTAAAAAATGGAGTGAGGTAGGCAAAAGTGAAAGGGACTTGATATTCCTGGTAGGATTTTTACGAATATGGGTTTACAATAATTCACTCTCCACCTCTCTTTCTCTCTAGAAAAAAATCCTCTCAAACTTTTATATTAGTAATCGTCCCGAAACCCATCTTATCGTTGCAATTTAGAAAGAAAAATGAGTGCATCAGATGAGAATCAAGATACACAATCCAATGAGGTAAAATTTTCATTTTTGTTCTATAAGTTGGGAAAAATGGCCCACGACCAATATGGGTGCTGGAAAATAATTTTCACGCCCAAATTGGATGAGTAGCTGCATCGAACGAAGTAGTAGCATCACCGAACAAAGTAGCAGCAACACCAGTCAAAGCAGTCGGGGTGCAGGATCGGCATTGCCATCATCATTGCCATCTAATCTAAAATTTGGCACCGGATAAACATAGGCCCTGGAATCCTACATGTGCATCATCATTTCCTCATCATGCGAAGGATCCACCTGTGCCTCTGACTCCACCAATCGCAAACTGCGTTCGCCCCGCCGTGTAGATCCAGTAACCTTACGCTTGTGTAGATCCAGTAACCTTACGCTTGTGTATCATATCCTCTCGTTGTACAGTAATCACTTGTTTACGGCAAATCCATCTGGCGCGAATAAAAGATCATTTATACACACAATCACACTGCACACACCTAAATATATGGGCTGGCAGTATTTCGTATTATGTAAAGCCCAATCCACAAAAATATCCAAAAGCCCAATTCATCAATAGAAAATGGCGGGAACATGACCTGGACTTGGCGGGAAAAACCCACCGCCGTTATTCAGCGCGGGAAAATCACCCAACCCCCATATATTTATCATTCACTGGAGAAAGAGAAACTAAGAACAGAAATCGATTGCCTGAATTTGAAAGGAGAAAGAGAAACTAAGAACAGAAATCGAATATCAACAATGGTGGGGTTGCCGTACGATTGCCTAGCGAACCCACTCGGAGCCGTCCGGTTGACATTCGAGAAGGCGGTGGGGGCGGGCTCCGACCCGGCGGCGCTTGACGGCAAGGACTGGGGCACCGCCGATCTCTTCCGTCAGTTTCTCTTTGACGACGGCGCCCTCTCTCAGGTTTGTCTTTTCCCGTACATTTTCTTCATTTTATTGTAATTGTTCTGCCATTAGGAAAAAAAAGCCCTAGATTGCTTATTTTCTCCATTTGCTATTAGTTTTATACAGTAATCGCTTATTTTAATCCGAATTGAAATTTTGACAGATGTCTATTGTTTGTATTATTTCTGTAATTAGGTTCCAATTCTTAATTCATCGACCATCAAACGTGTTCAACCGAACACACTTGTTCGATTTCGGGGTATGATTCAAGACATGCTGGGGAATGAATTCTATGTTGGTGCATATAAGGTTTGTTTGGTCTATTTTTCTTGTTCTCTTATAAGATAGTTGGTTAATCATCATTCGTTTGCGAAATCATGCTTCCGCATAATGCGAAAATAAAATAAAATAAAAATTCAATTTCATGGTGTAGGATGATGGATGCAAGTGGAGGACTAATAAATTTGCTGATGCTTCTCCATGTCCGGTGGACGCTTCGAGCGATAGTCGAATTTGGGAGCGGCAATTGCTTTATTGTGTTCCGGTGGGTTCTCGTTTTTATTGTTCACTCATATTGGCTTGGTTCGACCACTATTGCGTTATTTTGCGTGTCAATTTTGGATTCCCTAACAATGCTTTGACTTTCTTGATTTAGGTACCTGGACAAAATTCGTGGGTTGAATCTTCTCACGAATCTATAAAAAATCCGTATACTGAATCTATATCTCCACCGAGGGAGAAGCGTCCAAGAGAGGATGATTCAACCACGACTGATGTTGATATGGTGGTATGTATAAACATATTTGTTGGATAAAGCACTGAATTGAATCGGTGAAATGCTTGGACTTGATTCTTCTTGTTTATTTCCGTATTTCGTATATAATCGAGGCTTGAATAATTGCACGTCAAGTTGCTGTTTTTTAATGTTGACCAACCAAATATATTGGCAGGAGTCGGGCCATGTACCTGAGGATTCTCCAAATGTTAAAAAGATGGTAAGTAAAAAAGCAACTTTATCGATTGTTAGTTTTGCATTCTGATTTTATACATGTATCTAACGTATGCTTGAGTATAGATATGATGATGTTCATCGTATTCGTAAGTTACAGAATCCTAATTATCTGCTTATTTTTTTATCCATTAGCGTGAGGATGGAAGGTCCCTCGAGCCTTTGGATTTGCAGATGATTGGAACTGAAGGAAAATCGTCTAATTTGAGTTTGCTTCCCGACGTTGAAAGAAATTCTTTTCCCTGTCTAGTGAAGGTGAATTCATCAGTTTGTAATCTAAAGGCTTCGTGATAATGTAACTAATAGTTAACCATTTTCTATTTCGATGTTGAAATTCTGCAGATATACGACTCTCCAGAATCCAGCTTGAAGCTAAATGATGTGTTTGAGTTCATCGGTATATTCAGTTTTGATACTGACCTTACTGTAGATAGAGATAATACCGATGAACTTGAAGAAGGCTTCTGTGAAGATGCATTAGTTTATCTGCCTCCTGCAAAGGTCAGTCTTATTATCTCTCTTGTTATTTCATAATAATTCCTGCATAGTTTGTGTTCATCAATGTCAATGTTCTTGCATCAAACATTATTTATAATTTACTTTTGCGTAGTTTTCCGGTCACCTCTGTAATTAGTTATCTGCTTCGCCTGTTTACTTAGTCAATCACTCGGAAAAAAAGATATTAAGGTGTAGCTACCAGTTTTGAACGACAAATATTAAATAAAAGTTTACGTATTTTTTTTTAATATCAGGTGCCTCGGCTGCACTGTATTGTACACCGGAAGATTGGCGTTAATGATTTTCTGTCGAGTCCCTGCCTGGAGGTGAGTTTTCCAATCTTGAACTTGGTCGATTCCCCTGTCAGTTGTGAATTATATAATCAAAATACGGCATACTGATCTCTATCTTTCTTAATGATAACCAATTTTGGCCGACTTAGATTTTGTTTTTAAACGATATTGCAGTTAACCCCCTCTGCAATAAGAGAAGTGAGGGAAGCTCTTCTTGGAAATCTTACAGCTGTTCTCGGAAATGACAGGGTGGCAGCACAGTATGTGTTATTACACCTATTATCCAGGGTATCAGATCTCACTCCTGCCCTTTTACGGAATCTTGTTTTGTACTGAGCACGAGATATATGATCCGTGATATTGTATATTTGCATTTTCCTTGGAATTTTATTTTCAGAAAATCAACATGACGTGTTCTTGTAAATTATCTTATTTGTTTTCTTGGATATTAACCGGGCATAAATCACTACATACGTGCAGGTGCATGCACGAGTAGATTCAATTGCTGTGGGGAAGCTATCACTAAATCTCACCTCTTTCAACAAAGAAAGCATATCTGTTTTTGCGAACCGAATTAAACTTGCAGTAGAGAACATTCTACCTTTCACCGAATGCTTACCTCTTACAGTAGATTATCTCAACACCGTTTCCCTTGCCCCAAAGAAGGACTACACTACAAACAGGTGATTAGGGGATGAACTTTCACGGCTCCTCATCTATAATATTATAACCGACATGATAATGAAATACCCGGTACTTTTTTTTACAGGCTGGCATCTGGGTTCTTGCAGTTAGCCGAAGGCTCGCACGTAACCATCGACGAGACCACGTTACAAAGTGGGACACTCAACTCTACAGGGGTTGAAAACGTACGAGTATTGAAAAACATGATGCAGACACAAAAGGTCCAATCTTGTAAACCGTGCTTTTGTGAAATGGTTTTTACCAAAAGTTCGTTTCCACTTAACCGTACTTTTTTGTCCATTTTCACAGGTTGAGTATGATTTCACGTACTATAAAATGGAGATGGCTGCAGATGTACAAGTGCTGATCCTTTCTGAAGGGAAATCAAATATACTGCCTGCTGATCTGGTTGTACCTTTCCGCCCATCTGCAGTGGACCCCGCTTTGGGAGTGAATGGAGAAATGCTGAAAGCTTGGAGGTGGTATTTGGCTATTATGAAATCACTACCACATGCGATTGAGCCACATATGCAGAAGGTTCGTATTAAATCTAACTCCATGTTGTCTTTACTTTAATTAGAAGACGTTTATTCGAAGACTAGGCTCCTTTAATTATCAAAAAAAGAAGACTAGGCTCCTTAATATTTCAACCAGCACAAGAGAATTTGATGATCGTGTGATATGTGACAGGTGGTTGAAGATGATTTAGTTGCAGCTAGGCAAGCCGACAGAAGCTTAGGCAGCCAAGAATTTAGCAGGTAAACATGAGGGCCCTGTGTAAATTGGATAATTAAATTGTGTTTATTGAGAAAAAAAAATGATAATTGGCTTTTACAGATGGCTTACGATGGGTCGACTAATGTCGATTAGTTTTGGTGAAACGAGCTTGTCAATGGAACACTGGCAGATGGTCAAAGAGCTCGAGACACTGCGCAAGGAGAGATCGACTTAAGTATCTATAAATCTTTTAGAAGCAGAAGTTGACGACAACTGCGTTTTTATTACGTTGTATGTAAATTCTTGTATAATCGTGTTTTGTGGAAATGGTGTGAAACAAGATGATGAGCAACTGGTGTTGGAATACTATTTATGTTCTTTTCTCTTCAAATAATTTTTATCTAGTGTTTTCTGTGTGTGTGTGTGTCTGCATTATTTCAAACAAGAGAAGAATGAATAAATCATTCTACAAGAAATAAAGTAAAAATGTTATCTTCAAGCTCACATCTAGTACAATAAAACAGCAGGCTGAAGAATCGATAAATTAATACTACAGAAAATCTGGTCAAATATCTATCATCCTTATTACAAAAAAAAAAACCCCTCGGAAATTCACATTCTAATATCTAAGCCCTTTAGCAACCTCAAAGAAATGAGCAACATTTTCTTCGGGCGTACCGACCTTAATCCCATGTCCAAGATTCAAAATGTGCTTCCCTCTCCCAGCTTTTCTAACAGTATCCTTAATCCTTGCAGTAATAAACTCTTTCGAACCGAAAAGAACACCGGGGTCCACATTCCCCTGCACTGCCACGTCAGCGCCCAAACGCTTTCTCCCTTCAGCCATATCCACCGTCCAATCCAAGCTCACCACATCAACCCCAGTCAACGGTAGCCTCTCGATTAACCCACCGGACCCACTTGCGTAAAGAATTAATGGTAGATTTGGATGCGTCTTTTTCACTGTGTCCACTATTTGTTTCAAGTAAGGAAGACTGAACTCTTCAAAATCGACGGGGCTGAGTTCCGTTGCCCACGAGTCGAATATCTGGACCGCTTGAGCTCCTTTGTCTGCTTGGTATTGTATATATTTCGCCATTGATGTTGCGAATTTTTGAAGTAGCGCGTGAAGGATCTGAAGGAGCAGTGTAACAAAATGATATTTTTTAAGCATTGAAAGATTTATTCAGAAAGTTTTTTAAAGAAATCATTCTATAACGAATTTCAGATCATTAGCTCTCAATTTAAAATAGTTTTTTGAGTTGTCACAGTGAATTTGAATTTTGAAATCCACTTTATACGGAGTCATTTGAAATCCTTTCCCCTAAATTCTCTCATCAGATCCAAATCCTCCAATCAAAATCCAATCTTGGTGTTTACTTAAGAAAGTCCACTGTTCAAAATAAATGCCGAGCTTTGTAAGGTAGCAGTAAAAGTTACCTTAGGCTCTGAGAAAGCGAGTTTCTTTATTTTCGTGAAGTTCTTGGAGGAACCTCCTTCAACCACATAAGATGCTAGGGTGAAAGGTGCCCCAACAAAACCCAGTACTGCTGCTTCATTGTTTACCTGACGAGGATTAATTAAAAACAAAAAGGTGTTAATATAACAAAAGGAATGAAGCTGTCATGACAGAATAATAAGTAAAATACATAATTCGCTCTTTTGTTTTCGCATCTCAAGATCTATTAAAATCCTCACAGGATCAAAAAACACTTCTTCTAAAGTATTTGTGCTGATTTGTCTGAATTATTGCATAGTGTAAACTAAAGTTGAGGACAAGAAATGTACTAAGAACATACCTCCTTGCGCAAGATTGTTAAAGCTTCCCCAACGTACGGAACAAACTCGTCGGGATTGAATTCTATCACTTTCGCCACATCAGCATCCGTGCGTATCGGATCGAATATTATAGGACCCTGACCTTTGACAATGTCAAAAGGTATGTTCATTCCAGTCAAAGGTGTAAGAATATCAGAGAATAAGATGACCTGCAAAAGTTGCAACGGTAAATATATTCAGATCAATTAATTGTTGGAATGAAGTTTTTTCAGCTTATGAAACAATGGGGGTGAAGAGGGCTAAAAAGAGAGATTTCCCATTTTACCCCATCAGGTTTGAACACTTTCCAGGGCTGAAGAGAGATTTCCACCACAAGGTCGACATTTTCTGATCTTTCACGAAAGGATGGATGCTTTTCGCAGAGTGTTTGGTAAGTCTGTTAAACAGATCCAGGTTTAGTATAACATGGAAGGAATAATCAAACAAGAACGTAAATAGATGAACAACTAAGTTTCTGGCTAACGGCGAAAAAAACAACTGGAACCGTAAAAATTGCATTGTGCAAGACTAACTAAAGTGATTCCATTAACAGTTGCCACATCCGCTGATTTTGTAGGTCAAATAATAGTAATGTGTAAATGCAATTAATAAGATTTTTCATTAACTAAATTATTTATAAATGGATACTGCGGCCCAGTTTTTTAAAGCAGCTCGAGCAATAAAACTTGAACTTGGAAATATACGAAAATCATTAATATACAGAAGGGGCATACATACTAACATCGACATATTTTCTACCACGTGCGACCTTTTAGTATTTTTCCATTTTTTTCGTGGACAAGGTAACTTTTTCTACAGTCACCGTGATAGACAAATGCCACGTCAGATTATCCTAAGCGGCATTTACTTACGAAAACAAGTAGTATAAATCTTTTACAATGGGGATAAAACCCCTTGTTGAGTTGAATTGACAATGCTACTAAAACGAAGGAACATTAGACAATTAAAAAATAAATAAAAAAACGGATACTTATTTTTTTTTTTCCGATCAAGAAATGTAGTTTTGAAAGAATAAGGAGTTTGATTATGTTGTGGTGTAAACCTGCCTTCATGTACCTCCCAGCTTGCCTCATAAGCCAAACCGGGGGTCTGTCTACTTCTTTCCCTCGTACTGCATTTAGCAGCAACGGCTCTGTTGCATTTACAGCTTTTGGCTCCGCAACAGCTCCTACACAATTATGCACACATGTTATTAAAACGTAAGCTTGATCGTTAACGGAAGCTATTTTATATAATTAAACAACGATTTTTCGTAAGATTTAAATTTAAACGGTGAAGGAACGAAAATCGTGAACATATTATAATGCATTCCTGCTAATTAGGGTTCCACACAGTTGTTTCCAATAAACAAACAATATAAAACTACTGATTATCAGTAATCAAATCATTTCCATTCGAATTCAGATTTTCAACTGAAGAAAAATAAAATAAAAAAACGAAACGAACAATTATCACTGGGTCATGAAATTTGTTCTACAGCGAACAAAAGTGAAAAACCTAATCAGAAACAGAACCAATTTGGGGGGTGGGGGCTTCATCAAAATATCATTTCGCACGCACAAACACGAATTGCGTCATCATAAAATGAAGAAAAGGTAGCAATATTTGACATCAAATCCATCCAAAAAGGAATAGAGTAGTGTACCTCCAACAGAGCAAACGAATTTGGGCTTGTAATTGGGGGGAGAAGTCAAATTCAATTTAGCAGAGATTGATGAAACTGAGCTGCTGTAAATGCAAGCCATATTTCCTCTCGAAGATTAAAATGGAAATTCAGCCTCAAGAATTAAGAAGGTCTGCTGCAGAAAGACATGATGAAGAAGAAGAAGAAGAAGAAGATAAGGGGATGATGAAATTGAAATCTGGAAATCTAATCTGATTCCAGTTGACGTGTTGTGGGACCCATCTTTTTCCATGACATTTTCTACTTTATTTATTTATTTTTAATAATGTGATTTTATACATCTCTCCTAGACATGACCATCTGTTCTGTTATAATCGGAACCAGAACCGAACTGGGGTCAACGATTTTTGAACCGCATCAGAGCCGGAACCAAGAAATTCGGTTTGGTTCCGATTCCCCATTTTCGGAACCGTGAATCGACGGTTAGAACCGTTCGAACGTTTTTTTTTTTTTTTAAAACAAAGAAAAACAGAAAATATTAATTTAAGTATTTAAGTATTTTCCAATGGTCAAATTAAAATAAACAATTTTTTTTAAGTATTTTTAGAAAAACATTATGTTTTAAAAAAATAAGTTTTTTTAATTATTATTTCCACTTTTAACAAAATTAACTATTTTTATAAGTTTTTCTTTAAGTATTTTTTAAGTTAAATATATTAAAAAAAATTATTATTAAAACTCGCCCGGTTCTACTGGTTCTAACCGGGAATCGTAAAGAACCTAAAGAATCGGAAACATTTGGTTCGCTTCTAATTGGAGAGTTTGCGGCGGACAAAAGAAATTTATTTGGAAAAAATCATAAGTTTGTTTTAAATTTAAAAAAAAAAAAAACTGGTTATTTTTTTCAATTTATTCTCAAAGTTTGACCAATCCGCCACAAATCGCATCACCATGGAAAAACCGAATTGTCAAACTGCCACACCAAAATCGTAAAGATTTACGTCAACCACGCATAGGCAGCTGTCGTGACCGATATTTAAAAACACTGTTTTTAACTATCATGCCAATATTTTATGTATTATTTAATTGACAAACTTTCGATACAATCTCTAACGATACATACTTATACAAATAATAAAAGAAATAAAATGAGATGAACCTAAATAAATTGCAATTGTAATATACTTGAAGAAAAAGTAATTCTCACAAAGTTTAACAAATAGTCCGTGGCTACTGACAGTACTAGTTCCATTAAATGCAAGATTAAACAAAAAATCAATGTACAAGTACTATAATACCCTACTTGTTAAAAATAAAATAAAAAATCAAAATAACGCAATACCATAACCTAAAAAATACATAAAATATAGCACAAAACCACAAGACCAAGTTTTCATCCATCTTCCAAAACTTACAAAAAATCTTTCTTATTCCCTCTTTCATAAACCTACAAAACTTAAACTTTCAAACTTTCAAAACCCTCAAAACTCAACAAACCCTAACAAACCTCAACTTTCCACTGTTTTAAATGCAAAATTCTAAGGTGGAAGAACCTACAAAGGTAGGCATTTATGTGTTTCAATAGCCAGGTTACTATTTTTGAAAAAAAAATTCTGCACAAACACGCTTTGACATTTACATGTCGAATTTTGCCTCCTAAATTCGACGCCTAGATGTCGAAATAGGCCTGTTCCCCAAAACTCGACATTCAGATGTCGAATTTTCCCCCCAAAATTTGACGCTTAGATGAAATGTATTTTTAATTTTGTATTTTGTAGTTTCAAAAGAAACTTATTTTTAAGCAAATTATTTAAAAGGGGAAGTAGGGGAGGGGAACTTGAACTAGACATGGCCATGGGCCAGTTCGGGCCAGTTCACGATTCACTTTTTTAGGAACCAGAACCGACCTGTACAACATATGGTTCGCCGGGCCGGCCCAGCCCGGAAATATATATATATATATATATATATATATATATATATATATATATATATATATATATATATATATATATACTTGATGGATAAATAAATTAATATTTTTAAAATAAAAAAAAAAAACAAAAGGAAATAAATGGAAGGACTTGAAGTTAATTTTATAGGAAAAAATGGAGGGAGGAGGAGGGGGAGCGTGGAACTTAGGTAAGACTAGGTATCAATTCTTCTAATAAGAGTTATCCTATTGGCAATGGTATGTACTTATTCTCTTAACGATGTTTGGTTGGTTGGTTGGTTTAATTTATTAATTTTTTATTTATTTTTTATCAAAAGGATTGACTAATACAAAAAATATAACAAGCTTTGATTGGTTGGTTGGTTTAATTTATTTATTTTTTATTTTACTTTTTATCAAAAGGATTGACTAATAAAAAAATTGATTTGGCATTTAACATTCTAAAAAATACCACAATATATTAAATTGTCTTCATTAGCTTTAAAAATTCATTCAGGGTGCATTATACACGATTCATTGTGTTTCGAGATTTCAAAATGTTATAAAAAAAATTCAAAGGTGCAAAGTGCCAAAAAATTATATTTCAACTGTGCAAAGTGGTATTAAGCCAATTATTTTTTAACTCTATTCATCAACCTAGTTAAATTTCAAATAACAAACAAATGCAAATGAATTTTATTCCCAAATCATACAAACAATCATCATCCAACACTTAAATAAAAATCACAAGAATCATGTAACAAAATCCAAACATCAACAAAACCCAAATCCCAAACATCAATACTAAACAACACAATTTAAAAATACACTATAAAAATCACACTTTTAAATTAAGAGCCTAATCAAATCACCTGAGATTCAAAGTCTGAGTCTTTTTCTTGCTCTGCATGAATCCAAACTTCTTCTTCTGCTGCAAAAAGTATTGCTTTTCGATTTTCCCATTCTCCGACCCTTTAGTAGGAGGGTGCATAATAACCCTACTCCGTTCCCTCAGCATTTCACTCAAAGAAACACGTTCCCTTTCAGAACGATCCTCCGCACGCCGCCCCACCGCACCATCATCTTGTGGTGGTACTACCAACTTCTTACCCAATATGTCTCCAATCGAAGTCGTCCGGAAACCGGGCGTTGACTTTTCATTGGCCAGTACAGGCGGACTTCTATGACCGGAATTCGAATTCCTAAACTTAAATTTATTCAAATTATTTTCAGACAACCGTTCCACTTGTGTTCTTGAATAGCTTTCTTCGGTATCTACGAACTTGGTCTTGCATAGGTCTTCGGCGTGCTGTGCTTTTCTTGTAAGAACTCTGTACTCCTCGAACGAAAGAGTTATTCCATTATTATTCGATGAATTCTCATCGTTATTCAAACGAGAATTTCTCTCGGCAAGTGAAATAGCTTCGACTGCTTTAGCAGCTTCCTCCATTTTCTTGGCTGCGTTCAATCTCATTTCCGCCATTCTTATACTATTCTTGGTCCGTTCTATCTCGGTCATGGCCTTGACCACCTCGTATCTAGAAGCTTCAGTCATCTTCTTGAACTGCTCTTCCTCAAAGTTGCAAATAGTAGTCATCGAAAAATCGGTTTCGACTTTCGGAGATTTTGGCTCGAAAGAGAAAATCTCTTCGGAATTATTAGTGCTCTTTTCGAGCAAGAGCTTATCTCTTCTCATTTTCTTGTTTAAGGACTCGACCGAGGCTTGGATCACCGCGAGATCTCCGGATGTTTTATTGAGGTTTAATTTCGCCTGATTTAATTCCATAAACATCAAATTGGGCGACATTGAAGGGCAGAAAGTCCCGGCATCGAATTTTATGTCGGGACTGGGTGTGAAAGAAGGCGATGAATCCGGAATGTTGAAGTTGACTTTTAGGCCTTGGACGAATCTTTTTGCTGACTCGAGTTCTTTTAAGACATCGAGTGTTTGTTGCTCTTTCAGAATCAGATCCCTCTCCAATTTCACTGCATGCTCCTCTATTTTATCCAGATCAAAATCCTCCTGCAATCCATGATCATATTTCTGAGTTAACCGACTTTGGAAAACGAAAAACGAAAAACGAAAAACGAAAAATGAAACTTGCCTTAAGATGAAAACTCGCATTTCATTCATTTCGAAAATTACTAGGCACGTGATTAAGTAACATTGCTCATATCTTTCAAGTAACAATGCAAATTCACATTTCATTTCATTTTGAAAGTTACAAACAATACAAATCCCTAATTTTGACATGTTTAGTTTCTTGATTAGGTAAAAGCATAAATAGTTAAAACCTCTTTAAATTAAAATAATACAGTCGGGACTAACCGAATTCTATTAATTTAGCGAAATATTAAATTATCGAACTAATAATTTAATACATTTTTACCGAGTTATGACTAAAAGGAAGTATTATTTAGGCGAGGTTATGAATATTAATTTATCGAGGTTCTACAGTTAGCCCGGAGTTCGTATAGATCATTTGAACAAAAAAAAAAAAAAAAAACTGACATGTTGAGCAGCAGCTAAACGAAGCAAGTGATGGGGTATCCAAGGGCCACTGCCGCCGAAGCGGTCCACCGCCTCCTTGACAGACTCGAACGGCGGCGAGGTGTCGATTTCGGCTCTAGGGTTTACAACAACCTTCTTCGTTTCGGTGACGGCGGAAGATGATTCCGTTGAGTCCCCCATAAATTTTTGATCAGCAAAAAAAAGTAAATGAAGAAGAAGCTCTGAATTTCAGAAATTAAATTAGAATGTTGGTAATTTATACAGAAGCTTAGCTTATATGGGGTTTAGAATCCTTGATTGGGTGATGAAAATGTGTGAGGGTGTGATGGTAATGATTATTGTTAAAAAAGAAAAAAACGATGGGACCAGAGATTAAAGTGGAAAGGAAAAGTGCATTTCATTTTTCAGAGGGAAAAAAGCCAACAGTGCTTCAGTTGTATGTAATGTGTGTGTGTTTCAGAGTGTGTGTGACTGTGTGTGTTTCAGAGTGTGCGTGTGTGTGTGACTGTGTGTAATGGCTTGGTGAAAGAAGCGTGGAAGATAAAGTTTAGAAAGAGAGGAACGATAAAAGCCATTAAAAGAGTCGTGGCGGGGCGTTCATCCAGTCCGTAAATTTATCCGACCCAAATGTGATTCAACTCGGAATTCAGTTTGGGCAAATGGCAAATCCGCACATGACAAGAGCATTTAATTAACAAAACTGAAATGATTTGTGCAGGCATATATTAAACAGTCAGGCACATTTTTTACCATTCTTCAAAAAACAAAAAGTGAAAAAACTCAAAAACTCTCTCAACCTTTCGATTTTCTTTCGTAAAGCCCGTGCAAATCGTCAACAGATCAGAGGTAATTTTTACGTTTTTACGATCCTCTTGTTATGTAGATTACGAATCCGAAAAAAAAAACGAAAAAAATCGGACTTTGGCCTGGTCGTGTGAATTTACACGAGCAGGCCTTGTTAATTTTTTTTTTTTTTTTTTTAATTGCTCACCTGTTTTCACACGAGCTCGGTGGCCGAACTCGTGTAATTTTACACGAGTTCGGCCACCGAGCTCGTGTGAAAACCGGTGAGCAAAAAAACTTTTTTTTTTAATTTTTTCGAAATCAAGTGCTCGTGTAAAAACACACGAGCGGTTGAAAAGGGCTCGTGTGATTTCATACGAACGCTTTTCAACCGCTCGCGTGTGTTTACACGAGCATTTTTTATTTATTTTTTTATTTTTATTTTTTTTTATAAATTTTTTTTTTGAATTATAAGATGCTCGTGCAAAAACATGCGAGCATTTCAACAGTGCTCGTCTGATTTCACACGAGCACTGTTGAAATGCTCGCATGTTTTTGCACGAGCACAACAATTTAATTTTTTTTTTTTTCATTTCATTATTTAAATGCTTTTTTTTTATTATATGAAATATTAATAAAGTGCTTATTTTCAATTGTAGATGGCAGGAGGCGGGGGAAAAGTCTTATGAGTCAAGTTGCCGGTAAAGGCAAGAGCTTAATGAAAGCCTTGAGCGGGAAGGGGAACAATCCGGAAGATCCGGATCGCATTGGAGACCGAGATGTCCTTGCTTCCGCCCGTAGAAGAAAACAGTTAGCTCGAGAAGCAGCGTTACAGCGGGAAGAAGAGAGACTGAGACGAGAAGCTGTTGCAGCTGGAGCCGGACCCTCTGGACCTACATGCGACCTCCAGCTAGCTCGTAGTACATTGCCACATGCCAACGACGATGATGACCACAACAACAATCCCGATAATGTGGATACTGACGAGGAGGCGGATGAAGATGATGAGCCAGATGTATATCAGGGTCGTAGAGGTGGTCGTGGCTTACCCTTTCCGCAGCTGCCTGGTCCGGCGTACTTGGAGGGTCCGTGCGAGGGAGGGCCACAAAATTACGAGTTTATGCGATGGTTCAAGTCGCATATAGCGATGTACATTTGGGAAGGATATGTAAGTTTTCTGTCAACACGTGCTTTACATAATTCTTATATTATTCATTTTTTTAGCTAACAATACATGCAATATTTTTCAGGAGCGCCGTGAAACTACACAGTGCGAGTCGAGGAGCAAAGCACTCGAGGACTACCGCGGCCCGCAGGATAACACGATGATTGCGAGGCTGGAGGCAACAGGTCTTTACCACTTACGAGACTGTTTTCTGAAGAGGATGAACAAGAACCTCATGCTAGCTTTCGTGGAGAGGTGGCAGCCGGAGACGAACAGTTTCCACATGCCATGGGGCGAGATGACGATCACGCTCCACGATGTCGCTTTCATCCTGGCATTGCGGCTGGACGGACCGCCAGTGTCTGAAATTCGCCCGGTAGAAGAGTGCTCACAGAGTCTTGCATCTCTATTGGGTGTCGGTCTGATGGACACCAATGAGATGTTTCGAAACAAGGGAGTTGGTTGGGTTCAGGTGAGAGATCAGTTGACCCTTCCCTCCACCACAGACGAGAAGAAGATGAAGGGCTACTTGATGTTTCAGCTTGGGTCTGTTTTGTTTGTAGACAAAACAGCGTGTAACATGAAGCCGTGGTGGATCCATTTTACCAACGATCTCGATAATGTCGGCAAGTATTCGTGGGCTTCGGCATGCTTAGCAAACATGTACCGCCAATTGGGTATTGCCACCCGCGCTGGGATGAACAGTCTCTGTGGATGTGTTATTCTCCTTCTGGTACGTGTACCTTTATTAGTAATTATTTATTTATTTAAACTTCTATGTAGGTAATATCAACAACGTTTCATTGGTTTTTGTTTGCAGTGCTGGATCTTTGAGTATTTCCCCTGCTTTCGACCACCTCTTTCCCGTTCATATGCCGAGTTTGAGCCTCGATGCAGAAGGTGGGCCCATGGTGGAGGCAATAAAACCACGCTGCAGGAATACCGGAAAAAACTCGACGCCATGACCGAAAGAGATGTGAGTAATAATTTTTCTAATTATGTCTATAGTAGAGTTACGGATTTTTCTAATTAGTTTAAAATATGCTTAGGTTTGTTGGACCCTGTATGGTACCGGTGCACATTACTTGCATCCTCGGAGCATGTATTACGGCACGATACAGTTCATGGATATAGTGGAGCCGTACATGCCCGACCGAGTAGGGGTGGGCATTCGGGTCGGGTTATTCGGGTATAACCCGACCCGGTCGGGTATTACCCGACCGGATCGGGTAATTTTTTACGTAACCGGGTTTTTCCCGGGTTCGGGTACCCGGTGCTCCCAAACCGGGTCGGGTCCGGGTATTAGAAATCCTACCCGGGTACCCGACCGGGTACCCGGTTGAATTTTTTTTTTTTTTTTTTTTTTTTTTTTTTTTTTTTATATACATATATATACATATATATATATATATATATATATATATATATATATATATATATATATATATATATATATATATATATATATATATGTCTATTATATATGTATATCAGTGTATATGTATATCAGTATGATATGTAATTATATATATATATATATATATATATATATATATATATATATATATATATATATATATATATATATATATATATATATATATATATATATCTTAAATAAAATTAGTTACTTTTATTTTTCTAAAAAAAAAAAAAAAAAAAAAAAAAAAGAGGAAAATAGCAAAACCCGAACCCGACCCGAACCCGACCCGAGATAACCGGGTACCCGGCAACCGGGTACCCGGTTATTTCGGGTCGGGTTCGGGTAATTTTTTTTTTTAAAAAAACCCGAATAACCCGACCCGAATAACCCGAATAACCCGACCCGACCCGAATGCCCACCCCTACGACCGAGCGTTGCGGCAGTTTGGAAGAGTCCAGACTATCCCTTTCCCGATAATTGAATCGAACTTGCCACATAACCGCGGTTTGTTTGGCGCGGGATACAAAGTCACTTTCCACGCTCCTGGCGGCTTGTGGCAGAACGAGTACGCCAACTTCATTGACCTGTCGCAATACCGTGAAGCCTGGCCGCCGGAAACAGTTGCCGAGGAGTACATAAAGTGGTACATCGAGCGGACGCACCGGTTCATTAGCAACCCTGATAGAGTTCCGCCTGCAGAACGGGTTGTTGCTGCCGCCCCACCAGACCAGCCGTTCGCCAATGACATAGCTCGGCTTCTAGTTCCGATCGTGTTCGGTTTGACTGGTGACGACGCAGCAGAGGCATTCCTGAGAATTCAGCCGCAGTTGAGGGACTTGTTGACGCCACATGCCCATTATTTGCGTCTCTTACCTAGGAGGGGTCGCGGGGGAGGTCCGAGGACTCGGGGTCGGGGGTCGGGGGTCGAGGAGTAGACAGTAGGACATGTGATTTCACACGAACAGAGGCGTTTTTTTTTTTCGATTTTCCCATGTGAAATTTGACTAATAATAATTAGTTTTACAAACTCAACTAATAGTTCAACAATAATAATTAGTTTTACAAACTAATTATAATTAGTTTTACAAACTCAACTAATAATAAAATTTGACTAATAATAATTAGTTTTACAAACTCAACTAATAGTTCAACAATTATTAATTTACAAAATCAAGTAATTGTTCAACAAAATTACAATAATACAGTACTATCTATGCCTAGAAGTCAGCGTCGTCCAAAAAGCAAGTCGATCCGCGTAAAAATCTCGTAGAGGTAGTAAATTGGGAGCTGCAAAATACCTCCACTGAGGATGGAGACGAGGAAGAGGGCATGAAACCGGTACTCGCATGATCATAAAATGATCGTTATGTAGCGACATAGGAATAATACGTGATAACGCGGGGTTCCCAACTAGTGGTAGATAAGTGATGCTACCCTGTTCAGTGAATATTTAGGTCCCGTAAATAGTCGGCCGCATTTTTTAGGGACATGTAATCTTTGTTTGATAACTTCTCGAACTCATCGAGAAGAACTTTCTTAATTGCAACTGTACGATCAAACGGTTCCTCCTCGTCCTCCCATCGATCCGACTTCGGCTCGACAACCAACGTTCTCCAGAATGGATGTAACTGTTGCGGATAAAAAGTATCTCCCTCAGCAATTTTAACTGCAATCATACACACACACGGGAGTCCGTGGGTTCGGCTTAGGTAACAGTTGCAACTATCCGGATTCTCTTCCAACTTTTCGTACTCTTTATCCAACAGGTCCAGTGCTTTGTGTGATACGTTACATACCAAAGCACCGAAGCACGGCAGTGAAGTACTGTTCATCCTGACTGTTCTACTGCTCTCGTTTTTCACCTTCAATTCATTAATTTGAAGGTCAACTTGCGCATCTAGTGCATTTTGAACTGTATCCATAGCTCCAGTCGATGTTTGGATCCAACGCTTCGATGCACGATGTGCACTCTCTACCCTGTTTCGAGAAAACACTCAAATAATGAATAAATGTAACATGTGTATAAAAGATTGTACGTAACGAGTTTATAGTAAAATCAATTTATATACCTGTTAGTCGTCGTGTTACCGAAATGAACGATGTTGTTGGTCCAACACTTAACAAACCTCTCCTTATAAATCAACCACGTTTCATTGATGTAAGTTATCAACTTCGGATATTGCCCGTACAAACTAACTATCTCTCTATAGTTGCATTCGTATTCTTCCTCAGTCTCAGATTCGACTAACTTTGCCCACACCGTCCTCCGGAACAGTACACCCAACTTGGTGTTACCCAAGAATTTTGACGCGTTTGCCTCAACGTTTCTGTTTATGTGATATAAACATAACATGTGATGCGAATGTGGAAACACGTTTGGCAATGCTTTCAGTAGGCCCAACTCACGATCTGTCAGTATCACTTCTGGTTCTATCCCGATTGGTAATATGTCTCGCAAACATCGCAATGTCCATGCATAAGTGTCCTCATCTTCACGTGACATAAAAGCAACGGCAATAGTGAAGTTCCTTCCCACGGGAGTAACCCCAATGATCTCCAAAAGAGGCATTTCATATCTACATGAAGGTAATTATAATTTAGTCAACTCTTATATATATATATATATATATATATATATATATATATATATATATATATATATATATATATATATATATATATATAATATAATAAATGTAATTCACATTTAAATAATTATTACCTGTTAGTCTTGTACGTGCAATCCATCAGGATGACGTATGGAAATAACTGCAAAAGCTTTATTGAATCAGGGTGCGCAAACATAACGTCTTGCACTGCATCACCAGCTGGATTTGTTCGATGCCATTTGCTGTATCCACTCTCACTTAGTTCGTGCCACAGATGTTGTATAACTGTTTTTCCTTTCATTTCCTCTCGTCTAATTCTCTGTGATTCATTGTACACATCTCTCAAGGCCGCAGCCGTATCCGGATTCATCTCTCTCAGATGATGCAAAATTTCCTTCGGCTTCACATGGCTCTTTTTCAGTATCTTTGTCACTTCTCGTTGCTCTTCACTCAGGCGACTTAGCGAACGTAGTCCTTGTGGATATTTATGAGGAAAATGATTGTGATTGCCATCTTTGATGGTAAGGCGCCATAATCCATCACGACCCTCTTTACCCCATAGCGCAAAAGGGCATTTACACTTTATTGAACCGGACTTCCGGCTTGTTTTGACCTCTGCATTTTTTCCTCGTCTCTTATAGGCTCTTTTACAAGTCAAATATTGTCGGCCCTCGTGGTAAGACTGTCGCCTAATCTCATGTCCTTGACTGATGGCCATATTCATCGCCCACTCGACTAGTGCATCTTTACTATCAAATGCAGTCGAAATTATGAAAAATTCACTGTAATCATGTAGCTCGAATGTTTCAATATCTTCATCCACATCTATGTATACTTCATGTTTTTATATTAATGTAGTTAGCAAATTATAAAACTAAAGAATAAAACTAAAAAAAAAAATAAAAAAAAAATTGTGTTGCTCGTGTGATTTCACACGAACAGAGACGTTCTGCTCGTGTGATTTCACACGAGCATACCTTCTCTGTTCGTGTGAAATCACACGAGTGGGTTAAAAAAAACAAATTTTTTAGATTTTTAAAAAAAAAATTAAATAGCTCGTGTGATTTTAAACGAGCAGGTGCCACCTGTTCGTGTAAAATCGCACGAGAGAATATTAAAAAAAAAAAAAAAAATTGTTAATGTGCTCGTGTGAATTTACGCGAGCACTTGGCAAGTGCTCGCGTAAATTCACACGAGCACATGAATAAAAAAAAAATTCATCTCCTCGTGTGAATTTACACGAGCACTTGCCAAGTGCTCGCGTAAATTCACACGAGCAGATAAGGTTGTGGGAAAAAACGAAAAACTTACATTCAGGTCTAAGTTGTTTGGATCCATCGCAAAAATTGTTGAATATCTGAATTTTTTCACTTTGAATGTTGAGTTTTATATTTTATAGGATTGTGTAGGAATAGTACAAAAGGTAAATAGTTATGGTAAAAAGGTAAAAAATCATGGTAAAAAAGTGTCTGAATGTTTAATTTGGCCTGCGTATATTATTACCCTTAACAAAAATGATATTCAGTTTGGGCGTACATCCAACTTTTTTGTCTTGCAAATATTTCTAGTTCATTCAAACTTATTTGCAAATAAGGAAAACTCTTTTATATATACCAAAATTACCCTTAATTTATTGAAACCCAATTCAGCTCAAATTTCATGTTTTACACCCTAATTTAGCCAAATTTCACCAATTAACCAATTTTGACCATAATTTCAATTTTGACCCGCCACCATCGGAGACCACCGGTCAGCCGGCGTTGACTTTTTTTTTTTCTTAATTTTTTTAATTAATATTGCTGTCTTGGCTGCTTAATTACTGTCTCCAACAGTTATTTAACTGTCGGAGACAGTAATTTAATTGTTAATAGACTTTTTTTTTTATTTTTTTTTCTTAAAAAAAATATTTTAATTAATATTACTATCTTGGCTGCTAAATTACTGTCTCCAACAGTAATTTAACTTTCTGAGACAATAATGTTACTTATTAATTAATTTTATCGTCTTGACTTGCATTTTTGCTGTCTTCGACTGTAATATTACTGTCTCCGACCGTAAATATTACTGTCTTATGCAATAATATTACTGTTTGGGACAGTAATATTAGTAATATTACTGTTTGAAACAGTAATATTAGTAATATTACTGTTCGGAAAAATAATATTCATAATATTACTGTCTCAAACAGTAATATTACTGTCTGAGACAGTAATTTAGCAGCCAAGACAGTAATATTAATTAAAATATTTTTTTCTAAGAAAAAAAAAGTCAACGCCGGAGACCGGCGGTTGACCGGCCGGAAAAAAAGTTTCAGAAAAAAAAAGTTTTAAAAAAAAAAGGTCAACGCCTGAATCTGGCCGTAAAAAAAATTAGAAAAAAAAATATTTTTTCAAAAAATTATCAAAATGGGGGTTAATGTGATATATTTGTTTAAGTCCGGGTGTCAATGTGTTATATTAAGAAAGTTAGAGCATAATGAATGGAATTGACAAAAAATATATTATGGAGGGTATTTTTGACTAAAGACATGGGGATGGATTTATTTGAAATACTGTTTTTTTTTTTGTTTGTGGACCAATGTGCATTTAAGTCCCTATCATGTCCCTTTTTGCCATTTGTCCATTCGGTTTTTTCCCAAATTCCACTAATTTGGTTTTACCGAATACCGAAAATTTATTTTTATTTATTATTTATTATTATTATTATTATTATTATTATTATTATTATTATTATTATTATTATTATTATTATTATTATTATTATTATTATTATTATTATTATTATTATTATTATTATTATTATTATTATTATTATTATTATTATTATTATTATTATTATTATTATTATTATTATTATTATTATTATTATTATTATTATTATTATTATTATTATTATTATTATTATTATTATTATTATTATTTTTATTATTATTATTATTATTATTATTATTATTATTATTATTATTATTATTATTATTTTATATATATATATATATATATATATATATATATATATATATATATGGGGAAATATGCAATACCCCCCTCAAATGGAAAATATTATGAGTAAAACCCATTTGACTTTTAAGACTTTTGCACAAACCCAAAATCCAATCTTAATTAGTGAAACCCCCTCAACAAATGTGATAAGCCGAAACTACCCTTATAGGTAGGTTTTTTTTTAAATAATTGCAATATTTATTTTCCATAACCTCTCACGTGATTATAGGATTACATTAATTCTCTCTTTAAATCTCCATATTTCTCTCTTTCGTTATCTCTCTCCTCTCGTTCTCTCACAAAATTTTCGTTCTCTCATCTTATTCTCTCACAATTTTTTTTTCACGCTCCTTCCTCTCTCTCTCTCTCTCTCTCTCTCTCTCTCTCTCTCTCTCTCTCTCTCTCTCTCTCTCTATATATATATATATATATATATATATATATATATATATATATATATATATATATAAACACAATTCATCTCTGTAATTTAAAATTCTTTTGTAATTGTATGTGTTCTCTTGAATCTTTGAAGATTGTTGGAAGAATTGTTAGTCTTTGATTCAGTTACAACAGCGGCATGTAATTTGAGAACCTTTGATAAAATTCTTCAAATGCGCTAACTGTAAGTTGTTCGTCGTTTTAATTTCTTGTTTGATGCCTTTGGTTTTAATATGTATTCTCATGATTTAAGATTCATACTTTGTTTATGTTTCTCAGGTGAAGTACTCAAGAGAGCCCGACAATATTGCCAAATGTAATTCATTGTTCTTCTTAATTGCATTTTATTTGTTCTAGATGCAAGCCACTGGCCAGAGCCGCCATTTAGGGTTACGCGTTTCCTCCTCCCAACCCCATAAATACCCCAAACACTCTTGCCTCCGCCATCTTACAACTAACCCATACCAAATTGATGCAAATAAAATACATACATACTTAATATGACTACAGTCATGGTTAATTCATATTTTTTTTCTCGAATTAATTGTCGAAAAACAGACTAAAGTTTTTTTAATTTGGTAAACATGACTGTAATACACTATATAATCAGGTATTTAAAGTTGAAAATGCAAAAAACCGACAAAATAAAGAAAGAATATGACTACAATTGATATAGTCACATACAGTCATATTAGATTATAGTCATATTCAACTATAGTCATATTCAACGTAATAAACTTGTCTGGGGAAAAATTCAATTTTTTATTTAACATTTTTGTAAGAAAATATTAAAAAAAATAATACAAAAATAAAAAATAAAAAATAAAAAATAAAAATTGTACTCTGCAAAGCTTTTAATTAGTGGGTTTTGATTTGTACGTGATCAAGCATATTTTTATTCTTTTTAATTTGTTGGCTGATTTTAAGGAGATGTGATATTGTGCTGATTTTTTTTTTTATTTTCTTCTTTAATTAATTGGCAGAATTTAAGGAATTCGAATATTAAGTGTTGGAAAAAAATCACTATTATTTAGGCATTATTTAAGGAAACAAGAACCGTGCAATTATTGTGTAGGCGATTGTATAATTTTAGAAGGGTAGTATTGGAATTAATATTTATAGGGGGTTATCACAAAGAAAGATTTGAGGGTTGGATATATCACCATTTATTATTCATCCAAGGGGTTTATTGCTAAAGACCCCATATATGGGGAAATATTTCAATGAAAAACAATTCCGACTATTTGTAAAACGTAATAAATTTTTCAATGACTAACGATCCTTTACACCAATTAAGATGACCCAAAAAGAAACAATAAAAAATCGGTTCTACATACACACACTACAACCCAGCCCCATTTACGAAACCAACAAAATTAAAGCAAAACCTCTGACCTTCAAACACATTTTTACTCCGGCAACGAACACAAAAGGGTTGAACGGCGACGTAATCTCTATTCTCACCTAATCTCGGCTGAACTCACGTCTGTATATCAAGGAGAAATGGAGAATCACGTCCGCCTATAATAAAGGGAAACGGTTATGGAAAGATATCGTGATTAAATATTTGATTTATTATAAAAAACTGTTAATAAGGGTACTTATGTCTTATTATGTTTAATTGAGGGGGTTTCACTAATTAAGTTTGGGATGTGGGTTTGTGCAAAAGTCTTAAAAGTCAATTGGGTTTTACTCATAATATTTTCCATTTGAGGGGGGGATTGCATATTTCCCCATATATATATATATATATATATATATATATATATATATATATATATATATATATATATATATATATATATACACACACACACTACAATTATTTTCAAAAAAAATCAAAATTTTAAATATTGGTAATTCGGTTATTTACTGAACCAAACCTCATATTTCGATTTGGTTAATGGTGTAAAATTTTGGTGTACCGTAATTTCCGTACAGTTTTACATAATGAATACCCTTACTCAACGGAAGTTATAGAAATAAAATATAAATTTAGGTATTCTTTTTAAACATCACTTTAATCTTCAAATTTTTTTCATATTAATTTTCACTTTAGAGTTTCAAAGTATAATTAATTATTTTCTTCCAATTTTATCTCAATATTAATAATAAATAAATAAAATGAGAAAGAGAAGATGAAAATCTTTAATTTGGTCGAATATAGGGATGGCAACGGGTCGGTGTTGGGCCGGATTTGCCTAAACTCAAGACCCAACCCACGAAAAATATATAAACCCAAGACCCGCCCCAACCCGTTTTAGCTTAGACCTAGACCCGCCCCAACCCAGAACATAACTAAACGGTTCTGACCCGCCAGACCCGTTAATATACAAAAAGTTTAATATTTTTTAACTTTCGTAACATTTTGCTTGTATATTTTTACGAAATAAGCTCAATACTAGAATACAATATTTAAAAAAATCTCTACAAGTGATATAACATGACCAATAAAATTAGAATTAATTATATTTAACTTCGATAATAAGTCAAATTCAAAATGCAAGACAATTAGCGGTGGTCGACAAGTGATAACTATTACTCACGAGAAAAGAGATTCGAAAAATAAAACAGTGAAAGTAGGTAAATGAGACCCGTAACCCGACCCAGAACCGCACCCGACCCAGAACCATCCGGTTCTAGAAACTTAAACCCATTACCCGACCCATAACCATTTAGCTGACCTATACCTGTTCCAAACGGTTCGATTTCGATTCCAAGACCCGCCAAACCCGTACCCATTGCCATCCCTAGTCGAATAAGAATTTCTTCCCACAAATCAAGACTTTTAATAATTCTCTTAACTAAGGTGCATTTACCTTAAATGACACTTGAAAAGAAATGGGGAAATATCAAATAATTATTAATAAAAAAAATGATGATTATATTTGATACCTCTTTCTTCATGAAATTTTCAAATCCCAATGCCCGATCCAAGAATATTAGATTTTGGAACAAGTTTTCTCATTTAAATTTCCAAAATTGAGAAGATTTCAAGTTTTGGGAACAAATTATCATTAAAAAAATTGAACTTTATAGTTGTAATTTTTCTAACAAATTTCAATTTGATCATGAATCTCTAACTTACATGGAAATTGGAATCGGCATTCAATTCCAAAAAAAAAAAAGTCGAAGTTTCGGAACAAAAAACTTGTTTCATAATTAGAATTTTTGGACTAAAATTGGCATAAATTGAAAATTATAAATTTTATTCGGGAAATTAGATGCTACACCTGGTCATTTTACATTGGGTGAATTTGAATCATAGATCTACACATTTTTCCAATCACACGCACACACTCATGTGTATGTATGCTTAGTGGATAGTTATTTAATCCAATCTACGGTTCAAATTCATCTGATGTAAATAACCAAGTCCAACATCTAACTTCCCTTTTACTCACCTATAATATTAAATACATAACATTAAGTGTAATTTCAGAAGAAATGATTAAATTTATTTTCAAAATTAAAATTTGAAGCGGAATTTCATACATATTTCAACTCCATTACAAAATAACTCGGAAAAAAAAAATCGTAAAAGTGAAAATTTAGGATTTAAGAACGAAAAATATTGTTCCAAAAACAAAAATCATGATCATCAAAATCGACTTCGTTCTGGTTTCCACTCCTAGAGCAAGCACACACATACTGGACTTTGAACCCAAAAGATTATCCTTTTAAGGCCTCGTTTGGTTAGGAAAATCACATACTGGGACTTTGGAGACAAAAGATTATCCTTTCAGGCCTCGTTTGGTTAGGAAGATTAGCCATAATTAACTAAATACCTGGACTTTGCTTGATGTTCGGTATCTCTAATAACTTGTCGGGTCGATCCGCAGATATTATGTTATCATGGTTTATCTTATTTTCTAGGCATATTTTTTGTTGGATTTTTCAAGGTCTAACAAGACAATTGAGTTTCATTAGATTATTTAATTTTATCTTAACTAAGCTTATCGTGATAACCAAACGAGGCCTAAGTAGATTGGTTTAGGGTTCATGCTTGAAAAAGAAGTGGCCCTCACAAATCAACCAACAAGATTTTGACTAAAGTAAAAGTGCACAAACACAAAAATAGAAGAGGGAATAATAAGAAGATAATCACTTTTTAGATTCATTATTAGGGGACACAATTGATGGCCCCAAACCTTTTGCGTGATTGGAGGAGCATTTGTTGCAGATCATCATGTTTTCTATATTGCATTTATTTGGTTTCCCCTTGTGACATTTCTCGCTATGTAATTTTTTAGCTTATGTATACACCACTTTATGAAATAATTTATATCTACATTTATTGTCATAATTAAATCCTACAAATTATTTTTGGCTTAATCCCACTTTGCACCCTTGAGATAAATCGTTTCTTCACTTTGCACCCTCGAAACACAATATATCATGCATAATGCACCACATAAATTTTTAAAGCTAATAAAGGTAATTTAATATTTTTAGTGGTATTTAAAAATTATATTTTTTATCACAAAAAAATATTTTACGAAAAAAAAATCATTTAGCTATTTCGTTATCAAGTTATCTGAAAATCATATTTTCTTCCAAATATTTCTACCTAATATTTCCACCAATTACAATAAAAGATCTATCAACTGAATAATTTAGTGATAAAAGTTTATTTGATTTTATTTCGTAAGAAAATATAAAAAAAAAATTCAATTATCTAGGGTGATTTTTATTTTCGCCATTTGTGCGCTCAAAATTAGGTTAGAGGTTGAAGAAACTAACAATTTAATTTGTTATTTTGCACACCAGAAAAAAAAGCCCAATATAAAATGAATAAATGAATTATGCGTCTATTATTCAACTCATGGTGCATTGTGAATGATTTATTGTATTCTCAGGGTGCAAAATGCTATTATTATTTTTCAAGATGCAAAGTGCCAAAATGCTCTATTTTTTTCCCAATTACGAGTAAGTTTTACCAAGAATTAGAAAAATGTTCGAAATTCTCACTTTTCTTAAGGTAACAATTTGGAAGGTTAATCAATTTTATTTTATTTATTTATTATTATTTTTTTTTGAGAGGATTACTAGGTTATATCCTATCGTACATATATGTGTATGGCTGGTTACTTGTTTGTAAATCAAATGTAAAAGTACTTACATATAAGATGATATATAAAATTTAGAAACTTGGCTATTTTGTCTTTATTATTGTAAATCTTAAAAAATAAAAATAGTTTCACACTGCAACATATAATTTCTACAAGGTAGTTAACAATTGTTAACATGAATAGTAAATTACATATACATTTTTTGCTGCAAAACAACAAAGAGAAAAAATGAAGAACCAATTTTGTTTTATTACTTAAAAATTACGGTATTTTTTTTGTTGTCATACAAAAGAGCTCGAAGTCACAGATGTATGTGCATTGGGTAAATTTTTGCCCTGTATAATGATGACCTGCAAATTATACGAGAGATATAAAGCACACTTTATTACTGAACTTTAAAGAGTACAAGTATTTTTCTCGTTTCAAATAATATAACTTTTTTACTTTAATCATATTCCTATACAAATAAATACATATTCTGTAAGAATGACCTACTTAATTGATGGAGTAGGAGAATGCAAACTCAAATGATTCGAGTTTGAATTCTCTTGCCAACGTTTTCTGTTCGATGAGAATATCAATGACATGACTTGAATAAATTCAATGATGGCGATTGTGGTTGGAGGGTCAATTACAAAATTATGATCATGATTAATGATTAAATACTGTCATTATATATATAATCAATGAGAACATCTTGTCATTAAATTTGAGATTGAAAGAAATGTGACGAATGAACAACCCATAAGTAATAATTTACTTTAATTGCTGGAATGAGAAATTGATGGAGAAATTTGAATTGTCACTTTATTAAAAAGATAGCAATAAAACAATTATAACTTGGCAACAACCATTTTAATTGAGACTTTGAAATATTTGTTGGAGTATGTCAATATTGCTTATCATGTGTGCATGTGGTGTCTTTCTTTTGGTTATTGAATTCATCACTTTTTTTTTCGGGGAAATGAGTTTTTTAGTCCTATAAGTTTACTAATTGAGAGTTTTAGTCCGTCATATTTCAAAATTAGAATTTTAGTCATGTAAGTTATAAAAGTTGAAAATTTTGGTCCTATGACCTGCTATAACAAGTAATGTGATGGTTGGTTGAATAAGTTGGCATTTAAAATATAAAAATAAATAAATTAAAAATAAACTAGGTGATGTGGGTAATGAGTTGGATGATTTTGGAGAGAAATTTGATCCTCAATGTCAAATTTACCGAAATAATAAGGAAAATTTAACATATTAATTTATATATTTATTTATTTGTTATATTTGCAATAAAGAACCACAATAAACCATTGGATAAAATCTTCCATTATATTTTTATGAAGGAAATAAGACTAATTAATGTTTAATTAATATTTCTTAGTTTTTATTTGATAAAAGTAATAATTAAGTTCATAGTTATCTAAATATTTCATTTTTTTTTTTTATAAATCTATACTTAGGATTACAATGAAATTGAACGGACAATCAAATTCAATAAAAATACTAAAAAAAAACTTTTATGAAAACTTGTTGTAAAGTTAAATGTCATGTACAATTATAATTAGTATAAAAAATCAAATACACATTTACGAATTAACAAAAAAATAATAAAATATATTCAAAACTCTATTAAATTAAATGTACAAAAAAACATTCTAGAGCCTCCGAACATAAAATACTTTATCAAACCAATAGAAACAAATATCAATAACGAGTAATAAAATATAGTTAATTACTATTTTTATCGATTGAAAACTATGAAATATTAATTAAAAAATAGTTACTAAAAAAAATGCTTATTTCATTCACCAAATAAAAAAAATGATGGTATATTTTACTTCCCTTCAAAATTGTCCAACTCATTAGCCACATCACCTAATTTAGTTTTAATCTATTTATTTTTATACTTTAAATGCCAACTCATTCCACCAACTATACATTACCTGTTATAGCAGGTCATATGACCAAAATTCCCAACTTGTGTAACTTACATGACTAAAATTCTGATTTTAAGACATGATGGACTAAAACTCTCAACTTGTAAACTTATAGGACTAAGAAACTCATTTTGCCTTTTTTATTTTACAAGAGAAACTCGCAGACACTCGAATTGCATTGGGTAAACCTCCGTCTCGCCCAATAACTCACAAACCACACAAGAAATGTAAATTATACTAGGCTACCCATGTGCTACAAACTCAATGTAGAAAGCATTGACCAGTGATGCGAATTCGGGTCAAATAACATCGCATTCTTTGATCCATCAACTAAGTTATTTCGAGTTTTCACTATGATTATCATTCAAATTCAACTCAAACCAATGGAGGTTAAGTAAGCAGATCCATACAGAGCTGGAATCTTTTTCGCCATTACGGATCCATTAAAAAGAACACGATATGTAAACCAATAAGGACCTATCTATTTTTACGTAGTGGAATCTATACCTGCATAAAAGTCGGAAATCAGTATCAACTGGTAATGGAAATAGTATCGATCATTCGCCAAGTGAACTGTACAAGGAACTTATGTGCTCGTTTAATGTTACTCTTTTGTTTTCCTAATCTAACTCATCTTGTGAGGACACTTCTTCTTCCGGTAGTTCAAAATCATCAACCTCTTTATAATATGCTTTCTGCTGTTCAATAAAATCTATTGGCAATTCACTTTTAATCTCCGAGCCCCTTTTCTGCAAAAAAAAAAAAAAAAAAAAAAAAAAACGAGGCCATTAGGCAATAGATCTCAAACCGGAATAATATATGGCATATGATCTATTTTCCGATATGATTGAGGTCCCACATAAGGGAAAGACCGATCGTACACAATAAAACAATCTGATTCTCATATCCCAAATATTAGAGGTGCAAAAAATCAATGTAGTGAAAGCCTAGTGCTCTGATCTCAATTTTTATGCAGCTTCGTATCAAACTACAGGAACATTTGATGGATATGCATATATGTATGAAATAGAACATTGTACAAACCTTTCTGCATTTTGGAAGTGGATCGGTCCATGACTTCAAAGATTTGAATTTTCCAGCTTCATCAATATCATTCCTGAAGAGAAGTAGCAATGACAGAATATCAACAAGAGCAATTGCAATTGGAAGAAAACGAGAGGAACATACCACAAAAGCTGTTTATGCTACAAAAGAATTTTCTTCAACACTTACTTATTCGGGGTTGGTTTGAACATTTAGTTTCTAATAATAAAAAATGAGGAGCTATAGAGAAAAATTACACGCAGTCCACCACAATTCCACTTGCAACATCGTAAAAATGAAAGTAGCAACTTTAGTTTTTCTTTAAAACTGAATGCTCTAAAAACACGTAACTTCTCTTTTGAAAAACAAAAGAGAATCTATAGCAGAAAAAAGAGTCTAAATGTCTACAAGAAAGATATAAACAAACTTTAATTTATGAAACTTGAGACATCAAAAGAAAATTAGGAAAAAAGGATCAATAAGAAGAAGAATTAATCAATTTTTAGGGCAGCAACACCCAAAGAAAGAAATCAAGTACCATGTATGACATAACACCCATAAACCATTAGACGTGGCATATCATGGCGATATTACATGATCTAGAAGAGCTGTGACATAGTGAAAGGATGTCAAATCAGGAAATGTAAACCCCAATTTCCTAAAAAGAATTCTCTTAGGCGCACGTGTGTGTGTGTGTGTGTGTGTGTGTGTGTGTGTGTGTGATAGAGAGAGAGAGAGAGAGAGAGAGAGAGAGAGAGAGAGAGAGAAAAGAGAGAGAGAGAGAGAGAGAGAGAGAGAGAGAGAGAGATTTACTGTATATTTTTGGTTCTCGTCATAGGGGAACAACTACTAGAAGCCGCAAGATCATTCTTCCACTTCTCACTCCTTGTTTTTGGAGCTAGGCAAATGATTTCCTCATCAACCTCTTGAAGATGTGCTCTCGGCTGTTCAATGAAATCTAGTGGCAATTCACTACTACTTTCAATTTCTGAGCACCTCTTCTGCCAAAAATAAAAAAGAGAAGGGCTATTAGGCATAGCATCAAACCTGAATAATATATATATATATATATGATCTCTTTTGACAAAATGTTTTGTATGCTTAGTTTGACAACCTTAGTCAACAAGTCATGCTTTAGACGAACATCATCTTCTCCAAAGTAACAAAATTATTGGAGCTGACAATGATTCGACTAGACAATATCAGGAGGGACATATAAACACTAGAATTTTAAAATTTTGACGTGAAATAAGCTGCAAGAGTAATTTCGACTACCTACTGTCTACGACTCAGTTTTAGGAGGCAATAATCATTGGAACAGTCGCAAAAAATCTGATAAAGAAAGCACGGTTACAAGCCTACCAAAATACTTTAATTGCAATAGTCACTCGTATGAACCATAGTAACATCAATGATATTCCCAACAAAATATGGTGACACGACGAGGACTTGTATGCAATTAATAATCATGCATAATATTATAATTCCCTTCTAATACGATGTCTCACATAAGGGAAAAGACTGATTATACACAATAAAACAGTCTGGTTCTCATATCCCAAATGTTAAAAGTGATCTCAGTTTTATTAATGGAGTTAGTAAACTGCTAAAATGATTTCACATCCTGCTTAAAGTAAAACAATGAAAGCTGAAATGGAAACCATAGGATAACAGCTTCGAAATGTATGCCATAACCAAAGAATATGAGACACTTATTATGGCAAGGATATACACAACCTAAGGAACATAATCCTGCTTTTCCGAATGTTCAGAAATAGAACATCGTACAAACCTTTCTGTATTTTGGAAGTGGATCGGTCCATGGTTCTGAAAATTTGAAATTTCCAGCTCCATAAATATCATCCCTGAAGAGAAACAGCAATGAACGAATATCAACAAGGATAATTCCAATTGGAAGAAAACGAGAGCACATACCATGACAACTGGTTATGTACATTTCGTAAATACTTATTTGTTTGGGGTTAACTTGAACATTTAGTCTAATATTAAATTAAGATCCATAAAGAAAGATTCAATGCAGTCCACCACATTTCACATACAACATCGTAAAAACTAAAATAGCTACTTTAGTTTCTCTAAAACTGCATGCCCTAAAAACAGAGAACTTCTCTTTTGACCAACAAAAGAGAATCTATGGCAGAAAAATGGCTAAATGTTTACAATACAAATATAAATTAAATTTCAATTCATAAAACTTGAGATGTCAAACAGAAAATTTAGTAACAAGGATCTATAAGAAAAAATAATAAATTTTTAGGGCAACAACACCCAAACAAAGAAATCAAGTACCATATATGGCATGTATTCTTATGGTCTATAAGAAATTGGTGAATTTAAAGTATGCATAACACACATAAACATCTAGATTTGGCATATCATGGTGATATTACGTAGTGAAAAGGATATCAAATCAGGAAAGCATCTGTAAACTCCAATTTTCCTAAAAAGAATTATCACCATGCACTGATGGTTGAGAGAGAGAGAGAGAGAGAGAGAGAGAGAGAGAGAGAGAGAGAGAGAGAGAGAGAGAGAGAGAGAGAGAGAGAGAGAGAGAGAGAGAGAGAGAGAGAGAGAGAGAGAGAGAGAGAGAGAGAGAGAGAGAGAGAGAGAGAGAGAGAGAGAGAGAGAGAGAGAGAGAGAGAGAGAGAGAGAGAGAGAGAGAGAGAGAGAGAGAGAGAGAGAGAGAGAGAGAGAGAGAGAGAGAGAGAGTTACTGTATATTGTTGGTTCTCGTCTTAGGGGGGCAACTACTAGAAGAAGCCCCAGGATCATTCTTCCACTTCTCAGTCCTTTTCCTTGGAGGGTGGCAAACAATTGTCCCAGCAACAATATCAGAAGTTTCGAGAATTGCCTTCCCTTTCTCCTTTGCTTTTTCATAGGAGTAGTTAAAAGGGTTCAGAGGCTTCCCTTTCGCCTTTGTTCTCTCAACTAAGAAGCTAGAAGGACTGACAAATTCCTTCTCTACATCTTTTATTTTCAGAGTGGAAGATCCAGAACCCTTCAGAATACCTTTCTTCCTATCATAAGTTTTCTCAATTGAGCAGCTCAAATCACCCTCCAACATACCACTTTGTTTTCCCAATCCACAAACAGAAGATTTAAGCATTCCCTTCCCTTTCGCTGTTTTTCCGTACGTGCCATCATAAGAACCAAAAATTCCCTTGTCAGAATCTTTCATCATATCAACAGGAGCACCACAGAGACTGAGATTTGGGTCGACTTTTTGTTTTTTCCTCTTAAGCAGACTAGCACGATTCTTATCTTCATTCTGATTACTCTCCAACTTCTGAGGAAGAGATGAATTAAATGGTACAGCAATCGCCTTCCCTTTATTCTTCCTCTTCTCAACAGATGTGGGACTGCTAATAATCGTAAGGTCAACTTCTTTTCTTTTCTTGGATTTTTCAGTGATCTGTCTTTTGTTATGTGCTACATCCTTACTTCCTACACCACCTTCAGTATAACCCCATATATAAATTAATTGTTTGCAATCCATTAGCATATATTAATATACGCATGCTTTAAATTTAGAACTACAAACATGAACAAGTACCGATATCACACTTAAATTATAACTGAAACAAACTAAGCAGACTGAAGCGGATCAAATTGAGAACACGCAGGTATATTCCTATTTCTGAAACAAAATTATACGTCGAGATTCAGAATTATGTCATCTAAAAAAACCCCAAATCCGTTGAAACTTCGAAAGAACTGATCAAAATTTCCATAACACATACATTAACACAATCTTACAGAAAAGAACACTGTTCTTAACAAAACATCACGAGAAATTTTGAGTTCTGCACTCATGAATTAGCAAATAAAACTTCCAATTACAGCGACAAGATCGAGATTCAGTTCCTAGATACCAACAAAACTACTCAATTAAGCACCATATAAACACACTCAAACCCCAGTAGCCACTACATGAACGCAAAAATCGGGATTAGCACACAACACCAGTAGCCACTACATGAAAATAAAAAAATACATACATAAAAACTAAATACAAAGAGGAGCCCACGATTAAACACATGAGCGCACAGCAAAAATAAAAAAATAAAAAATGAAAAAAAATGAAAAAGGAACAGAAACCCATGAAATTAATTACCTAGGGAAGTAACCGAAGAGAGTGCACGAGGAGGGGTTCGAAATTGAACGGTTCTCGAATTCCCGGTGACGCTAATATTGGACGACCCGATACTGCTGTCGGATCTATTGGAGGATTCGGGGCGTGATTTGTGGTTGGCGGAATTTGAATTGGAATTGAAAGCCGAAATCAGGGGTTTCGAAAAGGAATTGGAATCAGAGGCGGTGGCGGCGACGAGCTTGCGGAGAATGGAGGTGGGTATCAGATTGTAGGTGTTTGTGAGGTCCGACAAGGTTTTCCTCTTCCGACTCCCCATTTTTCACTCACCCCCAAAATCAATATCAATGCCTGCTGCTGCTATACGAGTGTGTGTTAAATGTGCGCGCGTATATATATATAGATAGATGTACAAAACTGGATTGTATGTATTGGTGGGGTTAAGAGGGGTTTGAGAAGAAGGAAGAAAGAGGATTCCAGAAGAAGATTTGTAGTGTGGGATGGCGGGAAAATGGGTGAGATTGAAAAGGGGCAAAGCTGCGTGCGTGCGTGTGTGTTCACGTTGATTTTGCGCTTACTGAAAGGAAAAAGATGCTTTACTGCAAGTATGAATAAGTGGTAAATAAAACTCTTAATTCTATATCGAAAAAATTGAAAATTAGATAATAATAATAATTTTTATATATATTTTGCCTCTTTATTATCATTAAATATATATATATATATATATATATATATATATATATATATATATATATATATATATATATATATATATATATATATATATATATATATATATATATATATATATATATATATATATTTTTTACTGGTGTTCAATAAAAGAATTCCCTTTTCTTTAGATCGTTGACGGTTGATCATCGACCGTTTTATAATACAGTCAAACATCTATAAATTAATACAATTGAGACTATCAAAATCCTATTTATTTAGCGAATATTAACTTATCAATAAATTAATAATTATTAATTTATACATTAATTCGATGTACTATAGAGCCCTTTATACATTAATTAGTATAGTTTTTATACATTAATTAATAACTTATCAAAATCCTATTTTTTTTACGTATATATTATTCATTGCTCATTAGTTCAATGTACTATAGAGCCCTTTTCTAGAACGGAAACTGATCTTAAAGCAACAATAGTATTGAACAATTTTCTATTGAGTTAAGAGAAAACTATACCAAAAGTTCTAACCATATTAAGAAAAGTGAGTGACGAAATTGATGGTGATGTGAACTTCAACAACAAACAAACAATAATTAAATCATATTTTACTAAGCCTTTATAAATCTGTAAAATGTGTATTGTACTATGTAATTTAAGAATTATTTTTATGCATTATTAATTTATATATTATATGGGGTTTCTTAAAATTTTCGAAGGTGTATTATCTTATAAATTTAATGAATTATTAATTTCGCATGTTGTCCCCAAATCGTGATCGGGAAAAATTTAAGCGAAATTATTAATTTATCGGGTATTAATTTATCAACGTTCTACTGTATGTTCTGAATTTACATGTTACAAAGTTAGATTCAACAATATTTTAGAGAAGAATCAAAATAATAGATATATTGAATAACATTTGTACTTATTTGTACACACCATAAAAAATGTGTTGGCACACGGATATGGTTGAAATCCGTGTGCTTTTGTTTTGGGATGTAAATGATTTAAATTTTACATTGTAAAAGGAATTATTTAGTCCATATTTTATGATTTTGGTGTATATATAATGACTTAACTTTATTTTTTATGTACTTGTTTTCTATCAGAAAAATAGTTGCTTGTTTAATTAGCGTTCGTAAATATCACGTAGGAGTCTAATTTTTTATGATTGATATCTTTGAGCTCAAGCTAGATCTTGAAGTGTATAATTTGTGCATACAAATACCCAATGTCTTAACATCTGGACCGGTTAAATAGCGAACTGTTGTCTTGTTCGGTCTGGTGTGGTCGGTTGAACCGTAAAACCGAAACCCCACTAAAAATTAGGTTTTTTCTTTTTCTTTTTTTATGTCCAAAATGGTGCTTTTTTTTTTTTTTTTTAAAAAAAAAAAAAACAAATAAATAAAATAGCTAAAACGACGTTGTGGTACATATGTTTATTTTGTAGATTATAATTCTATAATTTTTGTAGTGATTGAGGTTATGTTGGGTGTGTATGTGTGTGCAAAAGAAAAGTAGGCTTGATTTACATTTTAATTCCAGGGAAGTTATGGGTTAATGTGACTATTGTAAAAGAAAAGTAGGATATGTTTACTATAAAATTAATATAAATGATTATAATATAAAAAGGGTAAATTACAAATACCCCTTGAGGTATGGTCAATTTACAAAAAAAGCCCTCTTGTTTGGATAATTACATTTACGCCCATCAACTATGTTTTTTTCTTACACCTCCACCCTTATGGTGTCAAATTCAACATAATCATCTAGATTTCGTGGAATGTGCTCTAGTTTGTACTCGTTTTGTGTAAAAACACAGTTTGTGATGCACCACAATCTGATATATACAAGCCAAAAAACACATATTATGATCATCTTGCTTCAAAATGTAGAGTTCGAATGGGATAAAACGGGTACAAAAGTGATAATATTCCATATAATCTCAAAGATTTCACTAAATTTGAGGAGTTGAGGGGTGGTTGTAATTATCCAAACAAGAGGGGGATTTTTGTAATTTGATCATACCTCAGGGGTAGTTGTAATTTACCCTATAAAAAATGAAAAATCCGGTTGAAATCGGTCCAACCACGACCCAATAACTTATACGGGTCAATGTCCGGTTCGACGCTCTGAACATTGCAAATACTCCATATAACCATGAAGTACAACTAGTAATTTCATTTAATATTGATATTGGCAAGAAATAAGTTTTCTTTCACATTATATGTAGCCCAAACACAAACATCAAAGTGATTCATATTTAATCGACGACTTTCGTAAGCATTATTTAGCAAGAGTATGGACCCATCTCCGTCTATGGCAGCCGTTTCGAACTTCTTGGGCTTTACCCACCCAAAATCGGCATCATTCAAATTAAATTGGGAGGTGATATTCGCGGTAGCAAAATTACGAATGTCGTTTTAAAAAATCCACTCTCTATCTTTCTTTCTCTCTCTACAATTTTAGCTTTTATATTACAAAACATTCCAAAACTCATGTTATTGTAGCCATTTGCAAAAAAAAATGAGTGCATCGAATGAGGATCGAGATACGGAATCCAATGAGGTAAAATTTGTTCGTTTTTGTTCTTTAAATCGCGAAAACGCGACCCACGACCAATTTGGACGCTGAAAAATAGGTTTCACGACTAAACTGGGTGCGAAACAGCTCGATTCACGCCCGGTTTGGGCGCGGAAAAGTACTTCCGGCGCCCGGTTTGGGCGCCCATCACAGCTATCCGCGCCCAGTTTGGGCGCGCGTGCTGAATAAGTTTAAAAAGAAAAAAAAAATCATATATATTTGTGCTACTCAAAGGACTCGTACACGAGCTCTAACTGCTGAATTTCTAACTTACCTAACCAACTAGAAATACGCGTTGCTAGCAAGACTCGAACACGGGTCTATAGTGACATAGACGAAACGCCTGACCAACTAGGCTACTGCAAGTTTGTTAACTAATACTTAATTTAAATTTAATCATTCAATTCGGTTATACTGGGCAAAAAAAAAAAATGAACCGGCCGACCGGTCCAGAACCGGCGTCTGGACCGAACGCCCCGAAGTAATTTTCCACGCCCAAAATGGGCGTGGGAAAGCAGTTTCCACGCCTAAACCAGGCGTGGAAACTGCTTTCCCACGCCCATTTTGGGCGTGGAAAATTCGAAAACCCAACACTAAAAACAGCCCCAAATCGCGATTTTCATGGGATTTTCACATGATTAACCCCAAATTCAATATATATAACTACTTTAGATGATTAATTACATTTCAAATTGACGAGATTTTCAATTTTGGGAGGATTTGTGAGAGATGTTGAGGATTTTTGTGAATTTTGGGGCTTTTGGGGATTTTGGGGTTTGGGTGGATTTGAGGATTTTTAGAGAGAGAAAGATAAGACTATTGTGAACGACATTCGTAATTTTGCTGCCGCGTAAATCATTTCACAATTAAATTTCAGCGATCCTAAATAAGATTTTCCGTTCGTTTCCCCAAATTTCGACACACTCTAATTTTACGTAAACTATAATTCGATCTCTTGTAAATATGACTGTACGTACATAAAAACAATCTGAAGCTCGGATCATCAAGGCGCCAGCCAAAAGTTTAATTTTTTTTTAGGGTTAAATACACATTTCCCCTTCATAATTGAGGTGTGTATCACTTACCCCCTTCAACTATCAAATGTAACAGTTGTCCCCTTTTACTAATTTAAATCCTCAATACAATTAATAATAATATGACAAATATATTTATACCCTTACATAAAAGTTGCTAAATACATTTAATCATAATATGTACGATGTACAATTAATATATTTATATATTTAATTAGAACTATATAAATTCCTTTTAAATTTTCAATTTTATTTTATTTAACATAAAAAAAAAATATGTTTCTAACATAAATAAAAGTGACTAATTTTTTTCTAACATCGGATCTATTTAAAAAATATCAACACTTATTAAGAATCAATGCCTAACTTTGATTAACATGGTCAAGGTTTAGGTTTTAAATCCTACCCCTCAACATTTTTTTAACTTGTTATATAATTTTTTTTAAACAGATTTATGAATTATAGTGCATCTTAAATATATCTATATATTTTTATGTACGATGTATCATAAATATTTTTTCTTTTATTTATAATTATTAATTGTTCTAGTTTTCTTAAGATAAGAGATTATCATCATATAGGAGGAGGTGATTGTAGTGGCGACGGTGGTGGAGGTGAAGTGAAAGGAGGCGGGGGAGGTGGAGATGCAGGAGGTGGTTATGGAGGTGGAGGGGGCGGTGGAGAAAATTGCGGTGGCGGTGAGGTATCCACATTCTGTTGAGACTCAACAATGAGAAGGAAGAAACCAAAGAAAAGAAAGATGACCGGAGCCAACAACGGTGAATCCATACAAATCGAGCCAAACAGTAAATTGAGTTTTCATTCAAAGACAACTTCTATACACCTGGGTTCACTTCAAAAACCTCAATCCAGCAAGAAAAAAATAATGGTGGAAAATGAGGGGATCTTTTGAGAAATTACCGATTGAAAATTCGGGTTGTGGTTTTGAAGAATCAACGAAAAGGAGTCCAGGATTTTGGTACTGTCCTTCAAATACGAGAAGGGGAGATTCTTCAATTAGGGAATTAGGTTAGAGTTAGGGCATTACATTTGGATTCTCGAAACGAAATCGACAGTGGACGCAAATAAAATTCAAGTAAAAGAAGAAGAAATGGATTTTTGGGGAGGTGACTTGAGACCGTATAGGACCTTGTTCAGACGGCACACGCGAGTAGGGCGAGACGGATCAACGAATCTGGGAGGTTGCTCACAATAGACAGTTTCAGAGAGAGTCTCATGTAAAAAGGTATTTTTCACATCGAGTTGGTGGATTGCCCAGAATCGAGAGAGAGTAATATTCAGAACTGTTCGAACAGTGGCTGGTTTGACAATTGGGCTAAAGGTCTCGTCAATGTCTATCAAGATAACGATAACCTTTATGAGAGGAATGGTGATCGAGATAAACACAAGGAATAGAGCGGGGGGGGGGGGGCTAGATTATATGGTGTAGTTGCGGTGAGGTTAGGATAACAGAGATAACCGAACACTCGAAGATGGGAGTATGTAGGTTTTGTTAGGTAAAGAGCTTCGCGAGGGGTCCGATTTTGTGTTGTTTTTGTGGGTAAGATATTGAGTAGGCGGCTGGCCATATGAAGGTCTTCGACCCAATAGGTAGGAGTAAGATGAGCTTGAAATATGAGGGATCAAATCATGTTGGTGAGAGTGCGGATCATCTGTCAAGCGTGTCCGTTTTGAGAGGAGGTGTGGGGACACGATAAAAGATTTAGGATGCCTTGTTTGGCAAAGTAGGATTGAAATTCCGTATTTTAAATTCACGGTCATTGTCACTTTGTAAGGCTTTGAGGGGATGTTGGAACTGAGTTTTTATGAGTGTATGGAAATAGACAAAAGCATCACATTTATTTCGAAGTGGGAAAGTCCACAGATAATGGGTAAATCATAAACTAACACAGGATAGCATTTGATACCCGTAAAATTAGAGACAGTAGAAGCCCATAAATTAGCATGAATAATTTCAAAAGGAGCAACAACAGTATATTTGCTGAGAAACAAAATGGTAGACGAAAATATGTGCCTAATTCACAAGCATTAATTATAGACTCCCCATGGTCTTTACTATAGGAAATAAATTTGCTAGAAAATAAACGATATATGAGGTGTTTGCAGAAATAGCCTAGATGCCGATGCGAAATTGTGCAGAAATAGCCTATGCCGATTCGGGTTGCGGTTTTGAAGAATCAACGAAAAAGAGTCCCGGATTTTGGTATTATCATTCTAATACAGGGGAGATTCTTCCATTGGGGCGGAACTAGGTTAGGGTTAGGGCATTACATTTGGATTCTCGAAACGAAATCGACATTGGACGCAAATAAAATACAAGTAAAAGAAGAAGAAATGGAATTGGGGAGGTGGATTTCTCCCTCTATTTCCATAACCCTAATTAGAATATTTGATTTTCGATCTTCTTCGTGATCCTCCAATGCTCAACAATGGAGGATGAGAAAGACAGAGAGAGATAATGGAGAAAGACTGTGATGGAGAGAGCCAAGAATGTACGGAAGAATACGCTTGAGAGTAGCCATATGTGGTTCCCTCGATCATGTTTACATAAACAGAATTGTTGCAAAAAATAGCAGATGTTGAGACGAATGAAAGTGAGGTATTGCAGTGTGCTGACAAGGCTGTGATAGCATAAGGTTAGCCACCGAGGGTCCAGTGGTCGAAGACAGCTTGCACTTGGTATCGGCCGGTGTGAGGCAAGGGTTGCAAGAAGCCATATGGCCCGTTCTAGTATCTCGTCGGCGTAGTATATATAATAATGAATGAAAATATATTTTAAGAAATTAACGAACTAAAATAAATTTAAATACTTAAGATTACTATTTCTTAAAATGTATCGATATGAATATACTCAATTAATTGGTCCAACAACAATTAAATTTTATTTATTAAATATGTACCCAACGCCAGATAATATTTTTATATTTTAAAATATTGTATTTTTTAACAGATATTTTTAGTTGTATAATTTACTTACTCTTTTAGTTATTTCTTTCAATAAAAGAAAGAAAAATTGGGTATTGGAATTTAAAATACAAATTAAATTATACTTAAGATGGTTAAATATTACAAATGATACTTTAAGGGAAAGTATTACATATAGTACACTTGACGAGTCTAACATGTATTTAACCTTTTTTTATAGAGAAACCATAAATTGTCCTTACAACCTTGAAGAAAGAAAAATTTGTGGTACAAATTATGAAAATAATCAGCTTAACCAATTAATGATATACCACCACCATGCACATAGAATTATTATTTCGAGAATCCAATAGATGTAGTTTGAATTTGTCTACGTTGTTTATTATTTTACTATTGTCCAGCTCATCAATTTTATCAGTGTTATGTTGTTTTTAATTGTGTGGAGAAATACTTATAAAAAAAATAAAAAATTGTGTGGAGAAATAAATAATTGGCTACTAGTGTCAAACAGCTACGTAAGTACCAAACAATTAATTAAAAAATCCTTGCACCAATTGACTCAATTAATTAAAAAAAATCGTTCTATTAGGGATCTTTAGCGGTTGAAGCAAGTGAATTTGCATTAATTGACTCATGTTCGAATTTCCTTACTAAGAATTTCTAAGTCGAGTTTGTCACACATAATTAGCCTAATGTTGTCAGGATAAAAAGTGAAAAATAGATTTTTATATGCATAGTGGATGTGTAAGGTGTTGACTAATTGAATTATTCAATTTTAATTAGTTCAATAAATTTTTTAGTCCAAAATATTATATGGGTTAGTTGAGAATAATATGGTGAAGAATCTTCCTAGCGACTGCGAGCTACCATGTACATCCAATTCCAAATCTAATTTGAGACTAGTTAAGAACATCATTGACTTTGTCGAATATATCATTACATAAAACCTTTTAAATTTTTAGTGAGATTAATTATTTGAAATTTAAATTTAATTTTCCTTATGCACTTTCATAGGAGCTGTAGAACGAAAATACATAGCATTTAGCTTAACTTTACTCGAATTATCATGTTGAATCGAATTATTGATTTACACTTTGAATTTATAGTGAGATAAATTATTTGATATATATAATATCTATATTTCCAATATAAACTCAACTTTTCTCTACACATTCTCCCCATATCTCCAATAAAGTATATCAAAATTGTATATTTCCTCCTTAATTCGGATTTATTTTATCACAAGAGTTACTATCTCGATTCCAAATTCTCTGTCGTTTTGGGTTGTTATTGCACACATATTAAGAAAATTAATAAATACGCATGAATTAAATTAAAAAAATTAATACAAAAATCACTAAAATACCCTTATCATTAATTAATATTTCTCAACTAATTATTTTCAATTAATTAAGAGTGATAAATAGTTAGCAAAATTGAAAAAAAGAATGCAATGAGTTCTTAAGTGATACATAATTTGGAGAAAAAAAAAATTACTCGAAAGAGAAATAAATTAGGAGGAAAGGAGTATATATCAGTAAATATGTGCAGGTATCAAATAAACCGAGAATCAATAAAGCAATACTTGAAAAGGATTTGACAAGAATCCATGTTTATTTATTACAATATTGTGGACACGTCACAATTTTCGAGCTTTTGAATTAGACCAAAGACTTTCCATCTTCGTGGTGACTAATACTTCGGTGGCGGTGGTGGAAATAGCCGCCTAGACATTGGCGGTGGCGGTGGCGGTGGTGGTGGTCGGGGAGGAGCCGGTACAAACCCTAGAGCCACTAAAGAAGGAGATGGCGGCGCTTCTTGGCGATTAAATTTACTGGATTTAGGTGGCGGCGGAGATGGCGGCTTACTTCTAAGCAATCTCGGGAAGTGATCGTCATTTTGCATCGAGAGAGTAGGCTCATGCATTAGCAAGAAACATAGGAAGAAGAAGATCATATATGTTAACACTAATTTCATATTTGCTTTTAATTTCTCAGATGGAAATATATGTGTGTATAATATGTATATATCATCATGTAAGTGGGCAGGTGACTCAAATTATATATATATATTGTGAAAATTTTAAATAATAAAATATAAAAACAGTTGAAGAGGAGACTTTGGACTCAGTCGTACGCGTTGCTCCTAAACTACCATATCTCTAGGTTTAGAGATCAGACACTCGGGATATCTATTTACTCCATTCGTGCCTATATATATACATGGGTCTTTACAAATAATCTCATCAATAATGAGTACTTATTCATAAAGAGATCCAGAAAATAAATTATTTTACTAATAAATTCACACATAGTTCAGATTTTTGTAAAAGACTAAAATAGTCCCTTATACTTTAATATGCTCCAATTTCATTCTTAATTTAATTTAACATCAATTTGACCCCAAATTTTACAAATTATGCAATTTTGACCCAAAACACATTTTTATAGACAAATTCGTCCGTCACCGCCGTTAACAGTAATATAGTATTAACTATATTACTGTTAAACACAGTAAAATTAACTATACTACAGATTAACATAGTAATATTGCTATATTAATCTCTAGCACAGTAATATTAACACAACAAAACTCATTATTATTGTGCAATAGAGTAATATTACTATGTTGACCGTTCAACAAATGTAAACATAATAAAAAGCCAAAAGAATTAATATTACTGTGAGTGACAGTAATATTACTATAACAACAGTAATATTACCGTCAACCACACTAATATTAAAATAATAGACAGTAATACTATTACGTTACTCCGTGAATAACTCAAACAAACAAAAAAATCCAAACAAAATAATAATATTGATGTGGTTGACAACAATATTACTATAACAATAGTAATATTACCGTCAACCACAGTAATATTATTGTGTTTACAATAATATTACAATAATAGACATTACTATTATTACGTTACTCCGTGAATAACTCAAACAAAACAAAAAACCCAAAAAAATAATAATATTGATGTTGTTGAAGGTAATATTATTGTGTTTACAGTTATTTTACTGTCAACGGCAATAATATAATTACGTTGATTTATCAACAAATCAAACAAAATTAAAAAAAATAACAAAGAATAAAAAATAATAATATTGGGTTAATTTACTGTCAACGGCAGAACAATTACATAAATGTATTGTCAACGGCAGTACAATTACGTAATTAATTGTCATTGACATTTGACAGTATAATTACGTTAATTTACTGTCAGTGACAGTACAATTACGGTCAACGTTTATCGGCAGACGTGTAAAAAAAAACACTAAAAAAAGTCAACGTCAGAATCCGGCGGCGGAAAAAAACAGACCAGAGAAAAAAAAATCGAAAAGTCAACGCCGGAATTCGGCGGCAAAATTTTTTTTTTTGAAAAAAAAAGTTTTTGAAAAAAAAAGTTTTTGAAAAAAAAAAGTCAAAATTAGATTTTTGTGGACAAAATTGATTAAATTGGGGTTACAATTAAGAATTGGGTATAAATGGTTAGGGGTAATATTGTCATATACATTAATGTTTCCTTTATTTATAATAAATATTAAAGGGATGGGCTTATTGGTGAAAGAGATATAGCCCATAAACCTACAATAGTAAAGATGATTGGTTGGGGACTTATGTACAAAAATCCCATATATATAATTATCCCTCCTCATTTTAAAAATAAAGAGGACTAATTACCAAGGAGATTACGCTGTTGTGAAGTTTTGTTTTAAATTTGACATACCCCCTTGGACTATATAGAATACTGGTTATACCCCTCGATTATAGCATTTAAATATACAAACCCTAGTCCACCCATTTTTTGGCCGCACCTCCTTGTTCTGCTCGGCCGCCAAATCCGCAGCCTTGAATCCCCATCAAAACAGAATAATCTACCCAGATCTTGAGGACGACGACATCTTATGTCAGTAGCTCCACCTCAAACACGTCGGCTATCCATTTCAGGTATAGACCGCAAACACGTCGTTTATCCATTTCATTATTCAATCACGGTTTTAGGAGTCAGTTCGTTAATCGACTATGTCTTAGTCGATTAATATCATAGTCGATTAGTCCACTTCGCAGGAAAACAAAATGTTAAAAATACCAATTTTTTTTAATTAAAAAAATAATAATAAAATGATAATAACAAATTAAAAAATTAAAAACAAAAAATTAATTTGAAAAAAAAAGGCAAAACAAAAATTGGAGATGGGTGTAGTGGGAAGAAGATAGTGGGATGACAATTTTGGGATAATAAAAGAAGGAAAAAGAACATGGTTTTTCTCAAGGAGTGGAATGTAAATATTATCTCCCTATGAAAAGAAGTATTGAGGGGTCACTGCCCGCATGAATATAGTTCAACTGGTTTCGGGGGTAGTAAGTTGGTGCTAGGTTCTAGGATCGAATCCTGACAGCCGCAATGTGGGAATTTCAACTCCAATGAGGCTTGGTTCCTTGTGGGCACCAACTCCGGGTTCGCTATCCTAACGTGCCGTTGAGGAGTTAACACAAACTCTAGAGCCAGTGACAAATCCAGGTATTTATTCAAGGGTTTTCGAAATTATATATAACTAGCATTTTTCCCCCGTGTGATGCACGGGAATATTTAAATAGTAAAAAAAAATTTAATCAATTTAATACATAATAAAAAATATAGTACACTAATATAGTAAAATTTAATAATATAGTATTATTCATATTTTATATAACATTAGTTTTTTTAAACCTTACATATTAAGATTTATAATCCAAATAAATAGACTAAGATTTAACAAATCGAATTTCTAGCTTTATCTCTTAAGATTTGAAATATATTGATGAAAAATAGGAGATTAATAATTACATAAGTAACAATAAGGTAGGATTCTTTACGACTTTAGTTTTAATTTTGATAATTGTTAAAAATTATAGTTAGAATTTAGAAATTAGTAGAGAAAAAATACTAAAAATAAATAATTACAAAAATACCATTAGGATTTTATAGAATTGCCCAACGTTTCTTTCTTTTATATATAAGATAAAATATATAAATAATAATTGATAAAAATAGGGGACAGAAAGTATAAAATAGTATAAACATATACATAAAAATATCTAAAAATTTTAAAATAAAAAAAATAAAAAAATAAAAAAAATAAAAAAAAAAAAGTTTGTACGCTTTGTGAGAAATTTAGGAAGATTTAAATAAAAAATTAGTGAAAAAAAATGGAAAGTATAATTTAAATTGGGCATAATCACACTTTACACCATCGAAATATACAATTTTTGCACTTTGCACCATCAAAACACAATATATGAAAAAATTCAAAATGACAAAAATAAAAGGTTTTACTCAAAAAAAAATAAAAAAATCTAAGCAATAAGATGTTTTGGAGAAAAAAATATAAATACCAAAATGTCCCAAGTAAAATGGACTGAAAATGGTAAAAAATATAGTGGAAAATGGCTCAAACAAACCCTTACATGCTTTAGCAGGGGTATTTTTGTCATATTTTGTAAAGAAATGTAACAGTAGAGGGGTTTTGTAGTTATGTGCAGTACATGGGGTATATGATACAAAGTTCATAGTACACGGGTGTTTTTGTATTTAAGACTTTAATTAATTAGTAGCATATATGGAAACAAATTATGTTGTTATTACCTGATCTTGTCGGATTAGCAGCAACTTTGGACTGGTAATTTGAGGGTGTAATATTCTCCCAAGGACTATTCTCGGAGGAATAAGGGTCCTCCTCTGAGCCCGTTAGAGGCTCGATTTTAGTCTTTGGCTTGCCCGGCCCGCATTTGGATTAATACCACTATGCAATTTGGGCGGGTCAGTTTGCGGCCAGCCCGGAGCAAAAGGCATGTTTGTTCCTTTATTTCTTGGATTATGATCATCGTATCTATCCTCCCTCGTATCTGTCGGTTTCTCTAAGGTTGTGTGGCTTTCTTTGCCGATCCTCACTACAGTCGATTCATACTCTAAAACATGGAAATAAATAATTATGTACAATTCACAATTTCAGATAATCGAACGAGCCTTTCACTTAAAATATTTGAAATGCATAGCAGTTAAATTCGAACACACGGTGCAATATTCAAAACAAAGAGCAGACCACAATAAGTACTCGGTGCACCATGGACTTGATGATCATTCTCCGTCTCTTCATCGTCATCCTCGTCATCGTTGTCGTGTTCGTGACTGATGAAGGTCGATTTAACCTCCACCAAAATTAACTTTGCCTCCTTTTTTATTGTATTGGTAAAGTGTATTGTTTTTAGGACAAAATGCACTTCACACCCTATAAATTTCCTATTTTTGCACATTCCCCCCTAAAAATTCAAAAAAGGGATACTCCCCCTTCGAAATACTATTTTGGTTGCACTTTACCCCAGAAGCCAATTTTTGGAGGGCATTGTGCAATAAATATAACATTTTAAAGGGGCAACGTGCAAAAAATTAGTATTTAACGTCCAACAAAAATAACATTTAAAGGTGTAACGTGCAACAAAAATACTCAATTCCGATGAATAATCCATCGGAGTTTTGCAATCGGGGCAATGTACAACAAGAATAACATTTTGAAGGGGGACATTCAGTTTTAAAAATTTTGAGGGGGTAAAGTGCGAAAAGTAGAAATTTACAGGGTGTGATGTGCAATTTGGCCTTGTTTTTAAATTAACAATTGAGAAATAATTAGTTATTAGTATGTAACAATATACTCAAGCAAATAATTGGCTACTAGTGTCTAACAGCTGCCTACATAAGTACCAAACAATTACTTAAAAATTCCGAGCTGGTACTAAATTGGTCATTGAAATGCTAAACCCGGTAAAATACATGGGATAATTTTTAACTATTAATGTGGTAATGACTTTCCGTCGAGTGTAGAGTCAAATAAATCAACTAAATTTAACACGAGTCACGCTATTTCCACCACGAAACAATTTCAATCCACCACCAACATTTTAATATTAACATTTTTATATTTTAAAAGTCTATTATAATATCCTTAAATTTAAACATTCTCTTTTCTCTGTTCTCTTTGAACGATGTAGACCAACATTCAACTATTTTTACCACATTCTAATTTCTTTTTACTTTCAGATTGATTTTTGTGTGGCTCACTCACTATGTATATGACTAGTAGCTGATTTTTTTACGCGAAATGACGAAATTATCTTTCAAAATGTATATATATGTAATTATGTATATATATTATATGTATTTATATTTTCTTTTTAATTTGATTGTTTAGAAATTAAAATATTATTAAAAAATTAGTAAATAAGTACATTAAAGAATTATCAAAAACTTGGTGTTCAAATTAAGTATATGTTTTTTAAGTACAAAATAAAGAAATGCATAATAATGGAATTTAAGTTTTCTTTTGATGTAAATATATACATAAATTTAAGTTTTTAATTGGTCATTAAATCATGTAAATAATTAGAGAAACAATAAAAATATTTGAACATTATCTATTCAAAATGTCTCTAACTTTTTAGAAATTGTAAAACGGCTCATAAAAGTATCCGGCAATGTGTCCTCGAATATCGGACACGAACTATGTCCGAAACGCGGAAACATTAAAATGTAAAAGTTTCCGAGCGACGTAGTATTTAACTTTAAATTAGTTCAATAAATTTTTGAGTTTATCCAAAAGTTTGTTCCCCTACAAACTTAATATTTTTGAGGTTATTTGAGAATAATTAATGTAGTGAAGAATCTTCCTAGCGACTGCAAGCTCCGTTCTACATTTAATTCCCAATCTAATTTGAGATCAAGAACGTTATTGATTTTGTGGAATATATTACTTATTTCAAGTGTCTGATGCACGGAATGGCATTTCAAATGTAATAAACCTGCGCATCTGGAATACGAAGCCAAGGTAGCAGAAGTCTACGCTGATGCTTGACCGCTTTTCACTTTTTTTTTCTGTTTTTTTTTTTTTTACACTTTTATCCCAAACATATACGGATCCAATCACGACTCTATAATAAAAATAAGAGATCTTTCTCGATCAATTCAATGGTTTAAAGTTTAAACTTTAAACACATGATATGGAAAATGAACAATTTTTTAAAATGTTAAGAGAAAAGTCATTTATAATTAGAAAGAAACAATAGGGTAACCTAAGAAACCAGAATAACATATTTGTAAAAATAATGTGTATATATATATATTTTTTTATCTCCTATTTTGCAGCAATTTTTTTTTCTAATTACTCTAACACCAAATCTCCACTAACACATTCATAGTCCATTAAATCTACATTTTTTTATTTTTATTTTTATTTGACCAGGGCGTCAAATCCATCATCATCATCATCATCAACATTATTATTATTATTATTATTATTATTATTATTATTATTATTATTATTATTATTTTATCTTCTATTTTTCGAGCCTATTTTTTCTAAAAAAAATAAAATTGCTTCATTTATTTAATGATTGTTATGGTTGTGGCCTAATGTGTTTGGGCCTATAGCCCAATAAATCATTTTAATACACACACATGTCTAAAGGAATGGCCCAAACAGAGAATAAGCCCATCAGTAGGAATGTGCTAGAAGGCTCAATCTGAGCCCTTGGATTAACTTGATCTTGGCCGTTCATTTTGGCTGACTTTCCCTCTCCCCTTGTACTCTCATTTCCCGTTTTGTGCCCTAGACAATCTCTGTTCTCCATCTTTGTCCCCTTCTGCTCCTTTCTCCTTTTGCTCCAGCAGCCATGGGCCAACCGCCGCCGTCCTCGGCCGTGTTTGTCCCAGTGGTGGTCTCTTCAACGGTTACCTTTGACTGGAGCTCCTATTTAATGCTGGGAGATGAGTGACAGAGGGTAAGACCTAGAGAAAAACCCTAATTCAAAAGCCTTACCCCCTTCTTCTGTGAGTTGGGTCTGTGGTGAGTGGGTGAGTTGCTGAGTGCATCGTTTTCTTGGTCTTACCTCTAATCTGGGTGGTTTAGGGTTTTGAGTGGGGAGAGGGATTTGTTCTCTGTTGGTGCAATCTTAGATAGTGTGTTTGTGTAAGGTCTGAGACCTTAGTGAATCTCTGGTGTGAATCAGTTTGGAAGACTGAGCTGTTTCTCTTCCAATATTTTCTATACTCATATCTGTTTATTCATCTTTTTCTGTTTGATTACTAATATCTTTTCTGAGTGTTTTTTAGTATGCTTCTTTGAGTGGAAACTCAACAGTGGTATCAAGAGCTTGGTTGCTCGAAGATCTGCTTGAAGAAGGCTTACAGAACCTAACTTGGTTCTGACAAGGTAAGTTTCCCTAAAACCCTAGTTTTTTCGTTTCCTGTTTAATTCCTGTGGAGGTTGGGAGCCCTGTGTGGCATTGAGTTGGCTCTATGTGGCGTGGAGGCCCTGTGTGGCACTACTTGACCCTGTGTGGCAGATGTGCTCATATGTGATTTATTTTTCAGCTCCCTATTTGTTTTATTTTTTCCGCAATTATTCCTACTCTTAGAGAGCCTGGACTGCCTCTACTTCAAACCTCCCTTGTCTGAACCATTTAGTGAAAGGAATCTGGGGAGGGGGGGTTGTCCAGGACTTAGGATTCCTCCATCTATAACTTTGTGTGTGTTTTTTTTGAATCTGCTTGTTCTGATCTGTGTGTAAAATTATTTGCTGATACTCTGTGTGCATCTGTGTGAATTATGAATGCATATCATGTTGCCCCTTTTGATGGGAAAGGTGATTTTTCTATATGGCAACAAAAAATGAAAGGGTCAAAAATGTTTTAAAGTTATTACTCTAAACTATGAAGATACCACATTTGTTGCTAAGAAAGCTGAATTTGATGAACTTGCATATTCCTTGATGATCTTGAATTTGAGTGATTATGTGATTAGGAAATTAGGAAAGCAAGATAATGCTAAAGCTTTATGGGATAAACTGCAAGATCTGTACACTGAAACCTCTTTGCCCTCCAAAATGTTTTTACTTGAAAAGTTTTTAGATTTAAACTGGATTTAAGTAAAGATATAGATGAGAATCTGGATATTTTTACAAATCTAGTTCAGGACATTAAATTAACTGGAGATAAAAACATTGATGATTATACTCCTATTGTGCTTTTAAATGCAATTCCTGACACTTATAGTGATGTAAAATCTGCTATTAAGTATGGTAGAGATCAGGTTACTCTTGACACTGTCATAAATGGTTTGAAAAGCAAAGAACTGGATTTAAAAACCAATAAGGGTAACAAATCTTTTGGTGATGTTAACTTTGTGAAAGGAAAGCCTAAATTCAAATTTCAAAACAAGGCCTCTTCCAGTAATAACAACCAAAAACAGTCTTTTCAAAAACCTAAAAAGGGCAAAGAGTGGAGTAAGAACAAGATCAAAGGCAGAAAATGCTATAATTGTGGTAAACCTGGTCATTATGCAAATGAGTGCACTGAACCTAAGAAAGATAAGAATAATGAACAGGCTAATGTTGTTGTTGATAATCTGGGTGATGTTTTCATGATTGGTGAGTCTGTGCATGATTGTGTTAACTCTGTGATTTCATCTCTATGTGATAATGATTGGATCTTTGATTCTGCATGAACACACCACATGACACCAAATAGACATTTATTTACATCCTATGTGGAACTAAAAAACGGCAATGTGTCTATGGCTGATAGCAGTGGTATAAATGTGGTTGGTTTAGGAACTATTATTCTTAAGTTTGAATCTGGTTTTGAACTTATGCTTAAAAATGTGAGACATGTTCCTAATTTGAGTAGTAACTTGCTTTCTGTTGTTGTACTTGAGGATAGTGGTTTGCATGGAAGTTGGGGAAATGGTTGCCAAAACATTATGAAAGATGATCAGTTTGTGTTCAAAGCTATTAGAATGCAAAATTTGTATGTGTGTTCTGCTGAACCCTTGTTGCATGTTAATTATGTTAAACATGATCATTCTAGCCTTTGGCATAAGAGGTGAGGTCACATAAGTGCTAAAGGGCTTGAGTTATTGCATAAAAACAATTATCTTGATAATGATTGTGTGTCTGATCTGCCCATATGTGACTCATGCATTTTAGGAAAACAGACTAAAGTCCAATTTCCTGTGTCTCATTTCCCTAATTCTTCTAAATGCACTGATATCCTTGAATACATACATGCTGATGTGTGGGGCCCTGCCCCAGTTCCTAGTCATGGTGGTAATAGATATTTTCTCTCTGTGGTTGATGATTTTTCCAGAAAACTGTTTGTATTCTTGCTGAAAAATAAATCTGATGTGTTTCAAAGATTTAAAGCATGGAAAGTTTTAATTGAAAATCAAACTGGAAAGAAAATTAAGACCTTGAGAACAGACAATGGAACTGAATTCTGTAATGCTGAATTTGTTGTTGTGTGTGTTGAGTCTGGCATAAAGAGGCATAAAACTGTAGCTTACACCCTTCAGCAAAATGGTGTTGCTGAGAGGATGAATAGGACATTACTTGATAGAGTTAGGTCCATGTTAGATTCATCTGGCTTATCTAAAATGTTTTGGGGTGAAGCTGTTTTAACTGCCGCATATGCGATCAATAGATCACCTTATGTGCCTCTATGTGGTGAATTACCTGAAACTAAGTGTTCTGGTATTCCTGTTAGTTTGTCTAATCTTAGAGTATTTGGTTGCTCTGCCTTTGTGCACCAGAAACATGATAAACTTGATCCCAAGTCTGTTAAATGTGTTTTTTTGGGTTATCCAGAGGGGGTTAAGGGTTATAGGTGCTGGCTTAAGGGGGAACAGGGATATAAAACTGTGATTAGTTGAAATGTGATATTCAATGAGAATGAATTTCCTTGTTTATCTGTTGTTTCTTCTGAATCTACCTCCACTGAGGTGGAGACTTCCCCTATTATTCCTGCTCAACATGAAACTGCGTTTGATTCTGATAGTGAAACCGATAACAATGTGCCTGAAAATGATATTTTTGATCAAAATGTTAATACTGATGTGATGTGCCTTATGTGGACAATCTTGGTGATCACCAACTTGCTAGGGACAGAGGTAGAAGGAACATCATTAGGCCTCATCATTTAGATGAATATCAGCTTGCTTCTTATGTGTTTCATGTTTTTGAGTCTCTGGATGGTAATGAACCTAAGTCTTATAGGGAAGCTCTTAAATCTAATGAATCTGTCTCTTGGTTAAAAGCTATGAATGAAGAAATTGAATCTTTGCATGTTAACCATACTTGGATTCTTGTGCCAAAACCTGCTGAATGTTCTTTAGTTGATTGTAAGTGGCTGTTTAAAGTAAAGCATGAATCTGATTCAATTAGATATAAGGCTAGGCTAGTGGCTAAGGGGTTCACCCAAAAAGAATGGATTGATTACACAGAAATATTTGCTCATGTTGTGAAATTTACCACTGTGAGAATAATGCTTGCTCTAATTGCTCAATTTGATTGGGAATTAAAACAAATGGATGTGAAAACTGCATTTCTCCATGGTGAATTAGATAAGCAAATATACATGAAACAGCCTGAAGGTTTTCTTGATAAGAAACATCCTGATTATGTGTGTTTATTGAAAAAATCCTTGTATGGTCTTAAGCAGTCCCCTAGACAGTGGAATAAGAGATTTGATGCATGCATGAAGTCCTTGAAATTTTTGAGAAGTTCTTATGATCCATGCTTGTATTTCAAACATTCTGCCCAAATTCCTGTTTTCTTGCTCCTCTATGTGGATGATATGCTTTTGACTAGTCCTTGTATTAAAACAATCAATTATGTCATTAAATGTCTTAGTGATGAATTTGACATGAAATTGCTTGGTAATGCTAAAAGGATACTTGGCATGGATATAATCAGAGATAGAAAAAGTTGTTCATTGTTTCTGAATCAATCTTCTTACACTGAAAAAATCCTTGAGAAATTTTCTATGCAATCTGCAAAACCTGTATATGTTCCTCTTGCTGCTCACTTTATGCTAAGTAAGGAACAGTCTCCCAAGACAGAACCTGAAATGTCTGAAATGAAGAATGTGCCTTATGCTAATGCTATAGGGTCTGTTATGTATTTAATGGTCAGCACCAGACCAGATATTGCTTATTTTGTGAGTTATCTGAGTAGATACATGTCTAATCCACGTTTGCCTCATTGGGAGGCTCTTAAGTGGTTGCTTAGATATTTAAAAGGATCTGTTAAACTTGGTTTGCTGTTTTCTAAGTGTAAAACTGAAAGTGAACTCTGTGGGTATGTGGATTCTAATTTTGCCAATTGTAGGGATAGCAGAAAATCCTCCACGTCTTATGTGTTTACTTTAAATGGTTCATGTGTAAGCTGGAAATCTCAGCTTCAAAGCATTGTTGCTCTGTCTACTACTGAGGCAGAGTATGTAGCTACAACTGAAGCTTTCAAATATGCTATCTGGCTGAAAGGTCTTTTGCTTGAAATTGGTTTCTTCATGAACAAAGTGGTAGTTTTTTCTGACAGTCAATCTGGAATTCAATTGTGCAAAAACCCTGTCTTCCATGATAGAACTAAACATATTGAGATCAAATTTCATTTTATTAGGAAAATTGTGGAAGAAGGGATTATTGATCTTGAAAAAATCCCCTCAGAGTTCAACCCTGCTGATATGGGTACTAAGTGCTTACCAGTTGAGAAATTTCGTTCTTGTTTGAAAAACTTGAACCTAATTTCACAAGATTAAACTGCTGTGTGCTTTTGTTACAGTCTGTGTGACTGATTTTTGTTTGTGCTGTCTGTGTGACTGCTTATGTGCATGTTTTTCTTTGTGAACTGCAATGTGTTTGTTTGTGTGACATTTTTTCTGACTTTCTGCGTGAAATCAGAAAGATATACTAGTACTACTTTGTGTTTTACATGTATATCAAAAACAGCAATGATGACTTCCAATAAACCATAAAATTCACTAATGATACACTTTGGTCCAAGGTGGAGATTTGTTATGGTTGTGGCCCAATGTGTTTGGGCCTATAGCCCAATAAATCATTTTAATACACACACACATGTCTAAAGGAATGGCCCAAACAGAGAATAAGCCCATCAGTAGGAATGTGCTAGAAGGCTCAATCTGAGCCCTTGGATTAACTTGATCTTGGCCGTTCATTTTGGCTGACTTTCCCTCTCCCCTTGTACTCTCATTTCCCATTTTGTGCCCTAAACAATCTCTGTTCTCCCTCTTTGTCCCCTTCTGCTCCTTTCTCCTTTTGCTCCAGCAGTCATGGGCCAACCGCCGCCGTCCTCGGCCGTGTTTGTCCCAGTGGTGGTCCCTTCAACGATTACCTTTGACTGGAGCTCCTATTTAATGCTGGGAGATGAGTGGCAGAGGGTAAGACCTAGAGAAAAACCCTAATTCAAAAGCCTTACCCCCTTCTTCTGTGAGTTGGGTCTGTGGTGAGTGGGTGAGTTGCTGAGTGCATCGTTTTCTTGGTCTTACCTCTAATCTGGGTGGTTTAGGGTTTTGAGTGGGGAGAGGGATTTGTTCTCTGTTGGTGCAATCTTAGACAGTGTGTGTGTGTGTAAGGTCTGAGACCTTAGTGAATCTCTGGTGTGAATCAGTTTGGAAGACTGAGATGTTTCTCTTCCAACCTTTTCTATACTCATATCTGTTTATTCGTCTTTTTCTGTTTGATTACTAATATCTTTTCTGAGTGTTTTTCTGTAAGCTTCTTTGAGTGGAAACTCAACAATGATCAATTGCATATTATGAAAATTAAGATTTTATAGTTTTTTGTTTATTTTGAATGAGTTTGTATTATTAAATTTGTATGAATATTGATGTTGTTATCGGATATCATTAATAATTTTTTATTGTAATTTTTATTATCATGTATTAAAACTCATCGCTTTCATTTGAAAAGCTCCCGTGCATGGCACGGGGAAAAATGCTAGTACATACAAAAGTAAGAACCGCGAGGGCAACTTAAGAAACCCTTTGGGTGAAATAAGAAGAAAAAATAAAATTCGCGTTTCACCATATATAACAATTATATATGTATATATAAATAAATAAAATAAAAAAATAATAAGTTTGTTTTGGAAACTCACGGCTGTCCAGTTGCACACCCTTGACCATGGCTAGATTCGCCACTGCCTAGAGCCATTAACGAAGGGAAATAGGAGATGGCGGCGCTATTTGTATTGCAGATTGGCCGGCTTTTGGTGCTGGCGGCGATGGCGGCAAACCTCTAAGCATTGTATTGTACCTCGGAAGGTAATCATTTTGCATCGGGAGAGTAGGCTCATGCATTAGCAAGAAACAGAGGAAGAAGAAGATCATATATGTTAACATTAGTAATAATGCTTTCATATTTAATTTATTTTAATTTCTCAGATTGAAATTTATATATATGTAACAGGCAAAATTATCAATTTTTTAGGTGCTTATATATGTATATATATATACAACTCATGTGGGTGGCTGTGACTAAATTGCGAAATTTCTAAGGACTGAATTTTAAGACCGTTGAACGGGAGACTTTGGACTCAGTGGACTCAGTCGTACGCGTTGCTCCTAAACTACAATTTATTTCTAGTTTTGGACTTTTAGTTAAGAGAAATAAAAGGGATTTGATTTATGAAATTATATTAGTGTGTTGTTGAATGCATTTATTATTCATGTGGTGAAAATACCCAACCTAAGTTGTTGCTTACTGATGTAATTAAAGCTCTGCAATAAGTGTTTTAAGTTGTATGTATAAGCTTCTATGTGTTGTGGAATGCATCTACTAATATTGAAAGAATTCAAAACCACTGAATTCGTGTAAATTAATATATGAAATACAAATACAGAGATACATATATGATATGATAAATACTTGTGTAAAAAAATGTTTTGCAGCGGAAATTAAACAACACAAGTTTTAAATTATTATATATAAGTATATAAGTTATAAATGTATTTTCTACAGATATTTTTTTTTATTAAAATAGTATTCAAAGAATACACAAAGGGAAATAAAAGATCTTCCCTCTTATGAAGGTGGTGTGAAGATGTTCCAACACCCAAAATTATCTACTCTTAACTCTCTTTAGAAATGCGTAAGTAAATGAATTGAAGACTTTTCCATATTCTAGAAAAAAAATATATACGAGAGCTCCTTGCCCTTCACAAAAAAGAACGCACTAGACAAGATAATAGGTTAGGGGGTTAAGGATTAATTAAGCATAAGCTAAAAAAAATGGGTTCATTTTATATACAACCCTAGGTGCCTAATAAACTTGGAAAAAATTCAAGCAAAAATCATCCTTATGGATATCCTCTGGAGAGGGGAAAGTACTATACTGCCCTTATATGTACTTTTCGCCCAAACTGCATTCAGTATTTCAGGTCTTGCATTTTGCACTTTTGCTGATTTGGTTATTTATTTATTTATTTTACATAAACCTGTTTGTTTATTTTGTTATTTATTATATATTTTTTTATTAATTTTTTAAATTATTTATTTATTCTTTTTCAACTCGATATGTTTACTGTATTGAAAAGGATACATGTAACTCTAGTAAAATATAGTCATTTATAGTAATGTTATTTATTTTTACCCCAATTTTTTAGTCGACCAATTATGTACAAAATACGAATATCAACGTTTATACAAAAAAATTCATAAACACCGACAACAAAAATTCACAGTTTAAATATTTATATTATAAATCAACTCATAACCAACAAATACAAGTCAAAATACGCAATTACATGCATATATTACGACATGTTATTATACGTTACTAGTAATATGTAGTAATGTACACAGTAACTTGAAGCACATGTCAAAATCATCAAATTTGTGTACAACTTCAACCAAATCTTTGAAACCTTAAATGAGAGGATCAATGGCTTTCATTCTGCTGCAGTGGCAAAATCAAAACGAAAAAAGTATTTTAGTGCAAATTAACAAAAAATAAAGAAACATCAAAACACTAAAAAATCGACAAACAATGAGAGAGAGAGAGAGAGAGAGACGTCATAGCAGCAAAATGCTACGAATTTTAATCCAAACAGCCAATCATGACTTCTACCAATACCCTAGCCGCCGCTAGCCACCCAAGGTTCCACGCTTGCAATGAAAAAATCTATATAAATAAATTTGACAGTAAAAAAATTGATCAAAATTGCCACCAAAATATAGATCTCAACGAGAGGGATCCAACGAGGGATATCCCGTCAAATTCCGACTGGCCGAACACAACTCACACCTCTGGCGAGACCTACCGTCCTCGAAATACGCACCGACTGTAAAACAATTGCAGAAACAGAAAGAGCTCCAAACTGTATGAAATCACCACCAAAAGAAAGAACTCAACGAGAGGAATCTAAAGGTAGTTAACCCATTTTATTTTTTTTGAAAAAAACGATTTTTGAGATTTTTGCCAGTAAAATTTAATCTGCCTCCAAAGATAGGGATCACCATGGGGCAGGCACGGGGCAGATTCTTTGAAATTCGGCACTCAATATCCGGTTCGATTCTCAAAATATTGCAAATGCCCCATAACCATGAAGTACAACTAGTAATATCATTAATATTCGTGTTGATAAGAAAGAAGTTTTGAAAAGATTTCTTTTCACATTATTTTCTTGAAATATTGTGAAAAGTGACGACTTTAGTATCTTTTTAGCAAGAGTAGTCATACAAATACCGCCTATATACCAACAATATGATCGATATGCACACTGATATGGACCCGTCTCTATCTCCGGCAGCCGTTTCAAACTTCTGGGCTCCGGCCACCCTAAACAAGATTTTTCCGTTCATTTCTCCGAATTTCGACAGTCACTCTGAGTTTAGCTAAAGTAAAATTCGATCTCTCATAAATATTCAAATAGTCTTGTCATGGATGCAGTAAAAAATTATATATATACTATATTAAAATTAATTAATACAGTTATTCATTTACAAGAATAATAGTGTAGGAAAAGATTAACAATATTATAGATTATCAATCAATATCCCTAGATTGTTAATAGAAAATGTTTATTTTCCATAATAACGACGTCATTATTTGAAGAAAAAAAAACTAGTGTCGACGGACAAAATTTAACACAAATAAAATGGTTAAATACACTTTGCACCCCTAAAGTATAGCTTGTGTAACACTTACCTCCTTAAAGTATCATTTGTAACACTTACCCCCTCAACATTAATTAATTTATATTTCAAAAATTAAAACATAATAATCATAACAATCTAATAATAATTGGATCATAAAAAAATAAAAAGTAACTAAAATTAAATTATTGAAAAAAAATTAAAAAGTAAAATATATTGTATAATAATGAATGAAAATATATTTTAAGAAATTAATGAACTAAAATACTTAAGATTACTATTAGTTATGTATTGATTTCTTAAAATTTATTAATATGAATATATTCGATTAATCGGTCCAACAACAATTAGATGTTGTTTATTAAGTATGTACCCAACGCGTGATATTTTTTAAATTTTTAAATATTGCATTTTTTTTAAAAGATATTTTCAGTTGTATAATTACATTAATTTATTTAATTGTTTCTTTCAATAAAAGAAGAAAATTTTAAAGTATTAGAATTCAAAATATAAATTAAATTGTACTTGAAGGGATAAATGTTACAAATAATAGTTTAGAGAGTAAGTATTACAGAAAATATACTTTTGGAATATAAATTGTATTGAAACCTAAATAAAATGAGTCAAAACTAATGTTTGACAAATTTACACATTTCATTTTCATAAAGTCAACCGTGTGTACGTACATAAAAAAAAAAATCTGAAGCTCGCATCATCAGAACCACGCGTTAGCCAGCTCGACCTAGCGACCGTTGGCAAGGGGATTCGAACTTGGGTCAATTGACCCAAGCTCTCTTGCTCCAACCGCTAGGCCACCCTTGCGGGTAAAGTTCAAAATATTTATTTATATGCATAGTGGATGCAAGGTACGGGCTATATTCACTAATTAAATAATTAAATTTTATTTTCTGTAATTTTATGCATATTAGATTAAGTTTATTCTTAAATTCTCTAATAAAATATTATTTGGGTTATTTGAGAATAATATGTAGTCAAGAATCCTCCGAGCTCCACCTAATTCCAATAGGCATTATTGATTAATCTTGAATGAACATTTTATCTAAAAGTTTAATTTTTCTAATAAAGTAAATTATTTGGTTTTTTTATATATCTAATATGCATGCAGACGTGTTATAAATTATAGTTGAAAGCCTTGCATATATGTGGAATCTTTCAAATGGATGACGGTATTATAACTCGAACACAATACCAGTCATTTAGCATGACGAGTACGGCTTATTTAATGATACACCCAATGAAATACAATACATAGGATCAGGTGAATATTAACTGTTCATCTGTGCATAATCACGTACAACTATGTGTATGTGTGATTAGTGAGAAGTTATTTAACATCATCGACGATTGAAACTCACCCGATATATATAACTCAGTGTACCCTCTAAACCCTTGACAAGTACCGTGTTGAATTGAATCATATTCGGACGTAAATTGGATTTTATCTAATAATTTTATATCAATTTGTGTAGATATCAATTAACCGAGAATATAATCAATCAAAGCAATACTCGAAATAAAAGCATACGACACGATCGAAGCCATGTTTTATTTATGACACGGTACAGTGTTGCCAAATCATGAGTGCAATTCAGGAGGCACCAACCATTCTTCGACCTTCAATTTGACTAACTAATACGACGGTGGTGGTGGTGGCGGTGGTAGTGGAGGAGGTGGCGGCCCAAACGGAGGAGATGGTGGCGCCTCTTGGCGGTTAAACTTACTGGGTTTCGGCGGCGGTGGCGACGGCTGCTTACCTCTAAGACTTCTATCGTATCTAGGATTGTGATTTTGCATAGAAGAGAGACTCAGAGTTGGATCATGCATTAGCAAGAAACAGAGGAAGAAGATATATGTTAATATTAATGCTTTCATATTTAATTTAATTACTCCTATGGAAATTTAATTTAATTTAATTTGTATCCACATTCATCTATATATATTACCAATTTTTAGAGTTTATTATTATTATTGGGGTTATCTAGTTTTCTTTGCGGGTAGGTGATTGTGAAAGTAACACGAGTCTTTGGACTCGGTCGTAACGCGTTGCTCCTAAACTAACAACTCTAGCTTTATTTAAATAAAATTAAATATTTTAGTGAAAACTAAATTATATTATAATTGGACCATGGAAAGTACAATAAATAATATATTTTTTTGTAATGAAAGATCAGAAACTAATTATAGAGGTTCATTGTATAAATTTACACTTTCATAAATCATATTAGATTAATCATGTGTGAGTGTGACAAACTTTACTAGCGACCGTTAATTCAAACTTGTGTCAATTCACACAAACTCACTTGCTCGAGCCGATATATAGGTCATTCCATGCAATCATTCAAAGGCACAATTTAGTATTTACTGCTATTCTAATAAAATAGACATGTACAAAGTCAAACATTTGGTATAAATAACTTTTACCTTTTTATCAACCTTGATTTTTCACCAACTGAAAAAAAAAAGGAAAAAAAAAAGAAGAAAAAGCTGATAAAAATATATTATGACCTTACTAAATATTTACAAAAAAAAAAGAATAATAATAATAATAATAATAATAATAATAATAAATAATAATAATAATAATAATAATAATAATAATAATAATAATAATAATAATAATAATAATAATAATAATAATAATAATAATAATAATAATAATAATAATAATAATAATAATAATAATAATAATAATAATAATAATAATAATAATAATAATAATAATAATAATAATAATAATAATAATAATAATAATAATAATAATAATAATAATAATAATAATAATAATAATAATAATAATAATAATAATAATAATAATAATAATAATAATAATAATAATAATAATAATAATAATAATAATAATAATAATAATAATAATAATAATAATAATAATAATAATAATAATAATAATAATAATAATAATAATAATAATAATAATAATAATAATAAGGGATAATTAGCTGGAACCCCTTATTTGGAACTTATATGGCTGGGGATCCATTTTGTTAGTTGATTATAGCTATAGGTCCCTTGACCAATAAATTTAATATAAATTAAATTAAATTATTTTTCTATTGACATTAATACCCTTAATTATTATTTATATTAATTTAGTTAGTTATTGAATATATGAATAAAATCCCACATTTCACTCTCTCATTTAACTCCCCTCTCTCTCTCCTCTCCCTCACGTCTCCCCCTCCCTTTCTTTTCTTTTCTCTAACTCCTCTCTCTCCTCTCAATCACGTCTATCTCTCTCCTTTTTTTATTTTTTTATTTTTTAATTTTCTATTTTATAACAACAAAAATAAATAGCAAAATTGCAAAATTGCAAAATACAATTAGCAACATACAAACTGCAATTTATAACAGCAAAAATAAATAGCAAAATAAATATAATACGGAATCACCTACCATACGTCAAAAATATTTGTTTACAAATGTATTTTCACAACAACACAATATGGAACTAATGATAATTTACTCAAACATCAGAGGTTCAAGTTTATTCTTCCTCGAACAATATAGATATTTTTAAAATATAAAATATGAAATAAAAGATGATATGACAAACCAACAAACCATTTTTATTTAGGAATAAAGCAGTACATTAAATACAAAAGCTTGTAAGATACAAATCAATAGATACAAGCAGTGTTGCAATATAGTCTATAAACAAACTACAATCTATCATAACTGATTATGGCTGGGTTGATGTCATAACGGACATAGTCTCGACGTCCGACTGAATTCACAACTTCCAAACGTAATTGGGGATCTTCTAGAAACATGATCGTGTCAGTAGCATCAACCTCTAATGAATCTCTTGTTTGTTTTCTTCTGGCCTATAGTTGCAGCGACGATAAAATACGAGTTCAACCAAAAAGACTTCCAATTAAAATATGCACAAATTTGGATCAATGCATATTACAATATCAAAACGCATCATAGAATCCCGATAGAGACATACAATGTTCGAAGTTGCAACAACGAGATGCAAAAAAATACAATTACTCGCAATATGCAATACATTATGAAACGGGAAAATACAAAAGAAAAAAAAAGCCACACACGCATTAACTTTAATATGAGTTTAGGAAGAGAACCAAAAAATATGTGAAACCTTTCATAGTTATTCCTAAAGAAGAAAAAAAAACTAATATTAATTTGCAATAACGAGCTGCAAATTAAAATATGCAGAACTGCAAAAGTGAAAATGAAAACCGTCTAAAGGGACAACATCAACAAACTTCAAGTTGCAGACAGCAACATAAAAAATATAAACTTCAACAACATCAACAAAATAGTGGCAACAACAACCAAATAATAGTATGCGGCAAATAACTATATCCAAATGCAATTGTCAACAACAAACTGCAAAATGCAAACGATCAATGATAATAAGTTATTTTCAACAAGTATTTTGTTATGATAGATGAAACCATTTGTTAAGACACCAAACTGCAAATATTACAGTAAAATGCAACTTATACTATGATAACAACAAAATTGAATTGAAATATAATATAATAGCAAAATACGCATCATATAAGCAAAACCCAAAATAAACAGCAAAGTGCAAAATATACAAAAAACAGTAAAATCAAGGGCAATACCCAAAATAAACAGCAAAGTGCCAAAGTGCCAATTGTAATTTCAAATAAACAACAAAGTGCCAAAGTGCCAATTGTAATTTCAAATAGCAATACACAGATTCAAAATTGCAACAAAACTACCAACAATACAATAGGTTTGCAAAAATTGACATGGCACCAAAAGTTAATGAAATATACAAAATACAATATACAATACAACAGCAAGTGCAAAACACATAATAAACATCAAAGTGCAAAATAGACATAAAAACAGCAAAATAAAAAACAAACAAAAAAATATTCTTTGCAGAAAACAAAGTTATTACCTGAGGTCGTAGGCTCCAAATCTCTGTCTTTGAATTCATTCATAAAAACACCCATTGTATTTCGTCAATGAATCGCGATTTAAAAAAAATACAAAAAAATGAAATATATAGCAAATTACCTGTACGTTTCCGATTTTGCGCCATCTTCTCGGATTCAAAACCTACATCAATCTCAGCAATAAGGTGCTATGATTACAGAGTTTAGGTTGAACGAAATGGAGGAGAGTTTTTGCATGTTTCAATTTGACGAGATTTGCAGATCTTTCTCTTCCGTGGCAGTTTGCAGAATTACAGCTCTCCGTCGATCTGAGAAGTAGGCCTATTGGGTAAATTGAAAGAGAACGAGAAGTGAGTAAATTGAAAGAGAGCGAGGCAGTTTCTCCCTTCGATGGCGGTGTGAAGATATACAACAATTTTTGTCGATTTGAGAATTAGGGCTATTGGATAAATTAAAAGAAATGAGAGGTAAAATTTTGCAGTTTCAATCTCACGAGATTTCTTTGCCTCTTTTTTAGCTAAAAAATCTGATTTGGTGAATAATTATTTTTAAAAGAAATTTTCCTATTTTATTGCAAGGGGCAAATCAGCCAAAAGAATTAATAGGGGGGTTTAGAAAAATAGGACTTATGACTTGGACTAGGACCTATACAATCTTAGAGTTGAGGGTTTATAAAAAATTACCCATAATAATAATAATAATAATAATAATAATAATAATAATAATAATAATAATAATAATAATAATAATAATAATAATAATAATAATAATAATAATAATAATAATAATAATAATAATAATAATAATAATAATAATAATAATAATAATAATAATAATAATAATAATAATAATAATAATAATAATAATAATAATAATAATAATAATAATAATAATAATAATAATAATAATAATAATAATAATAATAATAATAATAATAATAATAATAATAATAATAATAATAATAATAATAATAATAATAATAATAATAATAATAATAATAATAATAATAATAATAATAATAATAATAATAATAATAATAAGATGGAAAATAGATGTTTTTTACCTTTGAAAAAATTTAAAAAAAATCTCAATAAATGTTTCTTGATTTTAGTAAACATAAACATTGATAGACCAATATGGGCATAATTGAAAAATATATAACTAAAGCAGTATTGAATTATGAAATAAAAAATATAAAAAATATTTTTTTTCTTTAAAGCCACATATATTATGGAACGAAAAAAGCATATAACTTCACAAATGCGTTTTGTGTTACTTGTGTACATGCACCAAGTGGTCATTCGAAAAAAGTCAGCAGTAGGAAGACTTGAACATCCATAGTAAATACTAAATATAGTAAACGATCGATGTATTTCCGACGATGATTATTTTATTTTTTTGTAATATAGACCAATATCTGTTTTCATATGAGAAAAAATCAGTTCATGCATGTTGAAACTTGACAACTGTAATTAATATATCATAATTATAAACTACTAGCTAGTAATTCTAGTTGACATATATTGTATTATCTAAGACAAGAACATGTGCATGCATATGATTAATTATTTTGATGATTGATTACTAGAAGTCAAACTAATCATGTATGATGAACAGGGAAACCATGAAGGAATACAGAATCGAGCTCAAGAAACTCGCGCTACGAGTCCTCGAAACGATGGACGAAAACCTAGGCCTCCCGAAAGGGTACCTCAACAAGGCCTTCAACGGTGGACACAAGACTCTGAGAATGCAGCTTTTTTCGGGACAAAAGTGAGCCACTACCCACCCTGCCCCCATCCGGAGAAGGTGACCGGGCTTCGGGCCCACACGGATGCAGGTGGGGTCATCCTCCTCTTCCAAGATGACGAGGTCAACGGCCTCCAGATCTTGAAAGACGGAGCGTGGATCGATGTGCAGCCCATGAGAAATGCTGTGGTCATCAACACAAGTGATCAGATCGAGGTTTTGAGCAACGGGAGGTACAAGAGCGTTTGGCACCGGGTCTTGGCCCGGCCCGATGGGAATAGGAGGTCAATTGCTTCGTTCTATAATCCGTCTTACAAGGCCGTGATAGCACCTTCACCTGAGCTGCTGGCGGCTGAGGCCACCGCTGCGGCGGTGATGGAGGAGGAGGAGGTGGTGAAGGATTCATCATCATCATCAGGTGCTAAGTATCCGAAGTTTGTGTTCGAGGATTACATGAATGTTTACGCCGAGCAGAAGTTCTTGCCTAAAGAACCGAGGTTTCTGGCTCTCAAAGCAATCTAGGATTTTAATTAATATATGGTGTTTTATTTTATTATTATTATTATTATGAACTATGTGTAAGATGTCCTTAAAGCAAAATGCTTTTGTTGTCACTCTTCTGCTGCATGTGTGTATGTAATGTAATGTGTTTATGTTGTTTTTCTATATATTTTCCTGGATGATTAAATACAATGGGTATATATATATATATATATATATATATATATATATATATATATATATATATATATATATATATATATATATATATATATATATAATACCAATTGAAAGACTTTTATTTATTTTATGCGGAAAACCTTAATCACAGAATCTTGAAATTAAATTCATCTTAAGAATATAATCACGTAATAGAGATTATCGACATACCGTTCGCCATGGATTCACCGATAGAGATGATGAACAACGATGATAGTAATCTACAAGCCGAGCCTAGCCAGGCCTCCTTCGAATCTCCTTGAGAACTTTATTCGTAGCACACCTTCTTCTCTCTATCTCTCTAATATCACAACTCACGAATATTTCTGTAAGTGATGGAATTCTCAATTGTGTCTGATGGTTGAGGAGAAGAGTTGTGGATTTCTTTTATAGACGAGAGAAGAGGGCCACGATTCTTTGTAACGGCAGAAGACAAATCCCACCCATCATGGTATTTTATTGTCTTATTACGTTACAAAGTAAATACCATAAATCACCTTAATACCATAATTTGAATTACCCACAATTTAATTAATTGAAAATAAAGATTAGTGGACCACAAAATAAAACGTTAAAAAAACGTAAACTAACATTCTCCCACTTGGTCCACTGAATCGATTAAGAAAAATAAGTTTAAGAAAATATTTCACTCGGTGGGTTCTTCATACAAAACATTTGACACGTGATCACGATTTTAAAAGAAAATTAAGGTGATTACCATAATAGGTAAATAGAGTACTTTAATACTAGAACTAGTTTGAGTTATTAATGTGAATCATAGCGGTTATATGATTCATTCATCATATTCCCTTCTATGTATTACGCCACTAATAACCCTTACTATTCTAATCCATAATAGCCCCTTTAATTTTGTCTTGTTAGGACAAACCCTGTTAAATCCAAATATAATATGTGCACACATAATTGGAAACAGGAAAACAGAAACATTTCATAAATTAAGTGTCAATTACATAATCATAACTCATCAAATCATGGATTGCTCAAAAGACCCATTCTAATAACATGTTCATCATATGTCTTTACAGGCAATCCCTTGGTTAATTGATCAGCAACCATAAGAGTTGTACTTAAATTTTCTATTGACACTTGTTGTTTCTGGACTCTTTCTTTAACAACCAAGTACTTAAGATCCATGTGCTTGGATCCACTTGAATATTTTCCATTCTTAGAGAAGAAAACGGCTGCGGTGTTATCACAATATATCTTCAAAGGCTTAGCAATTGAGTCAACAGCTTTAAACCCTAAGATAAAATTTCGCAACCATAGTGCATGACTCGAGGCCTCAAAACATGCTACAAACTCAGCCTCCATTGTGGAAGAAGCAATAATACTTTGCTTTACACTCTTCCAAGAGATTGCTCCACCAGCTAGTAGAAATACAAAGCCCGATGTGGACTTTCTACTATCTACACAACCAGCAAAATCAAAGTCTGAATAACCAATAACCTCCAATTGGTCCGATCTCCTATAAGTAAGCATGTAATCCTTTGTTCCTTGAAGATACCTCATAACCTTCTTTGTTGTTTTCCAATGATCTATTCCCGGATTACTTTGATATCTACCAAGTACTCCCACTGCATAACTAATATCTGGTCTAGTACAAGTCTGTGCATACATCAGACTTCCAACTGCTGATGCATATGGAATCAACTTCATTTTCTCCCTTTCCAAATCATTCTTTGGACATTGCTTTTCAGTTAATTTATCACCTTTCGTGATAGGGGCATTAATGGCTGAACAAAACTGCATATTAAATTTTTCAAGAACTCGATTGATATATCCTTTCTGAGACAAGCCTAACAATCCTCGAGATCGATCTCTAAAGATCTCTATCCCAATAACATAATTTGCCTCACCCATATCAACCATCTTAAAATTCTTGGAAAGATAATTCTTAGTTTCGTGAAGCAAACCAAGATCACTACTTGCTAGTAAAATATCATCCACATACAAGACTAAAAAGATAAACTTGCTCCCACTGACCTTTAGATATATACACTGGTCAACAGTGTTTTCCTTAAATCCAAAGGAAGTAATGGTATCATTGAATTTTATATACCATTGTCTAGAAGCTTGTTTAAGTCCATATATGGATTTCTTTAATTTACAAGCCAAGTGTTCCTTTCCTTGTTTTGCAAATCCTTCAGGCTGGTCCATATAGATATATTCATCTAAATCCCCATTCAGAAAAGCGGTTTTCACGTCCATTTGGTGCAACTCCAAATCATAATGAGCTACAAGAGCCATAACGATTCTAAGAGAGTCTTTCTTAGATACTGGAGAGAAAGTTTCTCTATAATCAATGCCTTCCTTTTGAGTGAAACCTTTGGCTACTAGTCTAGCTTAAATCTTTCGATATTGCCTTTAGAGTCACGTTTGGTCTTAAAGACCCATCTACAACCGACTTTCTTACTGTTCTTAGGCAATTCGACAAGATCCCAGACACCGTTATAGTCCATTGATTTCAACTCTTCATTCATAGCATCAATCCATTTATTAGAATCTTTACTTTTCATGGCTTGTGAATATGAAACTGGATCATTTTGAATACCAATATCAAAATCAGATTCTTGTAGATACACCACAAAATCATCGGATATGGCAGATTTTCTTTCCCTTTGAGATTTCCTCAAAGCTACCGGTTGTGGTGGTTCTACAGTATTGCCAATAATAACATCTTCATGAAGTGGTGAATGGAGTGGCGAATCATTTGTTTCAACCTGCTGTATAGGTTGAAGAGTAACTTCATCTTGAGGGAAATAAGATGGTAAAATATCCACCCTAATTTCCTCAAGTTCTACCTTTCTTGATTCAAGACTTCCACTAACTTCACCATTCTCTAAGAATTTGGCGTTTCTAGTTTCAACTATCCTCGTAGTATGGTTAGGACAATAAAATATGTACCCTTTTGACTTTAGTGGATAACCAATAAAATATCCAGAAATTATTCTAGGGTCCAATTTCTTTTCATTTGGATTGTATATTCTAGCCTCTGCTGGACAACCCCAACCATGTAAATGTCTTAAACTAGGTTTCCTACCAGTCCACAACTCGTAGGGAGTTGTCGGGACTGCCTTACTGGGAACCCGGTTTAAGATATACATAGCGGTTTTCAAGGCTTCATTCCAAAGTGAAATGGGTACAGTTGAATTACTTAACATACTCCTAACCATATCCATGAGAGTACGATTACGACGTTCAGCAACTCCATTCTGCTGTGGTGTTCCAGGCATTGTGTATGGAGCACAAATACCAGGCTTTTCTAAGAATTTAGCAAATGGGCCAGGATTTTGTCCCGACTCATCATATCTACCATAGTATTCCCCACCCCGATCTGATCGTATAACTTTAATTTTTCTATCTAATTGTCTTTCGACTTCCGTAACAAACACCTCAAGCATGTCAACGGCTTGAGATTTTTCATGAATTAGATAGAGATAACCATAACGAGATAGATCATCAATAAAGGTGATAAAATACTTTTCTCCACTAAAACATGGAATAGGTAGTGAGCAGATATCTGTATGGATTAACTCAAGAAGCTCTTTACTTCTTGTGGCACCTCTTTTATTGTGTTTGGTTTGCTTACCCTTAATGCAATCCACACACATTTGAAAATCAGTAAAGTCTAGATTTTCCAAAATTACAGTTTTTACCAATCTTTCGATTCTTTCCTTGGAGATATGCCCCAATCGTTTATGCCACAAGATAGAAGAATTTTCGTTATTTAGGCTTCGCTTTACGCCAACTTCCGAATGAGTGGTTAATAATGATTGTTCAAACTCATGATTCAAAGATATTTTATATAAACTATCACATAAAATACCGGAACCAATTATTATTGAATTAAACATAAAACTGAGTTTTCCACAACCAATTAAAGCTGAATAACCACAAACATCCAGTTTTGACAAAGAAACCAAATTCCTAGAAAACGAAGGTACATAAAAAGTGTTTTCAAGATCCATCTTGTGACCCGTCTCTAATATGAGGCGATAAGTGCCAACTAACGCCACTTTAGATTTGAGACGGTTCCCCATATAGATGTACTTTTCACTTTCCTCCGGTTTCCGAGTTGTAAGGAATCCCTGTAATGAATTTGTGATATGAGTTGTAGCACCAGAATCAAGCCACCAAGTGTAAGAAGGAACTTCAATAAGATTTGATTCATAACATACAAAAGAAAGATGAATACCTTTCTTTTCGAACCAAGCCTTTCGTTTCTCACAATCCTTCTTTACGTGTCCCTTCTTGTTACAAAAGTAACAGGTGACAACAAAAACCTTTCCATGACCCTGACTACTTTCACCAGGTTCATATCTTTTGTTTGGTGCGAATTTCTTTCCACTCTTCACAAATTTCCCTTTCTTCTTCATACTTCCATGAGTTACAACCAATGCAAAGTGATTTCCTTCTTGCTTTAATCTCACTTCCTCTTGAATACACATACTAGTCAGCTCATTCAAATTCCACTTATCTTTTTGAGTATTATAGTGGATTTTGAATGGGCCGAACTTTGATGGAAGTGAGTTAAGGATAAATTGCACAAGGAAGGACTCTTCCACTTTCATGCCGAGAGCTCCAAGTTTGGCAGCCTTATCAGTCATATTCAGGATATGTTCCTGAATTCCCTTATCACCACCATATTTCATGGTAGTCAATTCAGCCATGAGTGTCCCTGCTAACGACTTGTCCGCTGATTTAAAGCGTTCTTTAATAGCCGTTAACAGTTCCATAGCATTGTCAACCTCGGGAAGGGAAGTCTTAATGTTATTAGCAACAGTCATTCTAATAAGCATAAGACTAAGCCTATTGGACTTGGTCCAAGCTTCAATTAGGCTAACTTCTTCATCACTGTTAGCATCCGTTATTTCCCCAGGTTTTTCAGTAAGCAATGCTAGGTCCAAATCCATAACACCCAAGGTGAATTGAATTTGTTCATACCATTCGGAGAAATTTGACCCACTGAGAGTCTTAATACCAGAAGCATGCGAGTACAATGAAGTAGGAATAGCAACTGAAATGAAAATAGCAAATATATAAGGTAAAGATAAAAGGATGCTCAAATAAGACCTTGAGTCAAATAAGATAAACTATCGATATCACTACAAGTTCGCCTTTGGGTGAAATACAGCATACCTATTGTTCACTCTATGTTGGTGTAAATAATTTTTTATAACACCTAAGTAGGGTCTAACATAATTTGTCTCACTCGTCAATTATTATTATATATATATATATATATATATATATATATATATATATATATATATATATATATATATATATTCCAAGGAAGAAACAAAATCAAGCAATGGTCAAAGGCCATAATGTTTCATGGAGTAAACTTTGCTAAAAAACCACCTAGTTTGCATCATTAATTCCTTCTAAACTCCGTTTTGTTACGCATAAACTAAAAAAACGAATGTCAAACAAGGAACAAGTTGTTTTACTTAAGAATTCGCCGTTCTGACCGGCAACTCGAAGCTCATCGACAAAGTGATTCAATCTAGGTAGCGTATCACAAATTACAAATTGTTCGTTCTGAACTTGTTGAAAACCTGCATAAATTTTGCATAATTATATCAAAAAAACTGGAATAGTCTCAACCCATGTAAATTATAATTAATCTATAGATGTAAATTATAATTAATCTATAGATCAAATCTAAATTTAGAGTACGAGAACATATTGTGTTCCCTTGACGAAAGAGTTTTCCTTGTAGGAAAGTACTTGTATTGGTTGAATGACTTGGATTTGTTGGATTTTTGTTGGGATATTCCAAATGAAGTCCCTACCGCTATTTATGCTAGGCCACTTCCTTAATGAACGGTGAAAATCTATTTGATCTAAGGGCTAGATGTTGTTCACTAGAACACCCCAAAGTATTTCTAGAAAATATATACAAATGAAGGGTTCTAGAAAGTTTTCTAGAATCCTCTAAGAATCTCTACCAATATCTATATACACATGATCAACTTGGGCCTACTCTATTTGGACTACGTTTGTTACTTCTTAGCTTCCAACCCAAGAGAAACTGGCAAAGGGTTGAGCCAAAACTGGCAGACCATGACACGAATCTCTCGTTCCACCCTTGATCCCATTATTTATTTTATTATATGATCCTCTTTTGTTTTTGAAAGTATGTATTCTATATGTTTAGTTTATTTTTTATACACGATTATAATTTTATTTCCTTATCAAGAACAACTCCAATCCAAAAATATCAAAATGAGTTATTAAATATTTATTTGATAATTCATATTTTAGTTTGATATATAAATAAATTTATTTACTCCAACAATGGTTATCAAATAGTTAGTAATTCAAAAATAAATAATGTAATTATATATTATAATTAGCACATATCATTTTCTAATTGGTTATTTAGGTGCTTAAGTTGTGTAACTCCAAGTCTCCAATTGGTATTATTTCTCCCAAATGTATATTTACCTCCCAAACAATAAAATATCAAAATAGAACCTCATTTGATAACTCCGACTGGAAAATTCCTATCTTGAATTATCAAAATGATGATAGTTAAAGAGCTTTGACACTCCCTTTAAGAGCAACTCCAATGGAGTTATTAAATGAGTTATCAAATCTCTTAACTACCATTTGACTCCTAAAATTTAAAAATTGTGTTCTCCAAAGGGGTTATTAAAATGGGTTTGTATTTTAATATTTCACGTATTTGAATCTAAAAATACTTCCTGCAGATTGAGTTATCAAAAAAATAACCACCTAAGCAACCAATCACAAATTGACATGTGGTAATTAGATATAAAATAATCAAAAAACTTCCAATTGACAATAAAATTTAATTACCATGGTTGGAGTAGATTAGTTTTAAATGTATTTTAAAATATTATCATAAATATCTAATAAGCATTTAATAACCCATTAAAGTTGCTCTAAAGGTTGGCAACGGAATCCTAAAAAATAATTAACTTACACTTCTAGGGGTTTTTCTTTTTGTATTCTTGTTTATGTTTTTATTTTTTATTTTTTTTAAGTGGTGTTTGTCCCACATCGGTTTCTGAAGAATAGAAGGGTGAGAGAAGTGGGATATAAAAAGTGAAGCCCGAATATAAGGAAGCTCATACCTTTCTCGGCCTTTTGGCTAAGATCAAGTGTAGTATCTGTTCTTATCAGTTTAATATCTGATATGTGGGCCATTGGCCCACACGATATTAAATTCATTTTTTTAGGGGGAAGGCCCGTTTAGGAAGCTTGCTTCCTGGCCTTTCGAGCGTCGCTCATGCGTTGCACTACTGCACGGGCCTGGCGCACCCCATCCAATTCTAGTCCAAATTATTTAATTAAAAAGTAATTTAATTTATATTATTAGAGTCTCATTTACAATCTTAATCTACATGACCTATTATAATTCTGGGTAAAATTGCAATTCCCAATTTCTTACGAGTGTAAAATAGGCATATTATTTATTGAAATTAATACATGGATAATTATATTTCCGTTGAATTATGATCAGTTAAACTTTGACAGCATTTCATGAATTTTAGGGTGTCAATATGTAGTTAGAGAGACTAAAACTGCCAGCAGAGCAATCGTCTGGCTGACGTGGCACGCAGTGAGTAGTCATCGAACGAGTCGCACCTTAAGTTTGGTGTGTTGAGTCGCAGTGAATCACAGCTCAAATATCTAATCCTATTTCTCCACTCCCCAAACACAGTAAAACCTCCAACTTCCACTCCGGCGCCACTACCATGAACGCAGCCAGTCTACTCTTCGCTCCACTATTTCCGGTTAAGACCTCCACATGCCGTCCGGTTTCGCTTCCGAAGCCGAGTTTTTGTATGTCTTGGCTATTTAATGTTTTGCATGCATTCTGATGCTGTGTAGTGTAATTTGTGCTTAAGTTTCATATGCTCAAGCTGGTAATTACAATTTTGATTTGATCTTATGAGTTGTTAAATTAGGGTTAAGATAATTTTGTCAGTTTTCATGAATTATTCATGGTTATCTATCTACTCTTGAAGACAGTGCTAACTGAGATGCGTGGTGCCGAATTGTGTTCAAAACATGCCGAACAACCTAGCCCATTTTTAATCTTGAATGAACATTTTATCTAAAAGTTTAATTTTTTTAATAAAGTAAATTATTTGGTTTTTTTATATATCTAATATGCATGCAGACGTGTTATAAATTATAGTTGAAAGCCTTGCATGTGGAATCTTTCGAATGGATGACGGTATAACTCGAACACAATACCAGTCTTTTAGCATGAAAATGATAATACAATATATAGAATCAGGTGAATATTAACTGTTCATCTGTGCATAATCACGTACAACTATGTGTATGTGTGATTAGTGAGAAGTTATTTAACATCATCGACGATTGAAACTCACCCGATATATATAACTCAGTGTCGCCTCTAAACCCTTGACAAGCACCGTGTTGAATCGAATCATATTCGGACCTAAATTGGATTTTATCTAACAATTGTATATATCATTTTGTGTAGATGTCAATCAAACAAAGAATATAATCAATCAAAGCAATACTCGAAATAAAAGCATACGACACGATCGAAGACATGTTTTATTTATGACACGGTGTTGCCAACCATTCTGCGACCTTCAATTTGACTAACTAATACGACGGTGGTGGTGGTGGCGGTGGTGGTGGAGGAGGTGGCGGCCCAAACGGAGGAGATGGTGGCGCCTCTTGGCGGTTAAACTTACTGGGTTTCGGCGGCGGTGGCGACGGCTGCTTACCTCTAAGACTTCTATCGTATCTAGGATTGTGATTTTGCATAGAAGAGAGACTCAGAGTTGGATCATGCATTAGCAAGAAACAGAGGAAGAAGATATATGTTAATATTAATGCTTTCATATTTAATTTAATTACTCCTATGGAAATTTAATTTAATTTAATTTGTATCCACATTCATCTATATATATTACCAATTTTTAGAGTTTATTATTATTATTGGGGTTATCTAGTTTTCTTTGCGGGTAGGTGATTGTGAAAGTAACACGAGTCTTTGGACTCGGTCATAACGCGTTGCTCCTAAACTAACAACTCTAGCTTTATTTAAATAAAATTAAATATTTTAGTGAAAACTAAATTACCCCTATGTGGGATAATTAGTGAGAACCCCCACAACATTTACATATATTAGGGTTAGGGGTGCAAGTTGGAACGGATTTTTCAACTTCCGCCGGTTCCGATCCGAAAAGTTCTGATTTTGGAACAACTTTTTTCATTCCGACTTCCGAAATTCTAATTTCCGAAATTTTCCAATTTTTTTGGATTGGAATTGGAATTAAAATAAATTTGGAATTTCCGATTTCCAATCCGATTTAATTCCGAAATTAATTCCGAAAAATTCCGATTTTTTTCTGAAAAATACACCTATAAATAGTATATATTATATAATCCTTATTTTCCGAAAAATACACCTATAAGTTTTGTTTTAGGATTTTGACATAATGGATTTTTGTTAAAAGTTTTATTGGATATTATGCTGTATTTATTTTTATTTATTTTTTTGAGCTGAAATTTAGTAGTTATGAGTTTTACTTTTATCGACGTGGATGCTCTTATTTTCGAAAAATTATGAACATTTTAGGAAATTTCGGCTAAGTTTTGAAATTTTAAAGCTTATGTAATTTCCGATTTTTTTCCGAAATTCCAAAATTTCCGGGCCTTTTGGAATTGGAATGAATTTTTAGATTCCGGAAATTTTGGAATTGGAATCGGAATTGATTTTGTACTTCCGAAATTTTTTGGAAATTTTCCAAAAAGGCTAATTCCGATCCGATCCATCCGACTTTCACCCCTAATTAGGGTGGATATAATCCCCTTTTAATAATTAGTGAGAACCTCCCTTTGTATTAAATACAATTTTTTTTAATTAATTATATAATTAACATGACTAATTCACCCCTGTGTAATTATTTTATTTTAAATACGTGATTTAAATAAATCTCTGGGATCACGATATATCGGCATATTCCATAACCGTCTCATCTCCCTCAACCATGGTGTTAATTTTTGAACCCTTTCAAAGGCACGTTGAGATTCATATATGATTCCGTTCAGAGCGTCGACGACTGTAATTGAAGAAGGCGAGTTTTTTTTAATTTTTTTTTCAACCCAGTTGTTTTGAACGCCAATTCGATGCATTAAATTTGAATTCATATATATGGTAATTCTATTCTAATTCATATCTATGGTAAATCTGAAGCTCTTGTCCTGCCGCCGCCGCCGCCATCGCTGCGATTCTCGATTTAGTTGTAGAAGACGACATCAGAAACTCAAAAATTCCTCCATAGCTCCACCCCTCAATTCCATCGCCGGATGTTGTAACTTTGTCGCCGCCGCCTCTGACCCTTCGTCGCTAACGTTTTGATTTTTTCGATTTTTTTCGTGATACTTTTGACGTTAGGTATCTTTTACAACAATATAGTTGCTTTTTGTTATTCTACTATTTTTTATAGTTGTTTTCGTTAGGATTTGCGGCGGCGGTGCTGTCCAAATTAGCGGCAAAAGTTGATTCCACGGTCTTCACAATTGTGTGGCGGTGTTAGGGTTCGGTGAAATTTATAGTCGTTTATGTTAAATTTTTATAGTTGATTTTGTTGGTTCCTTTCGCGTGGCGGCAGTAGGCTACGCTGGAATTGAGTATTTTTTGTAATCGCTTTCTTTGTTTATTTTTTTTGTAGTCGTTTTCGTTATCATGTTACATAAGTAGTTGTTTTTCCTGGAATTTATGTAACATAAATTCATTTTTATTTTCGGTGAAATTATGGTTCATTTTATATCCGTTTTTGTTATTGTCTGATATAAATAGTTTCTCATGACTTAAAATAGTCTTTTTTGTGCATGACATAGCTAGGTGGTTTCACTCAATTAAATATTTTGTTGTACTCGTTTTTGTTAGACTTTTTGTAGGTGTTTTTGTTGGTTCATTTTTGTGTGTAAAATTAGGGTGTTTTATATAAAACATTGTTATTATCATGTGACATAAATAGTTGTTTTTGATAGAATTGATGCGACATAAATAGTTGTTTCTTGAAACCGACTATTTTTATACGGACTTGTCGATATCAATTTAGAACTAACTATTTTTTCTCCCGATTCACAATAAATTAACAAGAAATAGCATCACCTCAATTGGTAAGCCACACATAAATCTACATAAATTTTTCAACAATAACAAGGATAATCAACTACCATTACATCCACACAATTTATTGCAATCATCTTTTTTTCTTCTATTCATTTAAACAAGAATTTATAAACAACTACAGAATTTATCCCTCTCGTTGATTCCAAAACTAATACAATTGTGTGAATGTGTAAATTTAGGGTATTTGAGGCAGGCTTGGTTGAAATCGACACTCTTGAAGAATGTATGTCTTAGACATATTTTTCCCTCCGTTCTTCTCTTTGACAAGTTTGTTTGCGCCTGTTATTCCATCAGTGCAGATTAACATTATGTAAACAATAACATTATGCAAAATAGACTATTTTTCAACATTAGTCATTTTCTTTAACCAACTATTGAAAGTACAAAACACGCTAGTTTTTCAAATTTTGCTTCACTTTGGCTAAATAGACTATTTTATAATATAAATTAGACTATTTTTCAAAATCAACTATTTTCTTTAATCAACTATTTTTATTACAAAAACAGACTATTTTTCTGATTCGTGTAAAAAAAAAATAGTTCCGTTCGAATGTAGTTATCAAAATTGATAGAATAAATAAAATAAAATTCTAGCAGATTTACTTACTCGAGTCAACGATTCGAATATCATTGTTTTTTTCTCATCCTCCTTTCCCATGTACACCACGACAAAGAATGAAAAAAAAAATCAAGGATTAATTGTCTGTACTAAGAGGTTGCAGAAATTTATGAACATGCCAAACTTAGTGCGGCCGACATCTTCTTCATACACTGATGATGTAGGAAATAACAGAAAGATGGATGTGCTTGTAGTCGTTTTTCGTCGATGCGTACGAAAAGACCACATCTATGGGAAATTTATAGTTATTTTAGAATCGTTCGCGTCTCAAAGAAGGCTGTTACCGCCGATTGGTAGCTTCGTCGTGTTTCTCGCCCTAGAATTCTCGCCGGTGTAGTAGTACTGGGGTTTTAAGAAATTAATTTTGGTAGGGAATGGTTGAAAGAAAAGTGGGTTCGAGATTTGGGGGATTGAGAACGTTATTTTAGCAATGCGGGATTTTGAGTCTTTTATTTATTAGTTTAATTCGTTGTTTTTATTAGAGGATTATTATCGGTATATGGAAAATTGTGGATCTACTACTAATATTGAAAAGGTAGGTAGATCCACCCTTATTAAAAAAAAAAATACTTTAGGGGGTTATGGCTAATAGTCCCTATATTATAATTGGACCATGGAAAGTACAATAAATAATATTTTAGTAACGAAGGAATCCGAAACTAATTATAGATTCATTGTGTAAATCTACACTATCATAAATCACATTAGATTAATCATGTGTGAGTTTGACAAGCTCTACTAGCGATTGTTAATTCGAAGTTGAGTCAATTCACACAGACTCACTTGATCCAGCAGCCTAGGCCACTCCTTGCAATCATTCAAAGGCACAATTTAGTATTTACTTCTATTCTAATAAAATATATATGTACAAACTGATAAAAAAAAAAATAGATATGTACAAAGTCAAACATTTGGTATAAAGAACATTTGGTAAAAAAAAAAAAAAACAATAATAATAAAAAGATGGAAAATAGATGTTTTTTACCTTTGTACAGATTTTTTTAAAAATCTCAATAAATGTGTCTTGATTTTAGTAAACATAAATATTATTAGACCAATAAGGCATAATTAAAAAATATATAACTAAAACAGTATCGGGATTATTAAATAAAAAATATATAAAATATTTTAGTATTGGGATTATAAAATGAAAAATATATAAAATATTTTGTTTTAAATTTAAAGCAACATATATATGGAAAGAATATAACTTTACAAATGCGTGTTGTGTACTTGTGTACATGCAGCAAGTTAGTCATTCCAAAAAGAAAAAGTCAACAGTAGGAAGACTTGAACATGGTAAATACTCAATATAGTAAACCATGTATTTATAAAAGCAATATATTTTTGGGATAATTAGCAATACCCCCCTCATCTAGGTAAATGAGTTAAGAAAAACCCCCCTCCCAAAAATAATTAGAGAAAACCCCCTTACCTAATATTTTACCCAAATATTATTTAATAATTCTCAAACCACCCTTTCTCACTCTTATCTCTTCTCTCTCTTTCTCTCTCTCTCTCTCTCCTCTTTCTCTCGCACACATAAAAACACACACACACACACACACACACAAATTCGTACGGCAGGGTATCGATCATGGCCTTGCCGTCGCATTAGTTGACGGAGCACGACGAGCCCTTGGCGGCGGCGGCGCCCATTAGGGGGTGGTGGGAATTGGCGTCGGAGGAGGAGTCGATGACTTTGTCCATGAGGTGGGCGCGGGTGATGCTGTTGAAGCCGCCGGTGAAGAGGGAGTTGGAGACGAACTGCTCCTCCACTTTTTGGGCGGAGCCGGGGTTGTTGCCGGTGGTGTTGTTGTTGGGCTGGTTGTCAGGTGTGGGCGGCATCTGGACAGTGTAGTTGAGGAAGTCGTTGCTGCCGAGTTCGCTGTCCAGGTCGTCGTGTGAGTAGCTGACGTAACGGCCGGAGGAAGTGCGGCGGGCGATCCCTTCTCCAAAGTCGGTGTTGAGCATATCGGAAGGTTAATTTAAATAGAATTTATTTTTTAATCGACTATGTACATGTTCATAGTCGATTAAGCTAATCGACTATGTTCTGGTATTCGATTAAGGTTGATCGACTCCAGTTCTTTTTATTTTTTTTGGATTTCTTGTTTATTGTTTCAATTGTATAAATCATTTATAACGTTTGTATATTTTTTTTTTCTTTCTAAAATATAGTTGATTTTGCATTTTTTCGCAGTTGTAATTTGTTATGTTTAGTAGCAGATTCTTAATCGACTATGCTTCATCATAGTCGATTAATACACCTGATATAGAAAAATAAAATTAAAAAAACAAAAAAAAAATTAAATAATTAAATAATTTCCTTAATCGACTATGAAGCATAGTCGATTAAGGCTTAATCGACTATGCTTCATAGTCGATTAAGAAAAAAAACGGAAAAAAAAAAAAAAAATTGCTGAGCGTGACCCAGTGATGATGTGGCGGGTGGGGACAAAGCTGGAAAGCATAATGGCTGAAAATGGGTGTGGACTTTTCTCAAATGGACTAAAATATTTTGGGCCTCCCTTAATTAAAAAAAATAATGAGGGGGTTTTCTCAAAGAGCCCCTATATTTTTATTGAATTTGAATATTTCAAATTTACCCATAAAAATTGAAGAGAATTAATCAAAATTATCAAGTAAATACTGCAAGAAACTAATATAATGATTTAGTAGGAAGGTAATAATAAATTAATAATTCATGAAGAAGCACGAGAAAGGAGTAGTATTCTCTGGAAAATTTTAGAAGTTTTCCTGAAATTCGTTTTCTCCTACATGAATTCCATGCAAGTGCCAGAATCATCTTCTCACCCATATAAATAAGCATGCTCCTCCTTCATAATTCCTCACCAAATATTTCAGAGTTTTCGCAATCGAAAAGAGATCAATAAAAAATAAAAAATTAATTCAAACAAGCAATTAACATTTTTCACTTCATAAAAAAACTGAAATAATGTCTCTGATTCCAAGCTTATTCGGCAATGGCCGCCGGAGCAACGTGTTCGATCCGTTTTCATTGGACATTTGGGATCCATTCCAGGGTTTTCCCACCTCCGCCAGAGAAACAACCGCGGTTGCCAACGCTCGAATCGACTGGAAAGAAACGCCGGAGGCCCACTTGTTTAAAGTGGATGTTCCCGGACTGAAGAAAGAGGAAGTGAAGGTTGAGGTTGAAGATGGGAACATTCTCCAGATCAGCGGAGAGAGAAGCAAGGAGAAAGAGGAGAAGAACGACAAGTGGCACCGCATCGAGAGAAGCTCCGGCAAGTTCATCCGCAGATTCAGGCTGCCGGAGAATGCAAAATTGGAGGAGGTGAAGGCGGCGATGGAGAATGGTGTGCTGACTGTGACTGTGCCGAAGGAGGAGGTGAAGAAACCTGAGGTTAAGTCCATTGATATCTCTGGTTAAGAAATCTGTTTTGCGATTTAGTGTGATGTAATTGGATTCGAAAAAGTACCCAAGTTTGAAGTGTGTTCTTTTATTTTTCTACTTTATCAGTTGTAAAATTGTTGAATTTGAACTTGTCAAGCATGTAGTATAACAAGGAATATATCGTTCGTTTCTTCTCAAAATAATCCGGATAATAAACGAGAGATAATGGCCATTCAACAAGCGGAGCTAACAAAGTATTGTATCGTTTCTTGGTCTACATTTTCAATCGTCACTTATTTCCAAAGTAATCCGACAAATTTGAGAAAATGGCAATCAAGCTCGTTCCAACTGCCAGCAAGATCACCAACACTGCCAATACCTTATCCCGCCTGGTCGACATACACCGAATATCTCTGCAAGTACCAAAAAAAAAATTAAAAATAATAATATTACAATCAAGCAACTAATAAAAAGAATGCATTAATAAAGTAATGGTAACGAAATAAAAATTACCTCAGGACAATCGAGCTTGGGAATATAAACATGAGAAACATGACTGTAGTTGTCCCCATAAACTGAAAGAAGTACCATATATTCGGAATAGCTATAGCCGCCACGTATATAAACGCAAGTAAAATACACGTCAGAGACAAAAATCGAACTCTTTCAGTGGCCAAGAGAGGCCTTTTTGGGAAGAATAATTCATCAACATTGACCCTCAGAGAGTAGTTCATCACCGGAAAAACGAGCATGAGGTGAATAGCGTAACTCAATCTGACAACGTCGTTGATAATAGTACTAATCACAGAATCTGAGATTTCATCGAAGTTGACTAGCATGTCAGCCATTATCGAGTCCCCAAATAACAGGTAGCCAAAGAAGCCAACTGCAAAGTATATCCCAACACATAATACGAGCGATATTCGGACTGCTGAGCTCATATCTGAAGGTCTCCCGAGCTCTGCTCTAATGGGATGAACTGCAAGTACATATATTATCATCTAAATCGGTTTCTTCCATACGTGGGAGAAGAAGTACACACAGTTTTGCAAAAGAGAGATAAAACAGTCGCAATTTTTTTTTTTTTTGCCTTTAAATTTTGCAATCGATATATTTTAGTGGCTCTTTCGAATTGGATTCTTACCGTTTACATGACATCCGAAAGCAGTGGCAAAGATGGGAATAGTGGTGAAGAGACTAATTGCGGAAACGCCATTAGTGAAGTCCGGGACTAGCCTTGGTCGTTGTGCTTTCCCTACCCAGACGGCATGTATTGCCAAAGCCGAGCATATGGCAACAAAAAATGCTGCTAGTAGAACAGATATAGCTGAGGCATGCCTTAGTGAATCTGCAGGTGACAAACTGTACAAATATTGGTCCTCTTGTATTATTAATCCTTAATCATAAGACGGCTTCATAAGTAACCTACAGACTTCCAAACTAACCTATGCGTCGTAGAAGAAGTAAAGGAAGTAAGACAAAGAGCACAACGAAAAGCAGCGAGATTGCTCGTGAGTTCCACCAATGAACACCAAACCATTCCTGTAAAACACCCAAGTGCACTGTTCCTTCCGATTCATTTCCCGACAGAACATCTCCTGTACAATTTATCAGCAAATCGAAAAATGATTAGAATGCCGCTGTTTAACCTAAAAACGAATGTTGGAATCATCTAAAATATTCCAAATCCCATCTAAATCAAGAAACCATTTACAGCAAGAAAAGACACACATTCCAAACAGCCTCAGCAACTCGGAATTTCCGAATTAATAAGCGAAATCGTAAACCAGAAACCCCAATCGAACAAATCTTACAGATACAAACAGATAACATAAAAGATTCTTCAGAGATCCATCAATTACTGTTATTAAACTAAAGAAACTCACCGATTATAATCAAATAAATGATCAGAGCACCGAGATTGGTGATCATGACACAAATTTGGAGCGCAACAGATCCGAACTTCCCAAAAGACTCGGCCATCAATTCGCCATACGAATTCGACTCACCCGAATGGGTGTACTTCAAGAGGAACTCCACAGTGACTTCGACAAAATAAGCGATAACTAAGATAACCACAAAGCTTGGGATTACACCCAAGAACTTAAAAGTCGCAGGGATAGACATAATCCCAGCTCCAACCATGCCGGTGGAGATGTTGAATATCGCACCGGAAATCGAAGCACCCTCGTCGGATCTCGAATCATCGTTGATTGGCTGAAGTTCGGGGAGTAGTGGAGCATCAACTCCACTTCCCTGTTTTTCTACCTTCATCCTCTCTGCTAATGAAAGAAGAATAAAAAAAGTTAGGCCTTTTTTTAATTTGTCAATCTTACAGCACAAATATACTGCTATATATATATATGTATACAGCTCAGTAATTCTGACATGAATTATAGAAAAAAAATATTTACAGCCACATGATTGAGATGCTGAGTTGCATCAATAATGGATAATAACTAGTGGTAGTGAAGGCTGATCTATTTGGAATTTGGATATTTACCAGAGACAGATAAACACAAACACACACACGAGCGCGCATATATAGATATAATATATATAAACCGATAAGGCCAACGAGGAGTTGGAAGAATTCAAAAAAATGAAAAACAGGTAATTATCATTAATTACGTCTCAATTAAGCTTTAAATGGTAAATAATCCGGCGAACAATTTTGGTAATTATCTGGAAAATTAAGAAGAAATGTTCTCCACCTACCAAATTCCGGCCGCCGCGATGAAATAGGCTTGCTCCGGTGGTTGCAGAGCGGAGATTAAAAACCCCAAGTACCTAGAAAAAAACCTTTTAAAAGCGACCACCGCCAAAATTTACAATAGATTAATCAAAAAAATCAATGTGAATTGCCGAATCGGTAGGTTTTTTGATTTTTTTTTTTTAAATTGTGGTTGGTTGTGGGGGGGGGGGGGGGGGGGGGGGGGGGGAGGGGGTGAAAATCGGTGACCCCCAAACCGTAAGGAAACCGCCTCGGAGTTAGCGATAATTGCGGTGAATTTAATTTCTCATTTTCCGTGCGGCGGCCTGACCAACGTCACCACCACCTCCAAATTCCCAGGTCGATTTCTATCCGAATTTTTCCTGATATTTAGCGTTAGGATCTTAATTGCCGTTTAGACTTGGAGTTGACAGCCAAACTAATCCTTGAATTTAGGGTTAATTAGCTAATAGTCCCTTGGATCCACAATAATTAGTAAAAGTTACACACTTTTTTTCTTTTAAATAATTTCATTTGCTGAAAGTTCGTTGAAGCAAATCATGAAACTCGAAGAAATCATTCGGATTTTTTGTCGATTCGACTACATTAAAGCCTTTGGATAATGGATTTTTTATAGGCCAAATTACGGCTAACCCTGAGTTATAGTCAAATTATGAAAATTTCCCTCATGTTTGGGTAATTATAGCCACCCCTTCAACTATGTATTATCTTACGAAAAATTCCATCTAGAGGTAAATTTAGAGATGTTAAATCGGTAAAACCAAACCGAAATTTCGGTACGCCAACATTGCTTACCGTTTACCGAACTGAATATACGATTTGACCTCGGTAAATAACTGAATTACATAAATTATATATAAAAATATTTAAAAGAAGGAATACCTGTAATTACCCAAACAAAATGGGTTTTTTTTCATAATTTGGTCATAGGGTGGTCCTAATTTGTGATTTTTTTATATCTTCGTTCTTTCTAGAAATTTCAAATGTGTTGTGTCGTGGCGACTGCTTAGATGTGTTGAACTGTTTTTAATTATTTTTTCGTGTTCTTAGATTACGTGATTTTGTTTTTGTATATAACTTTTTTTCTCGATATACAGAGAAATTTTATAATTTAGTTTAGTTCTTGATTGGTTAGTCAATAGTCATGTGTCTTCTTCAATTTTTTTTTTCTAATTTTAATTCGTCATGCGTTGTCGAGTTTTTATGTATGAATATGTGCTTAGTGTATTCAATTGTAGGTTTTTATGAGTTTATAAATTGGAAGTGAACTTTAGTCAATTAGTTGCGAATTGATAATGAATTTCTGAGGTAAACAGCATTTCAACCCTCTTATTAAGGAAAATTTGTGCCAAATCCCCCTAAGTTTTTTATTTTGCGTAAAATTCTCTTATGTTTTAGTTTACTTCGCGCGAAATTCCTTTTTCCGCTAAAAGTTAACACCGATAACTATGGAGGAGATTTTATGTAATTTTTTCATAACAAATGGGGATTTAGTGCACATTTTCTACAATATAAGGGAATTTTATGCAAAAATTAAAAAAATTGTTTAAATTTTATATTATTTTCTGAAATTAAGTTAAGAGGAAAGTGACATAGAAAATGGTTAGAGCATCTCCAATGGGAGGTACCAAAATGGATGATCAAATACTAAATTGATGTTTGATATAGTACTTTGATATCCCTACAAAATTTATACATTCCAACGCAATGTACCAAATAAAGTATTATTTTCAAAATAAAATGATTAAACGCTAATTAAACTAATTCAACAACTTTTTAGTATATTGTTGATGAAAACTAGCAGAATTTGTGTCTTCGGATCCTAGTTTGTTACGTGACCCCAAACTAAATCTTTGACAAATCTTGTGAATATATTTGGATAGGAGAGAATATTATGATATATATTATATTATTTTCATATTTATCATACAGCTCGATCTCAAATTCTATGATATCATCTTCCTTTTCTTCAATTTACCATGCATCTAAATCACATTGTTTTAACGACTTTCTGGACGGATTCAGATTCGAACACTGATGATCTTGAAATGCTCATTAGAGCAACTAAAGAAGAAGAAGACAAAAGAAAGAGACAACATTGGTTGAACAATACAAATATCTTCTTCGCGAGAGAAATTTGATGACCTCTTTGATCTAGGTTGAACTTGAACCTTGTTTGTGCCTTCGATATCTATATTTGAGTCGATGCACAACTGTCTTCATACACAAGCGAGTCGTCATTCAAAAGATCCGTGAAACTTCCATTGTAACCTGAATTCATCTTAAAGAGAAAAGATAATATAATTATAAAGAAAAATCAATACACACTAGTAGAAAATTTGCTTATTACTACGAATTTGTTTGCTACAGTGAAAAACCGTAATAAAAGGTAATTTTTACTACAGAACAATTTTGAAGTTGTAGTAAATACTTGGATTTACCGTACCAAAAAAGTATTTGGTACGGCCATTTACCGTATCAAAACTTTTGTCACGCCCGTATATGCTACGGGGGAAATTTGTAGCAAATGCATAGCAAAAGCCTTTTTACTACAAATTTGATATCTTTTGCTACGGTTAATGAACATAGTAAAAAGCCATTTTTCTACTAGTGCCATAAAACATAAAAATCTATTTGGATTACAGGTTCACAAAATACTATAATTAATGAGCTAGAGAATATTATACTAGAATATAGAGCAATCAAAGCACCCAAATATTCATATTAGCAAGAACAATATATATACAACAATCACAAAATCAATAATCAAATAATTTACTTTGTAGTCAGACCATAAAAAAATAATTTCTTTATTTAAAATTATATTCCAAAAGAAAACGCAATCACAACAAAAATTACCAATCAATTATGAATTTTCTTAAACATTTAAAAAAATTAAAACTTTTGTGGGTGATAAGTTTTTCTTGCAAATTATTTATTGAGTTGCGTGAGTTGAGTAGGGTTTACAAGTAGAAAAACTAGTTTTTATACATCAAAAAACTCATTTAAATATACTTATCCGGATTTGTTCGATTCTATACACGGTGAAAAACATCGGGTGGGTTTTCTGCTGCCACGTGTCTATTTTTTGTATTTTATAATAGATTCCCCGCTAGGGTTTACCTTTAGGGATTTTGAAAAAATAAAAAAAAGAACACGTGGCAGCAGAAGACCCACCCGGTGTTTTTCACCGGGTGTAGGGTCGAAGGAACCTACTTATCCATTTTCTTTGGAAATTTGCTGAGATTTATTTTATTACACTTGACATTGCGGTTGAGATTTTTCAGAATTACTTGATTTTTTTTTTTTTTTATTTTTTTTTTTACATTTTTGCACCTCATGGAAGTGAAGTATCAAAAAAATAGTACTTAGATACCTTCGTTGGAGGGGAATTTTTGAGATTTGGAGTATCAAAATGATAGTTTTACCATTTGATACTCCATTTAATTACCCCATTGGAGTTCCTCTTAGAGCAACTCCAATGGAGGCACTAAATGAAGTATCAAACTAAGAAACTGCCACATTGATACTTCAAAATTAAAAAATCCTCATCCAATGGAGGCATTAATGTGAGAATCATTTTGATACTCAACCAACCCGGAGTGTAAAAATACTCCCCGGAAAATGAGGTAAAAAAAATATAACCACCCAATTAACCTATCACTATTTAACACGTGTCATTTAAAAATATAATTATTCATATACTTAAAATTTGATAATCTATTTGATACATGTGGTTGGAGTGAATTTTTAGCAAGAGTATCAAAGTATTATATAAAGCATCAAATGAATATTTAATGCTCCATTTTGATATCTCCCCATTGGAGTTGCTCTTAGAGAGAAAAATATTTTAAGATAGAGAGAGAATTTTTGTAATTTATGTGCATGATTCAATAATTTTTAGTGTACTATTTAGCACCTCCCTATATAAAAATTGAAAACCACGAGAACTCTCCACTATATGACAGTATCTATAACATCTCAACAACTACTCTTATAATTTTCTTCATCAGCTTCTCACTCGTATGAGGTTAATAAGAATTTCAATTTTCAACGTACGAAAGTACGTAACGGGTTTTTTCTTCTTTTTTGTAAATGTTCATATGTATAATCTAAGTTTTTTTTCCTCTTGCAGATGGTGAGACGAATTCTTGGGTCTATATTTTCAATTTTTTGGAGATATGTGTTACATATTATATATTGTAACAAATATATCATGCACGAGTTCAACAACAATTTCAATTTACAATATCTCAAAGTGCTTTAGCAGATAGATAAAACATTTATCGATTTTTTTGTTCATCTTCGTTATCTGTAACATCTTCACTTACACACGTTCTGCAAGTTATCATCCACCACTTATCGCCTTATTTCTGTAGGTTGATTTATAAATTCGAATGAGAGGAAAAAAGGCAAACATAAGAGAGGGGACAAAGACAAACCGAATCTCTCTTGAGAAGTAAGCCCTCGGGGCAATTTTGTTTGTGTGTTCGAATTGTAAATCATTTGACATCAAATTTCTATCAATCGTATTTAAAACCCTTTCACTTTATCATATTTGTCATTTGATACCCAATTGTAAATCGCTACAGTAAAACCTTTATAAACTAATACTTGATAAATTAATAACATCAATAAAATTAATAATTTGTCTAGTCCCAACTTGGGACCGATACAAAATTGGACCCTAATCGATAAAATAATAAGATAATATTTTTTTTTTAAAATTCCAGTGTATATATATTGGTCCCAATGAAACTATAAAATAATAATTACTAAAAGATTCCAAATTATAAGATTGTAAAAAATAAATCTATAGTTACTTATTTTTGTGAAACTTTAAATTTATATTGAGTTCATCTTTAAATCTCCTCATTGCTCTTAAAAGTTGGGCGATTGTCTTCTTGTATTGCAATAAAAAGTTGTGAAGAGTTGCATTGCGTTGGTACCATGGACTAACTTTTTACTTATTAAAAATAATGAACTTGACATTTGGGCTTTTGAATGGGCATGGTGGCCTTACTTTTGTTCTAAGTTGCTGCCGTGTGTGGCATGATTTGTGGGTTCGAAATGTGGTATTTTCTGAGTTTGCGTTGCGTGTTGGATATTTGGTTGGTTGGTTTCTATTGTGGGTGAAATGGAAGCTGTGCTTGGGTGATTTTCGTGGGTTGGAAGTCTCCTTTCTTGATTGGCGGGGCAATCGAGATAAAGTACTAGTTGTGCCAAAAACTAGTATTTTCATTTGTGGTTGGGTGCTGCCGTTTGAACGTGGTTGGCGTTCGTTTTTCCGAGGGCTGAAAGAATTTGTGGGAAGTTCGTGGGATCAGACTTGGGAGTTGGGATTCGATGTGGTGCTGTGGATCAAGCACAATCGTGTACGGTGGCAAGACAAGTGGAAACGAGGGAAAGCTGAAGCCGATGGTGTCGGTTCGACGAGGGCGTCGAACATCGTTGGTGGGGGAGGTCTGTTACCCCCTTAATCGGTGGTATCGGTAATGACTCGAGTGTGGCCGAGTCATGACCGATAAATGGTGCCAAGTGAAGGTTGGCACAAGACAGCCACACAATCGGCCAATGAGTGGTCGAGTGTCGGACAAGCATTCGGGGTGTTTTGTCCGAGAAAGCAAGGACCGGCTTGGTTCAAGTGGGAACGGTGATCGAGATTACTTGTGGCTGGCACGGGCGTTGCTCGGCAGCAAATGCGGACAAGCGTGGGCAGTGATCGGCATGCGGCCGATAACTTGGGCAAACGAGCGTTCGAAGGAAATCGACCACGACTTGACAAGCGTGGGCAAGTCGATGAAGGCAGCCCGATGTGCGGGCGTGCCAAAGACCGTGTAGTCAAAGAAATGGTGCCAAGAAATGTTGGCACAAGGCAAGCTACACATGGGCCAAACGGTGGCCGAAAGTTGGGCAAGTATTGAGGTGCTTGGCCGAGAAATACAAGGCAAGGGTTTCGAGTGATTGGCAAGCATTGAGGTGCTTGGCCGAGAAAAGCATGGCAAGTGTTGACAAGGCAAGCGGGCTGAATTAAACGCGTGCGGGCGGATTCGATCCTTGGGCGTGCGTGAGCGCCGATTGGGCAAGCCGGGCAGCTAATTGACTCGGGAAGTTAAGGAAGGCAGTTGCGGAGCGGTTGGCATCAGCAAAGGCTTAGAAAACCGTCCCTTTATGTTAGATTAGTGAGCCAAGTGGCTGGCCTGCGTGCCGCCATGTGTCCCTTGGCAGTTTAGTGAGTAAACTGCATTGTAACTTGTATTTATTGGCCCTTGAGTGCACAAATCCGAACCAGCCATAGAGAGTGACTCTGATTGCAATCAATAGCATCTGTTGTGAGGATTTTGTGTGTGCACCAAGGGCTTTCCTTGTATTGTTCGTGAGTGAATTAATAAAGGTTGAGCGTTGCTCGTAAATTGCTTGTGTTGTTCGATTTCCGCTGCATACTTGTGATTGTTGCTGTTCATTTGATAGAACAATGGTGCCATACGTTTGCGTGAGGAAGTGCTGAGTAGGCTGACTGATTTAGTGCGTAAATCAGGCCGTACGGTGGGAAAATTTCGGTGGTAAATTAACCCCTGTAACAGTTGGTATCAGAGCCCGGTTCTCGGGTTCTGAACGGTGTTCTTCGACATGGAAGATTCGGGTTCTTCCTCAATGATGAATCCTACACGAGCAGCGTTGCTCGATTTGGAAGCGAGGTTGCAACGTCTTGAGACTCTTGTTGGGCCGCCCGTTGATCTGAGAGCAACCCCTATTCTCCAACAACTTGTTGATGGGCAACAAGCGTTCGAACGGCTATCCAAATCCATAGCCGATCTACCAGAATTTGTGGAGACTAGGATGGCAAGTGCTGCTGAAGATCTTGGGTTGCTAAATGATGCTGTTGAAGCCAAGTTGGAGACGGTTTTGACGGATTTGGCTGTGGTGAAACGGGCGATTCGTGAGGGGACGTCGAGTGCTGTTGAGGGCAGATCGTCGTCGTCCAAAGTACGGGTGCCCGAACCTGCTACGTTTGGTGGTGCACGTAGCGCAAAGGAGTTAGAAAACTTCCTTTGGGACATGGAGAACTATTTCCAGGCAGCGAATGTGTCCGATCAAGAGAAGGTGACCATTACAAGCATGTACTTGTCGGGTGATGCGAAGTTGTGGTGGCGAGCACGTCTTTCCGACGATGCTAGTGCCAATCGGGACAAAATTGAAACCTGGGAATCGTTGAAGAGGGAGTTGAAAGAACAATTCCTTCCTTGCAACACGAGTTGGTTGGCAAGGGAATCCCTTCGGCAATTGAAGCACAAGGGAAGTGTGAGAGAGTATGTCAAAGAATTCAGTTCTCTGCTCCTTGACATACGTGACATGTCCGATGAAGATAAGCTGTTCAACTTCATGGCTGGCTTGCAGCCATGGGCTCAAACCGAGTTGCGGAGACAAGGTGTGAAGGATCTGCCAAGTGCCATCTCGGCAGCGGACCGACTTGTCGATTACAAGGTGATGGGGGCCGATGATTCCGATAAGGAAGGCTCGAAGAGGGATAAGTCCAAGGGAAAGAAGTTCGGTGGCAAGGGTGGCCGAAATTGGAAGCAGAAAGAGAGCGGTGATGGCGAAGGGTCCTCGGTACAAACGAAGACCGTTGGACAGCCCGTCGTCAACAAGCAAAACCGGGGCTGCTTTCTATGTGACGGCAACCACCGGATGAGGGACTGTCCTAAGAAGAGCAAGTTGAATGCTTTGATGCGGGAGTCGGATAGTGAGGATTCGGACGAAACGAGGCGTGCGAATCCGATTCAGTTGCTGAGTGCTTTGGTCGTGGACAAGGCACCAAACGGCACCAAGGGCTTGATGTATGCCTCGGTGCTGATCAATAGCAAAGAAGTGAATGCGATGGTTGATTCGGGAGCAACTCACAACTTCGTTGCCGAGAGAGAAGTCAAGAAGCCGGGCTTGACTCTCTCAAAACATGCAAGTCAAGTGAAGGCTGTGAATTCAGAAGCGGGGCCGGTGAAAGGCAGAACCGATGTCGATCTTGTGATCGGTTCTTGGAAAGGGCAGTGCGGATTGACTGCCGTACCACTAGATGATTTCGATGTGATTTTGGGGCAAGAGTTCCTACTTGCTGCCAAGGCTGCGGTGATACCATTTCTCGGAGGGCTAATGATTATGGACAAAGAGAGTCCATGCTTCGTCGAATGCTCGTACGTGACGAAAGCAAAGGCGGGAAAGAGACCGGTAGAAATGTTGGCTGCGGTGCAATTGGAGGCAGAATCGAACGACGAGGAGTCATCGAGCCTAATTGCAGCCGTTCGAAACAAGACGGTGAATTCTCGGGCTGGTTTGCTTGTACGTGCATTGCCGAGAAATGAGACAAGGGCTGAAGGCAAGTTGAGGTATTCATTTGGGCTTTTGAATGGGCATGGTGGCCTTACTTTTGTTCTAAGTTGCTGCCGTGTGTGGCATGATTTGTGGGTTCGAAATGTGGTATTTTCTGAGTTTGCGTTGCGTGTTGGATATTTGGTTGGTTGGTTTCTGTTGTGGGTGAAATGGAAGCTGTGCTTGGGTGATTTTCGTGGGTTGGAAGTCTCCTTTCTTGATTGGCGGGGCAATCGAGATAAAGTACTAGTTGTGCCAAAAACTAGTATTTTCATTTGTGGTTGGGTGCTGCCGTTTGAACGTGGTTGGCGTTCGTTTTTCCGAGGGCTGAAAGAATTTGTGGGAAGTTCGTGGGATCAGACTTGGGAGTTGGGATTCGATGTGGTGCTGTGGATCAAGCACAATCGTGTACGGTGGCAAGACAAGTGGAAACGAGGGAAAGCTGAAGCCGATGGTGTCGGTTCGACGAGGGCGTCGAACATCGTTGGTGGGGGAGGTCTGTTACCCCCTTAATCGGTGGTATCGGTAATGACTCGAGTGTGGCCGAGTCATGACCGATAAATGGTGCCAAGTGAAGGTTGGCACAAGACAGCCACACAATCGGCCAATGAGTGGTCGAGTGTCGGACAAGCATTCGGGGTGTTTTGTCCGAGAAAGCAAGGACCGGCTTGGTTCAAGTGGGAACGGTGATCGAGATTACTAGTGGCTGGCACGGGCGTTGCTCGGCAGCAAATGCGGACAAGCGTGGGCAGTGATCGGCATGCGGCCGATAACTTGGGCAAACGAGCGTTCGAAGGAAATCGACCACGACTTGACAAGCGTGGGCAAGTCGATGAAGGCAGCCCGATGTGCGGGCGTGCCAAAGACCGTGTAGTCAAAGAAATGGTGCCAAGAAATGTTGGCACAAGGCAAGCTACACATGGGCCAAACGGTGGCCGAAAGTTGGGCAAGTATTGAGGTGCTTGGCCGAGAAATACAAGGCAAGGGTTTCGAGTGATTGGCAAGCATTGAGGTGCTTGGCCGAGAAAAGCATGGCAAGTGTTGACAAGGCAAGCGGGCTGAATTAAACGCGTGCGGGCGGATTCGATCCTTGGGCGTGCGTGAGCGCCGATTGGGCAAGCCGGACAGCTAATTGACTCGGGAAGTTAAGGAAGGCAGTTGCGGAGCGGTTGGCATCAGCAAAGGATTAGAAAACCGTCCCTTTATGTTAGATTAGTGAGCCAAGTGGCTGGCCTGCGTGCCGCCATGTGTCCCTTGGCAGTTTAGTGAGTAAACTGCATTGTAACTTGTATTTATTGGCCCTTGAGTGCACAAATCCGAACCAGCCATAGAGAGTGACTCAGATTGCAATCAATAGCATCTGTTGTGAGGATTTTGTGTGTGCACCAAGGGCTTTCCTTGTATTGTTCGTGAGTGAATTAATAAAGGTTGAGCGTTGCTCGTAAATTGCTTGTGTTGTTCGATTTCCGCTGCATACTTGTGATTGTTGCTGTTCATTTGATAGAACAATGGTGCCATACGTTTGCGTGAGGAAGTGCTGAGTAGGCTGACTGATTTAGTGCGTAAATCAGGCCGTACGATGGGAAAATTTCGGTGGTAAATTAACCCCTGTAACAGTTGGTATCAGAGCCCGGTTCTCGGGTTCTGAACGGTGTTCTTCGACATGGAAGATTCGGGTTTTTCCTCAATGATGAATCCTACACGAGCAGCGTTGCTCGATTTGGAAGCGAGGTTGCAACGTCTTGAGACTCTTGTTGGGCCGCCCGTTGATCTGAGAGCAACCCCTATTCTCCAACAACTTGTTGATGGGCAACAAGCGTTCGAACGGCTATCCAAATCCATAGCCGATCTACCAGAATTTGTGGAGACTAGGATGGCAAGTGCTGCTGAAGATCTTGGGTTGCTAAATGATGCTGTTGAAGCCAAGTTGGAGACGGTTTTGACGGATTTGGCTGTGGTGAAACGGGCGATTCGTGAGGGGACGTCGAGTGCTGTTGAGGGCAGATCGTCGTCGTCCAAAGTACGGGTGCCCGAACCTGCTACGTTTGGTGGTGCACGTAGCGCAAAGGAGTTAGAAAACTTCCTTTGGGACATGGAGAACTATTTCCAGGCAGCGAATGTGTCCGATCAAGAGAAGGTGACCATTACAAGCATGTACTTGTCGGGTGATGCGAAGTTGTGGTGGCGAGCACGTCTTTCCGACGATGCTAGTGCCAATCGGGACAAAATTGAAACCTGGGAATCGTTGAAGAGGGAGTTGAAAGAACAATTCCTTCCTTGCAACACGAGTTGGTTGGCAAGGGAATCCCTTCGGCAATTGAAGCACAAGGGAAGTGTGAGAGAGTATGTCAAAGAATTCAGTTCTCTGCTCCTTGACATACGTGACATGTCCGATGAAGATAAGCTGTTCAACTTCATGGCTGGCTTGCAGCCATGGGCTCAAACCGAGTTGCGGAGACAAGGTGTGAAGGATCTGCCAAGTGCCATCTCGGCAGCGGACCGACTTGTCGATTACAAGGTGATGGGGGCCGATGATTCCGATAAGGAAGGCTCGAAGAGGGATAAGTCCAAGGGAAAGAAGTTCGGTGGCAAGGGTGGCCGAAATTGGAAGCAGAAAGAGAGCGGTGATGGCGAAGGGTCCTCGGTACAAACGAAGACCGTTGGACAGCCCGTCGTCAACAAGCAAAACCGGGGCTGCTTTCTATGTGACGGCAACCACCGGATGAGGGACTGTCCTAAGAAGAGCAAGTTGAATGCTTTGATGCGGGAGTCGGATAGTGAGGATTCGGACGAAACGAGGCGTGCGAATCCGATTCAGTTGCTGAGTGCTTTGGTCGTGGACAAGGCACCAAACGGCACCAAGGGCTTGATGTATGCCTCGGTGCTGATCAATAGCAAAGAAGTGAATGCGATGGTTGATTCGGGAGCAACTCACAACTTCGTTGCCGAGAGAGAAGTCAAGAAGCCGGGCTTGACTCTCTCAAAACATGCAAGTCAAGTGAAGGCTGTGAATTCAGAAGCGGGGCCGGTGAAAGGCAGAACCGATGTCGATCTTGTGATCGGTTCTTGGAAAGGGCAGTGCGGATTGACTGCCGTACCACTAGATGATTTCGATGTGATTTTGGGGCAAGAGTTCCTACTTGCTGCCAAGGCTGCGGTGATACCATTTCTCGGAGGGCTAATGATTATGGACAAAGAGAGTCCATGCTTCGTCGAATGCTCGTACGTGACGAAAGCAAAGGCGGGAAAGAGACCGGTAGAAATGTTGGCTGCGGTGCAATTGGAGGCAGAATCGAACGACGAGGAGTCATCGAGCCTAATTGCAGCCGTTCGAAACAAGACGGTGAATTCTCGGGCTGGTTTGCTTGTACGTGCATTGCCGAGAAATGAGACAAGGGCTGAAGGCAAGTTGAGGTATTCATTTGGGCTTTTGAATGGGCATGGTGGCCTTACTTTTGTTCTAAGTTGCTGCCGTGTGTGGCATGATTTGTGGGTTCGAAATGTGGTATTTTCTGAGTTTGCGTTGCGTGTTGGATATTTGGTTGGTTGGTTTCTGTTGTGGGTGAAATGGAAGCTGTGCTTGGGTGATTTTCGTGGGTTGGAAGTCTCCTTTCTTGATTGGCGGGGCAATCGAGATAAAGTACTAGTTGTGCCAAAAACTAGTATTTTCATTTGTGGTTGGGTGCTGCCGTTTGAACGTGGTTGGCGTTCGTTTTTCCGAGGGCTGAAAGAATTTGTGGGAAGTTCGTGGGATCAGACTTGGGAGTTGGGATTCGATGTGGTGCTGTGGATCAAGCACAATCGTGTACGGTGGCAAGACAAGTGGAAACGAGGGAAAGCTGAAGCCGATGGTGTCGGTTCGACGAGGGCGTCGAACATCGTTGGTGGGGGAGGTCTGTTACCCCCTTAATCGGTGGTATCGGTAATGACTCGAGTGTGGCCGAGTCATGACCGATAAATGGTGCCAAGTGAAGGTTGGCACAAGACAGCCACACAATCGGCCAATGAGTGGTCGAGTGTCGGACAAGCATTCGGGGTGTTTTGTCCGAGAAAGCAAGGACCGGCTTGGTTCAAGTGGGAACGGTGATCGAGATTACTTGTGGCTGGCACGGGCGTTGCTCGGCAGCAAATGCGGACAAGCGTGGGCAGTGATCGGCATGCGGCCGATAACTTGGGCAAACGAGCGTTCGAAGGAAATCGACCACGACTTGACAAGCGTGGGCAAGTCGATGAAGGCAGCCCGATGTGCGGGCGTGCCAAAGACCGTGTAGTCAAAGAAATGGTGCCAAGAAATGTTGGCACAAGGCAAGCTACACATGGGCCAAACGGTGGCCGAAAGTTGGGCAAGTATTGAGGTGCTTGGCCGAGAAATACAAGGCAAGGGTTTCGAGTGATTGGCAAGCATTGAGGTGCTTGGCCGAGAAAAGCATGGCAAGTGTTGACAAGGCAAGCGGGCTGAATTAAACGCGTGCGGGCGGATTCGATCCTTGGGCGTGCGTGAGCGCCGATTGGGCAAGCCGGACAGCTAATTGACTCGGGAAGTTAAGGAAGGCAGTTGCGGAGCGGTTGGCATCAGCAAAGGCTTAGAAAACCGTCCCTTTATGTTAGATTAGTGAGCCAAGTGGCTGGCCTGCGTGCCGCCATGTGTCCCTTGGCAGTTTAGTGAGTAAACTGCATTGTAACTTGTATTTATTGGCCCTTGAGTGCACAAATCCGAACCAGCCATAGAGAGTGACTCAGATTGCAATCAATAGCATCTGTTGTGAGGATTTTGTGTGTGCACCAAGGGCTTTCCTTGTATTGTTCGTGAGTGAATTAATAAAGGTTGAGCGTTGCTCGTAAATTGCTTGTGTTGTTCGATTTCCGCTGCATACTTGTGATTGTTGCTGTTCATTTGATAGAACAATGGTGCCATACGTTTGCGTGAGGAAGTGCTGAGTAGGCTGACTGATTTAGTGCGTAAATCAGGCCGTACGATGGGAAAATTTCGGTGGTAAATTAACCCCTGTAACAGTTGGTATCAGAGCCCGGTTCTCGGGTTCTGAACGGTGTTCTTCGACATGGAAGATTCGGGTTCTTCCTCAATGATGAATCCTACACGAGCAGCGTTGCTCGATTTGGAAGCGAGGTTGCAACGTCTTGAGACTCTTGTTGGGCCGCCCGTTGATCTGAGAGCAACCCCTATTCTCCAACAACTTGTTGATGGGCAACAAGCGTTCGAACGGCTATCCAAATCCATAGCCGATCTACCAGAATTTGTGGAGACTAGGATGGCAAGTGCTGCTGAAGATCTTGGGTTGCTAAATGATGCTGTTGAAGCCAAGTTGGAGACGGTTTTGACGGATTTGGCTGTGGTGAAACGGGCGATTCGTGAGGGGACGTCGAGTGCTGTTGAGGGCAGATCGTCGTCGTCCAAAGTACGGGTGCCCGAACCTGCTACGTTTGGTGGTGCACGTAGCGCAAAGGAGTTAGAAAACTTCCTTTGGGACATGGAGAACTATTTCCAGGCAGCGAATGTGTCCGATCAAGAGAAGGTGACCATTACAAGCATGTACTTGTCGGGTGATGCGAAGTTGTGGTGGCGAGCACGTCTTTCCGACGATGCTAGTGCCAATCGGGACAAAATTGAAACCTGGGAATCGTTGAAGAGGGAGTTGAAAGAACAATTCCTTCCTTGCAACACGAGTTGGTTGGCAAGGGAATCCCTTCGGCAATTGAAGCACAAGGGAAGTGTGAGAGAGTATGTCAAAGAATTCAGTTCTCTGCTCCTTGACATACGTGACATGTCCGATGAAGATAAGCTGTTCAACTTCATGGCTGGCTTGCAGCCATGGGCTCAAACCGAGTTGCGGAGACAAGGTGTGAAGGATCTGCCAAGTGCCATCTCGGCAGCGGACCGACTTGTCGATTACAAGGTGATGGGGGCCGATGATTCCGATAAGGAAGGCTCGAAGAGGGATAAGTCCAAGGGAAAGAAGTTCGGTGGCAAGGGTGGCCGAAATTGGAAGCAGAAAGAGAGCGGTGATGGCGAAGGGTCCTCGGTACAAACGAAGACCGTTGGACAGCCCGTCGTCAACAAGCAAAACCGGGGCTGCTTTCTATGTGACGGCAACCACCGGATGAGGGACTGTCCTAAGAAGAGCAAGTTGAATGCTTTGATGCGGGAGTCGGATAGTGAGGATTCGGACGAAACGAGGCGTGCGAATCCGATTCAGTTGCTGAGTGCTTTGGTCGTGGACAAGGCACCAAACGGCACCAAGGGCTTGATGTATGCCTCGGTGCTGATCAATAGCAAAGAAGTGAATGCGATGGTTGATTCGGGAGCAACTCACAACTTCGTTGCCGAGAGAGAAGTCAAGAAGCCGGGCTTGACTCTCTCAAAACATGCAAGTCAAGTGAAGGCTGTGAATTCAGAAGCGGGGCCGGTGAAAGGCAGAACCGATGTCGATCTTGTGATCGGTTCTTGGAAAGGGCAGTGCGGATTGACTGCCGTACCACTAGATGATTTCGATGTGATTTTGGGGCAAGAGTTCCTACTTGCTGCCAAGGCTGCGGTGATACCATTTCTCGGAGGGCTAATGATTATGGACAAAGAGAGTCCATGCTTCGTCGAATGCTCGTACGTGACGAAAGCAAAGGCGGGAAAGAGACCGGTAGAAATGTTGGCTGCGGTGCAATTGGAGGCAAAATCGAACGACGAGGAGTCATCGAGCCTAATTGCAGCCGTTCGAAACAAGACGGTGAATTCTCGGGCTGGTTTGCTTGTACGTGCATTGCCGAGAAATGAGACAAGGGCTGAAGGCAAGTTGAGGTATTCATTTGGGCTTTTGAATGGGCATGGTGGCCTTACTTTTGTTCTAAGTTGCTGCCGTGTGTGGCATGATTTGTGGGTTCGAAATGTGGTATTTTCTGAGTTTGCGTTGCGTGTTGGATATTTGGTTGGTTGGTTTCTGTTGTGGGTGAAATGGAAGCTGTGCTTGGGTGATTTTCGTGGGTTGGAAGTCTCCTTTCTTGATTGGCGGGGCAATCGAGATAAAGTACTAGTTGTGCCAAAAACTAGTATTTTCATTTGTGGTTGGGTGCTGCCGTTTGAACGTGGTTGGCGTTCGTTTTTCCGAGGGCTGAAAGAATTTGTGGGAAGTTCGTGGGATCAGACTTGGGAGTTGGGATTCGATGTGGTGCTGTGGATCAAGCACAATCGTGTACGGTGGCAAGACAAGTGGAAACGAGGGAAAGCTGAAGCCGATGGTGTCGGTTCGACGAGGGCGTCGAACATCGTTGGTGGGGGAGGTCTGTTACCCCCTTAATCGGTGGTATCGGTAATGACTCGAGTGTGGCCGAGTCATGACCGATAAATGGTGCCAAGTGAAGGTTGGCACAAGACAGCCACACAATCGGCCAATGAGTGGTCGAGTGTCGGACAAGCATTCGGGGTGTTTTGTCCGAGAAAGCAAGGACCGGCTTGGTTCAAGTGGGAACGGTGATCGAGATTACTTGTGGCTGGCACGGGCGTTGCTCGGCAGCAAATGCGGACAAGCGTGGGCAGTGATCGGCATGCGGCCGATAACTTGGGCAAACGAGCGTTCGAAGGAAATCGACCACGACTTGACAAGCGTGGGCAAGTCGATGAAGGCAGCCCGATGTGCGGGCGTGCCAAAGACCGTGTAGTCAAAGAAATGGTGCCAAGAAATGTTGGCACAAGGCAAGCTACACATGGGCCAAACGGTGGCCGAAAGTTGGGCAAGTATTGAGGTGCTTGGCCGAGAAATACAAGGCAAGGGTTTCGAGTGATTGGCAAGCATTGAGGTGCTTGGCCGAGAAAAGCATGGCAAGTGTTGACAAGGCAAGCGGGCTGAATTAAACGCGTGCGGGCGGATTCGATCCTTGGGCGTGCGTGAGCGCCGATTGGGCAAGCCGGGCAGCTAATTGACTCGGGAAGTTAAGGAAGGCAGTTGCGGAGCGGTTGGCATCAGCAAAGGCTTAGAAAACCGTCCCTTTATGTTAGATTAGTGAGCCAAGTGGCTGGCCTGCGTGCCGCCATGTGTCCCTTGGCAGTTTAGTGAGTAAACTGCATTGTAACTTGTATTTATTGGCCCTTGAGTGCACAAATCCGAACCAGCCATAGAGAGTGACTCTGATTGCAATCAATAGCATCTGTTGTGAGGATTTTGTGTGTGCACCAAGGGCTTTCCTTGTATTGTTCGTGAGTGAATTAATAAAGGTTGAGCGTTGCTCGTAAATTGCTTGTGTTGTTCGATTTCCGCTGCATACTTGTGATTGTTGCTGTTCATTTGATAGAACAATGGTGCCATACGTTTGCGTGAGGAAGTGCTGAGTAGGCTGACTGATTTAGTGCGTAAATCAGGCCGTACGGTGGGAAAATTTCGGTGGTAAATTAACCCCTGTAACAATTAGCATAATTGCGTTTTTCTGTAGTTTCTATTTCTAAAACCTTAGGCCGATTAAACGTTAAATATTTTGAGCCCAAAAAAAATCTATTGGGCTGAAGCAATCAATATATACACAACTCAACTGCTGATACAACAAAGTCAAAAAGTCAACAAGAAGTGCTTTTTTTGACAATAGCAAAAATGATTAATCATTTTTGATATCTCCACTCCCATCCCCCATTTTCTCTGTTCTGATTCATTTTCCTTTACTCTTTCGTTTTCCTTCAAAATCCAGCAACACAGACCACCATTTTTAAGGAATTAACAATGGGCGATCATGTGGCCAGAGGCGAAGATTTCGAGAAGAAAGCAGAGAAGAAGCTCAGCGGCTGGGGCATCTTCGGCTCTAAACACGAAGACGCCGCAGATTTGTTCGATAAAGCCGCCAATGCTTTCAAGCTCGCCAAATCATGTAATTTTTTTAATTTTTTTTATGCGTATTACCCAATTCCAATTGATCGGTGGACTTTTCTCATTTATTTTGTGGAATTTAATTTGATGTGATTGTAATAATTTCCGTCATTTACCTTAGAAAAAAAGTTAACTGCTGAAAAAGGTGCAAATCATTCATGATCTCTTATAAGTTTCTTAGGTATGGATTGGATTTCCTGATGATTTTATGTTTGGATCTGGGTTTTATTGAGGCAGATGACGAATTGGAAAAGTTTAGATACAAAATCCTGGTATTTGCATACCTTTTATATCAATTTTAGGCGATTGAATATAGAAAAAAATGGATAGAGGTCTGCGAATATCTCTCATAATCATATGGTGCAAATATTTACTTTGTGAGTTCGTGTTATTTGGAAAACCAAACGAGGAAAATATTTTCTTTGGCGTTTTCCTTTATCTAAATTCAAGGCATTCCAGGTTTTATCTGATGCATTCCAGGTTTTATTTGATGTCTCACTGGAATACTGGACTGATTAGTGATTCGTGCATTTGCAGCTTTTGATTAGTTCATTGTTTTGTGTTGCGCTTTTATGGGAACTTGATTTAGATGGATTTCGGCAGCTGATATAATCTTCTAGAACCCATCTTGTTAGAAAGATAAAGAAATCACAAGTATTTGCCGTTTATGGAAATATCCTTGTTAGTCTTGGTTGCATGTATAGAGTATGTTTCAATAATTGTTCTGATTCCTTGAAATTTAAAATATTTTTTCTTATCAGGGGATCAAGCTGGAGCCGTGTATGTTAAGTTGGCTAACTGCCACTTGAAGGTACGTTTTCTGCAGGCTTGTGGATTTTTCTCTCCCCTCCCGTTTAGTGGTTCTTAGCACATCGTTCTTATCCCAATTTTTATTTGTAGTTGGACAGTAAACATGAAGCTGCTAACTCGTATGCTGATGCTGCTCACTGCTACAAAAAAGGCAACGCAAAAGGTATGAAGATAAGTGTTGCGTATGGGCAATTACTTGTGTGTTCTTTAGTAAAGCAGCACACACATATTTTGTTGTTCTCGTTCCAAGATCCAATTTGGTTTTTCAACTTTGTGAGGGTTGTGTTTACACGAGTAACATACAATGGATGTCATTTTGGTCAATTTTGTCCCTGCATTCTCATGCTATGAAGTTGTCTGCATTCTTCCATTAATTCACATTGGATTTTGCAGAGGCAATACCTTGCCTAGAGCAATCAGTAAACTTATTTCTGGATATTGGAAGGCTTAATATGTCTGCCAGATATTATAAGGTAAAAACTTCAGAAATATGTCGATATCTATTTAAGTTCATCTTAGCCTTTTAGTTCTGTACAAATAAGGATGAATAACTAATCCCTCCTTACTTAAGGATGTCAATTAAAACAATTTTGTCACGTCGTTAAGTAAATTCAAAGATAATATCTTGAGATATTCCCTTTGCAGGAAATTGCAGAGTTGTATGAGCAAGAACAGAACCTGGAGCAGGCTATTGTTTACTATGAGAGAGCTGCTGATCTCTTCCAAAGTGAAGATGTAACAACATCCGCAAACCAGTGCAAACAGAAAATTGCTCAATATGCTGCTCAACTGGAACAGTTAGTTTGCCTTCTCTATCTCCACATAACGACATGTTGCCACTTTCATCATTTCCTTTATTTTAATTTTTTGCTTCATAAATATGAACTGATTCTGTCCATTTTCCAATTTGTTCGTGATATGATTTAGAAGAGTAGCTTTAATTGCATGTCGTGCACTTCATTTAAATTATGCATACATGTGAATTTATAGTATCATTGACCAAAATGCAAGTATATGTTCTTAGCTTTTCTTTTTTGTCAATTGCAATCGCTATTTGCTTGCAACGTCACTATAACTAGAATGCATAGATATCAATTGACAGTTCTTGCTAAGTGCTAAGACACAACTTTGTGAAAAATAAATTTCTCTGATCGATAAAAATTGCATCAATCTCTCTTTATTTACAACATAAATGTTACTTCAACAGTTGGCTGTCAATTGCTATGTCCTGCTAACAAATACCATTGTGAAAGATAAATTCCCCATCTCTCAAAAATGAAGCAATGGTCAACATCCGCATCCATTATTCAAACAAATTATCAACATTGTCCTCATTATCTTAAGAGTTTCATCTTAGTAACTTGAATTGTTTTTTGGTTCTATTATATACTAATACTACCATAGATGCATTTAGTTGTATTCAAATAACGGTGTCCATCTATTGAGTTTTATCTTGGTTAAACTTTAGTGTCTGTTTCATACAAGCTGGCAAGAGTAGTACTACAGATTACAGAAATAATAATAGTCCAAGCTTTGCAAGTCTGGAAGTTTATGTTCAACAAAGTTCTTTAGTGTGCTTGGTTCATGGATCTACGTTTTTTCTCAGATATCAGAAATCCATCGATATTTATGAAGATATAGCACGGCAGTCTCTCAATAATAACTTGCTGAAGTATGGAGTTAAAGGGCACCTTCTTAATGCTGGTATTTGCCAGCTCTGCAAGGGTGACGTTGTTGCAATTACCAATGCATTAGAGAGATACCAGGTACTACCTTGTTTCTGTACTGATTTGCAATTAAATACTTTTGTTTATATATGAGCTAACGACGTGCATATTTTTTCGTATTCATTTGTAGGACTTGGATCCCACGTTTTCTGGAACACGTGAATACAAATTGTTATCGGTATGTCATGGCTCCTAAACGTCAGTTTCATTTACCGTCTTCTCTTTACTTTTGTTCTTCATCTATCAGAGTGCATCTTCATTTTTTAACAAATGGACGTTTTCTTATCTTTAAACTTGTTGTACCATTGCTTTTCCATGGGTCGTATTATTATTTATAATCCATATGGTGTGACCTGATGATATATTATATTATTATATATATGGTGCAGGAGTTAGCTGCTGCAGTTGATGAAGAAGATATTGCTAAGTTCACTGATGCTGTCAAGGAATTTGACAGCATGACCCAGCTGGTAATCCAATTATTCTGTTATTATCTTTTTTCAACTCACTTTTGTTTATTATGTTTTATTATGGTAAAGCCAATGAGGGTCCATCTCTTTTGGGTTATGGCAGTTAGTCCTTTTTTATCCCTATCGTGGATTTTTACTTTCTGATAGTCACCGGTTTTTTTTTATTTTTTTATGGAAGGTTTGATTACGAATCGTTATTAAAAGGCAATCTTTAAAATATCACTGAAAATGTGGAGATTCATTAGAAAACCCTATATCTGCTGCAAATACACTCCCTTAAGATGAATCTAGAAACATCGTTTGTCACTGAACTTGCTTCTGCCTTTTCATTTGCTTCCTTTTTCACTTGGTTTCGACATTTTGCATCATTAGAACAAGTTCTTACATTTGCGATGAGAAAATGCTCGTGCTAAACACTACCTGCATAACTTTTCAATACGTTATATTTATGGTGAATACTAGTTAATTCGAATGCTCGGATTAAACTTAATCTGTTCTATAACCGAAGTTGTGTACTTTTGGTACTTGATATAACTTTTGCCATTACTCTTTAACTCATAGGATGCTTGGAAGACAACCCTTCTATTGAGAGTGAAGGAGGCCGTGAAAGCGAAAGAGCTAGAGGAGGACGACCTCACTTGATCCTATTATTTTTTTTCTTGATTGTACGTTTTTTAATGATTTGGACGTTGTTTCGCGATGATTGTCTCGTTTATGGCTTGTTACATTTGGTGGCTTTTGTGTGTATTATTACGGGATCTGTTATTTGGAGTGAATATTAGTGTTTCCTCAACCATGGTTTTATGTAACTAAATGAGTTTACCACCGTCCTCATGTTTGCCGATTTATGTACTTGCATCCTAAAGAGCGCAATAATGCCAATGATTATTTGTAAACATCACGTACATTACCAGATTGCGACTTTCTTCAGCATTTCGTACGATTTATTTTATGTTTTTGTCTTCGTTTACCCTTTTAGATAGTTTTGCGAATTCAAGTTCAGAGGTTATGCTTCAAGCAGTAAGATCTCGGATGCTCAAATGACAAATATGCCCCTTACATTGACTCGGAGTTTTGTGTTTAAGCACGTTTTAGTGAACCATTCAAAGGAAGATTGACAAAAGTAGCTGATGTAAAAAAAGATAGAAAATCTGTTAAACAATCCTTTTAGTCCTCGTTTGGTTGACAAGAAAAAAATAGTTAAGATAAGATTAAATAATTCAATGAAAACTCAATTATTTTATTAGATCTTTTGACATTCAACAAAAAAACTCCCTCATAAGTAATATAAGACAAGATAAATCATGATAACATAATATTTGCGGATCTGTCCAACAAGTTATTGCGGATATCAAACATCAAACAAAGTTCAACTGTTTAATTAATCATGTGCTAAAACATTGTTCATTTAAGAGCAACTCCAGCAGCTATTCTAAAATTTGTCACTTTTTATAAATTATGCACAATGAACAGTGTTTTAGCACACCACTTTTTCTGACTCACTCCAACAATGGTCATTTATATTTTAACACATCACTTTTGACACACTACTCATTACAATATGTTTTTTTATACATAATTATTATATTTTTTGCCATTTCACAGCTTGGTCTTTCAAATTTAAAAAGTGGAATTTAAAATATATTTATAATATAAAACAGCTGTTGGAGCTCTATTTTTTATTTATTTATCAAAAATTGTAAAATTTGCTAAAATTCAGTATATAGTACATCTCTTGAAGATGCTTTACATCCAATAAAGTAAATACATTGGGTAAATTTCTATTGTGTATCTACATTCCAATTTCAACATCATTATATATACAAAAAAATAAAATAAAAGTGAATACATAAAAGGAGCATCAATTGAAGATTCAAAGTGAAACAACAGCATAAGTGGAGCCAGCAGCTTTTATCTACTTTATTAAATTTGGCCAATATTCCATCACACTCATATTCTTATCCCAATCTCTACGCTACATCCGCACCCTCGAATACACTTCCGTAGATACTACACTCGGTGGTGAGTCCAGAAATTTATTATAGGGTGGACTTCAATTTTTCTGAGTTCGGAGTCCAGTGGTTCCGTATTTTTTTTTTTGAGGATTTTTTTGTGACAAAATCAGAAAATAGAAAACGAACAAACATAGAGTTTGTTTTTTTTTTTTTTGCTTAATTTGGATTTTGATGGACAAATTATTAATAAATGATGTCTTTTTTTCCAGTAATTTAAATTTTGGGTGGACTAATTAATAAAATTTGGGTAAACTAAATAATTATATATGCATAATTGAAGGGATAAATCATCAAATGACACCCTGGCGCAGGCTACACTCAGTGAAATACACTCATGATTATACATCATTATCTACGGATAATAACATACACTCATATATATATATATATATATATATTTGCTTAATGGATGATTATTTGTACATATCCATGAAATCACCCGGTGTTTTTCGGTCTCGAATACACCCACAACAAAAATCTCGAGTCCTTAAATATCTGACTTTGACCATCTTTGCAAAAATAAAAAATAAAACTAATAAAAAGAAAAGAAAAAAAAAAAAAGAGAAATTAAAATTTAGAAGACTTTGACCAACCTCGAAAAATAATCGTCTGAGATGAGACTTATATTTTTCAACCAGACACCATAAATAAATTTCCAGTCAATAATTGTCACCTATTACAAATTTCTTAGACTTTCCTTTTCATACTTCCCAACATTTTATTCTGGAAGAAGAAGAAACAGAAAAAAGAAAAGAAAAAAAAAAGAAAGAAAAAAACCCCAATTCAAGAAAATGTTACTCCTAAAACTGATGAGCAAAAGAAGAACATGGGTTTGTCTCTTCGTCTCCGTTTACACAGTACTCCTTTCTCTCTCATGGAATCTCCTCAAATCCGTTCTCTCCTGGTATGAAATCCGTGAATCATCATCCTCTTCTTCCGCGTGGTCTGCTCTGTACGGATCGGTGCTGCTGGGCGCGTGTTTCGGTGTTCTGTCGATGGTGGCGGCGCTGGCCGTTGCAGTTCCGGCAACCCTGGTGACGTGGATAACCGTGCTCGTGCTGCTGACCTTTTGTGGGAAGCCCAGAAAAACTCTTGTTCTCGAGGGTAAGAAATTGACGGCTGAGATTACTGGGTTTGTTGTCAGGGTCTTGATCAAGGAAGGGAATATTGTTGCTGCCGTTTGTGCTGTTCTTGGATATTTTGCACTCGTTAGACACCATACTGAAGGTCTATATTTTTTTTAATTGCATTTTTTTTTTGTTTTTATTAATTTATTTATTTTGAATACATGTTTAATTGGATATTTAATTAATATATATATTTAAATTAGTTTAAATGAAGGATTTTAGGAATTAAAAGAAAATAAGAGATGATCCATTTGATGTTTATGGATGTAGTAAATGAATTTTAATTGGCATTTTTTATGATTCTTGATTTTGAGTCGGAGTAAGAATAAGATCAATCTTTTTGGTCGATGAGTGTTTCTTTCGGTGTGTAAATTTTGAAAAATAAGACGTAACAGTTTATCAGCTCTTTAAACAAATAGCAGACGTTTAAAATAAGCTTACTTAGACTAATTATTGTCTTTTTGGATTTTTTTTGTCCGGTATAAGTTTTCTTCGGATACGAATGATACTATATAACTAACTACACTTGTTGATTTGATTGTTGGAGAAATTGTGACCGTTCGTTTTTTTTGTTTTTTCAACTCTTGTTTTGCAGAGTAGAAATAGGTATTGGATAGGCAAACAAATCTGTCGGTAGAATTTTGTAAGCTCTTTGTGGAGCCATCTGAGAGTGTATGTACTATGTACGTATGTATGTATAAGAGCTTCTCTCTCTTTCTGACTGTATTAAGTTCTATACCACGTACGCATTTTACCGTAAATGTCATGTTCATATTTTTTTTAGCAAAATTATGTCTTGTTCATAATTGTTTGTGCAGAGCGTCTTGATTTTGAAGGTTTGGAGATGTGTTCGACTGATTGAGATAACTTGGTAGTGAAGGTTTCTTTCGGTTTCCTTTTTAACTTCTAATCTTTCATTCAAGTTATTCTAATTTTGTATTCGTCACGTACATTACGAGTAGTTTCAAAAAGCCGAGTATGGAACTAAACCACTATTTCTAAGGTGGTGTTTGCAAAAGCTTTTCGAAACTAATTTATGAGTTTTGCTTCTGCTTCTCTAAAAATAAGCAGCTTTAAGCCATAACCTAAGAAGCATCTCGGGAGCTGCTTCTCCAATTTAAAAGCACTTCTATAATAAATTAAAAACATACATTTGACATTTTTACCCTTATGTTTCTTATCCAAATTTCAATTATTAGGACAATTTAGATACTTCACTAATATAAGCTAAAAAAATAAAGTTATTATTTGCAAACACTATAACTTGTCTATTGGTTACTTAAGTTGATTTTCCATGATGTTTGCAAACATCCCAAATTTTAGAATTACATGTATTCTAAACTTAACTCACAATCACTAACTTCTAACTTCTGTTTATGGAAAAGTTTTTGCAAGCACCACCTAAGCCTTTTATATGTCATAATAATTTATTAAGTCTCACTAATGAACATAATTTACTGCAGCTTTTGTTAATTACCTCGTACATATAATTTTCCAATTTTACTTCTGAAATTACGTATTTTACATTTTGCCACTTGGGTTTCCGATGTGAATTGGATGCTTCCCGGCTTCTTCGAAGTTTACAGGTTAGTATTGTAAATAAGAGCTGTAATAATCTTCTTATTTCTTTATCTGGTTACGGTAGATACTTGTATAGACGAATTCTCGTTCCTCTCTTCACTGATTGTGTGTATTGCTTCCGATTTTTTCGATTTCATCTTTTCTTGCTGCGGTATTTTGAAATTTTAATTGGTATTATTTATAATGGCTTCGAGGCTTTAATTTAACTTCCACCGACCTGCGAAAGATTTGATTACTCAACCTTAATTTTTTTTAAATCACCGTTGATTTTGAGGAGAAAGGCTTGATGAGGAAGTTCCGTAAAGAAACAAGTTCGTGTATTTGGGACGACGAAGAATTGCTCTATGTAATGCTCTTGCTAAAGAAGTACCTGCATACGGGCATACCTCTTCAATATGTTATATACTTATGGTGATCATTATTCTAATTTGAATGCTCGGATTATTAACCTTATTCAGGACGAATGGTTTGTTTTGGAAGTTGTTTACTTTTTGGTACTTGGCGTTAATTTTGTCATCACTCTTTAACTCGTAGGATGCTTGGAAGACAACCCTTCCTTGTATGTATAACGAGGCCTTGAAAGCGAAAGAGCTAGAGGAGGACATTTGTTTTTCCTTCTTGATTTTACGGTTTTTTTTTTTTAAAGATGTGAACATTGTTTCGTGATAATTGTCTCGTTTATGTTAATTTTCTTTGAGCGCATTTTTCTTTCTTTCCTTCTTTGACGAAATCCTTGACCGCGTTTTAGTGAACCATGAAAGTAGTAGGATTGTGTATCTCGATTAAATTTATGCTACATATGACGAAATATACATAAAATACGTTCATCTGCACACACCAATGCATACACCAATTCGGATGTGCATATCTTTTGTATGTGAATCAATGGTAGGGCAAATTCCACTTTCACTCCTTATACTCCAGGTAGAAATAATATTACCCCTTCTACTCTCGATTGAATTGATTTACCCCCTTACACTTGTAAAATTGTCTTAATGTAGCCCTAACGTTAGTTTTCAAACTCTTACCCTGACACAGTTTAGTTAAAGGTGTGGAAATTACAAAAACACCCACCCCAAAGCACCACCTCTAAATTTTCTCTCTCTCACTTAAAAAAACACACTCTCCCACACAAATGTTTGTAAGTTTTTGATTATTTCTGTAAAGGGTAAATTACAAACACCCCCCTGAGGTATGGTCAAATTACAAAAACACCCCTCTTGTTTGGATAATTACAACCACCCCCTCAGCTCTTCAAATTTAGTGGAATCTTCGAGATTATATGAAATATTATCACTTTTGTACCCGTTTTATACCATTCAAACTCTACATTATGAAGTAAGATGATCATAATATGTGATTTTTAGCTTGTGTATATCAGTTTGTAGTGCATCGGAAACTGTATTTTTACACAAAACGAATACAAGCTAGAGCACATTACACGGAATCTAGATGATTATATTGAATTTGGCACAATAAGGGTGGAGGTGTAAGAAAAAATCATAGTTGAGGGGGGTAGATGTAATTATCCAAACAAGAAGGGGGTTTTTGTAATTTGACCATACCTTAGGGGGGTGTTTGTAATTTACCCTTTCTGTAAATGCTTGTACTCTTTTGTGGTAAATTGAATGTCTGAAAGAAGATCTCCAAGGACTGTGTGAGAAGAGAGTGTGCGTTCTTGGGTGAGAGAGAAAAAGAAAGACCTGCATATGGTGCTTTGAAAGGGCGTTTTTTTGTAATTTACTTATCTTGACTCAATGCTTAGTCAACGCTGTCAAGGTAAAACTGATGCAATTGAGGGTAGAAGGGGTAAAACTATTCCGACAAAGTATAAGGGAAAGAATTGAAATTTGCCCTCAATGGTATAAATAAATATATATATTTCATTTGGTTCACCATGCAATGAATTGTGTAGCCCCACCATACTATTTGAAAGCATAGACATAATGACCATTTATTAATTCATTTAATCAATAGGAAGACTCCATTTGCTCTCTATTATGCCACCCACCCTACCAGCCTGTCAAAGTGTCAATATCTTTTTAAAAAATAAAAAAATATTCCCATCATACTCATATTCTTATCCCAATTAATACGCTACACTAAAATATTTGAACAACGAGAAGATATAAACAAAATTAAATTAGTAAAAAAACCAACTTTAACTGGTAACTTTGTGTATAAAAAATGAAGCCCAAAACCTTGGACCAGACCACTTGACAAATTACATATAGACTTTTGTTTTTTGATAAATTACGAAAACTCCCCTAAACTTAAATTAAATTACAAAAACCACCTCCACCTATTCGTAATTATCAAAAAACCCCTAAGGTTTGTTTTCGTCTTACACCAACTCCTTACAATGTGACTTGTTATCGATTTTGGTTATTACGGATAGGTGGGGGTATTTTTTGTTATTTAGCGTAAGTTCAGGGTGTTTTCACAATTTACCCTACATTCACAAGATCTTTTGTAATTCACACCATTTTTATTCGACTTTTTGCCCCCACTCAGTGCCAGTGGTCTGAGTTGCGCTGTCACCTGGATGCTTTCCGGCCTCTCGAAGTTTCTTATAGCTCTGTAATAAGACTGAAATACTGAGGTAAATAAAAGCTGTAATAATATGATCTTCTTGTTTCTTGGTTGATGAATGATAAATAATTAGCTGAACAACCTCAACCAATAATCTTCATTGCGATTCTTCCACACCCAAATGCTCATCTGTTCAAGATAGGTGAGTGGTGCGTCACTGTGTGTTTGTGTTTTATTTTACAAATTTTCTTTGTTTCTTGCGCAGTTGTTTCTGGGTTTCATCTGTATATCTTTATTGGGTACTGCTGCTAATTTGTTTTATCTTCACTTTTAATTGTGTTTTTGTTTGAATTAAAATTAAAAACAAGAAAAAAAAAAGGAAAAATCTAGGTTATGGTAGAACTATACTTGTACGGATTGAATTCTGGTTTTCTTGCTTTAATCGCTTCTGAGTTTTTTAGGTTTAATATTTTCCAGCAGCAAGAAATGGCTTCAACTGAAACTGGGGAAGATAATAGTGTCGGCAAGGTCAAAAGCCACGCCCCTCTTCGCATCTCAACCTCGAAAACGAATCTCGTAATCGAACAAGATAACAATTCCGTAAAGGGTACCGAAAACGGCACCAAAAGACTAAACTTCCTCAAATTCGGCAAACTCGACTCCCCCTCCGCCAAATTCTCCCGCATCGCCAATGAGAGGGACGTAATTTCGCGCACGATCCCCTCCTCCTCGTCCACCAGTCTCCACATCCGTGAACGCTTCAACAGAGTATTCTCCCGTAAAATCGACTTCACGAGCCTCGGCAAAATCAGCAAAGAATGGATACGAAACCCGATGAACTTAGCCCTCTTTATATGGATCGTCTGCGTGGCGGTTTCCGGTGCGATCTTGTTCATGGTCATGATCGGAATGTTGAACCACGCCCTCCCGAAAAAATCACAAAGGGACACTTGGTTCGAAGTCAACAACCAAATACTCAACGCGCTCTTCACCCTCATGTGTTTATACCAACACCCGAAAAGAATATACCACCTCGTCTTACTTACTCGATGGAGCCACGAAGATGTCGTCAAGCTTAGAAAACAGTACTGCAAAAACGGGACCTACAAACCCCACGAGTGGGCCCACATGATGCTCGTTGTTCTCTTACTTAACATAAATTGTTTCGCTCAATACGCGCTCTGCGGACTAAATCTAGGGTACAAAAGATCCGAACGGCCCCCTATCGGAGTTGGAATATGTATATCCGTTGCAATTGGAGCCCCGGCAATTGCGGGGGTTTACTGCATGCTTAGCCCGCTCGGGAAAGATTACGAAAACGACCTCGATGAAGAAGCGCAAATTATCGATGTTAATAGTAGTAATAGGAGAAGATCGTTCGAGAAGAGATTCTCGTTCGCAATGAGGGACGAGGGTAAAACGGTCGAGTCCGCACCGTTGTGGAGCGGGGGCATTTTGGACTTTTGGGACGATATTTCATTAGCTTACCTCTCGTTGTTCTGTAGCTTCTGCGTGTTCGGTTGGAATATGGAGAGGCTAGGGTTCGGAAATATGTACGTGCACATTGCGACGTTTCTTTTATTCTGCATGGCGCCGTTTTGGATATTTAATTTAGCGGCCGTGAATATCGATAACGAGACTGTGAGGGAGGCGTTGGGTGTGACGGGGATTTTTCTGTGCGTGTTCGGTTTGCTGTACGGTGGGTTTTGGAGGATTCAGATGAGGAAGAGGTTTAATTTGCCGGGGTACGGGTTCTGCTGCGGTAAACCGGCTGTGAGTGACTGCGCCTTGTGGCTGTTCTGCTGCTGGTGCACTTTAGCGCAGGAGGTGAGGACTGGGAATTCTTACGATATTGTCGAGGATAAATTTTGCCGTAAAAGTGGGGATGAGTTGACTTTGACCGCGTTGAAGTGCGAAGATGGCGAATTTGAGGTCAAGAATGTTCCGGAAGAATCTGTTGTTGGTAAAGATGAAACGATGGTGGTGCCGCCCGGTACTTCGGTTATTCGACGAGAAGAGATTTAAGGGGCGAAAAAAGGCTGTTTCGATTTTAAAATGTGTGTGCAAAATTTGTAGCGTGGGGTTATTATTGATTTTTGTTATTGAGTGTATTATACATTTGCTTCAATGTTTGGTTTAATTAGTCTGAAAAAAACAGAGCCTATATAAGTTAATGGATTCAGTTTCAACCCAATGCAATTCAATCATGTAGTTGGTTAGTTATATTCATACAGTAGCAAGAATTATTTATAATTCTCACTTATAAATAACACCAATATGCAACATGTAATAACATCATTCTTGACAATAACACAAAATTATTTGGGGTTCGATCGATTAATCGTCCTAATTGTGATATCGACGGCACTTGTCTTGTTTTCGATCACAACCGTCGATTCACTTCCAGTGAAAACGAGGATGGTGATCGTAAACATCGGCGACCGGCCAATCACAATTCACTACAAGTCATCGGACGACATGATCTTGGAATACACGTGGTCGACTTTCAACAATATTTCTCGTGGCATTTGGGGGTCAACAAAGTTCGATTGCGATGTTCATACGACGACGACGACAATGACTTGGTTTGTTGGCCGGAATGTGTGTGGTACGTGGTGGATAATGGGGTGTGTTTGTTGAGCAAACCATGTGGTTTAAAACAACTTATTTTAAGAGAAATAAAAACAAAAGCTCATTATATAGTAATTATTACGAGCTAAAAAAAAAGCTCAATATCCAAATTATTCATGGATAGAAAGAAAAAAAATAGTAATTATAAAATGTTCTCTTATCTCGAAAACCAATGTCTAAATTTGCCATGAATAAAAAGATTAAAAAAATGACAAATAACTTATTTGCAAATTATATTTATACATATTGCATTTATTAGGATATTTTAGACATTTCCCCCAAATAAAAGCAAACAAACACAGCCTTCCTTCTCTTCCAATTCCCACAATTCCCAATTCCCAATTCCCCAATTCCCAACCTAATTGATTGGCAATATCTCCTCTCGTTTCTTCCCTTGTTCTTCCTTCCAGAAAAGAAATCCCTAATTCAGTTCAATTAGGTTTTTAATTTGATTTCTGTTGAATTAGTTCTATGGCCTCGGTGCCCCCAACCACAGCGGGTTCTGCCACTTCGTCATCTGGTCAGTTCACATACGCTGCGGCCACCACCTCCTCCTATTTTCCGACGCCGTTTCACCTTCAACAAAATCTTCCGCCACCTCCCGTTCCTTACATTGGCGCAGCCCCTCCGCCCGCTATACCGTCGGTCTCATACTCCGTGTACCCCCCTCCTCCTACCGCTTACACCTTGCCGCAATATCAACAGGCAAGCATGCCAAAACTGCTTTTTTTTTTTTTGTTTTCTTAAGTTCCTTTGATTATATTTTTAGATTGTTGAATTTCTCCTATTGTGTCTGTGTCCATCAGAGGTGGGGTCATGGAATTGGAAATTATTAAGGGTTTTTATTTTGTAAAGATCTTCAAAGTTGAATTGGACATCGTGTGATCGAAATCAGAGGCGTTCTCGTCGTTTTTCCTCTTTTCGTGGGTTTGTGTGTGTGTGTGTGTGTTTGAGGGGTGGGGGTTTAATTTGTAATGATCTTGACAGAAAATCAGGCATTAGGGGATTGAAGTAACTATTACTTCATCAGTATTGTTAAGCTTGCACTTTGATTACGAAGAAAAATATCGATGTTGAAAAAGCTATAACTTTTTACCAGAATGTGCTATTGAATTGGCAACCTGCAAACATGGTTCAAATAAATAGAGAAAATACATGTTTTATTATCAATGTGGCGTTTTGGGTCTCCTCATTGTATTATGGAATTAGTGAAGAAATCTCGAGGGGTGTTTATTGGAAATAATGATTCATGAACATTTGTACCTACTTATTATTGTTTCTGTTCTAATAGCAGGTTTTGATGTGGGCAGGCCCAACAGTTGTTTCAGAGGGACGCGCAAACAATAACTCCAGAAGCTCTTGAAAGTGTGAAAGCTGCTCTTGCAAGCAGCGATATCGAGCACAAAACGGAGACTAAGAAGAAGGCAATTCCTCGAAAAGCTGCAGGCCAGACTTGGGTGGATCCCAGCCTTGCAGAATGGCCTGAGAGTATGAATCTGCTGATCTCTGTTTAAATAATATGCTCAGTATTAATTTGGCAAGGAATCTTAATCTTTCCAGTTATTGTTTAATTCATCTTTTTACTTTTCTTGTAATTTGTCTTATTTTTGTGTTGAATTATAAACTGATCGCATTCCGTTCCCCGGTCTATTTATCAGTTTTGAACTTTAGGTTCCCAAATCAAAAGCCAGTCTATGCCAATCCTATTTTGCTTAAATCTCAGATGAACTTGATTTCAGCTCCTTTTTCTATCTGTTTTTCCCAGTTTAGATCATTTAAACTTGCAGGATGCAATTCTTATTCTCCTTATGTTGGCATTTTGCAGATGATTATCGTGTATTTTGTGGCGATCTTGGAAATGAAGTGAATGATGACGTTTTATCAAAAGCTTTTTCGAGATTTCCTTCCTTTAATATGGCCAGGGTATGTCTCTTCTAACTCACTGGGACCTCTTTGTTGCATTGTCTTTATTGCTATTGTTACTCGCTCATAACTTGTTAACATATTTTTGGTGGTATACATGAGCATTTGCATGTCCTCGTAACCTATTTTGCGTGATATACATGAGCTTTTGCATGTCCTCGTAATATATATTGCTTGATATACATGAATGAACATTTATACGTCCTCCAGACATTTTCTAGGGGATAATCGTCAATCGACATGTCCTCTTCAGATTTCAATTCTTGAAGTGCACGGAGCCTTCAATTAACTCCTCTTGAATTTTTTTCTTAACCTTTATAATGTTTTTTAACATTTGTTTAGTGACTACTATTAAAGATAATTGAACGCAATTAGTATCTGTTGCTTTGCAGTAATGAATGTGCAGACCTGATAACTGTTCCAGGGTTTATAGAGAAATATAAAAGATTGCTTAATGTAGGATGAAAAAGCGTCTTTATATATTTGGTACTTGAGGAAACTTATGAACCTCTTCCTTATTGATTCTCAAGCTATCGAGTTTACCATCTAGGCCTAAAGAAAAACATTAGTTTTCTCTTTATAAATATTATTTTGCATTGTGCTGAGGATGTTGAACATCATTTGAAGAAAAAATAGTTGTGGTTGACCACTTGACTTGCCGATGATGACTACCATTCAATCACGTAACAATAATAATAATACTGCTTTCCAAAATGTAAGAGAAAACTTTCCTCAAAAAAAAAAAAAAAAAAAAAAAAAAAAAAAAAAAAAAAAAGAAATGTAAGAGAAAACTATCAGGCTTAACTGTGCATACCACTATTTTAGGCATTCTTAAATCAAACATATTTATGAATCAGTCCTTCTCTTTAGTGCTATATAATCGGTATATACTAGTACTAAATAATTGTTGATGAAATGAAATATACTATTGTGTTAGAAGTTGTCAACAATTTTTTTGACATTATGTATGCAGTATGAGGTCTGAATCACTTTGTTTCGCTTTCAAACTTTTTCTGAAAAGTTTGAAGGGAAAAACTAAAATTGAATTTCATTTTGGCTGGAGAATATACAATTACCTTAACAGGAAAGTTGTAAGTGTTTATTTAGTGTTTTATTCAATAATTACTTCGGGCCTCTGAAATTTCTTACATATCCGTATGTGTTTGTGCTCTGTCTCTTCCTAATCTATCTATATCACCTTGTTATACATGGAATGACAACAACTATACTTAACTAATGGTGGATTAATGTTGGATTAGGTTGTTAGGGATAAGCGTACTGGCAAAACCAAGGGGTATGGGTTTGTTAGTTTCTCCAACCCGACAGACCTTGCGGGTGCGCTTAAAGAAATGAACGGTGAGTTTGTTTCTGTTATCATTTCGCTTTTAATATCTGCTAATGCAGAGTTATTTATTCGATAATTTGCGTAATTTATTTTAGTTTTTTTAGCTTGGAAGTAAATATTTGTTTCAGGGAAATATGTTGGAAACCGTCCAATTAAACTTCGCAAGAGCACATGGAAAGAAAGAACTGATAGTGGAGCTGCGGAACGACAAAAGGTGAGTGTGCATGCATGATTTTCATAGGCTGTTAGCTGGTATAATGGTTCGATTTTTCTTGTTTTTTTTTTTTTTTTTTTAATTGGTAATTGTTTTTGGGGGGTTTCTTTCCTTTTGCTGCAGAACCATTCTCAGAAGAAGAACAAGCAACCGAAGAAAAGCGTGTTGCACAAATGAGAGCAGACATCGAGAACTAAGACGACTCTTGTTGCGTATGAAGGAAGACGTGAAATTTAGTATGGCATATATAAAAACTGGAAACTGTATCAAAATTTATTCCTTGCATGACTTTGTTTATGCACCATTGACAACTTTCTTTTTCCCCCTATTGGAATTTGTGTATCTTGATGTGTTTAGATGCTAACATGTTCCAGTTCGTTTCAATGGATTTTTATCGCAAAATTGGATTATTTTGCTGATCGAAATTTTGGTATACTTGGTCTGGAATTTGATTATTTTCATTATTGAATGAATATTAAATTTTTGAAAAACGATAACTGAAGGCAAATAAACGTATTTTTCGACTTCAAATGTGAATGTGACCATTTTTTAATTTGGCAAAATTGAAAACACGGAATTTGTAGTCTTTTGAGTTACCTTTCTAATACAACTTGAATCATCAAGATTGGATGTCGAGTGATAAAGTTATTCATGAATCAATGAACAATTCCGCAACTTTGATGTTTTGAGTTATCTAAAATTCAAAATTAAACTTATTCATATGCATAACTTTGTCACCCGATATTCAATTTACTTGATTCAAGTGGGATTAAAAAGCTAAACCAAACGACTAAAGTTTTCGTGTTTTGAATTTGGCCAAAATCAGACTACATTCGAAGTCAAAACGGTATTAGTAAAATTGAAATAACATTTAACATTTCAGTAATCGATACATCAATACACGGAGAAAGAAAACACATGAAAACAGAACAAATATTCTAGGAAAGTGAAACATGTTGGATAACAATCGTTAGCCCCGCCTGTGTTTAATTCCCGGAAACCTGTTTCTTCTCAGGCCTGGAAATTTGAGGATCCCTCTTAATTCCCTGGATTTTCGAGCCCTTCTCCTTCACGATCATACGAAACCCCCCCCCTGGAAATTAATCCGGGTGTATTATTTCTAGAAAGACGTGGTGGACTATTAACTTCTTCAAGCCACTGCATCAATTGTTTCCTTCTGCCAATTGGATTTTTCATCGTTTTCTTTGATCCCGCATCATAATTAGTAGACTTGTTAGATTTTGTGTCGAGTTCTTTGATCCTAATTAATAACCATGATTTCGTTTTCTTAACCAATTCGTTGGAATAGAAAACCGCGTACATAACCAAAAGATCTAATTCCTTCCATGAATTCTTCTTTGAGTCGTTGAATCAGAGCCATGCAACTATTCATCTTATTCAGAAGTTTAGTATCAAATCATTAAAGTTTACGTATATACTTTTGGTCATATAATAGTTGGTATTTTATTTGGAACAAGAATCCTACTCCTACTAGAATTTTTTTGAAAGCAGCGATTATAGGACGTAATTACTATTTTGTTAATTTTTCTTTTTTTTTTATATATAAAGTATATAATAAATCTAAAAGATAATAAGAGCAACTCCAATGCTAAACATCAAAATTGGATTATCAAATACTCATTTGATAATTAAGATAATATTTTAATATCCATTTACAATTTATTTACTCCAACCATAGTTATCTAAATCAATAATCAATTGGAAGTTTTTTAGTGTTTTTATTTGTAATTGCCACGTGTCATTTTTTGATTGGATGTTTAGGTAGTTATTTTTTTGATAACTCAATTTCCGGCATGTATTTTTACATTCAAAGAGGTAGAATATCAAAATACTTACCCATTTTTATACTCCCATTGGAGTGGATAATTTTAATTTAGGAATATCAAAAAGGTGGTTTATGGATTTGATAATCCATTTGATACTCCCGTTGGAGTTGCTCTAAGTATATAACTTAACCAATAATAATATGAAATTGTTTCAAAAATTTTTTGAAGAGAACAATGACTTCTCGTGATTTTTTATCGTTTTTGCCGAGTTTGGGTTGGCTCACGCTGACATACCACCGAGCCTCATTACTATAGGCTCAAGCTTCCATCGGGCATGACATATTTTGATTATAGGCGAGAGAGGCGGTTGCCTAGGGGCCCGCGATTTTTAGAAAATTTTAGGGGCCTTCAAATATTTTATCCTCTAATTTCAAGAAATTTTAATAATTTGAAAATACTATATTTTGTTTTATTTTCATGAGTATTTTCATGAAAATACCGAGGGGCTCTAGCTCTGCCTCTGAACCCGCGTAAACTTTTGAGTCACCTTGCTTAATATTCTATTCATATATCTCCAAAATTATGAACATATAATAAAAGAATGTTACTTATGTGGTGCTAGTAAGAGTGATTAATTCGTAAACTATATAACAGGCCCCCATTTATACTAATTTTTAAAAACCGTCTAGGGCCCACAATATCTTAGGAACGGGTTTGCCATCGGGCTTCGTTATTATAAGCTCAAGTTCGACTCATGTGTTTTTTCGGGACTCGTGTTTATATTGAGCTTATATCAAAAAATATATAAATTACATATTTTACAACTTTGCAGTCAGACGTATTTAAGAAAAACAAAAAAAATAAAAAATCTTCGCAGGTGAAGAACAAAAACTAGAATATTCATAAAGAACAAAATAAGATGAAAACTTGAAAATCCTAATTTGTTCCTTCAAACAAATGAAGTTAATTTCGCCGATGTTTAATACATAAGTAATTCCAAAATGAAGAAACATAAAACAAATAGAACTAATTCTAGATGTACATTTAACTCCTTTTGACTATTGCCACCAACACCGCCACCACTTAATTTCTTTTTATTTTTCACTTTATTTTTGTAAAATAAAATAACTAATCCGGGAGTAACTTGTAACTTGTATGTTGAGTCATATTATTAAAATAATAAATATATTATTTATTTAATTATTAATTTAATCGGGCATACCTTATTCTGGTTGAGCCATGGTAGACTCAAACTCGGCTCATAAATGAATCGATCTAATAAAATGGCTCAAACTAGGTCCGACTCACTAAAAATTAGGTTCGACTTAAATTAATATAATCAGGTCGAAGTATCGGGCTTTGATTAAAAAAGCCGGAATTTTTTTTCAATTCTTCCTTTTTGATTCTTTCAATTATATATATATATATATATTTTTTTTAATCTAAATTAGATATATAGTGTCAATCCAAGACAATTTTAAATATTATTGTATTGTGAAATTGCAATTCAAAGAATTGAAAAAAAAATTCAATGCAATTTATTTTTTCCACTGTATTCTTTTCTCAACATTAATTTATATATATATATATATCCGACAATTTCTTGTATTTTCATCTAATTAATTTCTTTTTATGTTTCGAATCCATTATAAAATTTGTTTTTTTTATATATTTGTTAGCTCAACGGTTTGATTACTTATATAATATCCTTTCCTTTTGTTTAAATTTAGTTGAATTTGATTCTGATTGTATCTATACACTCTTTGTTGAAGATTTTTGTTGAAGGTTGAAGTTTTATTTAATCTATATTTTCTTCGGGTTGCTAACTCAACGGTAGAGTACTCGGCTTTTAAGTGCGGCTAGAATATTTTACACATTTGGATGAAGTGAGGAATTCATCCATATCATTGGTAAAGTTTGGAAGACCGCGACTAATCCTGCAAAGGAATAATGAAAAAAAGAGCATGTCGTATCAATGGAGAGTGTAGCAACAAAATCTTATCTGCGATTTAGACAAATAAGAAAAACTTGCACAAAAATAATTTTATTGAATTAAAAATAAATATTGCGGGTTACAAACTCTAATTTAATTCTCTGATTCTTCTCTCAAGAACAATATATGTTGACTTTGAATTTCGGAGTCGGGTCGTTGACTTGATCTTCTCCGGATTTGATTTTGAACTTGAATAACGTTTTCCGAGGGTCTTGCGACTTGAATCTCGGATCGAACGCAGAACTTTGACGTGTTTTGACTTGAAGATCTTGGAGTTCTTGATGGATTTTGCCCTTCAATCTTCCTTCAATCTTGATTTGTTGAAGAACGCCCTCAATTTGATGAAGATCTTGATGGATTTGGCCCTTCAATCTTCCTTCGATCTTGATTTGTTGAAGAACGCCCTCGATTTGATGAAGAACGCCTTGAATTTGATGAAGATGACTTGAATGTTGTAGAGAGAATTTTCTCCTACGATTTTTATTCTTCTTGAGTTGTGTCTTGAATTGTGTAGAGAGGGTCCCTATTTATAGGGTTGTTCATGGGTCGGTTTTACCCGACAACCGACCCATTATCGGCCCGACTATTGCGGCCGATAATTACCCATCAACCGACCCGTTCTGGTCGGGCCGATAATATCAACCGACCCATGCATAGTCGGGTCGGTTATGGTTTCTGAAATATTGAAAAGTCGGTTGGCCGATATTACCCGACCAACCGACTTTTTTTTTTTTTTTTTTTTTTTTTTTAGCCTTTTGACTCTACATTTAATTTTTGGGCAATAATGTTTGAGTTTTTGGGAGATGCTAATATTTAGAATGTGTTTTTGTATTTGAAGTAGTTGAATAATTGAATCAGACCTTTTTTTTTTTCAAATATTAGAATCTCAATGATTGTTCAGGAAGAATTCTCGTTTTTTTTTTTTTTTTTTTTTGTATATTTTTTTGTATATCTCACATTAAACAAAGATCAAAGAAGCCAAACAAGAAGAAACAAGCCAGAATATATCTATAACATAAATATGTGGGATTCTTTATATTTGTTAGAATACTATTTATGAGTGAAAAAAAATGAAGTTTTTCTCGAGAATTATTTAATGAGAATAGTATTTTTTTCCTCATAAATTGAAAATCTGATTTTTTTTTTAATGTGGCCGATATCGGCCGATAATTTGCAACCGAACTGTTTCGGCAACAGACAAAGTCGGTTGCCAACCGTTACCCGACCCACAATAGTCGGGTCGGTAATAGTTTTGCATATTTGCAATAGTCGGTTGGTCGGGTCGGGCCGATAATCGGCCGATATTCAACCGACCCGACCCATGAACAACCCTACCTATTTATAGTGGTAGAATAAGAGTCCTACTTAAAGTCTACTTGCTGACGTGGCGCGATTTGATTGGCTCTCTTTAAATTGATATTTATCTCTTATAACTTGGAAGAGAAGAAATAATCCTATTGGCCAATAATTAATTGATAATTATCTCCATAACTTATTTTGTAGGATAAATTATAATTTAATTTAGACACAATTTAATTGGCTAATTTAATTAACCAATTAATTAATTTTATGCGTCTACAAATGCCCCCTCGAGACTTGTTCACGGACAATGCATCTTGGAGTGGATGAGTCTCGATAATTGCTCAACTTCGATTGCAGCTTGATCTAGCAAAGAACATATATCTTTTGAAATCATGACTGAACTTAGAGAGATTCTAAGTTGCCTACGTACCCTATAAAGGGATCAAGTCATAACGTAGCTCAAAATATATCCTTTTGAGGGATGTCGTGCACAGTTTATACTCATGTGGACAAGGAGAAACATTTGCAGTTTAAGCTCGTACTGAAGGAGCATTTGACTTGAATTTGTAGATAGTTTATGCTCGTATCAAGGAGCCTTGACTTGATTTCGATATATAGATAGTTTATGCTCGTATCGAGGAGCCTTGACTTGATTTGGATATATAGATAGTTTATGCTCGTATCAAGGAGCCTTGACTTGATATGTATAGATAGTTTATGCTCGTATCAAGGAGCCTTGACTTGATATGTATAGATAGTTTATGCTCGTATCAAGGAGCCTTGACTTGATTTAGATATATAGATAGTTTATGCTCGTATGAAGGAGTCTTGACTTGATTTGAATATGTAGATAGTTTATGCTCGTATCAAGGAGCCTTGACTTGATTTTGATATATAGATAGTTTATGCTCGTATCAAGGAGCCTTGGTTTGATTTGGACATGTAGACCTTTTAAACTCGTGTCAATGAGTACTTCGTTTGATTTGGACATGTAGACCTTTTAAACTCGTGTCAAGGAGTGCTTGATTTGATTTGGACATGTAGACTTTTTAAACTCGTGTCAAAGAGTGTTTGATTTGATTTGGACATGTAGACCTTTTAAACTCGTGTCAAGGAGTATTTGATTTGATTTGGACATGTAGACCTTTTAAACTCGTGTCAAGGAGTGTTTCACTTGATTTGGACTTGTAAACCTTTTAAACTCGTGTCAAGGAGTATTTGATTTGATTTGGACATGTAGACCTTTTAAACTCGTGTCAAGGAGTGTTTCACTTGATTTGGACTTGTAGACCTTTTAAACTCGTGTCAAGGAGTATTTGATTTGATTTGGACATGTAGACCTTTTAAACTCGTGTCAAGGAGTACTTCATTTGATATGGACATGTAGACCTTTTAAACTCGTGTCAAGGAGAGCTTCACTTGATTTGGACATGTAGACCTTTTAAACTCGTGTCAAGGAGTGCTTCATTTGATTTGACTTGTCACATTGCATAGGATGTTGTTTCTCAAAAGACTTGCCCCCATCTTCATGATCTTCTTGTTCTTCTTCAACATGTTCTTCTTTAAGCTGGTATGACTTTTGGAATGAAGGTTCTTCGACTTCATTTGCAGTTATGTTCAACTCCATATCATGCGCTCGAGTGGCCAATTCTTCAAAACTTCTAGGTTGAATTCCTTGAAGGATATATCGGAGTCCCCCGTTGCATTCCTTGGATGCACAGTTCAATAGCTGATGTCTCAGGCAGTCGATCCTTGCAATTAAGACTCAAATTTCTCCAACGGTTGATGTAGTCGATGACAGGTTCCTTCTTCCACTGGCGGGAATTGGTGAGCTCAATCATGCTGACTGTTCTTCGAGTGCTGTAAAAGCGGTTGGGAAATTCTTCCTCTAAGTGCTTCCAACTATCGATGGAGTTTGCCCCCAAATCAATGTACCAATCAAACGCATTGTCTTTGAGCGATCGGACGAATTGCTTGACGAGGTGATCTCCATACGTACCGGCATCATTGCAAGTCTCCACGAAGTGTGCCACATGTTGCTTGGGGTTGCCTTTGCCGTCAAATTGTTGAAACTTTGGAGGTATATAGCCCATTGGCATCTTTAGATCATCGATCCTTTGCGTGTATGGCTTGACATAGGTTGATGGCGACTTCGAGCTTCCTTCCAACTTGTCTTTGATTGTTCTACTGATCAGCGTCATCACTTGATCTACATGAATCAGCCCTTCGGGAGAAACTTGAAGTTCTTGAGCTGGAGCCTTCTCTTTTTCAACTTGTTGTTGCTTTGTGAATGTCTCGACTTCGTCTTGAGCCTCTATCTGATTCTCCACAGCTTGACTAGCATCGGCTTTGTCCATCTTGTTGATCAACTTGGCAATTTGAGAATCTCGTTGTTGAACATGCTTTGCGAGTCCCTCAATGGCCTTTGTTAAACTTGCAATTTGCTCTTCCATGGTTGTAGCATTTGTTGTCATGACGGATGCCACATCTGAGTAGCTTGATGTTGAACGAGGCGTGGGCTGTGAAATCTCTCATTTTGAACCATCCACGTCTGCGCTTGTATTGACAAGAGGTGGTAAGCCTTTCTGAATGGTTTGGGGCGTCGAGCTAGTCTCGGAGGATGCTTGCAGCTTCTTAGCCATACTCCTTGTAACTAAGCCCACACTTGATGAATCCGAAGTAGCAGACTTCATTGCGAACGTAGAGCAATCACTGCAACACTTCGAGGATCTCCGAGAGAGAGAAGAGATGAGAGGTAGAGATGTCCCACCGGGCGTGCCAAAATTTGTAGCAACAAAATCTTATCTGCGATTTAGACAAACAAGAAAAACTTGCACAAAAATAATTTTATTTAATTAAAAATAAATATTGCGGGTTACAAACTCTAATTTAATCCTCTGATTCTTCTCTCAAGAACAATATATGTTGACTTTGAATTTCGGAGTCGGGTCGTTGACTTGATCTTCTCCGGATTTGATTTTGAACTTGAATAACGTTTTCCGAGGGTCTTGCGACTTGAATCTCGGATCGAACGCAGAACTTTGACGGGTTTTGACTTGAAGATCTTGGAGTTCTTGATGGATTTGGCCCTTCAATCTTCCTTCAATCTTGATTTGTTGAAGAACGCCCTCAATTTGAAGAAGATCTTGATGGATTTGGCCCTTCAATCTTCCTTCGATCTTGATTTGTTGAAGAACGCCCTCGATTTGATGAAGAACGCCTTGAATTTGATGAAGATGACTTGAATGTTGTAGAGAGAATTTTCTCCTACGATTTTTATTCTTCTTGAGTTGTGTCTTGAATTGTGTAGAGAGGGTCCCTATTTATAGTGGTAGAATAAGAGTCCTACTTAAAGTCTACTTGCTGACGTGGCGCGATTTGATTGGCTCTCTTTAAATTGATATTTATCTCTTATAACTTGGAAGAGAAGAAATAATCCTATTGGCCAATAATTAATTGATAATTATCTCCATAACTTATTTTGTAGGATAAATTATAATTTAATTTAGACACAATTTAATTGGCTAATTTAATTAACCAATTAATTAATTTTATGCGTCTACAAATGCCCCCTCGAGACTTGTTCACGGACAATGCATCTTGGAGTGGATGAGTCTCGATAATTGCTCAACTTCGATTGCAGCTTGATCTAGCAAAGAACATATATCTTTTGAAATCATGACTGAACTTAGAGAGATTCTAAGTTGCCTACGTACCCTATAAAGGGATCAAGTCATAACGTAGCTCAAAATATATCCTTTTGAGGGATGTCGTGCACAGTTTATACTCATGTGGACAAGGAGAAACATTTGCAGTTTAAGCTCGTACTGAAGGAGCATTTGACTTGAATTTGTAGATAGTTTATGCTCGTATCAAGGAGCCTTGACTTGATTTCGATATATAGATAGTTTATGCTCGTATCGAGGAGCCTTGACTTGATTTGGATATATAGATAGTTTATGCTCGTATCAAGGAGCCTTGACTTGATATGTATAGATAGTTTATGCTCGTATCAAGGAGCCTTGACTTGATTTAGATATATAGATAGTTTATGCTCGTATGAAGGAGTCTTGACTTGATTTGAATATGTAGATAGTTTATGCTCGTATCAAGGAGCCTTGACTTGATTTTGATATATAGATAGTTTATGCTCGTATCAAGGAGCCTTGGTTTGATTTGGACATGTAGACCTTTTAAACTCGTGTCAATGAGTACTTCGTTTGATTTGGACATGTAGACCTTTTAAACTCGTGTCAAGGAGTGCTTGATTTGATTTGGACATGTAGACTTTTTAAACTCGTGTCAAAGAGTGTTTGATTTGATTTGGACATGTAGACCTTTTAAACTCGTGTCAAGGAGTATTTGATTTGATTTGGACATGTAGACCTTTTAAACTCGTGTCAAGGAGTGTTTCACTTGATTTGGACTTGTAAACCTTTTAAACTCGTGTCAAGGAGTATTTGATTTGATTTGGACATGTAGACCTTTTAAACTCGTGTCAAGGAGTGTTTCACTTGATTTGGACTTGTAGACCTTTTAAACTCGTGTCAAGGAGTATTTGATTTGATTTGGACATGTAGACCTTTTAAACTCGTGTCAAGGAGTACTTCATTTGATATGGACATGTAGACCTTTTAAACTCGTGTCAAGGAGAGCTTCACTTGATTTGGACATGTAGACCTTTTAAACTCGTGTCAAGGAGTGCTTCATTTGATTTGACTTGTCACATTGCATAGGATGTTGTTTCTCAAAAGACTTGCCCCCATCTTCATGATCTTCTTGTTCTTCTTCAACATGTTCTTCTTTAAGCTGGTATGACTTTTGGAATGAAGGTTCTTCGACTTCATTTGCAGTTATGTTCAACTCCATATCATGCGCTCGAGTGGCCAATTCTTCAAAACTTCTAGGTTGAATTCCTTGAAGGATATATCGGAGTCCCCCGTTGCATTCCTTGGATGCACAGTTCAATAGCTGATGTCTCAGGCAGTCGATCCTTGCAATTAAGACTCAAATTTCTCCAACGGTTGATGTAGTCGATGACAGGTTCCTTCTTCCACTGGCGGGAATTGGTGAGCTCAATCATGCTGACTGTTCTTCGAGTGCTGTAAAAGCGGTTGGGAAATTCTTCCTCTAAGTGCTTCCAACTATCGATGGAGTTTGCCCCCAAATCAATGTACCAATCAAACGCATTGTCTTTGAGCGATCGGACGAATTGCTTGACGAGGTGATCTCCATACGTACCGGCATCATTGCAAGTCTCCACGAAGTGTGCCACATGTTGCTTGGGGTTGCCTTTGCCGTCAAATTGTTGAAACTTTGGAGGTATATAGCCCATTGGCATCTTTAGATCATCGATCCTTTGCGTGTATGGCTTGACATAGGTTGATGGCGACTTCGAGCTTCCTTCCAACTTGTCTTTGATTGTTCTACTGATCAGCGTCATCACTTGATCTACATGAATCAGCCCTTCGGGAGAAACTTGAAGTTCTTGAGCTGGAGCCTTCTCTTTTTCAACTTGTTGTTGCTTTGTGAATGTCTCGACTTCGTCTTGAGCCTCTATCTGATTCTCCACAGCTTGACTAGCATCGGCTTTGTCCATCTTGTTGATCAACTTGGCAATTTGAGAATCTCGTTGTTGAACATGCTTTGCGAGTCCCTCAATGGCCTTTGTTAAACTTGCAATTTGCTCTTCCATGGTTGTAGCATTTGTTGTCATGACGGATGCCACATCTGAGTAGCTTGATGTTGAACGAGGCGTGGGCTGTGAAATCTCTCATTTTGAACCATCCACGTCTGCGCTTGTATTGACAAGAGGTGGTAAGCCTTTCTGAATGGTTTGGGGCGTCGAGCTAGTCTCGGAGGATGCTTGCAGCTTCTTAGCCATACTCCTTGTAACTAAGCCCACACTTGATGAATCCGAAGTAGCAGACTTCATTGCGAACGTAGAGCAATCACTGCAACACTTCGAGGATCTCCGAGAGAGAGAAGAGATGAGAGGTAGAGATGTCCCACCGGGCGTGCCAAAATTTGTAGCAACAAAATCTTATCTGCGATTTAGACAAACAAGAAAAACTTGCACAAAAATAATTTTATTGAATTAAAAATAAATATTGCGGGTTACAAACTCTAATTTAATCCTCTGATTCTTCTCTCAAGAACAATATATGTTGACTTTGAATTTCGGAGTCGGGTCGTTGACTTGATCTTCTCCGGATTTGATTTTGAACTTGAATAACGTTTTCCGAGGGTCTTGCGACTTGAATCTCGGATCGAACGCAGAACTTTGACGGGTTTTGACTTGAAGATCTTGGAGTTCTTGATGGATTTGGCCCTTCAATCTTCCTTCAATCTTGATTTGTTGAAGAACGCCCTCAATTTGAAGAAGATCTTGATGGATTTGGCCCTTCAATCTTCCTTCGATCTTGATTTGTTGAAGAACGCCCTCGATTTGATGAAGAACGCCTTGAATTTGATGAAGATGACTTGAATGTTGTAGAGAGAATTTTCTCCTACGATTTTTATTCTTCTTGAGTTGTGTCTTGAATTGTGTAGAGAGGGTCCCTATTTATAGTGGTAGAATAAGAGTCCTACTTAAAGTCTACTTGCTGACGTGGCGCGATTTGATTGGCTCTCTTTAAATTGATATTTATCTCTTATAACTTGGAAGAGAAGAAATAATCCTATTGGCCAATAATTAATTGATAATTATCTCCATAACTTATTTTGTAGGATAAATTATAATTTAATTTAGACACAATTTAATTGGCTAATTTAATTAACCAATTAATTAATTTTATGCGTCTACAAATGCCCCCTCGAGACTTGTTCACGGACAATGCATCTTGGAGTGGATGAGTCTCGATAATTGCTCAACTTCGATTGCAGCTTGATCTAGCAAAGAACATATATCTTTTGAAATCATGACTGAACTTAGAGAGATTCTAAGTTGCCTACGTACCCTATAAAGGGATCAAGTCATAACGTAGCTCAAAATATATCCTTTTGAGGGATGTCGTGCACAGTTTATACTCATGTGGACAAGGAGAAACATTTGCAGTTTAAGCTCGTACTGAAGGAGCATTTGACTTGAATTTGTAGATAGTTTATGCTCGTATCAAGGAGCCTTGACTTGATTTCGATATATAGATAGTTTATGCTCGTATCGAGGAGCCTTGACTTGATTTGGATATATAGATAGTTTATGCTCGTATCAAGGAGCCTTGACTTGATATGTATAGATAGTTTATGCTCGTATCAAGGAGCCTTGACTTGATTTAGATATATAGATAGTTTATGCTCGTATGAAGGAGTCTTGACTTGATTTGAATATGTAGATAGTTTATGCTCGTATCAAGGAGCCTTGACTTGATTTTGATATATAGATAGTTTATGCTCGTATCAAGGAGCCTTGGTTTGATTTGGACATGTAGACCTTTTAAACTCGTGTCAATGAGTACTTCGTTTGATTTGGACATGTAGACCTTTTAAACTCGTGTCAAGGAGTGCTTGATTTGATTTGGACATGTAGACTTTTTAAACTCGTGTCAAAGAGTGTTTGATTTGATTTGGACATGTAGACCTTTTAAACTCGTGTCAAGGAGTATTTGATTTGATTTGGACATGTAGACCTTTTAAACTCGTGTCAAGGAGTGTTTCACTTGATTTGGACTTGTAAACCTTTTAAACTCGTGTCAAGGAGTATTTGATTTGATTTGGACATGTAGACCTTTTAAACTCGTGTCAAGGAGTGTTTCACTTGATTTGGACTTGTAGACCTTTTAAACTCGTGTCAAGGAGTATTTGATTTGATTTGGACATGTAGACCTTTTAAACTCGTGTCAAGGAGTACTTCATTTGATATGGACATGTAGACCTTTTAAACTCGTGTCAAGGAGAGCTTCACTTGATTTGGACATGTAGACCTTTTAAACTCGTGTCAAGGAGTGCTTCATTTGATTTGACTTGTCACATTGCATAGGATGTTGTTTCTCAAAAGACTTGCCCCCATCTTCATGATCTTCTTGTTCTTCTTCAACATGTTCTTCTTTAAGCTGGTATGACTTTTGGAATGAAGGTTCTTCGACTTCATTTGCAGTTATGTTCAACTCCATATCATGCGCTCGAGTGGCCAATTCTTCAAAACTTCTAGGTTGAATTCCTTGAAGGATATATCGGAGTCCCCCGTTGCATTCCTTGGATGCACAGTTCAATAGCTGATGTCTCAGGCAGTCGATCCTTGCAATTAAGACTCAAATTTCTCCAACGGTTGATGTAGTCGATGACAGGTTCCTTCTTCCACTGGCGGGAATTGGTGAGCTCAATCATGCTGACTGTTCTTCGAGTGCTGTAAAAGCGGTTGGGAAATTCTTCCTCTAAGTGCTTCCAACTATCGATGGAGTTTGCCCCCAAATCAATGTACCAATCAAACGCATTGTCTTTGAGCGATCGGACGAATTGCTTGACGAGGTGATCTCCATACGTACCGGCATCATTGCAAGTCTCCACGAAGTGTGCCACATGTTGCTTGGGGTTGCCTTTGCCGTCAAATTGTTGAAACTTTGGAGGTATATAGCCCATTGGCATCTTTAGATCATCGATCCTTTGCGTGTATGGCTTGACATAGGTTGATGGCGACTTCGAGCTTCCTTCCAACTTGTCTTTGATTGTTCTACTGATCAGCGTCATCACTTGATCTACATGAATCAGCCCTTCGGGAGAAACTTGAAGTTCTTGAGCTGGAGCCTTCTCTTTTTCAACTTGTTGTTGCTTTGTGAATGTCTCGACTTCGTCTTGAGCCTCTATCTGATTCTCCACAGCTTGACTAGCATCGGCTTTGTCCATCTTGTTGATCAACTTGGCAATTTGAGAATCTCGTTGTTGAACATGCTTTGCGAGTCCCTCAATGGCCTTTGTTAAACTTGCAATTTGCTCTTCCATGGTTGTAGCATTTGTTGTCATGACGGATGCCACATCTGAGTAGCTTGATGTTGAACGAGGCGTGGGCTGTGAAATCTCTCATTTTGAACCATCCACGTCTGCGCTTGTATTGACAAGAGGTGGTAAGCCTTTCTGAATGGTTTGGGGCGTCGAGCTAGTCTCGGAGGATGCTTGCAGCTTCTTAGCCATACTCCTTGTAACTAAGCCCACACTTGATGAATCCGAAGTAGCAGACTTCATTGCGAACGTAGAGCAATCACTGCAACACTTCGAGGATCTCCGAGAGAGAGAAGAGATGAGAGGTAGAGATGTCCCACCGGGCGTGCCAAAATTTGTAGCAACAAAATCTTATCTGCGATTTAGACAAACAAGAAAAACTTGCACAAAAATAATTTTATTGAATTAAAAATAAATATTGCGGGTTACAAACTCTAATTTAATCCTCTGATTCTTCTCTCAAGAACAATATATGTTGACTTTGAATTTCGGAGTCGGGTCGTTGACTTGATCTTCTCCGGATTTGATTTTGAACTTGAATAACGTTTTCCGAGGGTCTTGCGACTTGAATCTCGGATCGAACGCAGAACTTTGACGGGTTTTGACTTGAAGATCTTGGAGTTCTTGATGGATTTGGCCCTTCAATCTTCCTTCAATCTTGATTTGTTGAAGAACGCCCTCAATTTGAAGAAGATCTTGATGGATTTGGCCCTTCAATCTTCCTTCGATCTTGATTTGTTGAAGAACGCCCTCGATTTGATGAAGAACGCCTTGAATTTGATGAAGATGACTTGAATGTTGTAGAGAGAATTTTCTCCTACGATTTTTATTCTTCTTGAGTTGTGTCTTGAATTGTGTAGAGAGGGTCCCTATTTATAGTGGTAGAATAAGAGTCCTACTTAAAGTCTACTTGCTGACGTGGCGCGATTTGATTGGCTCTCTTTAAATTGATATTTATCTCTTATAACTTGGAAGAGAAGAAATAATCCTATTGGCCAATAATTAATTGATAATTATCTCCATAACTTATTTTGTAGGATAAATTATAATTTAATTTAGACACAATTTAATTGGCTAATTTAATTAACCAATTAATTAATTTTATGCGTCTACAAATGCCCCCTCGAGACTTGTTCACGGACAATGCATCTTGGAGTGGATGAGTCTCGATAATTGCTCAACTTCGATTGCAGCTTGATCTAGCAAAGAACATATATCTTTTGAAATCATGACTGAACTTAGAGAGATTCTAAGTTGCCTACGTACCCTATAAAGGGATCAAGTCATAACGTAGCTCAAAATATATCCTTTTGAGGGATGTCGTGCACAGTTTATACTCATGTGGACAAGGAGAAACATTTGCAGTTTAAGCTCGTACTGAAGGAGCATTTGACTTGAATTTGTAGATAGTTTATGCTCGTATCAAGGAGCCTTGACTTGATTTCGATATATAGATAGTTTATGCTCGTATCGAGGAGCCTTGACTTGATTTGGATATATAGATAGTTTATGCTCGTATCAAGGAGCCTTGACTTGATATGTATAGATAGTTTATGCTCGTATCAAGGAGCCTTGACTTGATTTAGATATATAGATAGTTTATGCTCGTATGAAGGAGTCTTGACTTGATTTGAATATGTAGATAGTTTATGCTCGTATCAAGGAGCCTTGACTTGATTTTGATATATAGATAGTTTATGCTCGTATCAAGGAGCCTTGGTTTGATTTGGACATGTAGACCTTTTAAACTCGTGTCAATGAGTACTTCGTTTGATTTGGACATGTAGACCTTTTAAACTCGTGTCAAGGAGTGCTTGATTTGATTTGGACATGTAGACTTTTTAAACTCGTGTCAAAGAGTGTTTGATTTGATTTGGACATGTAGACCTTTTAAACTCGTGTCAAGGAGTATTTGATTTGATTTGGACATGTAGACCTTTTAAACTCGTGTCAAGGAGTGTTTCACTTGATTTGGACTTGTAAACCTTTTAAACTCGTGTCAAGGAGTATTTGATTTGATTTGGACATGTAGACCTTTTAAACTCGTGTCAAGGAGTGTTTCACTTGATTTGGACTTGTAGACCTTTTAAACTCGTGTCAAGGAGTATTTGATTTGATTTGGACATGTAGACCTTTTAAACTCGTGTCAAGGAGTACTTCATTTGATATGGACATGTAGACCTTTTAAACTCGTGTCAAGGAGAGCTTCACTTGATTTGGACATGTAGACCTTTTAAACTCGTGTCAAGGAGTGCTTCATTTGATTTGACTTGTCACATTGCATAGGATGTTGTTTCTCAAAAGACTTGCCCCCATCTTCATGATCTTCTTGTTCTTCTTCAACATGTTCTTCTTTAAGCTGGTATGACTTTTGGAATGAAGGTTCTTCGACTTCATTTGCAGTTATGTTCAACTCCATATCATGCGCTCGAGTGGCCAATTCTTCAAAACTTCTAGGTTGAATTCCTTGAAGGATATATCGGAGTCCCCCGTTGCATTCCTTGGATGCACAGTTCAATAGCTGATGTCTCAGGCAGTCGATCCTTGCAATTAAGACTCAAATTTCTCCAACGGTTGATGTAGTCGATGACAGGTTCCTTCTTCCACTGGCGGGAATTGGTGAGCTCAATCATGCTGACTGTTCTTCGAGTGCTGTAAAAGCGGTTGGGAAATTCTTCCTCTAAGTGCTTCCAACTATCGATGGAGTTTGCCCCCAAATCAATGTACCAATCAAACGCATTGTCTTTGAGCGATCGGACGAATTGCTTGACGAGGTGATCTCCATACGTACCGGCATCATTGCAAGTCTCCACGAAGTGTGCCACATGTTGCTTGGGGTTGCCTTTGCCGTCAAATTGTTGAAACTTTGGAGGTATATAGTCCATTGGCATCTTTAGATCATCGATCCTTTGCGTGTATGGCTTGACATAGGTTGATGGCGACTTCGAGCTTCCTTCCAACTTGTCTTTGATTGTTCTACTGATCAGCGTCATCACTTGATCTACATGAATCAGCCCTTCGGGAGAAACTTGAAGTTCTTGAGCTGGAGCCTTCTCTTTTTCAACTTGTTGTTGCTTTGTGAATGTCTCGACTTCGTCTTGAGCCTCTATCTGATTCTCCACAGCTTGACTAGCATCGGCTTTGTCCATCTTGTTGATCAACTTGGCAATTTGAGAATCTCGTTGTTGAACATGCTTTGCGAGTCCCTCAATGGCCTTTGTTAAACTTGCAATTTGCTCTTCCATGGTTGTAGCATTTGTTGTCATGACGGATGCCACATCTGAGTAGCTTGATGTTGAACGAGGCGTGGGCTGTGAAATCTCTCATTTTGAACCATCCACGTCTGCGCTTGTATTGACAAGAGGTGGTAAGCCTTTCTGAATGGTTTGGGGCGTCGAGCTAGTCTCGGAGGATGCTTGCAGCTTCTTAGCCATACTCCTTGTAACTAAGCCCACACTTGATGAATCCGAAGTAGCAGACCTTTTAAACTCGTGTCAAGGAGTGTTTCACTTGATTTGGACTTGTAGACCTTTTAAACTCGTGTCAAGGAGTATTTGATTTGATTTGGACATGTAGACCTTTTAAACTCGTGTCAAGGAGTACTTCATTTGATATGGACATGTAGACCTTTTAAACTCGTGTCAAGGAGAGCTTCACTTGATTTGGACATGTAGACCTTTTAAACTCGTGTCAAGGAGTGCTTCATTTGATTTGACTTGTCACATTGCATAGGATGTTGTTTCTCAAAAGACTTGCCCCCATCCTCATGATCTTCTTGTTCTTCTTCAACATGTTCTTCTTTAAGCTGGTATGACTTTTGGAATGAAGGTTCTTCGACTTCATTTGCAGTTATGCTCAACTCCATATCATGCGCTCGAGTGGCCAACTCTTCAAAACTTCTAGGTTGAATTCCTTGAAGGATATATCGGAGTCCCCATTGCATTCCTTGGATGCACAGTTCAATAGCTGATGTCTCAGGCAGTCGATCCTTGCAATTAAGACTCAAATTTCTCCAACGGTTGATGTAGTCGATGACAGTATATTGAATCCTAACTATTGGCATTCTCGATTATAGAACGAAGATGCGTGTGTAAAAGAAACAGTATATTGATAAAGAAAGTTTTTTCTGAAATCAAAAGAGCTATTAGGTTAATAAGGCTCAATTGCCGGTCCTAATGTTAATCTCATAAATAAAAATAAAGGTTATTATGTAGCCATGCAACATATATTGAAAAAGTTAGTACGAGGTTGATCAATCTAAAAATATCATAATAAATCGCTGACTTTGCAGTGTTCACTGTTCACTATCCATTAACCTAAACTACATATTATCAATAATTTGTTATAATATTCATGTTGAAGTAAATCAAACTCAAAATGGCGGAGTTTCATTCCAATTGAATATATATATATATATATATATATATATATATATATATATATATATATATATATATATATATATATATATATATATATATATATATATATATATATATATATATATATATATATATATATATATATGTTTTAGTTTACTATATTTCAAAGGGGTCTTTACAAATAAGTCCATCAATGGCTACTTATTTATAAAGAGATCAAGACAAAAAACTCATTTACCAATAAGTCCACATATGGTCCAGATTTTTGTAAAGGACTAAAATAACTCCTCATACTTTAATATGCTCCAATTTTATCCTCAACTTTATTTAACCTCAATTTGACCCCAAATTTCACAAATTCTTCAATTTTGACCCAAAATTTTTTTTTTTCAAATTTTTTTTTTCAAAAACTTTTCAATTATTTTTTTTTCCTTCCGGATTTTTTCGCCGGTTTCCGGCGTTGACTTTTTCGCTTTTTTTTTTTCTTTCTTCTTTTCTTTCTTTCTGTAACCTTTTTTTTTTTCGTTTAAACAACAATATTGCTGTGATTGACAGTAATATTAACTATATTACTGTTAAACACAGTAAAATTAAACTAAACTACTGTTTAACACAGTAATATTGCTATATTAATCTCTAGCACAGTAATATTAACACAACAAAACTCATTATTATTGTGTATTAGAGTAATATTACTATGTTGACCGTTCAACAAATGTTAACATAATAAAAAACCAAAAGAATTAATATTATTGTGAGTGACAGTAATATTACTATAACAACATAATATTACCGTCAACCACAGTAATATTACAATAATAGACAGTAATATTATTACGTTACTCCATGAATAACACAAACAAACAAAAAATCCAAACAAAATAATAATATTGATGTGGTTGTAGCAATATTACTATAACAACAATAATATTACCGTCAACCACAGTAATATTATTGTGTTTACAATAATAGACAGTATTATTATTACATTACTCCGTGAATAACTTAAACAAAACAAAAAACCCAAAAAAATAATAATATTGATGTTGTTGACAGTAATATTATTGTGTTTACAGTTATTTTACTGTCAACGACAGTAATATAATTACGTTGAGTGTCAACAAATCAAAAAAAATAAAAAATAAAATAAATAATGATATTACAATAATTTACTGTCAACGGCAGCACAATTACATAAATGTATTGTCAACGGCAGTACAATTACGTTAATTTACTGTCATTGACAGTATAATTACGTTAATTTACTGTCAGTGACAGCACAATTACGGTCAACGTTTAGCGGCGGACGTAAAAAAAAAAATAAAAAAAAAACACTAAAAAAAGTCAACGCCGGAGACCGGCGAAAAAATCCAGAAGAAAAGAAAAGAAAAAAGCAAAAAAAAAAAAAAAGTCACCGCCGGAGACTGGCGAAAAAATCCGAAAGAAAAAAAAAATAAAAAAATTTGAAAAGTCAACGGCGGAATCCGGCGGCAAAAATGTTTTTTTTGAAAAAAAAAAATTTTGGGTCAAAATTGAATAATTTGTGAAATTTGGGGTCAAATTGAGATTAAATTAATTTAAAGGATGAAATTGGAGCATATTAAAGTATGCTAAAAAAAAAGTCAAAATTGAATTTTGGTGGTCAAAATTGGATTTTTGTTGACAAAATTGATTAAATTGGGGTTACAATTAAGAATTGGGTATAAATGGTTGAGGGTAATATTGGGATATACATGAGTGTTTCCTATATTTATAATAAATATTAAAGGGATGGGCTTATTGGTGAAAGAGATATAGCACCTAAACCTAGAATAATAAACATGCTTGGTTGGGAACTTTATCACAAAAACCCCTATTTCAAAATCAGGATTTTAGTCCTGTAAGTTATAAAAGTTGGGAATTTTGATCTTGTGACCTGCTATAGCATGTAATGTGATGGTTGTTGAATGAGTTGGCATTTAATTTATAAAAATAATAGATTACAAATAAATTAGGTGATGTGGTTAATGAGTTGGGTGGTTTTGGAGAGAAGTTTGATCATCGATGTCAAAAACACCAAAATAAACAGAAATATTTATATATTTTATTTTTTGTTACATTTTTGCAATAAAGAACCTCAAATTGATTAAATAATACCATTATATTTTTTATGAAGGAAATAAGTATAACTGATGTTTAATTAATATTTTTTAATTTTTATTTGGTAAAAATAGTATTAAATTCATATAAATTCATATTTATTTAAAAGAATATATCAATTTTGTAAAAATAATAAACCTATTATCTTAGCAAACTCAAATATAATATTCAACTATATAGGAAATGATTAATTGGATTCGGCACCATTATGCTTTACTCTAATCGATAAGCAATAGATGAATTGCAATTTGCACCACAGAAATGACCTAAATTGGCACTTCGCACCCTAAAATTTCGAAATTGATAAAGTCCACCCTCAAATTATATTAATAAAAATTCCTATGATTCAATTTGTGCTAAAATGCATCATAGCGTATTTTTTAACAATATTAACAACACATTGTGTTTCTTAGCAATTCAAAACAGCAACTATTAAAAACAAAAATTAAAATTTCAACTCATTAAAAATTAAATATTTAATTTATCAATACAATTCACCCCTTCTTTTTACACAGATATTGCTTGAATAATTTACCGCTTAATGCGAAATTTTTCGAAAAGAAAAATTTACAGTTAAAAAATACTCCAACTTTTACTATGTTTTTCATTTTTAGTTCTTCTTTACTTTTTGAAAGCTCTAAATTTACGATATAACTCGTTTGCATGTCTTCAAGATTGACCTACATTTCGAGTGGCTTGACGTTTCGAATCCGAAAATATCAATCACCTAATTCACAATGTTCAACATGAAGATAGTATGTAAATACACTAAAACTTTTCGTATTTTTCTTAACCAAAATTAAGCTCTTTTAATTAGGGTATGATTAACATCTCTATCATTGCAAAATCATTGAACGTTTCTACGGCCGAAGAATAATCTAATTTATTTACAAATCTAACCTCAGATAGTAATCGTCTCCGAATCTTTACATCTCCTAATTCTAATTCTCATCGTCCCATGTTCGAAACCTCCTTCAATATCGCAACAATGTCTCCGTGGTCTCTGCATATATTTTTAACAATTCAATATCAAAAATCACAATATATAAATATATATAAAATAATATAAAAATATAATTCAATTAAACGGAGGGAACGAACCTGCTTCCACTCCTGCGGATCCATTTTCGATGCCGAGACGACAATTTTCTCAATAGCCATAGCACGGGAATATTCCTTATTACAATTCTTTTCCAAATTTGGAGCAAAATTCGCGTAAGTTGTAACCGTTTCGTTAGCATCAGAAGATTCAATCTCCGTTTCATTCAAGAAAAAGACAACGGGCTGTTGGCAAGGATCGGAGCTCATAGTACGGGTATTGAAAGTGAAAGGGCCGTTTTGAAAGCTCCGCCACGTTTGGAAAGTTTGCAAAGGCATCTCCAATTCTTTGGCCGGAATTAGTGTGGGGTATATTTGCACCGAGTACCCCCAAGAAATCGAGACGGACCATTTATAACCGTGATGGTAGCAAAAGCATTGCTGGAGTGTTCTAGAAGGGTCTAGTTCGTATGCTTTCATTAGGGCCGATAGTGACTCAAGCTGAGTCTTGTTTGGAAATATGGGCTTCACGTAGTCGAGGTGGTGAAGTGAAACGAGCGGTGCCACCGGATGTGCCGCTAGGAGCCCGAATATATTGCCTCTTATATCAATCTGAAAAAAAGAATTACAAGATTTCAGGGAATCTTTCTCCAAATTAGAGGATCAAGGAAGAAGTGTTCATAATTTCTAAACAACCACAACTAATAATCTTGAGAGTGACAATATTAATTATTTTTTGAGATTATCACCATAGCCATGTCAATAATTCCATCTCGTATGGTGACGAATATTTACGCACAACCAATTAATAGGTGACAAAACGTAAAATATTGTCACTTAATATAAGCGCACTACAAGAATCAGTGGTAGAAAAATGGCTCTTACTAGCACAAAAATTCGCAGCATAGTATACCAAATTTGTAGTAAAAAGCTTTTTCGCTATGATTTTACTACAAATTTTCTCGGCAGCGATTATGGGCGTGACAAAAGCTTTGTTGCGGTAAATGGCCTAGCAAATACCTTTTTACTACGGTAAATTCTAGCATTTATTACGACTTTCAGTTGTTGTTCACCTTAGCACAAGTCTTAAAAATCTGAATAAATATGTCTTGATTGAAAAATATGCAATTAATGTGGTATTGGAATTGTAAATTGACAGTTAATGGAAAAAAATAAATTTTCAAAAGAGACGGATATTATGGAAAGTAGGGAGTACCTCTTATGACAGGTTATCTAACATTGCAAAATAAAATCGTAGTCAAAAGCCATTTTTCTACTGATGAATGTCAACATTTTACCATGAAACATTAAATGTTATGACATAAATTCAATATAGGGATGATGAAAAAGTAATGGGTGACAATTAATAATATTAATAATTAAAAAAAAAAAAAACGTGCCGGAGGGAATTAACTACCCAAAAAACAAAAACTAGTGGTAGTAAAGTGTTGAGAAACTATAGTGTGAGAGTATCACCACATTGGTAATAATCTGCTCATCGAAACATCTAATACAGCCACATTTTTCCCAGCTGTGTAAATTAACGGTAGAGACTTGAGCAATAATGTGTGTCTTAGGTACCTTGTACTAATAAGACCAAAATCGAGCCGACCACGACAACTGTACCCTTTCCCCACACTTGTACTGGGTGAATGCGACTCATTTTTACTACTTAATATTAACATTCTTGTATATACATATGCATTTCATCGAGCGTAACATAGAATAGAACAAATGGATTTTAAACAAACACTCCGAATTACACACTTTGGAAATTGATTTAAGATGACACTATATACATTAATTAAATTTAACATCAACGAATTCGAATTTTGATTTTGAAGAACAATTTCAGGTGGCAATTATAAAATTCACAAACTAATTTGAAATCAAGAATTAAAAAAAATGTGAAACGGATTCATAATAATAATAATAAAGATATTAAAATCATTGACTAGAAATTAGGAAACAGACGAGCAAGTAACACCCGTAAATAAAGACAAACTAAACGCCTAGAAATCTCCGAAAGTTTAGTTTCATAACTAAAATTTTTGATATTATATTATTATTATTTATATAAGAAGAATATACTCAGCATAAAAAATCGGTGTGTAGGTGTAAATAACTGGACGTGTACAATAGCCACGTGTCACCTCACTAGATAATGCGGCCAACAGTTACAGGCTGACTCTTAAAATTGTTACAAGTAATTTAAAATATAGCGTAAATGAAGGCTTCATATGTCATTCTTCTTGTTAGTGGAAATTAATAATTTATATACAGTTAAATAACATTTATAAATAGCAAAATTCTATCAATTTAATATAATATTAAATTATCGAACTACTAATTTACTAGATTTTCAACGAATCAGAATTGGGAGAAATTACTATCGAGGTTCTACTGTACTGTTATTGAATTTTACCAGTAATTATGGTCATAATATTTTATATATAATTTTACAATTATATTATTATTAATATTTTATTTTAACCAACGGTTCAATTTAATAATAATAATAATAATAATAATAATAATAATAATAATAATAAATAAAAAAGAAAATAAAAAAGAAAAGCATATACCTGGTGAAAACCGGATTCTCTAGTGAGAGCCACACCGACTTCTCCTACACAAGCCCAAACCCTCTGATCAGAGCCGTAGAAATAATGGTACCTATTCAGGCAGCCGTCCATCACGGTGAAGAGGTGCGCCGCTAGTGGGTAACTGATCGCGAAGCCTCCGCCGCCAAACGCCATATCGTAGGCATGCATCACGTCCTGCTCCACGCTCTCCGAGTTCTCTCCGACGTACATCATCCCCCGGTGGTCGTACTTCCCCAGCACCGCCACCAAATTCTCCGGGAAGAACACCGTGTCGTCGTCTCCCATCACCAGCCACCTCACGTTCGGAAGCCCGGCCCGGAACAAATCCACCACCACCCGCGCTATCCGGACCGCCGAGTCCGACCCGATCGAGTGCCCGAACCTCCTCCACTCGGACGAAACCCGGTGCTGAATTTTCGACGGGGTCTTCGGGTCGGGTTTCTTCTCCAGGAATACGAACCCGCGGGTGGCGTTGGGCTTCCACCATAGATCCGAGTAACTGACCCGTTTCTCCCAGGTCTCGGTCGAGCCGGCTATGCCGAAGGCTATGTGGGAGATGTTTGTGGGGGATCGGTCGGAGATTAGATGGGCCATGTACAGGGTCGGGTTTGGGAGATCCGACCAGGGGAAGAAATCGGATCTGGAGCTTTTGTGGAGAGTGGAATAGATGGCGAGGGCAATTGAGAATGTTAAGATTACGGCAACGAAGCCCTTAAACGACGTCGTTAGCATGTCTCCGGTTTTCTCCTTGGGTATCGGTTTCAATGCTTTAAATGGGTCCTGACCCGAATAACAACCACCGTTCGTGCACATACTATACGAAAACGGGCCAAACCACAGAACTAAACCAGATTTGGTTTCTATTGAATTCCAGTTGTGGGGTTTGAGTTTTTTCGATGAATTTCACATGGGCTGTCCTCCATACTACGTGTTTTAGAGAGAGAAGTGTTTTAGAGAGAGAAAGAAGAGAGATTTTCTTTTTTATATTCAATTTTGAGAGGGTGGGAATGGAACAGAGAATTTATTTAGTGTTTAGAGAAGCAGAAACTCATAGCACGAAACGTATGGTGGGACTGAAATAAATTGGGTTAAGCGTTGGCGTAGGGTTAGGGTAGGGGGGTGGGGGTGGGGTTGGGGGTGGAGTGGGGGGGGTGAGGGCGGAGACTAAATTGACGGTGGGGAGTTGACGTTTGTGGGTTTTTCCTCGTACGGTTTTTAATGGTTTATTTGATGTTACAATATACGGGTAATTTGATTATTAATTGTTGATATGTATGTATAAAGACACGTGAATGTATATGTGAATTTAGGCCCGTTTGGTTGCTAGATTAAATTAGTCAAGATAAGATTAAATAATTTAATGAAATTCAATTATTTTATTGGAGTTTGTAACGTTTAACAAAAAAAACTCACTAGAAGGCAAGATAAAGCAAAATAATCCATGATTATATAACTTTAGCGGGTCGACCCGACCGATTAATAAATTTCTGGTGTATTTCGAGGGATATAGCATTTCAATAATTCGATTTTGATTTGAGATCTGATGTCCATATACTAATGTGGAAACAAAACTGTTTCGGCGGTCAGATTTGATAAATTTAGAATTTTTTTATTTTATTTCTTTATTGCTAAGATAACTTACATTAGTCACGATAAGATTAAATAATCTACTGAAATTCAATTATTTTATCTGGTGTATTTCGTCTCGGCTGTAGCATCTCAATAATTTGATTTTGATTTGAGATCTGATGTCCATATGCTAATGTGGAAACAAAACTGTTTCGGTGGTCAGATTTGATAAATTTAGAATTTTTTTATTTATCGCCGAGATAACTTACATAAATGTAAAATTACAGCAAGTTGATTATGTGCGAATTCTACGCATAAAATATTAAAATTAACGTTGAAACTGATATTATTACCATTAGAGAAGTACTTAAAAGAGGACAAAGATTGACTAAATCCCACATTAATGTGAAAAGCTATAACCGGTGGAGATGATTTAATGGAGGGTTGAATATTTATCTCGGGAAAACAATAGAAAAATTGAAATCTTTATTTACATATAATAAAGCTAGTTTGGAGAAATCATAAAGAGCAAATTTTTACCACTATTTTAGGATTAAAATTATCATATCTATATAATATATAAAAGTTGAATTGCACACCTAATTGATTGACATTTGGCAAATTCAATTGATGACATGTCCTCAATTTCATCCCAGGTGGCGAATTGATTGGTGGAAATAAATCATCAAAAAACATGTCATCATTTTCCAAAATTAAAGGTAATTAAATATATTTAATTATTTTATTAATATATTTATATCCTACCATTTATAAAATACTCTAAATATATCAACTTTCTTGGAAGCTCTAAACAAAATTTATTTTTTAATTTAATTTTATAATTAATTTAATTTTATAATTAATTTAATTTGAATTTAGTTAAATTCAAGATAGTGTAGCTCAACTGGTTCCGGAGGTGGTAAATTGGAGCAATATTCCCCTATTATAATTGCATGATTGGTGGTGTTACATAAATTTTGTATTTTAATTCGTAACCTTGGATTTATATTAAAATATATTGCAAAATAAATTATTTGATATTACACATTTTACATGAACATGACCAAAGAATACGTTTATTTTGCGAATTTAATATTATATATTAATATTATATCTAAAAAAGAAAGAAACATGTTCGAATTTACTATATTGCGAAAATTGACACTATTTTTTTTTTTTTTGACATGTGTAGAGTAATGTACTTCCAATTATTTACCATATTCAAAAGTACTACATGAATTTCATGTTATTATTTAAACAGTTAATTTTTCTTCACTGAATCCAGTGACAATAAATTTTACAATTGATTTAACTTTTTAAAATTATATAGTAATTAAAATAATAATTTTATCATGATTATACTAATAAATTGAATAACATAAGTTAAGTTTAATTAATTGATAAAAAACGAATTGATTTTATATATTTCAAAATATAACAATGTTATTCTAAATCTTTGGTATTAAATTAGTTGATTCACTTTATTTAATTCCAAACATTAGAAATATCAATTGTTTTGTTTAAAATGTATAATGATTGTATATATTATATATTGTATTCCACTAAGAAGTATTTCATTATAACTATGATAAATATTTACTTGGTATAAGTAAATATCTAGACCAACTCCAACCCAAAAGTATCAAAATGAGTTTGCAAATATTTATGTGCTATTTAATATTTTATTTTGATATTTATCTAAATGTATTAGCTCCAACCATATGTATTAAATAGTTATTAATTAAATATAATTAAATTTATTTATATTTGTAATTGCCACATATTATTTTTCAAAATGGACACTAAGGTGGTTAAATTTATAACTCATATTTGATAATTTATTATGCATGATTGCATAATGTAGTTTTACATTCTGAAAGATGAAATATCAAAATACAACCATGATTTCATAACACTATTGGAATTAAAAATTACTATTTTTGCATATGAAAATGGTGGTTAATTAATGTTTTGATAGCTCATTTAATAACGCCACTCGAGGTGCTCTTGCCGTAAATAGTATATATTAACAAATACAATATCAATCGACAAATAAGTAGTTTCTACGATCCATTTTTAGTTACAAACTCAATAAGATATTTATATATTACATAAACGACTACAATTATATGAGAAATAATTGCATAATTTATGTGTGTGTCTTTTCAAATTGAGAAAGATTGATGCAATATTGTGGTTATGGATGGAAAAAATTATCAAATATTAAGAATCAATCATAGTATACCAACAAAATATTACCTATCAAATACCAACTTAATGGTTATCATTTCATTTGGCATGATATTGGTACCATATCGAACTTATATGAGATTTACTACAATCCTATAGTGTGGGTAAAGAAAGATATAGAAAACCTATTATTGGAAAAAATATGTTTAGCTACAAATATTCTGACTAATTTTTAAATTAAAATTTTAAACCATATGAAAATAAAAGTATTAATGTAGGGTATAATAGCGTAAATGATTATTAAATATTTTAACACTGTATATATTTCACTATATTTTGGTATTAGAATACATGAGTTCTTTTGTCTAATTTACAAGTTATGTATTTAAATTAGTGAAATATTCTTAAGTTTTCTATTTCCCTATCATATATAATAAGTTATATTTATTTTCTTAATTTCCATTTTTAAAATATTTGTAAAATGAAATTATTTATTGTATAATGTTTATAAGAATCTTTGTATCGATTTTATATCTCTATGTTTTTTTTAAGTCACAATATTCGACTGATTTACACAAAAATCCAATTAATTTTTTATTTTTCCATTTTTTATTTATATAAGCATTTTATAGTGACTTTTGTTTACTTGAAATTTGATCTATTTTCAATAACATCAGCCTTTATGTTAGTTTCTAACATATGGTCATACGTGTAAATAAGTTTAAGTTGTATGTAACAAGGATAGCTTATAAAAACCCCCTGAACTTAGGCTAAATGAAGAAAAGCACCCCCACAAATTCGTTATTACCAAAATTCCCCTGATGTTTGTTTCCGTCTTACATCGACCCCCTTATGGTATGATTTTTCAAGGAACTTTTTTTATTACGTAGAATATTCCCCGAAAAATGCTGATTATACCCTGCACACACGACATTTCTTTATGGTACATTTTAAATACAAAAATTACCCTCGTGAGGACTTTACAAGAAATCTTTATTCTTCTTCAATAACACTTTCACAAATTTTTATTATTACCATGACCACCCTGAGGGTAATTTTGGTATTTAAAAAGTACGATAAAAGAAATGTCACGTCTGCTAGGGTAGAATCCATATTTTTTGGGATATTACATGGAATAAAAAAGATTCCGTAAAAAATCACACCATAAGGGGGTCGTGTAAGATAGAAACAAACATCAAGGGAATTTTGGTAATCACCGATAAGTGGGGGTGTTTTCTAGAATTTAGCCTAAGTTCAGGAGGATTTTCATAATTTATCTTATTAACAACGATTATTGTTCTTTTACGTCGTAACGTTTATTTATACCCTTATAATATTTTAAATACTTTTAATGTCAGTTTGATAGTATAATTAAATATTAATTTCTAATATATTTAATATGTGTTTTTTGATGCTTCAGCTACCGCACATAAGAAATTTGATATAAAGATTCGAGATTGGATAGAATTGTTTTTTTTATACAAAATAATAGATCATTGCAAAAAAAAATGATGCAAGATCAGGATTTGTGATTAATATTAGCATTATAATTAATATTCTTTGAATTAGTATCGGTGTTAATACTAGAAATAGGGTTCGAATTGTAATAAGGATTAAGATAATATTATAATTAATATTAAGATTATGATTATGCTTAGTACGATACTTAGTGACATATATTAGTATTAGGATTATAATTAGCATTAGGATTGGGATTGGAATTATAATTAATATTAGAATTAGAATTAACATTAGTATTAGTATTAACATTATTAGTATTAGAATTATTAGGCTTATGATCAGTGTAAGGAATAGGATTATGATTTGGATTAGGATTAGAATTATGATTAGTGTTATGAATAGGATTAAGAATAGGATAAGGATTTGGATAATATTAGACTTACAATTATAATTAGCATTAGCATAATAATTAGTATATCCAGATTAGCATTAGCATTAAAATTAGTATTAGCATTAACATATTAGTATTAATAATAATATTAATAATAGTATTAGTATTAATATCATTATTAGTAATAGTAATATTATTAGTATTAGTATTAGTATTAGTATTAGTATTCATATTAGTATTAGTATTAGTATTAGTATTAGTAATATTATTAGTATTAGTACAAATATTAGTATTAATATCACTATAAGTACCCGTATCAATATTAGTATCGGTATCGGTATCAGTATCAGTATCAGTATTAGTATCAGTATGTGTATCATTAACATTAAAATTAGTTTTAACATTAATATTAGTATTAATAATAGTATTAGTATTCGTATTACTATTAGTATTAGTACTAATATTAGTATTAATATCAGTATAAGTATCCGTATCAGTATTAGTATCGGTATTAGTACCAGTACCAGTATCAGTATAAGTATATGTATTGGTATCAGTATATATATCAGTATCGATATCAGTTTCAGTATCAGTATCAGTATCAGTATCAGTATTAATATTAGTATTAGTATTAGTATTAGTATTAGTATTAGTATTAGTATTAGTATTAGTATTAGTATTAGTATTAGTATTAGTATTATTAGTATTAGTATTAGTATTAGGGTAAACTTCATTTTACCTACCTGAACTATACCCAACGTATAAAAAACCCCCCTATACTACACAATGTACCAAAACGGCCCTTCCGTTTAAAATCCGTTTTCTCTTGCTTACATGGCATGTTGACTTTTTACAATTATTACCTTTATTACAGCTGTTGTTTTTTTTTGACAAATTTACCCCTCTGTTTAATTATTTCTTCATGTGAATAATTTACTTTAATGAAATTAAAAGAAAAACAGATTTAAGTATATAAAATTTGAGAGCCATATAAATGACGTCATTCACCTGCAAATAAACCAACATGTAAATGAATTGAAAATCCACAAATAAAACCAAAAATAAAATAAAATTTGTTACTATCGAAATTTAAGTTCGTGGAATTGAAGAAAATGTTTACAGATAACCCTTCTTGCATCGTTCACCTCTTGAAACCCCACTGCAAAAAGAAAAGAAAAAAGAAAAATTAAATGACAATCGCCCCGCCAGATTCGTTTTCCGGTCGTCAGCCGTTCGTAACGCAGCAACGAGGTTCGACTTCCAACAAAAAGCTGCTCGCACTCCGTTTCGACTGCTCCCCAGTATTCTGTTCGCTCACCGCCTCTTCCAACCGAATCTATGTGTGTGTGTGGGTGTGTGTGTGTGAAGAAAGGGTGAATTGCCAATGTTGAAATTAAATTTGGCAATTTTAAAAAGGCAATTGGTCCATGGAAAATATATATTTTTAATCGGAAGTAAGAGAAGTAAGAAATTGATGCAGTATACATATCCAACCCACCAAACTTCACATCAATTTCCACAGGTCCGGCGATGGAAAATAAAAAAATAAAAAAAAAAACGAAAAAATTACGGAGAAGAAAGATGCAGAAGGGAGGAAGAAGAAGATTTTGGGGGCAAAAGTGTAAAATCACGTTAAAACTAACGGTTTCCTATAAAAACTAGCGGTGTTAATTTTTTCCACATATTTAACGTTGACCAAGAAAATGGAGGGGTTGTTTTGGTACATTGTGTAATATAGGGGGGTTTTTTATACGTTGGGTATAGTTCAGGTAGGTAAAATGAAGTTTACCCTTAGTATTATATTATTATTATTATCAACACCAATATCAGTATCAATATTAATATATGTATTAGTATGAGTATCAGTATGAGTATGAGTATCGATATTAATATGAGTGTTAGTATTAGTATTAGAATTAATAATAATATTAATATGAGTATCACTATGACTAGCAACATCAGTATCAGTATCAACATCAGTATCAGTATCACTATCAGTGTCAGTGTCAGTATCAGTATCAGTATCAGTATCAGTATCAGTATCAGTATCAGTATTAATATTAGTATCAATATCAATATTAGTAGTATCAATAACAGTATCAATATGAGTATTAGTATCAATATCAGTAAGTATTAGTATTAGTATTGGTATTAGTATTAGTATTAGTATTAATATCAATATTAGTATCAATATTAGTATCAGAGTATCAGTATTAGCATCAGTATTGGTATCATTATTGGTAGTGGCGTATACATCTTTTCTCTTTGCAATATTTATAAATTGTGTTGTTGTTTGAGTAATGTGCATCACTAATTGAATATTGTTAGTGATAAATTTGCAGGTTATTTGAATATCTATTGTGTTAGTTCTCTGCTACTGTGTTTGTTGTTAAGTTAGTTATTTTGCACAAGATTCACATGGTGTAGTAGATTACATTCCATGAGATAGAGTTATACCATATGTTTTAAAAGATTTCACTTAATCTTCACATCGTGTTTGCGCCCTTCGCGTATTCTTCTTTGTAATATTTATTTGAATTTCATATGTTACAACTCTGAATTAAGAGATATTTTTTCTTTGATGTTCTTCCATTTTGTTTTACTTGAATTGGCATTGTTATAAAGAGATAATCGTTTAAATATTATTATTTCTCATTTTGAAACTGACCTCCGTGCAACGCACGGGTGAAGAACTAGTTACTTCAAAATTAATTATATGGGTGATGTTATTGGGCTAAGAATATAATAAGCCCAAAACCCATAATTAGGTATATTGGCCCAGTTAAAAGTCGAAGTAGAAATATATATTTACAATCCATAATTAAATTGATCTAGTATATAAATAGTTTAATTATCATTTCAAGTAATGAATTATTACAGTAGAATGAATTTGTGTTTACATTTATAGAGATTCTCTTCATATTTTTATAGTTGATTACTTTAGGTAGTGAAGAGTTTTCGCCGGAATCAAACTTCAGTTCTTTAAGATGTGTATTATACGCAAGAAATGCCTCATTTTCCCTCAATCAAGGAAGATTCTCGAAGAATTGTGAACGTTAGGGGTAGAAATTGGAATGAAATTTCCGAATTCCGCCAATTCCGATCCGAGAATTTCCGAATTTGGAACCATATTTTTTATTCCGATTTTCGAAGTTCTGATTTCCTATTCTTCTCAATTTATTTGGCAAATTACCGGAAAATTCGATTTTCGATCCGAATATATCTATGATTTTTTAAAATATATAATATAATTTTATAATATATATTGCAATTCCATAAATTAAACTTATGTTATAATTTATATAAAAATTATAAGTACTGAAGGGTAACTTAAAACATTATAAAAGATTAATTGGTTTCATAAACTTTATGTTATATTTTTCCTTATAAGAAAATCTATATTTTAATTTGTTGTTACTCAATATGTTTTTATTAGGGAAATTTGTTGTTACTGCGTTTCTTGGTAGTCGATTAAAGTTTAATTGATTGTTTTGGTAGTCGATTAAGGTTACTCGATTTCATTTTTTAATTCGTTTTTGAATTTTGGTGTAATGATTCCGATTTGTATAAACCAATTACAATTTATGTATAATATTTGTTTTGTAAAAAAATATTGATTTTCGTTTTTATGTAGTTGTGTTTTTTTATTTTTAGTAGTCAGTTCATTTATCGACTATGCTTCACCATATTCGATTAATATGCTTCATATTTGATTAATATACTTGATAGAGAAAAAAAACAGTTAAAGAAACGAAAAGACAAAAAAAAATTATAATAATTATAAAAAAATTATAAGGAAAAAGGCTGATGGGCAGTGATAGTGTCGTGATAGTCCTGATGAGGTGGCAGGGACATAATTGGTAAAATGATGGTTGAAATTAGGAGTGAGCTCATTTCAAATGGTGCAAAATAGTTGGGTCTCCCTCTATTAAAAGTAGTATTGTCGGAGTTTGTTGGAGTTACCATGATTTACATTCCTCCATCAAATACTTGTCGGGCCAAGGGATGGGGGCCCTGAGGGCGGGGGATTTCGCCTTTGTGGTACAAGTATTGGCGGGGTTTGTTGGAGTCTTTTAATAAAAATAATATTTTACTAAATATTTCCTTTGACCAATTTATGAGGTCATTTGGACCAACATTTTGAAACTTTATTTGCCTCACAAAATCTCCATAAATTTCCCTAATTCTATATTAAATATAACTTTTATAATGGTCTTATTTTATACTCCATCTGTTCCACAATAACTGTCTCTTTTTTAAAATATTTTTGTTCCATATTATCTGTCACTTTAAATTTCAGTACTGCATTAAATGCATTTTTCTATTTTAACCTTATTAATGAAACTCTAATCATTATTTTTCTCTTATAAATCATTAAATAATAAATGTTGTTTTAGTCATTTTTATATGATTTTTCTAAAATCAAGATATATTTATTGAGTTTCTTAATCTTTGTGAAAAGTGAAAAGAGACACTTATTTAGGAACGGATGGAGTATTATATAAAAAGGGGCTTTTGTAGCTTTGTATAAGCATGAGAGAAAGAAGAAGAAAAGTATATTTCTAAAGATATATACTCTATACTATATTGGAAATATGTTAAGCTCTTGTTGTTGCGTCGGGTGTAAACTTCTACTTTATTTGAACGTGCAGTTTCGATGAAGTTACAACAGAGAGATAGGCTGGGTTGGTGTATCCCCATAGGCGACATGATCGGAACCTTTCTGCACGTCATTTGAGAAGGGGTCGTGAAATTCGTCTTAAGAGAGCGACCTAGTCCGCGCCTCACCTTGTCTATCTTCATATTATTATGTATATTAATGCAGCTAATTGTCAAATATGAAAAGAAAGAGCAAATGAAGTTCGAGCCTCAATCCGTAATTCCGTAATCAATCGTCAAAGTGCAACCAAAGTTCCGACAATGTTACATCAAAGAACCCCTTTTTATTGCATTTTGTCGAACTTTCTTTTGGATTTTCTTTCATTTTCCTGCAAAATTTCAAAAAAAAAAAAAATAGAAAACTATGGTGAAAATTTTAATTATATCCGAATTTGGAACAAGAGATTATAAACTAATGCAACTTCCAAAATTCCGCCAATTCCTAGGCATTCCATAATCGGGGTGAATTTTTTAATTTCGATTTTTTTGGAACGAAAATTGTAACCCACTTTTACTTCTGAAAAAAATTTGAAAATTTTCCGAAAACCATTTCATGATCCATTTCGTTCGATTTGCACCCCTGGTGAACGTTCTCAAAGACTTATTGCATATTCGAGGATTGTTTTGAGAAGATTCGAGTTAATTTATTGTTGACCGCATCACTAATATATTTTCAAAAAATTGTATTTTTCGTTGAACTCGTCGCACAATTGTCATGATAGGATATTTGAAAACTCAGGGCTGCTAACACATGGCTGAAAATCATTTTTTTAAAAAAGTTATATGATTCATTAAGATCTGAATCTCCAAACCCATATATATGATTCGTTAAGGTTTATATTTATCTGCAGTGTAACAATCCTATGTAAGAGTAGCGTAAAACGGCTGTACAAACCATCTTCATTCGTTCGAGGATGAAGAAGTAATTTTTTCTTTATTTGTTTTCCGATAAACCATTTCTGAACTTATTAGCCGGATACTATGTGTTTATGTGTTGAACCTTTGTTCCTTTTCGTTCATCTCTATTTTGGTTTATACATTTTCCATTTACCCTTTTTTTTTTTTTTCTATAATTATAGTGTTAAATGTTGAAATAACAAATTCCTCTAAAAAATCACATAAAAGTTACGAGGATCCTCTGTGAGTTGGCTGATGGTTGACAACCAAATATTTGGTTCCAAAATGGGTTCGTCGATGGGTATACTGTATACCCGCCACCTACTTCACTTCTAAAAATCCAAATTTTGGAGTAAAAGTTTCCACAACCTAGTGTCATTATACCATCATCATGTATAAGTTCAAAATAATTAATATTAGTTCCACAAAAAATACAATTATGAAATCCAAATTAGTTTTAAACTTGCAGAGTCGGTTATAATCTCACATTGTCATAATCACTCATCGGTTTATAAAAATTAAAAGTAAATCAACAAAAAACCTACATCAAAGTTCAAACTTCAGTTTATTGTCAAAATTATATTTTAAAAAAAACATCCCTCATTTAGAAATTGAAATAAAATTTTATAAAATAATTGGTTGACTGATAATTATCGGTTAACCAACTACTGATGATATTAGAAACCATCAACCGACCCATTATAGATGGATTGATTGAAATTTTCGACCATATTCAATGGATTGATTAAAAAATTATAATCAGTCTAAAAATATGATCGGTTATAAATCGGTTGTTAGATAAAAACCAACTTAGTTGCAACCCTAGTTAAAAGTTCATTTTAATGTTCCAAATCGGAGTTCTTACATGGTTTATACATCTATTAAGTATGATTTCTACCGCAAGTGCTTTAGAGAATTCGATCTCATTAATTGCTTCTTCATTTTTTCTATTGGGACGAGGAGGGGTTAGGATCGGAGTGTGGTATGATGAGTTAAATTTTGAGCACAAGTCGTAAAACAATTAGTTCCTATAAAAACGCGTTCTCGTGTCATTAATTCATGCATTTTTATATTAATGAATACAATTAATGGTCTCTAAGCGTGTATAAAACAAGGAGTTTTATTTCAATAAATAAAAGCGGTTTTTGTGCAACTCCCTAACCAACTATTTTTATTATTCTAGGTTAAGGGGTTATATCTCTTTCGCAATAGGCTCATCCTTTTAATATGTATTATAAATTGAAGAAAAAATAATGCATATGACAAAATTACTCAAAGTTGAGTTTTTGAGTCAAAATTGAATAATTTGTGAAATTTGAGGTTAAATTAAATTTATGGATGAAATTGGAGCATATTAAATTGTTTGGGGCTATTTTATTCTTTTACAAATATCTGGACAATGCGTTGACTTTTTTGTAAAATATTTTTATGTCTGAACCCTTTTATGAATAAAAATCCCTTGATAGGCTTATTTGTAATGTGCCCTAAATAAAATATGAACATCGTTAAAAGTTTGTTTGATTTAACAAGGAAATAGTGCATAGTAATAGAATTTCTATTACAATTTACAATAACTATATAACCCATTTTGTCATGTTGAAATAAAAGACGAACTTTAGCATGTAAATGCCTTAAATTCGTGAACGTTTTTTTACACTTGTGTCGATGCGCCAATTGAGCACTTGTAAACATTTTATTTAATCAAATATACGAATGATATTGAGTCCAACCTCAACCTCTATTATTACAAAATTGAAAATCCTATTGAAAGGAAACGATGCCCAAAGCGTTTCCCCCAAACGATTAATCTCATCAATCCCATGAATATTACCAGACGAGGCCTCACGATATTAATCCATCAACTCAAGTATAAGCATCGTGTATACAATAGACAACTTAAAATATGCGCATATCTAATTATATGTTGTATATTGTTCCTCTAGTATATCATATAATATAAACTAGTAACTCACCCGTGCGATTTACGGGGATTAATTAAAAAAATAAAAAAGAGTTAATGTAAAAAACCAACGAAGAAAAAATATGTCGAGAATATAGAGATATCGGATATGCTTCCGACTATCTCAATTTACAGTTTAATCCCAATATTGGAAATAACCAATATCACTGTGACGATTGTGGGATTCCAATAACAAGTGATAATATCTTGTGGTCACAAAATCACAAGTCAAGAAGGGTACGATCAATGGTTTCAATAAATAAGAGAGTGACCACAATTTCAAGATTGTATAACAATTGATGAAGATGGATCTCAATCAACCATAGTCTACGGTTAAAATTGAATCTGTAGTTGTATAGCTCGAAAGACAAGTGGTTTCAAATGATCAATGAGAAGTCAAGATATGAACGATCCATCAATTCACAGTAGGTACGAAACGAATGGTTTAATGGATAAACACAATAATCCTAAATGGTCCAAGAGTCGGGAAACGAACGATTTACGTTCGAATGATCAATCATATATTTTATCGAAGAAACTATTGACGGATCTATATTATTTAAATTGTTTCCCGATCTGAAATATAACATAATAATAAGTAGTGGCCATTCGAACAAATGATGACGCCGAAATATAGATAAACAACATGCATTTTTTACCTGACAGCAGCAATTCGATTTTGAGTTCATTCTCTGTGTCGAATATATAAATTTGTGCAAATTTCGGCGTTGTACCCTCCTCCGGTAATAAAGTACCCAAAAAATGGTAATTTTGACCGTGTAGAAGAAAAGTGTACAGAACGGATTGTTGTTTACAGTTGTCTGTATTTACAAAGAGAGATAAAAGAGAACATCATATTATACGACCTTATATTATCTTGGATGTTCCTACTGCGTCTATCCCTACCGAATAAGAGACCCGGCAGAATATTTGGAGGATCCTTCAATTTGAGCAACTGGACTTTACTGTTTATGTAACAAAGTGAAAATTTTGGCGGTTCTATTTCATAGTGTCTAGCAAGTCTCTCGCCGTACCACATCTTTGCACCGCATGATTGACAAACGTTGTTTTGCTCACCAAGGTCGTCATAACGCGTAATTATTTTTGTAAAATAACATATAGAGTCATTATCCATCCCTTGAACATCATCAATATTGAGTTTCTCTTGAATTGCAAAGGGTTGGTACATACACATATTAAATAACCAATCACATGAATCACACATCCGTTTGGATCCATTGGTTCCACACTGATTTGCAGGAAATACATCGCTCATGTATAAAAACATCATTGCATAAACCTCAACAAAAGAAATATTTGAAATCTTCCATTTCAACCATCCCACATACAACGCATGATCCAGAGTGTTCAACAACTTTGATTGATTCACTGCATGCGGCGCACATACATGGATCGAAATTAGGGTCAAAATACGCGTTACAAAGTACACATAGTTTGGACTAAGCGCAAATAAATGTTTTGAAGTACGAAGGGCTTTGTATAATAAATTACATGAAAACATTAACAAAGAATATTAAAAGTAACAACCCGAAAGAAAGAAGTACAAATAGTAATCATATGTGTATATATAAAAATAATTATGAATATAGAACTATGTATATATAATTCTTTTAATCTATAAGAAAGGAAAAAATATGCGATATGAAAATATATAATACGAACATTGTGCACTTTGTAATGGAATGGTGGTATTGAAAATGAAATCAATGTCGAGGGGTTTAAATAGTATTGAGTATCAACCATATTTTATGGAATAAATAAAAATTCAAAAGATTTATATATTAGTAAACGAAATCAAATCACACAAATAAAGGAAACAACCCAAAAAAATAAGACAATAACTTCTAAAAAAAATCTTGCAATATAAAAGAATTTTAACTGTAAAGACACGTTTTTTAAAATTGAATTTTGAATTCAAAATTAAACTAAATCAAGAAAAGATCACATGCAGGGAAAAAAAAGTCAAAATGTTGTCTTAGAATAAGATAGGTTTCATATATTTAAAAATGCCTTGTAGTGAAAAACAAACACTTGTTATATGATGTGTAATTAGTTATATTGAAAAATATTGAAGAATCTTTATTGTTGGTTAGATATTTTCCATAAATTGGTCATGGCAATTAAAATCAATCATCTTAAATATGTAAGAAATGAAATTATATAACATAAAATCGGAAAATTGATAGACAATTTATGGTAAATAAAAATTTGAAACTCAATATAAAATTTGAAATCCGAAAAACTGAAATATCAGATTAAAATAATCGATTTTATTTGAAATCTAAAAATTAAAAGGAAATTCAAAATATAATAATGTATTCCAAAATATTTAAATTTCAGATTAAAATAATCGATTTTAATTTGAAATCTGAAAATTAAAAAAAATTCAAAATACAATAATTGTTAATACAATCGTTGTCTTAATATAATAATATGTTAATAAAAAAATACCAGTTTTATAAATTAATCCAGTATAATTGATTGAATTTATAATAGAAATATGCAATTTCAAATTATTATTAACAAAAATTTTTGTATATTTATTAAACAGTACAATATAAAAATAAAACATTTTTGTTACAATTTTTTTTATTGAGTGGATATTCGAATATTCCAAAATATTGTTAAATTAAAAAAAAAACAATTGTATGCATTTATTTTAATATTTGAATATTAAAAAAATGTTTTTTTTCTGAAAATTATTTGAATATTCGTATGAAAATTGAGTATCCTTAATTTTTAATTAAGACATTCAATAAATATATTTTGAAATATTGAAACTATAAATAAGATAATATTTTTCAAATTTTTAAAATAATATATATATATACACACACGTGGTAAATGTTTAAATGAATGTACAAATGTTAAATAGGAAAGAATTAAAATACATGCAAAATGAAAATTGACAACTAACCAATTGAGGAATACACCTCGTCAATTGAATTTGAACTAAGCAATTTGGAGGTATAACATAGGCATTTACCACATGTCATTCATATATAACATATATCATCTTTTTATATTATATATAGATAGATAGATAAAATGATATCAATTTACTTATTAGTTAAGGCGAGACGAGTTTCATGGGCTTCCGTTTTATTCTTCATTTCCTTTGTAAACACCGCAGACAACAATATATTGTGCCTCCCTTACAACTATTGAAAGATTAGGGTCATAAACTAGGCTCTACTTCCATTTACAATGTCTCCCGGGAAAAAAGGCCCTTTCTACTCTGATTTATAATGTGAGTATTTTTTGTTAAATAATGGATAATGTCAGATTTATAATAAATTTTATATTTGTGAATCTGATTTATGAATTATTAAATGTTAATTGGTGTTGCCAGAAATAAGGATAACTATGTGTGACAATCTCCATTAGCGACATTGACAAAGGAATTCGATCTTGGGTCAATTAATACAAACTCAATTGCTCCAACCACTAGACCATTCATGCGGGATAGATTAATGATAATTGTTTGTCCCGTAATGAACTTAATTGAGAGTAGGGAAATCAGTACATAGTGAAAAATATTATTATTTTTTAACAAAATAAAACTTAATGAAACTAAAATAACATACCAGAAAGACATAATGACATTTGTGTCCTCGTATTTTAATGTACGCGCTTTTTCATAAAATCCCCCAAAACTTTCATTAATATGGAGAAGTCCAATCCATATTTCACTATTTGATAAGCTCGTGTTACATTTCCCTTCCTTAATAATCACAAAATTGCATTTCATATGTTTAACAATATGCAATAGTTTCATCAATCCAAGTACTGAAACATATCACTGAATAGTACACAAGAAATAATAAGCATGTTACAAATAAATGATCAAGTATATAAATAATCAGTTGTTGGCAGGGGCGGACCCATGGTGATTTGTTTGGAGAGGGTGAGAGTTCGAGAAAAAAGTAAACTATGGATTTACAGGGGTTCGGGGGCAGAGCCCCGAATTTATTTTTTGGGGTATTTCGATTAAGCAACATTAACTAATTTTTTTCTTTTAATAATATTATAACTATATCATATTTAAACTTTCTTAATTTAAAAACTATGTAATATAAGAGGCTAACTTATTTCTTAGGGAACGAATATACTATAATCTAAAAATACATAAATAAAAATAAATAAGAAAAAAAAAATAGGAAAAAAAAGATAAAAAAAGTAAAAAAATAAAAACCTCTACAGCGGCGGTTACCCCACAAGCCTTTGCTTGGGTACGCCCCTGGTTGTTGCCATCATTTGAAATATCATTTATTCACTCCAATAAGAAAAAATCAAGATGGCCAAAACTCATGTCTCCTAACATGACACCCGTCAAATTCAACTGAGATATACAATTGGTTGATTCTATAAATTGCTGGTCGAAGTGCAAGGTTCTAGAGTTGCAGAGAAAAATCCTTAATAGAAGTTACGTCGGTGTGAACATTTAGATTTGAAGAGATATGCGTTGATTTGCTCAACCTAATTTTTTTGAATTGTTGATTTTTTTAAGATTTATGTTGATTCATTTGACTTGTGATGCGGCTAATTTAAATGACTGAAATTTAATTAGCCTAATTAATTTAACAACCAATGAACCGCAAGAGAGATCATTAACTCCCATAAAATCGCTATTTTGTTTTTGTATTTTCTCAAATTTTGAGCAAACAAAAATTCAAAAAGATTATTTAAAAATAAAATATACCCAAAAAATTAATAATATGATACATTAAAATTGGTAATTTTTGATATTTTTCCTAATTTTGAGCAAACAAATACGAACAATTTAATTTAATAAATAAATATATACAGGATATTAATAATGGGGGTGAGTAATACATTACAGAGATTCGGAGCAAAAGAATAGGAGCCAATAATTAAGTATTGTTAAAATAAATAATATTAAATAAATTAATTAAATAAGTGACAATTATAGCTATCAAATGAGCGGGAAAAAAAATATAGGTTTTACCAAAGCAACCTTACTTTTATTAATAAGACTAGATTTTGGCCCGTGCAATGCACGGGAGTGATGGTATATTAATACAAAAGTAAAGTTCAATTTAAACAACAAAATTGAAGTTTCAATTCATTTTGATGTTTTGCTATATGTATTGATGGTAATCCTCCATCCATAACTCATATTTATTAATTTAACTTTATGTTTTATGTCATATGGTTGTATATTTATCTTATCTCGGTTAAGATAGAAGTTTGAGGAATCTTCTTCTTTATGAAGCATAACACGCCCCAACAAATTTACTATAAATCAATGATGCCATTAAATCTCAAAAGTTTATCAGGAGCAACCTTAGTTTTATTAATAAAATAAGGACCAAATATTTTTCTAAACAATTAAATAAGTTTCCCATAAAACTAATATTAAGTAAAATGACAATTTTAATGGGAAAATATATGTAGATTTGGGGCCAAAAAGTCTGAATACTTAACGGAATTATTAAACTTAATTATATTAAATAAAATAAAACAATAAAATAAATTATAATTAAAAGATACGTGTATTTGGAGTAAAAAAAATCCAGATACTTAATTTTATATATTAAACTTGATTATATTAAACAAAATGAAATAGTAAAAAAGAATTCAATAAATAAATGACAATTATAACTATCAACTGAGAGGGAAAAGTTTAATAGGATTTACAATAAGCAACCTTACTTTTATTAATAAGATATGATGGTGTTTGGCTAAGCTTATATTAAACAATTGATAAGCTCTTACGTCTGATAAGATGTTTTAAGAGCGGATAAGCTCTTACATCTTCTTTTTAGGATTGATTTTTAGAGTGTTTGGATAATGAGTTTATTTCCTATTTTCACTCATTGTAAGATATTAAATAAAAAAAATGGGGTAGAGGTACTTTTTTAAAAACTTATTTGCTCTCCAACAACTTATTTTAAAAAGGGTTAATGAGTCGTAACCCCCTCAATAGCAAAAATATTAGAACTAGGTATGAAGCATTTTTTTATATGATCCAATCCCCTCCACTTTACGTATCCCAATACTATCCCTACATTTTTCTTTTGAACTAGAACCCCCTCCATTTAAATAGGATCGGTCGATCAATTTGCTCTCTCTCTCTCTCTCTCTCTCTCTCTCTCTCTCCTTTAATTATTTTAATCCTTTTAATTATATTTCGATCTTTTTTTACTTTTACCTTTTTCTCTGGAAAAGATCTATGAAATATTAGTGAAAAACTAAATTAATGAATTTAACTACTGACTTTAGTAGTCAACTATAATATTCTACTAGTTTGCTATAAAATTGTGTCGGTCAACTACAAAATAGTGAAAATTAACTATGAAATTTTAATAGTTAGTTATAAATTGTGATAGTTAACTACTAAATTATAGTAGTCAATAATCATTTATATACCACAATTTTAAGACCAAAACTCACCACCCTCAAATTATTCAACCATCGACAAGTAATTTAAATACTTTCACAATTACCCCCAAAGTCCCAAACGATCTCAACTATAATATTGTACTAGTTTGCTATAAAATTGTGTCAGTCAACTACAAAATAGTGAAAGTTAACTATGAAATTTTAATAGTTAGCTATAAATTGTGATAGTTAACTACTAATTTATAGTAGTTAATGATCATTCATGTACCATAATTTTATGACTAAAATTCACCACCGTTAAATTATTTATCCATCGGTAAGTAACTCCAACACTTTCACAATTACGCCCAAAGTCCCAAATGATCTCAATAGTCTGAAGCATATGGATATCTTCCCTGTAAATTCAATTTCTCTAAAAACTGAATTTCCACAATACAACTATCACTAGCCGTAATTTTTCTTGAAAACATAGATCTGAGCCAATGAAATGAGCATAAGGCTCCGAGACAATAATGCAAGACTCTAGCGGCGGAGATTTTTAGTTAGAAAACCAACGGTGGGGGGTGCGTTAAGAAAGAGCGGCGGCGGATGCTGCTTTGTCAGAAAACAGATCTGAACATTTCATTGTTATTAGACCGGGTGAACCAATGGTAGCCATGAAGATGCGGCGGCTATGGATCCGTCAATTTTGGTAGAGAAGATATACAAGTCGATTTTAGTAGAGAAGAGAGACAGAGCAAATGATTCGAGAGAAATAAAAGAAAAGAGAAATAGAAAGAGACGTATCAGGGAAGAGAGAGGGGGGGGGGGGGGGGAGAAAGTGAATGAGAGAAAAGAGGGGAAAAAAAAGATACGTAAAAAATATAAAAATAGGGGGAGGAGAGAAAAAAAAAGGGACGGTTGAGAAGAGAGGGGGGGAAGGGAGAGAAAGAGTGGGAGAAGAAAGGACAAAATTGGAATAATAAACACGTGAGGGGGGTCTCACAATTCATAATGTTAATTTTATATTTCTTTACAAATAGTGAATATTAAAATGGGTCTGGATTCTATTATTTTGTGTATTGAGGGGGTTATTCCTTATTTTCCCTTTTAAAAAACATTAAGATCTTTTTTTATAAATTTACCAAATATTTTGGAAGAGCTTATAAGCTCTAAAATATCTTATAAGCTCATTTTAACATCTTATAAGTTTAGCCAAACACCTTGTTAGAGTTCTACTTAAATTGTATCTAGACTTATATTTCTTATTATAAATAGAGTAATTTTGTAACATAATAACAGAAATTAAATTAATCATGATACTTTTCTAAGTATTCTAATATGGTATCAGAGCCATGATGTTTTTTTTGGTTGTTGTGTTTTTCCATCTTTTGTACGGTTCTATCGAAACAAAAAAAGTTCATAAACAACACTCTTTTTGTCTGTCATTACAATCTTGTTTGTAGCGTTTATTCTTATTTATCGCGCTTCCACCACAAAGAAAAACACCAGTAATTATTGCTCTTATTTTTCTTCAATCTTAATTTTGGTGTTTACCCCATTTTCGTTCGGTTCCACTAAGATGGAAAACACCATAAATCACTACTTTTCACAGATGAATGTACTTTTTGTAGTCCAGACTTGATTTTGTTGTTTCTTCTTCTTTATTGCGGTCAGATCGCTATCACAAATCACTATTGCATTTGCGTGCATGTTGTTCCAATCAATATTTTGATCAATGTACCATCAAGATCGTCATTAGCCGATCTATGCAATCGAAACATTCAAGACGATTATCGGAGTTGTCAGAAATTTTGCAAGTCTTCAAGCATCGGGACTCCCAAACACTACATACCTCATCTGAAGAGACGCCATTGTAATTTAGTTAACAACCTTAAGTTGGTCTATCATCCACTTTGAATTTGAGGGAGACTGTTAGTATAATTAGAATTCTCTTATTATAGAGTTATATTTAGAACTAGAGTTACAAGCAGGTGCGATTCAAGCTCATCCTCAATTTATAACATTTTCCTTATATTATACCTATATATCTATTTAGCACACACAGTTTTTATTAATTAGTTCATCCAAAATTTAAATTAATGCAAAAAACACTTTTAGATTTTTTCATTTTTATTTTATTCTTGTCATATTTTCTATTTTTGTCGCAAGAAAGTCCGAAAAAATTTAAGTCAACTCTGTAACAAATTCATGGACTCTCACCACTTATTATATGTCTTATTATAAACAGACTTAACTCTATCAACAAAATAATACACAAACTAATCATAATATTTTCCTGAGTACTCTAACAAAACATTCAAATAAATATTGAAGTAAATGAAGATGCAAAAGATTGTGAAAACATATAATTTAGTATTTAGGAGTATTTAATAAAACGGATATGGGGAATGGGAAAGAAATAAAAGTGAATTTGGGTTGGACGGCACTGCAGGAGCCGAGAAGAGAAGAGGGCGAGACGTGTAGAAGAAAAAGCAGCATAGGATCCACGTCATTGGTTGGACACGCGTCGATGCTCCAGACCAACAAACTAAACAGGTACTATTCAATTGACGTTGACGTGTGGTCCCCTACGTGTCTCAATCTCACCTCCCTTCCCTTAACTATTAGATGCCTTCTTTGCAATTTCACAACCTTAACTTTTACTCCCCCACTCGCACTCCGCGCACGCTCCTAACAAACATTGCCCTTTATTTCTTTTTTCTTTTTAATTCTTCGGTTGTAAATGAGTATTTTATTTACTTACAATAAAAAAATAAAAATGGATATATTTCAGTTATTAAACAATCTCCATTAGAATAAGAGAAGATATGGTGAACAAAATATTTATTTTTTAACCGAGTTGTAGTATGAGCTTCTTTCATATTGATTGGTGTTTTATAAAAGATTGATGATTCGAATCCATTTAAATGTATGTACTGGGTGTGTATGTTACATCAGCCATATTTTAAGACCACTTTTTGTTTTTCCTTATATAAAACATGATCATTTTTTTCATTATAAATGTACTATCAACACGATTTTTGTGGGTAGCAAAATATTTGGCAACTAATTTTACCGGTAGAGAAAATAAGTTCGTTGTCAAGACTCAAGATTATAAGCTACTCCTTAATTTAAATTTTAATATAGTATGTTTTTTCTAATTAATACTAACAGACATTTTATTAAATATAGAATGTTATCTTTTAAAACAAAATACTTAAAAAAAATACTTGTATAGTTAATTTAAATTTATAATTTCATGTTTCAATATTTTAAAATACAAACTGATCTAAATACAGATGGACTGATTGAAGTTTTCGATTTACTTATTAATTATTAAATAAAAAACAATTATAGATAAAATAAATAAAGTTAACAAATAACAATGTAATCAAGTTTTTTATGTTGCACGCGCTGCAAGTGAGCGTGAAAAAGCAAGCCAAACACCGGATGTCGTACACCACGATGCTGCCACGTGGTGATAATCCTCGTTGAGCTTTAAATAATTCCTTAAAAAAAAGAAAACAAAAATAAAAAGGTAAAATATAACAGCCCATGGGCCTCGTCCGACCCAGGACAACACATGCGTGTCAGTAAAGGACGGGGCCCTACTTTCACCATATCGTGTCTAATCCTCATTGGTCCACGTACATGCCATCTAAATCTATCTCGACACGTGTTCCTCCTTCAATCAACAGATCCGTAGATCCGACGGCCCAGATTACCGGTCTTGCATTCAGCGTTTCGACGTCACACCAACCTGTGTATGTCTGCCCCCTTTCTTGCCCGAGACGGTGACGGGCAGCTGCCCGCCCTAATCGCCTACTACTATAATGCTCGTCTTCCTCTCTCTACTTTTTCTTCTTCTTCTGCGTGTCTCTCTCTCTAGATTTTTTCATCAAACTATATAATCTTCAATTCTTCAATTTCCAGTTCTTCATCAGATTTGAAAAGACGAAAATACCCTCGTTTGTTTGATTTGATTAGATTCATGGCTGGTATGTGCTATGGAGTGAATATGGGGGAGACGGAGACCTCCGCCCCGGTTGAGCCGAGTTCGAGATCCGCCAGGCGGCGGAGGATGGAAATCCACCAGTTCAATTTTGTCCCCACCGATTCATCGGTGGCGCCGCCGCCGTTGGAAGGCGGCGGCGGCGGGAGAAGGAAGAGGCAGAGGATTCTTCCTGCCGTTGTTCCGGTTTTGTCTCCGATGGAGTGCATGAACGGAGTTCAGAATTGCCAAGTCGTCCAGCAGAAGGAGAATCAGGTGGCCGGCGAGTTACCGCCGGCGACCAAGGCGTTGGATCTGTCTGCGTCGCCGTCGTGTTCGGCGAATGAAAACGGCGGGAATCCCGACTGTCCGAAGTTTGGAATGACCTCTGTTTGTGGAAGGAGGAGAGATATGGAAGATTCCGTCGCAATCCACCCTTCATTCTGCCGGCCGGACAGTAATTCGACGGCGGGATTGCATTTCTTCGGAGTTTACGACGGCCATGGCTGCTCACATGTAAGCAACAAATATTTTCTCCGACACAAATCATTCATTCTTACATTTTTTTTTTCATTCTTAAAAATCGAGATGTAATAACCGGATTTATTTTCAGGTGGCGAGTAGGTGCAGAGATAGAATGCACGAAATAGTGAAACACGAGTTCGAGAACGGCGGCTCGCCGTCGTGGGAGCGGACCATGTCGGAGAGTTTCTCGAAGATGGATAAAGAAGTCGGCGAGTATTGCAACGGCGGCGCCGCCGTCTTCACCTCCGGCTGCCGCTGCGAGCTACAGACCCCGCAGTGCGACGCCGTCGGATCCACCGCCGTGGTTGCCGTCGTCACCCCCGAGAAGATCGTCGTGTCCAACTGCGGCGACTCACGCGCCGTTCTCTGCCGCAACGGAGTCGCGATTCCGTTATCCGTGGACCATAAACCGGACCGGCCCGACGAGCTGAACCGGATCCAAGAAGCCGGCGGCCGGGTCATCTTCTGGGACGGTCCAAGAGTTCTTGGTGTCTTAGCCATGTCTCGAGCAATCGGTAAATCCTCAATTCTAATTTATTTTTTTAATTACATCCAATAATTAATTATTAATCAAATTATAATTTTTTTAATTATATTCGGTAATTATTAATCAAATCATTTAATTTTCAGGTGATAATTATTTGAAACCGTACGTGATACCGGAGCCGGAGGTGACAATCACCGAGCGTACGGCGGAAGACGAGTGCATAATTCTTGCGAGCGACGGGCTTTGGGATGTTGTATCGAACGAAACCGCTTGTGGGGTGGCGCGTATGTGCCTTCAGTCGAGGAAACCGCCATCTCCGCCGAGATCGCCGGGAAATGACATCACCGTGACGGAAGCCGGTGAGAGCTCCGACAAGGCTTGCTCCGATGCGTCAATCCTGTTGACCAAGCTGGCCTTGGCTCGTCACAGCACCGATAACGTCAGCGTTGTGGTGGTGGATTTGAGGAGAATCTAATAGAAGAAAACAAGCGGAAATTTTTCTTTTTTATTATTTTTTTATTTATTTTCCTTTTTAATCTTTTTTTTTTGGATTTTTCTTTTTTATTTTAATTTAGTGCGCATATATTCAGTTGTTTTAGTATTTTGTATGTACATAGTTTTTAATCCTGGAATTGGTATTTAATTAATACTTTTATTGTGTTTATTTTCTTCAAATTTTTCATCATGTTGTCATTTGAAACACAAGAAATTTTGGAAAAATCTAAGTAAATAAGAAACAGATAATGAAATTTCAATATCAGAGACCAAATCTAATATTGTAATTTATATTCTATAAGCGATTATTATGGAAGATAGTAAACTAAATACTAGGTTTTGAATGATGATAAAAAAAAAAAAAAAAAAACAAAAAGAAAAACAAAAAAAAAAAGCGAACGGCGGGCTAACTTCGGTTTATGAGATTCTATATACGGTGAAACACATCATGTGGTTTTACACGACATGGATCTACATGAATAACTACGGTAGAACTTTGATAAATTAATACTTGATAAATTAATAACATCAATTAAATAATAGTTTTACTCGGTCCCGACTCGTTGAAAACATGTTATTAACTTGATAATTTAATATTTCGTTAAATTATTAAAATTTTCCTAGTCCCGACTGTATTATTTTATAGAAGTTTAATTGTATCTATCGAGTAGAAATACACATGGATGCGTGTTATTATGTGTAGATCAATGGTGTAAAATTACATGGTGCATTTCAGCATGTGTAGATTCTACAAAACCGCAAACTCCTAAAGTAAGTTTAAATTACAAAAAAAAAAAAATCATATCTATTTAGATAATTATAATCTCTATCTTCATATATGTATTGTTTTACGAAAAACCACCCCCTTGCATAGGTAAATTAACACCGTAAAAGTGAACATGTGAGACAATGCAAAGATCTAGATTATTATAATTATCCAAATATGAGAGGTTTTTTTCGTAATTTAAGCATATTTTAAGGGTGGCCGTAATTTGCCCAAAAAACCGAGAGGTTAGAACTAAATCTAACACGTATCAAATGAATTCCATCTCAAAGCTTACAATCTGAGTCTTATAATGACACGATTAGAGTCAAACAATATACCCTTAAAATTAAACTATATAGTAATATTATATATCAAATTAAGAAAAAAAATGATACTCCTTCCGTTTCTAAATAAGTGTCTCTTTTCATTTTTCACAAAGATTAAGAAACTCAATAAATATATCTTGATTTTAGAAAAATCATATAAAAATAACTAAAACAACCTTTATTAGTTAATGATTTATAGGAGAAAATTAATGATTAGAGTTTCATTAATAAAGTTAAAATAGGAAAAATGCATTTAATGCAGTATTGGAAAATCTAAAGTAACAGATAATATGGAACAAAATAATTTTTAAAAAGAGACAGTATTAAACTAGTGTAGTTGTGCGCCACGTGGTTTATATAATTGTCTTAATTAAGGTTTGGTTTCCTATATATAACCAAATTAAGACACGATCAAAGCTGGATTATAGGAATAATCAATATTAGTTGCGAGAGTTAGTACAGTTAGCCTAACCTTTAGTTAAGCAAGGAGCTAATTATTCTCCCCTAATCAACAGCTGGCCACATCACAGCTTGTCAACACATTATTTAGAGAAATAATTAAACAAAATAAAAAATTAATGGGTCCCACGAATACAAATGAAGATTGTCTCTAAAGTTATTAGCCTAACTACCTAAGTGGGGACCACGCTAATTTTGTTAAGTGTGATCAGAAATAATTTTATTTCTTCTAATAGATAATCAAATAAAAAATGGAGAAAAAAAAAAGAAAAAACATAAACATAAACCGGACAGCGAAGTTACGAGGGTATGCATTGAACCGGGTTTTTATCGTATACCCACCGTAACGGTCTTGTCTTTTAAAATTTTATGTATTGTGAAAGTTAAATAAAATTAGTTAATGATATATTTGAATCATCCACTTTATATTACTTTTATAATTTTTTAGAATATTGTATTTTAAATTCGAAATTATTTTGTTTGTTCATACACAAGCAACATATTTTGAAGTTACGTGGATATTAAACATCTCGTTTAGTGTTAACATGGTCAAGCAAATCGAGCGAATAAGATTGAAATTTTATATATTTTTCAGAGATATTAATTAAATCTCAGATATAGACAAACGCGCCCGAATCTAATATAATGTCATCCCTTCTTGCAAGGTCTCAAGAAACACAATTAATTACTAATTGTGTTCTAAAACATATTTTAAACAACTTTGTTTAATAAAATAAATATTTCATCCCTAGTTTCATTTAGTTGAACTAATGAAATAATTATCTAATAAAATAGATAATTAGTACTCCTAAAGTTTATGATCATAATAATAAATAAATAAATAAAATGTCAAAGGTGGTTGATTGGAGGGAGTTGACAAAGGATACGTGGAAGATATTTGAGGGTTCCACTTTGATTCTGAGTCCCTTTTTCCTTTACCGCGACAACTCCATTATTAAAATAAATTAATTAATTATACACTAAACCCCAAAATAACCAAAATTCACCAACATAGCCCCCATTAGAGGCGCCCACGTCTTTATTTTCGTGGTCCTTCACCTGATTGTTAAATCCTAAATTGAATTCAGAATTATTTTTTTAATTTACAAATTGTATATTGTGACGTATATACATTTCAAGAAACAAATAGAGAGAATAATATATTTGAGATTAAAGAGGACGCGCATATTGAGAAAATTTTTAGTTAAAATTTACAGGTAATTTCTATATATTTTTTAGGGCAAATTTATTTTGCGCCCCCGAATTATAGTTTGTGTCGCATACACCATTACTTTTGTAATGTTTTCTTGAACAATTACAATCTTACTTCGACCTTTAGTCTATTGAAAATATATGTGAATTTTAGTACATAGAAATATACGGGGGTATTTGATATGTTTCATAATTGAAGGGTGTGTTTGCGAACACCCCATAATTCAGGGGTACAAAGTAAACTTTGCCATATTTTCTATAACCATAATAACTGTCTCCTTTTAAAAATATTTTGTTCCATATTATATGTCGCTTTAGATTTCCAATACTGCATTAATTATTTAATTTCCAGTTTGTACCTTATGAATTCTTTGTTATACAATTTTTTTAATTCATTTATCTCTCTTATTAATTATAAGATAAGGTCATTTTAGTCTACAAAAATACATTTTTCATAAATTCAAGACACATTTAAATTCTCCAAAAGGTGAAATCCCTCGCCCCATGACTCTCATCCCTTGGTCCGACAAGTATTTGATGGAGGGATATAAATTCATAGTGACTCAACGGTCCGCTAGGATAGCGGACCCGAATCTAGGGACTACAAGGAACCAACCCTTATTGGAGTTGAAATTTACATGCTGCGGTTGCCAGGATTCGATCATAGGTCATTGCTCCGACTTACCATCCTAAAACCAGTTGAGCTATACCCATACGGGCCTAGACACAGTTAATGAAATCACTAATTCGTGTACAAACTAAAAAAATACTATTAAAAGAAACAGATAGCTAAATATTATAAAGAGCAGAAGAAAAGAAGAAAAAAAGAATTATGTAATAAATTATCTTTAATTCGTATGCATTAAAGATGGAGCACTAATTTAAGTCAGAATTCATGCATCAATTGTAGGGCACGCAATAAAATATAAAATATACTGTAATTGTTTCCATAAGGAAGTAATGGAAACTCGACACGTGTTGATTGTAAGAACACCACATTAGAAAGCTTAGTGGACATTCCACATTTGACACGTGTCATATTCTTGATTTAGATAGATTGCCACTGATTCTTAGGTGTTGAAATTAAAAAGAACAAAATAAATAAATTTTAGAGTCTGATTCATCAAATTCAATTTATGGGAGAGGTGAAATGAACCTGATTTTAATATTATTGTCACTGTTGCCTCTTCGCCTCTAAAATATTATATTTTATTAAATAAGGATCATATCATAGGTTTTAAATTCATTCCTTTATTCTTGAAAAGTCTCTTTAAATAAATATATATATTCTTGAAAAGTTACCCTGAAATAAATATAAAATCCTATTGTATTATTTTTATTATTATATATTAGAGAATATTATATTATAGAAATCTCCTAATATTAGGATTCTAGTATGATTCGGTTACCTAGATTAGTTAGGATTTAGTTACCTAGTCAAACTCTATTACCTTGCATTATTTCTCTATATATATTTCATGTAATCAACCCATAACACAACGGGGGTTTCTATTATATTCTTCCTATATGGTATCAGAGCACCAGGTTTAGGTTTTTTTAAACCTAGCCGCCTTCCTTCTCCATGGCGGTGATAACCTAGCCGCCTTTCTTCTCCATGGCGGTGACCACCCAATTTTCTCCCTCCCCCGGTGGTGGTATTCTTAATATCTTTCTTTTTTTCTTTCTTTCTATGAACACCACCCGATTTTTCTTCTCCCTCCCCCGGTGGTGCATCTTCTCTATCTCTTCTTTTTCTTCTTATTCATCTTTTCTTCTCCATGGTCTAAGACCTAACCGCCGCCTCTTCTCTTCTCCATGGCCGGCGAACACCACTCATCTTCTTCCCACCTCTCTCATCTCTTCTCCCCCTCTCTCATCTCTTCTCTCTATCTTGATAAAAAAAAAAAAAAAAAAAAAAAAAATTGCTTATTTTTCTCTCACTCGTTTATTATTATTATTATTATTTTTTTTTAAATTTGGCAGATATTTCAACAGAGGAATTCTCTCTAGCGATGTGTTTCGCGGTTTCTGTCCAGTCTTCACGTTTGAAGTTTCCAGTCTTCACGTTTGAAGTTTATTCGTTCCGACTACGGGAGCGTGCTAGCAAGTGAATGTCCAGTCTTCACGTTCGTCACGTTTCGACTGCGGGGGCGTATTAGAGAATATTATATTATAGAAATCTCCTAATATTAGGATTCTAGTATGATTCGGTTACCTAGATTAGTTAGGATTTAGTTACCTAGTCAAACTCTATTACCTTGCATTATTTCTCTATATATATTTCATGTAATCAACCCATAACACAACGGGGGTTTCTATTATATTCTTCCTATATTATATAAGGGTCAAATTATTGGTTTAAATCCATTCCCTCTATTCTTTATTTTATTTTATTTTATTTTTAACTAACAATGATTTATTTCAACGAGCACAAAAATCCCAAGACTACGTGTCAGGAATTTGTAGCTGTGGTTGTGGTCAATATTATGTCAACGTTATCTTAATCATAATTAGGGAGAACATAATATGAAATATTCTTAGTTAATCAACTAAAATCTTAGATATTTTGAAGCATATTTCACAAAATAAGCAAATTGAAGCCAAAATTTAAAAAAAAATCCGATTCTGATTCGAAAATTTCAATTTTTGCAACAAAAAAAAAAAAAGAAAAGAACTTCATTGGTATTTCTGGATTTTTATGGTATAGTAATTAGAATATACATAGATTTGAGATGTGATTCGATTTTAAAAATTCAATTACCTCCTAAAATTACATTTATAATATTAATATCGTTGTGCCTTTATTCAATTGATATTATTTTATCGCCCCATATTATCCGCCAAATACAAACAACAAAATAAAAATGTAATTTATATTATTTAATTGTAAATAATAAATGATCTATAGCATATGCAACATGCAATTGCAAACAACAAACTAAAACGTACATTTGGGCTTGGGCCGGACCATCAGAACTAAGCTTATTGAACCAAAAATTCAATGAACGACAAAAACCAAGGCGACCCAGATGTTCGCCGGTGAAGAACTCAAATATTATAGAGCTCGCAGACATATAGCTCGCATGGGTAAAGTCCACCGCTATGTCTCGGGTCGCATAAAAAAAGTAGCAGGAAGTGGTATGACGCGAGCGAGAGCCATTAGAAGCAGAAGACTCGGAAATACTATTCCTAAATAGAGAAGGAAAATATATAAATTAGTATTATTAATGGAACAATCAATATAAATCTCGACCTAATTAAGGTGGATTAAAATAGGAAGCAATTAGAAAAATCTTTCGATATAAAGTTTTGTAATAAGTCCGATTAAGGACACAATTTAACGTCAATAAGGACACTTTAAACTCTCTTTCATACTTATTATTGTCCGTTCATCATTTCACCACAGCTAGTCTAAGATCCGACGTCCGATGTACTCTCCTACGGTCTAAATGGAGTAGGATTTAGAGTGAAGTCTTCAGTGTGGATTTTATACCATCAAGGGCATATTTTTTTACGTCTCGAGATCCGATATATTAACTAAGTTTTCATTAAATTATCTTATTCTTAACTAATTCCATCTTAGTAACCAAACGAAGCCTTGGAAACAAATTTGTATAAGTGATTCAAACTAATATATGGTCCAAACGGCCCAATATCTGTGAGGCCCACTAAGAAGAGCTGCTCAGAGGCCCACCAAGACATCAATCCCGAGGGAGAGAATGGAGAAGGAAGTTTCTCCCTCGGGCTTAGGATCCCAGCTACTAGGAGCTGCAAGAAGGCTTCCCGAGTGTTGGAACGGCGCTCGGGTTATATATAGGGTAGTTCTGTTATAGATCGGAGGCTGGGGTACGTACGGAAGAACGCCTTTAATGCATCTGACAAGCATTCATGACGCCCCCAACGGCGCATTAAATGCCGTGACAGGGGCATTTAATGCTCGAATAACCAGACGCAGCCGAGGAGCAGAATGGACTGCTCGGCCGGGATTCACGGAGTAAAGGAAGCATACCCCAAGCATTATAAAAGAAGAACTCATCAAACCAAACACGGATTACATACAAACTTATCATTCTTACTTATCTTCAAAACTAATAAAATCCTCTCTAAAAATCCTATCTGTTCTTTACTGACGTGATCGGCAGAGTGCTAACTCCAACATTAGTCCCGTCACTTATTTTTGTAGGTATTCACCATCCCTCTAAAGAGGCCCATATACAGGATAAGGTTCTTTCGGGTGGATGATGAAGTAAAAGGAATATCGGAGCAGAAGTATACATGTAGATATATGTGTTCAACCTGCTTCTTCGCACATTTGGTGTATTTATTACTGCCCCACAAAAGTGTCACGTTTTATTTAGGGTCCGTTTGGCCTAACTTATTTTAAATAGCTGATAAACTCGTATGTTTGATAAGATATTTTAAGGGTTGATAAGTTGTTTCATCTTATTTTTAGAATTAATATTTAAAGTGTTTGGATAATGAACTTATTTTCTATTTTTATTCATTATAAGATATTAAATAAAAATGTGGGAGATCTCATTTACTCTCCAACAACTTATTTAAAAAAAATAAGAGCTTCTACAAAAAATTTACCAAAAACTTTGAAAGAGCTTATAAGCTCTAAAATATCTTATAAACTATTTTTTACATTTTATAAGCTTAGTCAAACACCCTCTTAATCTTAGAGGGTGTTTGACTAAGCTTATAAGATGTTAAAAGAAGCTTATAAGCTCTTAGAAAGCGTTTGGTAAAATAAAATAAAAACTTATTTTTTCAAAAAACAAGCTGTTGGAGAGTAAATAAGATCTTTAAAAAAAAAATATTTATACCCCCATTTTTATTAAAAATATTATAATGAGTAAAAATAGAAATGAACTCATTATCTAAACATTCTAAAAATTAATCAGCTTATCAGCTATAAAAACATTTTATCAGACGTAAAAACTTATGAATTGTTTAAAATAAGTTTAGCCAAACACCATCTTAATCTTAGTATTGAAGATTGCAAATGAATAATTTTCTTAATTATTTTAAATAATGATTGAATAAGAATTTTGGGTTATAGTCAAATCGCAATTATATAATGGAATTCACACGTGGAGCAATATTATGAGGCTGGGCTATGGTATATTTCTTTAAAAATAAGTAAAGTTCAATCAAATGGAGGATCATTTAATAATCTTTTTTCAATAAAGTATCTATGGAGCAGTGTTTCTTTTGTTTCATTACTTGCTGCAATGTGACGTGTCATCATTTGGTTACACGAATAAAATACCAGATTAGACATATGAATATTTTATAATTGGATTATTATATAGAATGTTCTAAATTTATGGATGCATGAACCTCTAAACTTTTGACTAAGACTTAAGTATTTCTTTAGTTCATAACTAAATAATTAGATTCATTTTATAATGGAATGGTTAATAAAATAAAAAATTGATAAGTTGTTGTATGTCACACAAAAGTTTGTGTTGAAAAGAGAAGTACAATATTAATAAATTAGTGGTACCTTATACAATATTAATAAGGTCATTTTACATCATACACTGGTCGGCCGGTGACTGATGACGAGATTATAGTGAAAAGTAAGATTACGGATGTTTCATGTTAAAACATTATTAAACTCCTTCGGTCTCAAAATAAATAATAAAAAAACATATATATATTACTATTAAACGCACTAGTATTTCTCCCGTGCGATGCACGGGATTGCATTTTAAAAATAAAAATAGTAATTATTTAAATAAATGGCAATATCAGTTATAATAAGAAAATATACATTACACTAATAAAATTTATTAGTGATATTTAAATTATTGTAGTCACACAAATATGATAAAACAAACTCATTCCTCAAAAGATTATACAAAATTAATTCTCATAAAATGAAATCGATCGTTAAAGACATGAAACAATTAGTATGGGTAAAAATTTAGAGAAAAATAAATAAAAGAAGGGAAAATGAGGGGATAATTACAGTTTTGGTCCCCCAAGTTTGCCCATTTTTCAGTTTTGGTCTCCATTTACCGCAGTCAACAAAATACACTTTCGTTGTATCACAATTTAACACATTTGGTCCTGCCGTTTGGTTGACCGTCTCACTTAACAGTCAACCGTCATGTGCCACGCGTGACTTCAAATTAGGGCTTAAGTTGTATTTTCCCCCCCAACATCAACATTTATCTCTCTCTCCACGCTCTCTCTCTCTCAAATTGGGGATTTTTCCAAGAACCCTAATTTTTGGAAGAAATTCCAATTACCAAATCACGAAATTCTCTCTCCCCCTCTTGAAAATATGAGTAGTGGATCGACCACATCAAATCGAAAACAGCAAACTGGCAGTGATTCTGGGGATTGAAGTGCAAGACCATTTCCAATCAAAGCTCATACATGTAAATGTGGAATTGAGCTTCCAATAAACACTTCGTGAACTGATAAAAACCATGGGCGGCGATTTCTTGCATGTGCGAATTACATGGTGAGTAAATATTTGAAATTAAGGGGTGCCATTTATTCCAGTTATGAATTTCAAATTTTTTTTTTTTTTTTTTTTGTCACAGAAAGTATCACATTGCAATTATTTTGAGTGGGTTGATCCAGAAATGTGTCAAAACAAATTATTCCCGGACTATTGAAGAAATTGAACAAATTAGAAGATGACATGAAAGAAGAGAAGGAAAACCAAAGGAAGATGTTGATTCAACTTGAATTATACAAGAAGAAAGTAATGAAGTTGATGGTTGTGATTCTTGCTTTGCTTTTGTTTATAGCAATGCATATGATTTTGAAGCTCTAATGATGTAATGTTGTCTGATGTTGAAGCTCAATTGATGTAATGCTCTTCTTATATAGACTTTTGTAATGAATATTTTGAATGTAATGAATGGTTAGACTATTGATGTTTTGAATGCAAATGTGTGATGGTAATGTGTGCTACTGTGTGATGGTGACCAACAAATGAGATCAATATATATATAACAACTAAAATAACAAGCATGAAGGATTCCAAATCCCAGAAAAATTCCAATTGAAAAACATTCCAACTGAACAAATCCAGAATTCCAAATAACAACATTCCAAATGAACAACATTCCAATTAAACATAACAACAGCAAACAAACAAAACAAACCAAAGTAAAGTAACATCATTTCAATGGATGACAAAACAAACAAAATAAAGTACATGTCCATAAAGTATTCCAAAATTCATTGCAACAACAATTCAAACATAGGAAAAACATGAAGTTATGTGGTCTTCTTTGATCCATGCTTTGATTGTGTTGGCTTTTTGGCTGGCCTTGGTGCAGTGAATGGATTTGCAGAACTTGTAGAGCCTTGGATACCAAAAGCAGATCTGAGGTTGGACATTGTGATGAAATTAACTCCTCCCTTGACAATGACATGAGTACTTACACTTGAACCTTCATTGATATGCATCTACATCAACAAAAAGAAAAAGGTTCAATAAACAAACCATTAAGTACATTAAACAATCAAAAGGTTCAGTAAACACTTACATTGATTGTAGAGGTAGTATTTGAAGTTCCTGTCATATTCACTTGCCTTTTTGTTGGCCTTCTTACCTACAACAGTGATATAATAATAATAATAAACTAAAATAAGAATAAACATTGAAAAAAGGAAGAACACTGAATAAAAAATGAATAAAGTTACCTGCATCTTCCTCTGTGGAACTTGTGTTTCTCCTCTTTGAGAAACATTCATTGCAGCAGTGCTTTGTTGTGTAACAGGTTCTTGCCTAGATTCTTGCCCACCTTGATCAGGTTATTCCCTAGATTCTTGCACACCTTGATCAACTTCATTTGTTTCTTCCACAACCTTTCATTTTCCTCCACATTTCCTAGCAGTATGCCCTGCTTGCCCACACTTTCTGCACTTATTAATTCTTGGAACCCCCTTTAACTTTGTTCCCCCAACAGAAGGTGGCTCATCTGGCTCTCTTCTACTCAGTTTTTGTGGTCTACCAGCTTTTTCTTTATACATTGGTGGTAATGGAGGCTGCAAAGTGCATTGAAGCCAAAATTCTGGTCCATTTATTGGTGAAATGGAGTTTTCATATGCTCTTTTATATGAGTCAACACTGTAACAGTGATGAACACATTGCTCAGGGTCTTCATGCCTACACCAAATGGCAGAAATGGCATGTTTGCAAGGGATACCTGTCAAATCACATCTTCTGCAGCTGCAACTCTTTGCTCTTATGTCAACAGTATGCTGATCATACATCCCGACTATCTGAAAATTCCACTCATCTGATTTCATTAGGATGTACTCACCAGCCTCTTTCATATTCTTTATCAAGATAGTTCTGATCTTGGGACAAATGTTTGTATCCCATTTTAGAGATTTTTCCTTATTCAACACCATTCTAGCCATCAACGGATTTCTTATACACTCAAGCATTGGTATTATTGGTTTCTCTCTTGCATCAAGGATGAAAGAATTAAAGCACTCACACATATTGTTCAACAAGATATCACATTTAGGAAATGGATTGAAATGAGACATGGTCCAATTCTGAGGAGGCTTCTTCACTAACCAATTGTATGCAGCTTCATATATAGCCCTCAGTTCTTCCATTCTCCTCTTGAACTCTTCAATTCTAGTGGCTTTTGCAGCTGCCCACAGTGCACTCTTAATTGCCATACCCCCAAAGCCATCCTTCTTCATATTACTGTGTAAGTGCCTAACACAGAATCTGTTTTCTGCACCTGGGAATAGAGTTTCAAAAGCACGGATAAGTCCCTTTTGTTTGTCAGACATAAATGTCCACTTGTGTTGTTCCTCAAAGCCAATATCTTCATCTAACAACTGAAAGAACCACATCCAGGTTTCCTTAGTTTCACCTTCAACAATAGCATAACAAATTGGGTATATGTTATTTTTTGGATCCAACCCAACTGCAGCCAATAATTGTCCACCCCTCTGCCCTTTCAAAAAACACCCATCCGCTACTATGACAGGTCTACAAACATTCTTGAACCCTTCTTTGCAAGCTGAAAAGCAAATGTACCATCTTTGAAACCTCAAACCTTCTGTGTCATCTGTCAATTTTAAAACAACAGTGGCATTTGTGTCTGTTCTTTTGAGTTCTTCACAGTAAGATCTTATTTTTTGAAACTGTTCTTCTTCTGAACCTTGAATAGCCTTTAGTGCCTTTTGCTTTGCCCTATAGGCTTGAGATTTGGAGACACTTGCTTTCAAAGTTGTGCACACTTCATTTCTGAACTCAGTTGTGCCTAACTTAGGATTTTCTTTGAATTTTTTCATGAAAGTTTTACCAATCCAGTTGGACTTGAGGCTGCTGTTGTTGTAGTTCTAATAACAGTTGTTATGGTGAGACACATAAGTTTTGATTTGCCAAGTCTTGTCATTTTGCATTGGAGAAACATGTATTGACCATTTGCAACCATCATTCTTACAGCAGGCCCTCAGTCTTCTACTGTCATTCTTGTAAAACTTGATCATCATCCCCCTCCTAAGGCAGTGGCTCTCTATAGCAAATTTTGCTTCTTTTTTTTGTAGAAAAAACCAACCCAAGCTTTAACTCAGGGTTTTTATTGTCAGTTTTAGGATTAAACTTGGGGAATTTAACCCTATGTTCATCATCAGAGCCACAGTCACTGCCCATTGAGTCACTGTTAACACAGTCATCATCACCTTCTTCATTAAGCATCCTAGTATACATATCATTTGAGACAAATTCAGAGACCTTATCTTTACCCTTTGATTTAACCCCACCAAACTCAGCATCTGGATCTACATAGGCTTCAAACAACTTGTCATCTTCTTCAAAGTCATAATCACTATCATAAAACTCATCACCATCTTCCTCACTGTCACTCTCATTGCTTAACTCAGGTTCAACATTGGGTAATTCAGGTAAAACATTGTCAGTTTGCTCATCAGTAATGACTGATGATGCAACTTGAGTTTGCAAGGTAGGTACCACATTCACAGTTTCTTCTAACCCCAACTGTTCTAAGTATATTTCAACTTCATAGTTAATAGGTTTCATAGAAGCAACATCGGTATCAGTTTCCAAGTACCTACCCATATTCAGATTTGCCCCAAATTTGTACCAAAATTTAATTTTTTTCCTATCAGAATACCCCAACTCCCATGACATTATCCACATATCAAGCATCCTCATCTCAGCAGGTTTTGAAAAATCAAAAAACTCCTCACTCCCACCTATGTACCTCGTTTGTGGACCATGTTTCAGTACCCCGCCATAATACATTTTAACAGTACTCCAAGTACTTATCCCAATTCTTTCTAAAAATGATTTTTTGCCACAAGAAAGAAAAAAAATAAAAAAAAAATATTAGCCACATTGTAAATGACAAGAACAGTACATTAGGGTTCAAGTTGAGTTCTGCTTACCGTAATTTGGGGCAAATCCACCAGGGAATTTGCTTCTTCGCGACATGGCCTTCGAAAAATTCCTCTTTTCTTGTTGATTCTTCTTCGACCCAGAAATTAATCGGCAGAGAGAGAGAGAAATGTTAATGTTGATTTTGGGGAATTTGAGAGAGAGAGAGAGAGAGAGAGAGAGAGAGAGAGAGAGAGAGAGAGAGAGAGAGAGAGAGAGAGAGAGAGAGAGAGAGAGAGAGAGAGAGAGAGAGAGAGAGAGAGAGAGAGAGAAATGTTGATTTTGGGGGAAAAATACGACTTGAGCCCTAATTTGAAGTCACGTGCGTGGCACATGACGGTTGACTGTTAAGTGAGACGGTCAACCAAACGGCAGGACCAAATGTGTTAAATTGTGATAAAACGAGAGTGTATTTTGTTGACTGCGGTAAATGGGGGACCAAAACTGAAAAACGGGCAAACTTGGGGACCAAAAATGTAATTATTCCGAAAATGATGGATAACCCCCTCATTAGTTAAAATAATAGAGTATAAGCCCAATTTATAATTGACACTTTATAAACAAACCCATATAATATTTTCTGAATTGTGTGACCCCCTAGTCGTATGTTGATGCCCATTATGCCATTTTTGTCCATATTTTTCTCCTTTCTCTTTCTTCTACTTATTTCTCTCTTATCCGTCATTTTATATTATCCATTCATTTATCTTTATTCCTTTTTTCCTCACTTTGACTTGTTTTTTGTTTTCTTTTTCTTCTCCCTCTCTCCTCTCTCCTCTCTCATCCCTCTCTTCTGCCATTTTCTCTCTTCTCGTCACTTTCTGATTCTTTTTTTTTCTCTGTATTTTTCTCCATTTCTTCCCACTACTTTACCTTTTCTTCTACATCTCATTTTTTGGCCGTTGAAATCAATCTATTTTCTACTCTATAAAATGTTGTGTTTTCACCGGAGATGAGATTTATTATCGTCAATATTCCATTGTACAACACCATAGTTTCTTCAACTGAATAATAATACAGTGAATTAAATAAAAAAATATAGTTAACTGCTAATTTTTTATAGTTGACATCGGAAAAATTTTAGTTGACTATCTAATTTTATAGTTGACTCTGGCAGCAATATTGTTAACTAACCATTTTTTTAAAGTTGACTACATTTTTTTATAGTTGACTTCGGAAAAATTATAGTTGACTTCGGAACAATATAGTGAACTACCCGTAATTTACAGTTAACTCTGGGTGTAGATGACTACAATATTTTATGTTTTTTGCCATATGATCCCTTCTTTGTTGTGGATTTTGATAAAATAAATTTCGTGGGAAACAAAATTTACGAGTCATCAAATATTGCGACCATGGATTTGTAGATCTAAAAAACAAGATTGTTTAGAAAATCTATTCTTGAGTAATCAACCAGGCAGTATTCTGAACCGTCTATGGTCGCCGCAAACCACCGGTCTTCAACGTCCCTGCTCACAAACCGCTCACCGCCGTGCTGCACATAACCGCCTTTCGCTGCCAACGCTGTGAACCGCATCCCATCGCCTCTAGTGCACACTGCTGGCCCTTCACCTTTGTTGAATATAGCAAACTGTTTTCGTTGGGAAGATGGAAGAGAAAAGTTGAAGAGAGGGGAGATGGAGAAGAAGAGAAGAAGATGGAGATAGCGTGTTTTTATGAAGATTTGTTCAGGAGAAATTTTTGGAATATCTTCAACGTAATTGCAGTGGTTTAGGAAGATAGTTAACTTCTATGAATGTATCTGTTTTCTCGTAAGATTGGGGGGTCTTTTTCTAACACAAAATATGAGGGGGTTTGCCTTATTAAAATTAAATGGAGGTGGTTAGTCCTAATATTTTTCTTACTGAGGGGTTTATATCTCATTAATCCTAAAAAGAAATGTACATATAAATATAATTAGTGATGTATGGTTGAAAATGAATAGATTCTACACAATTTGGTTTGAATTTTGAACGTTTTATAATTGTAAAATTAGTAGAGAAAATTAAAAAAAAAATATCATTAGGATTACATAGGTTGCCCTATCCTTTCTTTATTTTATATATAAGTTTTCAAGCACAACACTGGGCCAATTCTGGGTAACTTTCATCGATTGTATTTACTATCCATTCATACCATTTGTAAAGTATTTTTTTTTTATACTACAATTGAATAAATGTATACAGCCTCAATTTAAGAAAGCAATTCAAGTTTTAAACGAATGAATTATCTTTGCATAAACACCATTTGCATTTTAGAAAATATGAGTTAGAAAAAACTTTTGCACAAAATCGTCTCCGTGGTTAAACAGTTTTTATTAGTAACGAAATATGAGATTTCATGCAAGATGAAAATCAAACGCACGGGAATTTTAATAAATACTATTAAAAGAAGTCTGTCAAATTTAAAAATCACCAAACATGTTCAGGGCTTTTACCTTTTCATATGTTACAATATCGACTATTTCACCCATCTTCCAGAAATCAAAATCACCTTCTTCCATTTTTCACCGTAAAGAAAACAAATCTTTCGATCTAGTAACTTATCTACACTGAAGAAACAAATGCCGCCCACAAAATACCTGTTAATTTTTTCTAACACCTCATATTAGTCACTCAGCATGTACAAAGCGCGAAGAATACCTCTCGTCAAATCATCGGTTTCATGCCCTGAGAAGGCGCTTATCGCATGTCAAGATCCTATAACTGGCATGAGGTCCTTCAGACGTGTCCCTCAAAGAAACATGCCACCCCAGTGCTGTACCAGTTTCTTGAAGCTCGTCCATTATAGCTAGAGTATCGCGTATATATACATGTCCACCTGGCCTCAACATTCGATCCATCTCCAACATTATTGTAGAGATATTGCACCTGGAATTTTATAAGTATAAAAGTTTGTCAAATGTCGAATTCCTGTTGCACGGATTAATGTGTAGTTGATAACATTTTGGGGGAAGTTTTTTCCACCTCGTGTATTTTCTAAAGAATTTTAAAGATTATCATTTGACTTCGAGAACCTCTTGCGATTGTCTAATATGAATAGATCGTACGAATTTCGCAGACGGAAAAAAATTTTGCATATCATATTTGACGGCAGGAAGAGGGGAAATACCTTTTTCGTTCGACTGAGAAAAGTCCAGCAGCGTGAATCAAGTCATAGGTCCTAGGGTATGTATCAAACGGCTCGCACCTGAAAAGTTTCACGCATTTTCATTATTGAAATTTTTACTTGAAATTTTATTTTTCTCAACTATAAATAAATCTATAAAAAAAAATGCATGGCTAACCGTAGCCACGTAATTTAGTAATATTATGGCATGGAAAAAATGAACAAAGGTTTTCAGATATCTATAATGCATATGTGAAGGAAGGAAATTGACCTTTGATTATGGTTAAAGTAATTTAAAAAGGAAAATCATCATCAAAATTTATACCAGTCGTGCGCAACTCCTATAAGACCACGGTCATATATGACAGGCAATGTATTGGGTCCACTAACAGGAACAACATTCAGCACCCAGCAATCCAACGAGTTTTCGATCAGCGCTGCTGCAAAACTGCAGTCGAGGAACAACTAATTAGGTTGTCTAGAAACAACGAGTGATACTTATATTCTACTTATTAAATAGAAAACAGTGGAATCAAATTTAGATATGAAACACAGATGTACAGAACTTACCCGCCGAAGCCTGCTTTCATGTCCAATACGTTTCTCAGTTTGAACTTACTCCAATGTAATGCGCGTACGTAGCCCTCGATTATTTCTTTCCAGTATCTTGATTCTGCCCTGAAAAGCTCTTTCCTTGATATATAGGCGTCGATTTGTATGCTCTGAAGCCTATCCGGAGGATTCTGCAGGCGTTCTGGCCAGGCTGTAACGTTTGACCCATATCCTTCCTCGGGTAGGCGTGCTATGCATGCCTTCATATCGACATACCTAAACATGATTTTGGAGACAGAAAATTATTATAATCAAGAAAATACTCTTTTAAGGAAATGTCTAGATAACTCGAGAGACTATTGACCATATAAAGCAATGAAATCCAGTGTCGTTTTTTTTTCTTCCACTAGTAGTCTAATTGTTAATAGTTGCAGTGATACTCAAATGAAATCACTCTTTCAGAATTTCTTCTGCACCCCATCCTTAATTTTAAAGGCTCTTTGACTGCACAAAAGGTAGGTAATATAAAAGGCAATACTTCTCATCAATGGACCGTCATTTCACGATGAAAACCGTGTCTGAATGTCGTTTTTCTGTAACTTGTTCTTATGAGATTCATATATACAGTGCTACAATTAGCAATAAGAGTTTTATTCAGCTAATCTTAGGACTATTTGAAACACACCAAGAATCATATGCATATACCATTGACTCAGTCAATCAGCCAATTATATAATCTTCACACTTATATGCTAATTGCTAAGAAAAGCATCATCATAATGCAGCACGAAGATGAAATCCAAGACATCATCATTACATCAAAATGCAAATGTCTACTCACTGCGTCTATCACACAAAGTAAAACTGAAACTTTAAAACTGCAAAGTATGCATACCAAACATTATCTGGATCGTCATCAGGTTCACATAAAGGTGGTTGGGTCCCTTCCTCACGGCTAAAATAGCAGCTGTTGTTAGAGGGCTTCTGCCAAATTGCAATGTACCCCTCTTTCTTCACAAGTGTCCAACAAAGCCGACTGGTAAGGTTGACCATTTCTGGAAGCAAAAGATTATAAAAATCAATAAAACAAAAGATTGCAAATCAAGACTCATAACGACTGACAAAAAATGAGGAAAGTTACAATGTCAAATGAAGAAATGGAACATAAATTTCGCTTCACAGACGATAAACTAAAAGACCAGGATCTATCAAACTCTAGTTAAAACAAGTTCCCAATAATTTGATACTGGGTTTATTGCAAGACATAATTTTCAAGTAATTTTACCTTCCCATTGTTCTTCAAGGGCAGCTTCATGTTTATAAACAGGCTGTGCTGCCCAAGCAAAATATCCTCCTGCCCGGAGCATTCTGTTGACCTCGAGTAGCAAAATCCCATCTATTCAACAATACATGAGAAGACCACATAAGCATTAGTTTAACATAGGTGAGCTATCAATGAAAGTTTTTCCAACATTATGGGACCGACTCAAGAAAAGGAAACATTTTAAAATAGCAAAATTAACTAAAAAGTCTGATGTACCGCAAGGGCATTGCCCGAGTGGTATCAGGGTGGGGAGGGTAGTTGTTAGGTCAAGGGTTCTATTTTCTTTGGGTTCGGTTATAGGCCATTTATAAGGCCAATTTATAAAAAAATAAAAGTCAAAAGTCAAGGGTTCAAGAGCTAAATTCTATGTTTCAGAACCAAATGGCAACACAACAGCAGTGCACATGCATTGTGTAGCATGTCAAACAAATTAACAGACAGATATCTCCGTCCATTAATGAAGCAGGTTTTTGAAATCTTTACTTCTGAAATTTCTTGAAAGGTAACAGTCACAGCGTTTTCGAAGTGCAGTAAGAGATAAATGCTACAAATGATTCAGGCACAAACTTCGTACCATAACCATAAGAAGTCTGTAATCTTGCAAATGAATTACAAAACCATCGCATAAATTCTTTTCATGGAATTCCCCAAAATTTTACAACTCCGCATATTAACTGAGATTTGGTCAACTAGTTCATCACATGAACTAATCTTTCCACTTTTCATGAAATTTGATTTTGAAAAAAAAAAAACACTTTTTATCACTATGATTATTTGAACTTGCTAAAAGAAATTGAGTCGACAAGTCATCAAAAAAAATACTTCAACAGAGAAAGAATGTGACATATAAAATCATACCATCTCGAGTCCAGTTGATTCTACACCTTGAACAATGTATCAGATCAAATGCTTGACTTGGATAAAGTAAACGCCTCGTGGCAAATGCTGCTACCATTGCAGGCACACCGCGCTCAAGTGCAAATTGGATCTGGTTCTCATGAACATCTTTCGGGGCTACAGAAAGGGTAATGACATTTCGCGACAGTAAATAAGCACCAAAACTGGCAACGCCACAACCAATATCCAGAGCAACTCGCGTATGTCGGCCAAATGCAATTTCAGGGAGCATCTAGAAAGATATATAGGAAAAAGAAAATTTCAAAAAGCCATTATATTTTTTGTTATAGGTCAATGCCCATTTCATGGATAACATCTGGTGGCTATATAATTTATATAATAACAGCACACCTGTTCAATCTGATCCAAATACTTATCGGCCCCGTGAATGAACTGTGTGCCACCTCCAGGGAACTTGAACTTGTCCTTGTCAATGGTGATCCAATTCTGACCTCCTTTATCCTCAGCTAAACGAGCATGAGGTACATTGCTAAACCATACCTGTATAGAATTAAATAAGTACAGATCTTCCATAAAATGCTAACGATTATTGTTCTTGTCAAATTCTCTAGCACTTTGATTCAGATTAAAATTGAAATTTCTTATTTTAGATTAAATTAACCACGCCTTCAAAATTGATAACCAATTCACATTCCACCAAAGTAAAGTCCAATTTATCGAAAAGTGATACGTGAAAATCCACAACCTTCATCTAGAGGGAAAAATAAACTGATCTGTAAAATTAAAGAAGACATAGTTATATTCAGGCAGAGGACAACATTACCTCATCACGACTCCTAGGCCAGGGAATCGGTGTTTTGTAACCTTTAGGAGCAGGGATCAAACAATTCAAACCCTTCCCAATTTCAGGACAATGCCGCTCGAATTTCTCTCCTTTCTCGGTCGAATTCAAGTTCTTAATCGCCTCCTCGTTGTCCAAGCACGGTATATACTCCCTCATGCTCTCCGGGCACAAATGAAACTTCTTAACCCTAACCCTGGCATTATCCCCCTTCCCATCACTCTCCAAACCCTCACTCTCGTTCGATTTCGACCAATTCTCCACCAATTCAGGATCAAACTCCCCCACCTCAAAATCATCCGTCATCCTCCCGTTCTCGTCCACCACCCCCATTCTCTGCAACGCCGGCGGAGGTGGCGGCGGGGGTGGAGTCGGAGGCGGAGGATTTAGGGCTTCTTCCGTTTCAGTCCGTATATCCTGTTGCGGCGGGGGTGAGGCGGTGTCATTTACGAGGGAAGAGATATCGAAGGTTTTATTAAGATTGGGAGAGAGAGCGACGGTGGCAGACGAAGGCGAAGATTCCGAGTTCTGTTGAGTGGAGAAGAACACGAGTTGCTGAGAGGAGCCATCGGAGAAATGCTTGCCTAAGTAGAAGAATACGACGGAAATAAGTAGGAATCCGGTGATTTTAACGAGGGTGGCGGATTTGCAGAGATCGGAAGCTCCTCCGCCGCTGCCAATCCCCTTCATCGCGAGCAGATTCACAGATCTAAACTGTGTGTAGTGTGTGTGTGTGTTAGTGTTACAGTGGATTTAATTAAAGATACTAAATCAAATGTGAATGATTTTATATATATATATATGGGTTGGGAACGAAAGAGAGATATAGAGAGAGAAAGAAGAGAGAGAAAGATAGGAGAGAGAGAGAGATGGGAAAAGGGTCAAAAAGAAAGAGTGAAAATGGAGTGAAGTAACTTAAACGACGTTGTTCTGTTTGGCTCGCGGGGTTCGGTGACCGAGGGAGGGAATAAAGCGTGTGAATTACTGAATGTTAACACGTGCGTTGCCTCGTAATTTTATTACATGTTTGTTGTGATGTTTAAATCTTTTTTTTTATTAAAATAAGTAAATAAATGTTATTGTTTGGATTTTATAATATTTTTTTAGAATATTTAGATAAGTCGTATTAAATGGATTTCAAAATTAAATTACAGAATTTCAGAAAATTAAATTGACAAGTAATTTGGTGTGTTCTAGATTGATTCATAAAACTAAGTTCAATTTTTTTTGGAATTCTTAACATTAAATTTTGCATGCAAATGAAATCTAAATCAATTACCAGAGCATGATTTGTGATTTTTCGAGAAAACGTTGACTCAGAAAATTAGTAAAGTAAATCTGATTTCACACTGCACATAGGGGTGGTAAACGAGCCGAGCCGGCTCGACAAAGGCTCGAACTCGAGCTCGAGCCCAAATATAGTTGTTCGCCAGCTCGCGAGCCGGCTCGCGAGCTGGTGTTTTTTTTTTTTTTTATATATATTTTATATATTATATATTATATATTATTATTATTATTATTGTTGTTATTATTATTATTAATATAAAATATTATAATAATAATATAAAAATAACATTAAAAAATTAAAAATATATATAACTACAGTTTATTATTTATTTTATAATTTTTTTAATTATACTATAAATATTTTTTAATAAAAATTTAATAAAAAAAAAGGGAAAAAAAAAAAAAACATAATGAGCTCGAGCTCGAGCTCGTCAAAATTGGCTCGAGCTCGAGCCTGCCAAAACAGCCGAGCTCGGCTCGTTCACACCCCTAACTGCACCTAATAAATACATCGAATGAATATTATCATAATTATTTCCCATATAAAATTTCACTTATTCATATTGGTGTGTAGATTTTAATGACAGAAGTTTGCCCAATATACAATTCACCGAATATAATTAGGGTTGGCTATCGAGCCATGTGAGTCGAGTTTGAGTTGTGATCTGGGCTATTTTGCCCCAGGCCCAAATTATATAACAAAGGGGCTATATTCACCAAGCCCCAAGCCCAAAAGATCCGGCCCAATTATGACCTATTTATAGATATATAAAATGAGAGATGGATGATTGATTGTAGAGAGACCACACACAGAGGAATACACCTACAACACTCAAAACACACACTATCTCTTTCTGGAGGCCTCATCTCCACCGAAAAACACAGATACACAAAAATACACACAAATACACTGAAACACGTGAAATACGATGAGGAGGTCCCTCATCAAGTTGACTCAAACTTTATTGGTTCAAGCTCATATACCATCGGACGTCGTTATTATAGACTCATTCGGCTCGTTTATTTTATCGGGACCAATATATTCATAAAAATTTGTAAGATGAGAAATGTGATATATCAATTATCATATATGCATATGCATTGTTTGTTTTTGTGAATGAAAAGGATATGGGCAGTTGTTTTGAGGACAAAAGCTTTTTTCTTTTTTCCCTCAAATGGAGGAGGGCACTTTTTTCTTCCTACTTTGACGCCTCTCTTTGGTTGAATTGCATTTTGCACCTCATGAGTGACCTATATTGGCACTTTGCACCCTAAAGTTTAAATATTGGCAATGTTGAACCTCCAATTACTCCATCATTCCCTCAATAGTTGTCATTTTTATTAGTTGCACACATATTAAGAAATTCAATAAATATGCATAAATAGTAACAAAAGGTATAGTAAATCACTAAAATGCCCATGCCATTAATTAATTTTTAGATAATTACTCCCCATGTTCCATAATATCTGTTTCTTTTGAGAATTTATATTGTTTCCTATTATCTGTCACTTTACAATTCCAATGCTGCATTAATTGCTTATTTTTCAATTTTACCCTTATTAACTCTGCAGAACTCTTCCAGCATTAATTAATAAACAAGAGTATTTTTGGTCCATTGATATATATTTTCCTAAAATCAAGACATATTTATTGAGATTCTTAAGATTTGTGCCAAGATGAAAAACGACACCTATTTAGGAACGGAGGGAGTATATTTCAATTAATTATGAGTGAGAAAGGGCAAAATTGAAAAAATTGCAATTAATTATTCATTTGACAAGTAAAATGACAAATAATTTGAAATATGAAAAAATGGCAAAAGTGACAAGTATTATGGGAAGGAGGGAGTATATCTCATGGCAAAATGGTTTCTTGTGTGATTTTAAATAAAATATTTCCAATCTGTCGCGATATTTTGATTTTTAAAGGGATTTTCTTTCTTTGTGGTATTTTTTAAAAATGAAATTAATTATTATATAGGGTCTTTCTAGGGTGAGATCCCATGTTCTAAACTTTTATGAGATACCCCTTTATATTGCGCCACGTGTCCCAGCAAAAAAAACCTATTTTTTCTCCATTTATATATTGTCGCAAATACCCTTTTTACAATTATTATTTAAGAAAATCAGCAATTATAAATTATTAATGAAACGTCAATTTTACCCTCTCTATTTTAATGCAATTTTAAATATATATTTATTGCTGAATTAAAATTTATAACGTTAATTATATCATTATTCGTAAAAATCATTAAGCCACCCATCCAAAATTGCATCAACCTGAATTCGAACCTGTGACCATCTGAAAACATACAAGAATACTTACCATTAAGACACAACACATACTTGACAATAAACTAACAATACGGATATATATCACAAAGCTACAATTTATAATGGTTATAAAACTTATATAAATAATGTTAAATAAATTATTAATTCTCATATAATTATTATTATTACTAACAAATATTTATATAATATAATTTAAAAATCTAAGGAACTGTTGTTCAACTCATGTAAGTTACAAATTAATTTCGAAAGCATTGAAGTTTGAATTGAATCGTAAATTGTAAGATTTAATTAAATCGTAATATTTGAATCAATTAAACTCATGTGTTTTCAATTCAAAAACAATATTCAAAGATTTGATCGATTAAGCTCAACTCATTTCAATTCGTAGACAATATTCAAATATTTGAATCGGTTAAACTCAATAATTTACAATAGCGTATTAATCAATCTGTGTATAGTTAAAGTTTAGTAACCTTTTTATTGAATTTTATCATAAAAAATAATAAAATTTAATTGGTAAAAATCGTAAGATTTAATCGGTTCATGGTTAGATTAAATCTTACGATTTACGATCTGATTCTTACGATTTTACGAATTAAATTATTATTTTGTTGTTAAATTGAATTAAAAGGATAGTAGACTTTAATTATAAATAGTTAACTCGATTAATACGTTCTTGTCAGTGGTTGAACTTAATCGATTCAAATTTTTGAATAATATTTACAAATTAAAAGGATTTGCGCTTAATTTATTCAAATCATACGCTTTAATTAATCTTATGATTTGATTCTTGCGTAATTTAGGAATTATTTTTTTATGATAAGATTGAAATAAAAATGTATTACACTTTAATTAATAATAGTTAATTTGATTAAGACGTTCTTGTCAATAGTTGAGCGCGCTAATGAATCGATTCAAATATTTGAATAATGTTTACGAATTGAAAGGACTTGAGCTTAATTGGTTCAAATATTACGCTTTAATAAAATATTTTGATTTACGATTAGGTTCTTACATGTGTTAAGAATTAAATATATTATTTTTATGACAAAATTGAATTAAAAAGATATCACACATTACTTATAAACAGTTAAATCAATTTTGTAACATGTTATGTCAATAGTTAAGCAACAGATTCAAATATTTGAATAATGTTTACTAATTGAAATGGTTTGTACTTCATCGATTCAAATCTTACTAGTTGATTAAATTAAATATTAAAAGAAAATTCACAATATAGTATTTGTAGTATATAATTTTATTTTAAATAAGAAAACTACTAATTGGAATGAGTTATAATTTTTTCTTCTTCTAAATAAACATATTATTTTATTTTTTATTTGGATTTGCCACACTATCGATTAAATAACATAAGTGAGTTTGAATTAAGTTATGCATTTTTTTTATTTAATTGAGCATTCTTTACATTTTTAAATTGTGGATTTTATTAATACTTCTAATATTTAATGATAGATGTTTGGCGTATTGAACTGCAATTCTTTATATTTTTCAAACTTTATTTTATTAAATTTGTTAATAATTTATTTAATTCGGATTTTCGGGTTTCGGGTTTTACCATTTAATAATAATGAATGTTGCAATTAATATTTGCATTAACAGTATTTATATAATTATGGTTAAATATTTCATAATAAGTTAATATGCTTGGATGGTTAGGAGTGATAAATGTATTAAAAGGTCACAAGTTCGATTTCCAATGAATGCATTTTTTTCGATTATTTATCAAATAAAACTCAGTCACATTGAATTTAAATTAATTATTTAATTAAAATATAGTAGGGGGTAAATTAGACAATTCCATGTTAATCAATTTTATATTAATTTAATAAAAAAATAATAGAAGGATAATTTGGTAAAGTACTTCATTTTTTAGAACATAAGCCATGTTATTTTCCTAGGGTCCAGATTTAATCTTAGAAAATTAATGGTGATTAATGCATATCTCAAAAAAGTTTAGAACATGGGGTATCTCACCCTAGACAATTCCTATTATATAATACATAATATACAAAAGAGCAAATAAGAGTTTTCTTTTGTTAGTTTTTCAGATCGAAAACAAAATTTATGCAAAAAAAAAAAATGATCCAATTAAATCAAATGTTTTCTTCCGGAAACAAATTAAACACATACATACATACACATGATTTGAGGGTGAAATTTACCAATTTTAAATTTTAGGGTGCAAAATGCCAGTTTAGGTCATTTCTAGGGTGCAAACTGCAATTCACTCCGCCTTTGTTCATACTTTAAAAAAAAATAAAGAGAGAAAGAAAGAAAAGTGAACATGATTCTAGTGGTGTTCGAAATCTGAAGGGAATTTGCAATCAAAGTTTAGTGTGAAAATGTGCGAATCAGTTGATGTATTCGAATAGGCCGAGATTTAGTGTGGGAACGGTCGAGTCGGGTAAAATTTAATTCGACAAATTTGGGATCACCTGCTTATAAAAACAAATGAAAATAATTCTAAACAAAACAACTTGGGTAAAAAAAATAGATTCCACTTATTCCCCTTCTTTTCTACCTAAATTATATTTTACCCCCTTTTATTTTAAGTTGTATCAGTATGCCCCATTGTACAGTAAATTGTGTATCAATCAAACTCTAAGGATTAAATATCCAACCCAAAAATATCAAAATGACTTATCAAATATTTATTTGACATTTAATATTTTATTTTGATATTTCCAAATGTATTAGCTCTAAATCATAGGTATCAAATGGTTGTTAATTAAAAATAATTAAATTGATTTATATATATCTAATTGTCACATGACATTTTCTAAGTGAACATTGAGGTAGTTAAATTCATAAGTCACGTTTGATATTTTCTAGGGATTATTTCACAAAACCCCCTCATCACAAAAGTCTAATTACAAGGAGCTCAAATTTATTTCTTATTTTTAAGATAAATCCAAAACATCTTTTATTAATAAAAAATAATTAATTATCACAATTATACCCTTACCCTATTATAATGTATGTACGTAATATCTTCCCTTAATATCACGTTCTCAATCTCACCCACAAATCTCGTTCCACAAATCTCGCCCTTGAACATAACGTGTATCTCTTTTTTTTTTTCTCTCTAAATTTTATTTTCTTTTTCTTCTTCAGTTCTATTCACCGTTGCAAATCTACTTCTGTTCACCTCTTCTTCTCTCCCACCGGCGTTGCCCCAACCCCCACCCGGCAACGCCCCAGCCGCCGCCCGAGCCACCTCCCGACGCCGCCCCAGCCGCCGCCCCTGCCCCCGCCCGTCGCCGCCCCATCCCCCACCCCTATTTCCTCTTTCTTCACCGTCGCCGAACGATATCTATGGATGGTAGAAAAAGGTAAATATATTTTTTTTCGCTTCAATCATCTTTATTCAATGGTTTTAGGATTTGTGGGGAAGGTTCTTATTTGATAACGATATTGTGAAAAAGACTATTAATTCTTATAAATTAATTTTTTTTCTTGATCAGATGGATACAGTGACCCTCGTCGGCCTTGTTGGTGGTGGTGTACTGATCTTGCATTTTTTCCTGGATATAGTAGTGACTTACGTTTTAAATAGCTGATTTTTGAATAGTGGATTTATGTTTTTTTTTTAGTTGTGTTAGTAGTGGATTTACGTATGTTTTTAGTGGATTTCGATAACTTTGTTGTTGATTATGTTATTATTAAAGTGGATTACGTTAATTTTTCGTAATATAATTGGTCTTGCACTTTTTTCTTGGACATAGTAGTGGTTTACGTTTCTAATAGTGATTTACGTTTCAAATAACAAGAAGAAGATGATTACATGGACTATGCTCTAGGGTTCATTGGAGAGAAGATGGTGTCTTTTATAGTGGGTTTATAGCTTCTTTTTTCGTAGAATTTTGATGTTTTCTTGTTAGAATTCATAGTGGTTTTCGATGTTTATATAATTGTGTATATATAGTGGTTTTCATGTTTATATAGTTATTTTATGCAGAGTGGTTTTCAAAGTTATAGCGGATTTCGAAGTTTATAGTAGATTACACTTTGATAAATCGGCTGGATGTTTTTTTAAATATTAAAATAATAAAAATTAATAAAAAAATAATTAAACAAAATACTTTGTTTTCAAGAAAAGTGGGAAAAAAAAATCATTTAAAAAAAACCGAAATTAAGAAAAAAAATCTACTAAAAATGAAAATAAAAATAAAACTATTTTTTTTTTAAAATCAAAATAAAAAACATGAAATATAAATAAGAAAAAAATAATTTAAATTTAAAAAACCGAAAATCAAAAAAATTACAAAATAAAAGAAAACCATTAAAAAGAAAAGAAAAGAAAAAATAGAATTTGAAATAACGTAATATGGGAGATATTAGGGGGATTAGCATATTTAAAAAAAATAATTAATTTTCCTTAATAATAAATAGGGGTATTTTGGATAATTCATATCAATTGAGTTTATAACAAATATCAATTAATAAAAATAGATTTATCATTAAGTACAAATTGAACGAGGGGTGTTATAGCCCCTATTCTCTAAGCAAGCTATAAATCTTACACTCTTAAGTTTGTAGTTCGTCGTGTATTACGGATTTTTATCCATTTAAATATTAAATAATTTATCTTACTAACAACTTCGATTTTTAAATAAAGTGGTCAATGAACAACCTTCGACTATTTGTATTTGTCCGAATAATGTGACTATATTAAAAAGTCAGAAGGCCAATTATTTTATGGTGGTGTTTACTAATAATTTTGAAACTAGAGTATGTTTTTTCTTCTTTCTTTCTTTGCTCATGTTTGTTTTTCGGAGCTCGCATTCACTTTTCAAAACTGAATTCATGAAGACTCAAACTTCTTCTTATCACTTGACGAGGAATATGATTTGTGGATTTATGTTTTTTTTTAGTTGTGTTAGTAGTGGATTTACGTATGTTTTTTGTGGATTTCGATAACTTTGTTGTTGATTACGTTATTATTAAAGTGGATTACGTTAAGTTTTCGTAATATAATTGGTCATGCACTTTTTTCTTGGATTACGTTAAGTTTTCGTAATAGAATTCAGGCCACTCACGGAGCCTGAATTCGGAGATGAAATCTATGGTTGGATTTTCAATTCCAGCCATTCGCCGAGCATAAATTCTTCAAAGCTGCAATTATTACCTGCCATACACCCAGCTCACTGTTTGTATTTGGTTCTCCATTACATCCGATTGCAATCGCATAACAGGGAAGTTTTCGAAATGTATAATATCTTCTCTATCAATGAATATTACTATTTGTTGATATCCTCTATATGCGCGCAAATTTTTATGTCATGAGCATGTTAATGGTACAATGAACTCGAATCTTTGAATTCCCTTTAGGGCAATTTATGATTTTTTTTTCTTTTTCTGAAAATTGGATTTTGCTGATATTTGGATATATGTTTATTGAAGTTAGATATTTTGTAGCTCGATTACCGAGCTAGGCTATTGTGCTCGCCGAAATTTCTAAAATGAATCTCAAAGATAATCATAATCTGAATTTTCCATCGATTTTGATGAACTATAAATTTGTAAAGAGACCGACTTGAATATATTTTGCTAGAGGTTCGATTTACCTTGCTATTTGGTACAAGCATGTCAGCTCGTCTGAGTGAATTTTACTTGATTATCGTATAATGTTTGCTGATTTTGTCATTTTCGTATGATAAGTGATTATATCATGACCATGACTATCAAATTTAATTCTTGGAGTAGCATGCTTACTGCGAGTAAGGCTATTTTATGTCAATGCACCTTTTGTTTGCAATTTGATTACTGTTTTTTGTTCGTTTTTCGTTGTGTGTAGAGTAGAATAACTCGCGAATTATTCTAGAAAGATAGTGACATGGCGAGATGAATTTTCCTCATAATGAGCAGAGCTTTAATGGGATTTCTCGAAAGAGCTCACGGTATTGGACATTTCTCAGACTTGCGAATGTATTGGAGCTCGGATTTCTGGGGGCTCAGACTCTCTAATCACTTGGAGGAAAATGATTTGTGGAGCCACCCACCGAGCCTGAATTCCGAGACGAAGTCTATGGTTGAATTTTCAAATCCAGCCATTCACCGAACATAAATTCTTCAAAGCTCAAAGTTGCTCTTAATCACCTGGTAAGGTAGATTCTTTGAATTATAGACATGTATCCAAGTTTAGTATTTAGAAAATTGTCTCGAGCATTTTTAATCATATATGAGCACCAAAGTTTTTGTCTACAAATCAAATGAATCTGTGTAATATTTTTTATAACTGGGTTTCCTCAAATTCCGACTTTCCACCCCTCGAAATTGAATTGGTATTCTCGGACTATTACGGATTTGGAGTTTCTGAAAATATGCTTCTTTCAAAAATCAAGACTAAGTTTTTGGAAAAGTTTGTATTTATCAAAGTTGGTATTCTCTAATTCGCTCGAGCTAGAGCTTGAGATTATTTTTATGAACTAGATTTCTTCTGTGATTTAATAGAGCTCGACTTTATTTGTCATTATCTGTCGAAAACAAAAAATAACCAAATGAGATTCCTTGTGCAAGCTGGATTCTCCTATATCTTTGATTAATATGTAGATTCTTTAGTGTTCAGAGTAGCGCGGTATTGTTAGACTTTTTCAAAACAGCCCCTGTATCAGTCTACCCGGCTGATCTTTTATCTTTTCAATGCTTTCCGAGTTGGTCTTATGAAGCTCGCACCTACCTCTCGAGAACGAATTCGTGAGATCTTGGGTTTCTCCTAGTCACACTATGAGGTGAGTTCTAATTTAATTGTGTGCATAAATCTCAAAGGCAATAAATGTTTATATTCTGAAAATTGTTTTGAGAAATCTTGTTTAACCGATACGCGGTGAAACTTTATGCTACTATGTAAGATGATGAATTTGAGATCTTATATAACATGCTTGAGTGCGTTTAAGAGTTAGAATATCGAAATTTTTACTATAGGATTCGGCCAGCAATTCTACTCGCATTGATTTTTCTAAAATTGGATTTTGTGGTTATTTGGATATCTGTTAATCAAACTTAGGTATTCAATAGCTTGATTTTGATGTTGCGAGTAACTACAACGTAACTTTGTGCATGTGCTGATTTCGCAAGAGGTTTGGATTTGTTTCGCTATTTTGTACAAGCATGTTAGCTCGTCATTATATCGCATACTATCTGCTAAATTTATTATTAAATATGTGGGATAAGTGACTCAGTCATGACCCCGATTATTGAATTGAATTCTTGAAGGAGCTCGCCTGCTGCGAGTGGGGCTATTTTACGTGAGAATAGCTACCAATGAAGGTTTTTCTACCTAATTGAGTTTCTTGTTTGCGATTTGATATCTGTTTTTTGTTCGTTTTTCGTTGGGTGTAGAGTAGAGTAACTCGCAAATTACTCTACTAAAGCTAGTGACTAGGAAATATACGCAAAGTTGTATACATTTGCGGGGTCTGGCTCCGTAGTTTCTCTTACTTCTCATACCATCGAGGGGTTTTCTACATAAAATGTTTCATGTTTTTTCCTCAATATAACATGAAGAGAATGATACTATTGAGATATCTCTAAGTGATTAATTCACCGCAAGCTTTGATTCTAGCTCTTTTCGATTACATAAGTTGGAATTCAAGTTGATCTCCGTAACCTCGAGTTTACTCATCGATGTTGAGATTTTTTGGGGCTCGCATTTCTCTCAGACAGCTCGGAGGATTCCTTGAAGGTCGAAAGCTTATTCCCATGATTCACCAAGTTGAATTGCTTGAAGTTCAAATTTCCCGAATAATTTTATTTGTAGAGCTCGAAGAGACCCCTCGAAATTGGTTTTGCAAGGATCCTCGAAAGAAATACTTACAGCTCGGCCTTGAAGGAGCTGTGCTGATCTGATTTTCCCCAGCTTATAAGTTTGCCGAGCTAGTTTGGACCCATCTCTCGAGATTGGATCTCTGAAAGTCTCATTTGCTTCTAATGGCTCGAATTGATCTCGGTCACCTACATTTCCGGTAGCTCATGTTTCTTCTGTGAGGTAAATTTGAATATAATGATGTAATAAATATCTCAATATTTATTTGTGTAGAGAAAAAAGCTTTCAAGATTTTTGATTATTCGCAAAATGTTGAAGCTTTGAAATGTTCTGTGAAATAAATTTGAGATCTTACAACAAATATGTTTTCCACGTGGTCTGAGTTTGCATGACTTGGCAAACAAAAAATCTACCTGGATATTAGGAAGCACGAGCTTCTCATACTTCACCATAGCGAGCACGAGCTAGACGAAATGAAAAATCTATCCGAGTATTCAGGTAGCGAGCACGAGCTCGTTAAACAGAGAAAATCTATCCGAGTATTCAGGTAGTGAGCACGAGCACGTTAAACAGAGAAAATATATCCGAGTATTCGTGTAGTGAGCACGAGCTTGTTAAAAAATCTATCCGAGTATTCGAGTAGCGAGCACGAGCTCGTTAAATAGAGAAAATCTATCTGAGTATTCGTGGAGCGAACACGAGCTTGTTAAAAATAAAATATATCCGAGTATTCCGGTAGCGAGCACGAGCTCGTTACAAGGGAAATCTATTTGAGTATTTAAGCGAGCTCGAGCTCGTTAAACAGAAAATCTATTTAAATGTATTGGGAAGTACGAGCTTCACATACTTCGTGATAACAAGCACGAGCTTGATTGAAAGAATATTATCGATCGGAATATATCAAAGTAAACATAAAATAAAAAATAAATCGACAAGCATGGAACTGATATAACAAAGCATAGAAAATTGCATGGAGAATAAGCCAACAAGAAATCGTAGCATCAATAAAACCAAAGAAAAAAAAAGGCTAAAGACATAGCCGGGGGGTTTAAAGAAATATCGCATACTCCAAGCTGACTGATTCTTATCCTCGCGCTCAACTTGGAGTGGAGGACTAGTTGATCCGGACAGATTTGCAGGGCCCAATAAAGCAAGGGTCAATAGAGATGGCCCACACTCGAGGAGGAGATAAGACTGTTGGAAATTTTGAGTATTGGACTCAAATTTTGTTGAATATTTAAGTGGTTTAATTTAGATTCTCAAAATTAATTTTGGATGAATGATAAATTAATGGATCATTTAAAATATGGGTTAATAAGATATAACCCCCTCATTAGGAAAAATATTAGGACTAACCATCTCGCATTATTTTTAATGGGTCAAACCCCCTCACAATTAGCAATTACGGAACTACCCCCATAATTTCTAATAGCAATGACTCCCCCACTATTTTCCCTAAAACTGCATATCTTCAACGTCAATATATTATCTCCCCATATTTCGTTAGTCAGCTATATTTGTGCCAAGAAAATAGCAAAACAAATCTGCAAATATATTGGATCATTTCTCAGTCGCAACAATGCTCTAGTTTCTTACATTTCTTAAGAATAAAAAAACAAAATAACATTTGTGTGGGGATCGTTGAGAAATACAGGTTGGCAACAATGGTGAAAGGTAGCAAGAAGAAGATAGGTAATTTCTTATACACCCATCGCTCCCCTCAACATCTATTAACCTAATCTATGTACATTTTACCACATAGTTTCCGTTTTTGACACCCTTCTTAACGACTCCGAATGACAAATCAAAGTCTCCTACATCAACGATATGCAACAGTACGCGATGACCATATGCGACGGTTCAGAAGTCTTCCATGGTTGATTACTCAAAAATGAAGTTTGTAAACAAGCTTGTTTTTTAGATCTACAGATCTATGGTCGAACTATTTGTTGAATCGTAAATATTTGTTTCTTATGAAATTTGTTTTATCAGGAGTCCACAACAAAGAGGGGATCATTGTTGTCGAAAAACATAAAATATTGTAGTAATCTACACTCAGAGTCAACTATAAAATCGGATAGTTCACTATATTTTTTTTCCAAAGTCAACTATAAAATCGGATAGTTCACTATATTTTTTCCAAAGTCAACTATAAAAAATTAGATAGTCAACTATAATTTTTACGATGTCAACTATAAAAAAATGGTAGGTAACTATATTGTTGCCAGAGTCAACTATAAAAATTAGATAGTCAACTATAATTGTTCCGATGTCAACTATAAAAAAATTGGTAGTCATCTATAATTTTTCCATTAATTCACTATATTATTTTTCAATTTAAGATACTATGGTGTTATAAAATTGAATACTCATGATAAAAATCTCATCTCCGATGAAAACATGAATTTCATAGAGTAGAAAATGAATTGATTTCAACGACAAAAAAATGAGATATAGAAGAAAATATAAAGTAGTGAGAAGAAATAGAGAAAAATAAAGAGAAAAAATGAAACGGAAACAGACGAGAACAGAGGAAATGAGGAAAGGGAAATGAGAGAGAGAGAGGAGAGAGAGAGGGAGAGAAGGAATAACAGAAAAGATACGAGAATAGAGCAAATTGTGGTAGAGAGAGAAGAGATATAAGAGAGGAGAGAGGAGAGAGAAGAAAAATAATAAAAGAACAACACGGGAAATTGTGGAAGAGAGAGAAGAGAGAGAAGATAGGAGAGAGGAGAAGAGAAGAGAGAGAAGAGAGGAGAGAGAAGAAAAATAATAAAAGAACAACACGAGAAATTGTGGAAGAGAGAGAAGAAGAGAGGATAGAGAAGAGAGGAGAGAGGAGAGAGAAAAAAAATAATAAAAGACAACATGTCAAAAGGACGGTTGAGAAAAGACGGGGGAGAGAGAGAAAGAGTAGGGGAAGAAAGGATAAAATTTGAATAATAAACACCTCATGGGGGTCTCACAATTCCTAATGTTAATTTTAGATTTCTTTACAAATGGTAAATATTAAAATGGGTATGTACTCTATTATTTTGTGTATTGAGGGGGTTATCCCTCATTTTCCCTTAAAATATTTAAGTGTGGAAATAATAAAGTGAAATGCCACCATTGAAAAAGATGGAGGTGTTTAAGCACCTATTAAATGGAATAGGTGTGTAATTAATGAGAAAATGTGTGATGCCTTTTCATGAAATTATTTTCCTAAGAGTTGTGACTTGTGGTCATAACCTTTGAAAATCTATAAATAGATCCCAAAATCCACCATTTGATTTATTCATTTTTCACATGGAATCAATACATTAATTTAATTCACTTCTCATCATAACATATCATTGCATATTGTTGCAATTATCAAGTTCTATTTCTTTGTGTCTTATAAAGTCGTAAACGTCATTTTGTTCGCCGTATTCCAATAATTGTAGTGCTACTTTGTTGGAACTGAAATAGTCGTTGTATCTTGGAGACGATTGCCGTTAACCGAGAGCACTGTACAGGGCAAATTTGTCTTAAGGAGAAAGAACCGAGTTCTTGCCTCGACTACTTTTTCGTGTCAAGTCTCTGTCCAAATTTTTGTCCGTTCCCATTTCGAAATACACACACCCAAATAACAAAGACCACATGGGATTCGGGCTTCGTTGTGTTGAAAGATTTGGTCAATATTTGGTTGGTTTAACTTTGTCCTATTCTATAGGAGATTAGTTTTGATTTAGTCATTTAGCAGTCAAAAGTTGGTAGTTATTTTCTTGGTATTTTCCGTTGTAGTTTTGCCTATTTAGAGATGATTTCTCAATGAATAAAATAGTGCATTAAATTATTTCTTCCTCAGATTCTTTGTGTCTTCTTTCTCCATGTTGCTTTAAATAATTATCAGTGGTACCAGAGCGAGGTTAGTGTGTAAAAAACAAAAAGGGAGAGAGAGGGGAAGTCGAGATCCACAGTTGAGAGTAAACCACCCAAAAGTTTTAATTGTTTAGTTTGCAACAGCAAGTACTGAACAATGGCATCAGAAAATTTTGTTCAACCGACAATCCCACGCTTCGATGGTCATTATGATCATTGGAGCATGTTAATGAAGAATTTTTTTACGATCTAAAGAATATTGGCAGATTGTTGAAGCAGGGATAGATGAACCAACAATCGGCACAACGTTGTCAACCCAGCAGAAAGCAAACCTTAAAGTGTTGCGGCTAAAAGATCTTAAAGCAAAAAACTACCTTTTCCAAGCGATCGATCGTTCAATCTTGGAAACCATTCTTTGCAAGGACACCTCCATACACATCTGAGATTCCATGAGGAAGAAATACCAAGGTTCTACAAGAGCAAAGAGGCAGCAGCTTCAGGCCCTTCGTACGGAGTTCGAAACACTTCGAATGAAGTCGGGAGAATCAGTGACTGATTACTTCTCTCGAACAATGGCTATCATGAATAAGATACGGATTCACGGTGATAAGATAGAAGATGTGGTCATAGTTGAAAAGATTCTCCGATCCATGACACCAAAATTTAATTTTATTGTCTGCGCTATCGAATAATCTCATTATATTGACGAACTTTCGATTGATGAATTGCAAAGTTCATTACTTGTTCATGAGCATAAAATAAACCAGGATGATAAAGAAGAACAAGTGCTGAAGGCTTCCACGGAAAATCATTGGGTGTCAAGAGGAGGTCATAGAGGACGAGGACGAGGCCGAGGCCGAGGCAGAAGCAGAAGCAACAATGATTATTTGAACCAACAACAAAACCAATATTATCATGGAAGAGGTACAGGTCTCGGAGGTTACCATTCAACCGATGATAGATCAATGTCGCAAGTCCAATGTTGAATGTTACATATGTCATAGGTATGGCCATTATCAATCAGAGTGTCGAACTGATTTCAGTAACCAAATCTGAGAACAAACTAACTTTGCCGAAAAAAAGAAGAAGAGATATCTCTGTTGATGGTATGCCATGTGAATGAAGAAATTCAACAGAACATGTGGTATTTAGACTCAGGTTGCAGCAATCACATGAGTGGAGATAGAGAAGTATTCTCTGAGTTGGATGAATCCTTTCGAACCTCCGTAAAGTTCGGTGACAACTCCAAAATTTCAGTTATGAGAAGAGGAAATGTAGAAATCCAAACAAAAGGAAATTTCAATCACACCATTGCTAACGTATTTTTGGTACCAGCTTTAAAGAGCAATCTTCTTAGTGTTGGTCAATTACAAGAGAAAGGATACGGGATTTCTATAAAAAATGGAGTATGTCAAATTCGAGATGCAAACTTGGGTTTAATCGCTCAAGTGAACATGACGGCAAATCGTATGTTCCCACTGTATCTCCACAACACGACTCATTCGTGTTTCTCGACGAAATCGAAAGATGAGGCGTGGCTATGGCATTTTCGCTATGGGAATCTAAACTTCAATGGATAGAAAACACTGCAACAAACAGAAGATGATGGTGACATGCCTTCCCCGAATTACAACTCCTGCTCAAGTGTGTGAAGATTGTGTTGTTAGCAAACAACACCGAAATCAATTTCCACAAGGAAAATTTTGGAGAGCAAAGAAAGCTTTGGAGCTTGTACACTCCGACATTTGCGGACCGATAACGCCACACTCCAATGGAGGTAAAAGATATTTGATAACTTTTATTGATGACTAGGCAGGTGCATGTGCGTTGCACGTGTGGTATGAATTTTTCTATGTATTTCTTAGTTATGTATCGTGCTTACTCTATTTTTACGAAAATAATATCATTGAATTTATGAAATGTATAAATATCTTGTTATATTGTTAATTTTTGTTAATACAATGTACATAAAATCTAGTTTTATTTAGTAATGAAATAATTAAACATATTTATACTTTATTTTCTGATCAATTAACACTTATTTGTATTTGTGTTTGTTAATAACGAATTTCTTTAGCCTTCCTTTTTCGACCATAACCAAAGTTTGAAACTGATATTGAACGAAAACTGAAACCAAAACTTGTTGGGAACTCGTTCGAAACAATAATAACTCGTAGACATGAAGCTGTATTTGTACATCAACAGCTCAGTCCGTAATTATCCAATCCACATCTATAAATTCAGTTGATAGTGACTCCAATAGGTGGCAAGCACTCAACTTGAAACTCAATTCACCACACTCAACTCATAAAGTGATAAAACACTCGAACCAACCCAAAAACTCTAGATCTGACTCACCAGCCGAAAACTTAAAAAAAATTCTCTCGAACACACTCAAAACTCTCCGTTTTACCCATCACTAAGACTGTATCTTTCACTCATAGAAGAATGAAGATAAAAAATGAAGGACAAGCATGAATTTGTATGTTACCCTCTCTCTCCGTCTCTACAAGAAACATATATATCCTGAGATACAACGGTCATCGGCAGATAAACCATCTTAGAGTCAAAGTCTGCCATAGTTGGTGTCATTTGACTCTACAATCGCATGATCAAGACAAGAAAAGAGAAAGCAGAAGGACGGGTGGTACAGGGAGAAGAAGTACAGATCGACGGAAGTCAAATTATGTATAGAGTAAATTATTTAAGATTGACTACCCAATACGGACGGTGAAAATAGAAGTCTAGAAGCTTCTTCATAAATTGGGCTTTAGTGAATGTGTGGGCTAACACCAGTATTGTGCCACCTCAAGTGGATTGTGAAGTTGGGCCAATTCAAAATGAATGAATCATTAGAATCCAAAACCCAACAACATCGAAACCAAAAAAATAAATCAAAACCGAAATCCTAAACCCTAAACCATGAAACCGAAATCAAAACAGAAATCAAAACCGAAACTGAAACCAAGTCGAAACCAAAATCGAACCGAACCGAAATGTATAAAAGCACAATGAATAAAAGAAGAAAAAATATAAATTATATAATTGAAAAGTGATGAAATTAATATTGATCTAGACTGATTGGTTAATACCGAATTTAATGTACATTTATGCCATGGTTTATGTACATTTTTGGTGGAATTCTCGCATCGGCAAAATGGAGTATTAAATGCATTATACACGGGCTCAACAATTTCTCTTTTCACTTAACTAATCAAAATTATAACATTTTATTTTACAAATATTCCTATTCATAACCGATACAGAAAAATAAGTTTTCTATTTTTAATAACTATTCAAACAACTCAATCTCATATGTTATGAAATTTTAATTGAAAAATAATTTATTGTAACCTAAAAACGTAAATACATTACTACTAATTAGCTACGGTTCTCTTCATTAATTTTACTTTTTCCTAAAAGAAAGATTGCTTTGAAATTACACCTTATAAAGAAAAAACGGCTAGCAAACTTTTAAAATGTTTGTAATTCCCACAAGTTTGCACATTTTTTTTTACTTTTGGTCCCCCATTTACCGCCTTCAACAATATGCTCTCTAATGTTGTCACATTTAGCACATTGGGTCCCTCCGTCTGTTTGACCGTCAAAAAGTAACGGTCAACGGTTGAATTATGGCTGAACTTGGGATTTTTATTTGAGAAAATTTCAATAAGACCCATGTATTATTTTAAAGCAATGCATTTGTGCAAACAGGGCTTTAAAATTATGAGAAAAACTGTAATATAGGACTCAAATATCATGAGATGGACATAAAAAAAATTGCATATTTTTTTATCTGTACAAATAAAAATAGACTCCAGCCTCCAGGCATACGTAGTTCTGCATAAAACAAAACATAGTATTGCACATGAATAACTAATAAGATCACCCTTAGCACTCTGTTTGCAGAATTGATGATTTGTTTGCAATATTCTACCTTGTTTTACCTCACAATTGGAGTCCGTCTGCTCAATCGGTATAACATAGTATACATTTTACTAAGAATTAAAAAAAAGATGGATTATGTGAATGTTTCTATTTGTGATATTGAAAAATCACTTAAAATTAACCCGTGAGACTCAGATGCCATATATACCATATTTGAGGATAGACTCGCATAATTCGAGCGTGAAGAATTGTCTTGTGATTTAAATTTTGATGGACCTTGAACAACAATTAAAATGTCTGAATTATCTGAATTAATTCAAACAAATTAACATGCACCGATAACCAAAATAAACAAAAAGTAACAATAATTATAATCAAACCAACAACGTCAAAGTACTTAACAATAACCAACAACCACGAAAATGTTTCCGTTTTCAATTATAATCAAGCCAGTAAAGTCAAAGTACTTAACAATAATCAACAACCATGAAAGTGTTTCCGTTTTCAATTATAATCAAACCAATAACGTCAAAGTACTTAACAATAATCAACAGCCACGAAAATGTTATCATTTTTAATTTAAGACGGAATAAACCCTGATGATGACAGAGGAGTTTACGAATAATACCAGGTGGACTAAATGGCTATTCATCGATCATCCAAGCAAACATAAACTAAGCTCACCAATTCCCACATTTTGAACACCGCCAAAGGCTGAAAAATAAACTAACATAACATCTAATTTTCAAACAATTCAGTCTTTTATGTTTCTTTTGGTTTTGGTTTATGATGATTGTTACCATTATTTTAAGGGGTCATTAGCAATACACCCCTCCTATAGATAAAAAATGGTGATATGTCCATACCATAATTCTTCCTTTGTGAAAACCCCCTAGAATATATATTTATTTCCAATCTTACCCTTATACTACCGATTAGGTTTTTTTTTTTTAATTATCCACTATTTACAAAATTCCTATTAATGAGGCACCTAAATTCCTCTAATTAGGATTAATTAGTATAATTTATCTCAATTATTCTTTTTTTCTCTCTTTCCATAACAATAATTTAATTCCTAAAAATCTGCTTCCACATTCCTAAAAAATTGCTACCAAATCAAATAAAATAAAAAAAGAATTTTCGGACGTTATTTTTATTTTATTTTTTTATATTATTTTCGAACTTTATTTAGCCATTTTTTATTTATTTTTATTTTTAATATATTTCAATAAAAATATTATTTTAATTTTTTTTTTTTAAACAAAAAAATGAAATTTTTTTCTCGACAGGTTTGCAACGCCGAATATGACTATAATTGAATATGACTATATGTGACTATAAACTGTAGTCATATTCTTTTTTTATATTGTTGTTTTTTACGTTTTGAACTTAAAAAATTCCGATTATATGGCATAGTCATGTTTACCAAATCATATAAAACAACGAAGATTCCCTATTATTTACGAAAACAATTCAATCAACATCCACACAAAAAATCACAATTTTAGTCTTGTTATTAGAAGTCAATTTGAATAGTCATATTCGAAAAATACATAAATATGACTATAGTCATATTCAAATATGACTATAGTCATGTTACTACTGTTGTTCAGATCTGAAAAAAAAAATCTAAAAATACATAAATAAAGATAAAAAAAAATTAACGAGAGAGAGGGATGGGAGTCGACGAGGTCTCCATACACAAAATCACCCTGGCATATCTTCACCCCAAACGACCCTCCATACTTCAACACAATCATCAAGGTTGACGACATGATGTGCAGCACTAAAAAAAACATGAGAATGTGACTACTATGTGAATGATTCTGCTGAATGAATCTGCACTATTCTGTAAATGTAATTCACATAATATTATGTGAATTCAATTCAGCCACAACAAACACATTGAAACTTACATTAAGATATCAAGTAACGCAAAAAAAAAATTACAATAAAATTACACTAACATATCAACTAACGCATAAAGAACAAAAGATTTACACATGAGTCACACAGATCAATTTAAAATCTAAATCAAATTAAATATTCAGTAGCCCAGAAATCACGCATTATCCACCTATTCTGGTATAATTTTCATTCTCAACACTCCCTGCAAGTTAAAAGCGGATTAATTTGTTCAAATATTCATCGAGAAGAATGGAAACCGCAGCACTTCTAAATTAAAATAGTCGAGATAAAAGTTGTTCCATGAAGTGAATATTAAAAAAAATTAAACAAACCTTTGAGGCTAACTTTTCAGTTCGTGTTCTTCAAACGTATATACATATTTATGTTTAGAGGTTAACTAAATCAATCACCGACTTAGTAGTCACAACGTGACTCTGTAAATCGATATAAAATTTTCAATCAGCAACAATCTTTTACATCCAATTTGGACGACCCAAAAAGAAACAATAAAAATTCGGTTCTAAATACCCATATGCACATATGTGAATACACACACTACAACCCATCCCCAATTACGAAACCAACAAAATTAAAGCAGAGCCTCTGACCTTCAAACAAAGCTTAACTCCGGCAACGAACACAGAAGGGTTGAACGGCGACAATAGATCTATTCTCACACAATAAAAAAAAAATTACCAATTAATATAGTATATATTGGTATTCCGCGTTGAGAGAAGGGGAGTCTCCATGTAGAAACACGCACCCAATGGAGGTGGCAACAAGGTGGGGGAGACGTCGCCGCCAATTGTACCGGGCGCCGTGGTGGTGTTGGACGAGGGGCAAGACGATCTCCAACATCGGCGGAGGAGGGCCTCCTGCAACGGGTTTCGGCCGGTGGCGTTTGAAAGGTATTGTTGGCTCTGACGGCGGCGGTTTATATACATCTGAAGAATAACGAGAAGAGAAAAAAAAAAAAAAAAAAAAAAAAAAAAAAAAAAAAAAACAAAAGAAGAAAGAACTGTGAACGAGAGAAAGAGGCGAGAGAATGAAAGAGAGAGAGAAAGCGGCGAGAGAATGAAATAAGCGAGAGAATAAAAGAGATAAATAAAATTATATTACTTAAAAACCTAAAACATATGGGCACTTTAGTCTTATCATGGCTGGTAAGGGGGGTCTCACTAAATTAGATTGGGATTTGGGTTATGGGAAAAGTCTTTAAAGTCAATTGGGTTTAGTTCCAAATATTTTCTAAATGAAGGGTGCATTGCATATTTCCCCTTATTTTAATGTAGTCTATTCTTACGTTATGAAAGAAAAAAATATTATTAATGGTGCTACTTTTTAACGAGGTCTAAATACAATGAACGTCATTATTCACATTACTATATTTAATGATGTTACTTAATTGACTTTGGAATGTGATTTGTATTAGTTATTTTGCAGGGGTAATTTTGTAAGAACAAAAAAGGGAAGAAACCTCCAACTTATTCACACTTTTATAAATAGTATAGATAGATTATAGTAGAAAAACCTGGACATATTTTTTACTTCAAAAAATCCGAGGCTTTTGTAGCTTTTAAAATTTTTAAAGCTTATGTTGAGAAAGAAGTTGGCTTGCAAATAAAAATACTTCGTACAGACCGTGGTGGAGAGTACAATTCACAAGAATTTGCAATTTTTTGTGAATATCATGGCATCAAAAGGCAACTCACAGCAGCTTATACACCCCAGCAAAATGGTGGATGCGAAAGAAAGAACCGCACTATTATGAATATGGTACGGAGTCTTTTGACATCGAACAACATTCCAAAACAATTTTGGCCTGAAGCAGTCAATTGGAGCATTCATATATTAAACAGGAGTCCCGCACTTGCTGTTCAGAACATGACACCAGAGCAAGCATGGAGCGGAAGAAAACCTACTGTTGACCATTTTCGAATTTTCGAGTGTATCGCCTATGCCCATATTCCAGACGAGAAGAGAAAAAAACTCGATAACAAAGGCGAAAATGCATCTTTCTTGGTGTTAGTAATGAGTCAAAAGCTTATAAACTTTATAATCCTAGCACCAAACAAATTGTTATTAGTCGTGATGTTGTCTTTGATGAGGATAGCACCTGGTCATGGGATCAAGTTGGTATTAAAGAACATATTCCAGCAGATTTCGAAAATGATGAGAAAGGACAGCAACCTACAGAAAATGAGCAAGAAGTGGAAGTCACTTCGATTGTTCCTACAGTTGATTAAAGTCCAATTGCAGCTGAATCTCCACTTACAGCTGAACCTCAAAGGCCTCGACGTGTTTGAAGAAATCCAGCATATATAAATTATGATTTATCTGAATTTGATCAAAGTGATGATCCATTAACACACATTGTTTTCTTTTCAGATTGTAACCCGACCATTTTTTAAGAAGCTGTCAAAGAACAAAAATGGAGAAAGGCTATGGATGCTGAAATTATAGCGATTGAAAGAAACAATACCTGGGAGTTGTGCAAAAATGGAGAAAGGCTATGGATGCTGAAATTATAGCGATTGAAAGAAACAATACCTGGGAGTTGTGCAACCTTCCAAAGGGGCAGAAAACAATTGGTGTAAAGTGGATTTACGAGACAGAGTTGAAAGAGAACGGTGAGGTGGACAAACACAAAGCACGCTTGGTGGCTAAAGGTTACAAGCAAGAGTTTGGCGTTGACTATAAGGAAGTTTTTGCTCCCGTTGCAAGGCAAGACACAATCAGATTGGTAATTGCACTTGCTGCTCAAAACTCCTGGCCTATTTTTCAATTAGACGTGAAGTCGGCATTCCTCCATGGAGATTTAAAAGAAGAGGTATATATCGATGAACCCCTGGTTATGTGAAACTCGACAATAGACATAAAGTGTATAAATTAAAAAAGGCACTATATAGTTTAAAGCAAGCTCCACGAGCTTGGTATAATCGTATAGAAATATATTTCTTGAAAGAAGTTTTTCAGAAATGTCCTTATGAACATACACTTTTCGTAAAAGTTGAAGATGGGGGAAAAATTCTTATTGTCTCCTTGTATGTAGATGATTTAATCTACACTGGAAATAATTTCGCCATTTTTGAAAACTTTAAGAAATCCATGATGGCTGAATTTGAGATGTCTGATCTTGGTTTAATGCACTATTTTCTTGGCCTTGAAGTAGTGCAGTCCTCTTCTGGAATTTTCATTTCTCAAAAGAAATATATACAAGAAGTTTTGGCTAGGTTTCAAATGAAGGATTGTAATCCCGTAAATACTCCATCAGAGTTTGGAGTAAAGCTAAGTAAAAATAATGGAGGTAATAAGTTCGATAGCACTCTCTACAAACAAATTGTGGGGAGTTTAATGTATTTAACGGCAACGAGGCCTGATGTAATGTATGCCGTAAGTATGATTAGCAGGTACATGGAATGTCCTACTGATATGCATGTCTTGGCTGCAAAAAGAATTTTTAGATACTTGCAGGGCACGGAGGAATATGGTTTGCTATATAGAAAATGTGAAAAATCGGAGTTGGTTGGCTTCACAGACAGTGATTATGCAGGAGATTTGGACGATCGAAAGAGCACTTCTAGATATGTTTTTAGGATGGGGACTGCAGCTGTCTTATGGTCATCAAAGAAGCAACCTATTGTCACATTATCATCTGCCGAAGCTGAATTTGTTGCTGCAACAGCTTGTGCTTGTCAAGCTATTTGGCTAAAGAAATTTCTTAAAAGAGTTGCTCCTCAAGAAAGACGGAGCTGTTCAGATTTATTGCGACAATAGTTCGGCAATAAAGCTTTCACGAAATCCAGTTTTACACGGTCGAAGCAAACACATAGATGTGAAGTATCATTTCTTGAGAAATTTAGCAAATGATGGAGTCATCGATCTTCTTTACGGTAGAAGTGAAGATCAAGTTGCTAATATTTTAACCAAACCTCTCAAGTTCCCTGCATTTCAGAAGATCAGAAAGTTGCTTGGCGTTTGTCTTTTGGAGAATCCAACACTACGCTGAAATTTTTACATTGAATCGGAATTTTGTAAACTTTCAGTTTAAGAGAGGGAATGTTGAAAGATTTGGTCAATATTTGGTTGGTTTAACTTTGTCCTATTCTATAGGAGATTAGTTTTGATTTAGTCATTTAGCAGTTAAAAGTTGTTAGCTATTTTCATGGTATTTTCCGTTGTAGGTTTGCCTATTTAGAGATGATTTCTCAATGAATAAAATAGTGGAGTAAATTATTTCTTCCTCGAATTTACTTCCTCAGATTCTTTGTGTCTTCTTTCTCCATGTTGCTTTAAATAATTATCAATTTGCCAATTTCATCGGATCTTTATAAATGACCCAAAATATTGAGCCCAAAAGTGTAAGGCCCAAAGAATATAATACATTGTCAGTAGAGACGAACAAGGAGACTGACGACGAGCTGGAGAATTGAGAGCTCTTCGACGAGCTGGAGACCTCTAAACGAGCTAAAGATAGCTCACGAGTGCCAAGTGCCGAGCCCCGAGCGACGAGCCGACGAGCACCGAACGACGAGCCGACGAGCATCGAGTGTCGAGCGACGAGCCGACGAGCGCTGAGCACCGAATGACGAGCGGCAAGCAACGAGCTGAAGGTGCCACCTCATGACTTAAACACTAAGGCATATGAAAGATCTTCATAACTTAACCACCAAGACTCATAGAGTTCCATGGACATCAAACGACTCTATTAACCGCATTGGATAAAATGAGTGACATTCGAAAATCCTCTTCTATAAATAGAGGGTTCATCACCCTCAAGGTAAGCATTCTGGATCTCGACACACCATTTTCTCTCGAATATATTTATCTCTAAATCTTTGAGGTGTTCTAACTTGGGCGTGGAGTGCTAACGCAAGGAGCACCTCTCCCGGTCCCTTTTGCAGGTCCGTGACGAACAGGCCTAACATGGAACGGACTCGAAGATTCAAGATTCCTCGAAGCGGAAAAACACAACCGCATCAAAGTAAAATAATAACCATAAAAACATAAAATTACCTCAATTATCTCGTCGTTCATGTCAAAATTAGCGTTGTGAGAATTCGTGGATTGAAAGAGGTTGAGAGAGTTTTAAGATTAAAGGATTTTAAAAGAGTGAAAAGTTAATAAGAATGAAAACACCTGCAATCTAATAAATATTACAATGTCCATATCATTTCAATTTATAAAGGGCTAATGATTGTTTTAGTTTATTTTTTATTTTGTAATAAAACATATATTATTAAAATTGCTCAATGCTCATGAATGAAATATTTAACCGAACTCGGAATTCCTCAAACTTCAGGGCTTGAGCTCATTCAATTGGATCATTCTGAATATTGGATTCAACGCAAATAAGGTTTAAACAATCAATCATATACGAGGCCCAAAATGGAAAAAATCCGGATCCGTACCCGGTAAGCGACTTGAAACACGAGTGGTTTGGACATGGGTTCAATAATTGTGGGATTTGGTACAATAACTTGTTTTCTTTCAATCTGAGCCATTGAGTTTTGTGTATTTTATGCGATCCAAATTGAACGATGAAATTCGAGACAAACATAACATCTTGTTTTGTTTCTTTTACCACTAGTTTGATATATGTATATATATACATACAGTTAAACATCTATAAATTAATACAGTTGGGACCATCAAAATTTTATTAATTTAGCGAAATATTAACTTATCGATAAATTAATAATTATTAATTTATACATTAATTAATAACTTATTAATTTATGAAATTATATTTATTATTATTTTTAATAGATGTATTTTTTTAATTTTTTTACATGTATATTATTCATTGTATCATTATTTCAATGCACTATAGAGCCCGTTCACAAACGGAAGCTCTTAAAGCAACAATGGAATGACTGATTTTATGTTGAATTATGAGAAAATTATACCGAAAGTTCTAACCATGTTAAGAAAAGTGAGGAACGAGATTAATGATAATATGAACTTCAATAAGAAACAAACGGCAATTAAATTGTATTGTATTAAGCATTCATAGATCTATAAAATATGTGATGTATCATGTAATTTAAGAATTATTTTTATGCATTATTAATTTATATATTATATGGGGCTTCTTAAAATTTTCGAATGTGTATTATCTTATAAATTTAGCGAATTATTAATTTAGCACGTTGTCCCCGAGTCGGGACCGGAAAATTTTATTATTTAAGCGAGGTTATTAATTTATCGGGTATTAATTTATCGAGGTTCTACTATATATATATATATATATATATATATATATATATATATATATACCTAATTGGGCCGACCCAATGGACCCCCAATTTATCTAATAATTGGGCTCAATACACGAAAGTCCAGGCACCTTCAAAATAAGGCTTGGGCCCAACAAAGTAAACTCAACTCAATCAACACATATAAATAGAAGTTTTTACTCATTTGTTAAGGTACATTCTATTATTCACAAGTAATAGAGAGTTTTATATATATATATATTTTATATTATATAAAATGCAATCAAACACCTAATAAATCATAAATCTTGCAATTACATCATTTTATAGTTACAAGAGTAAAATTGGAATTATTGGAAAAAATATTATTGAAATCTAAAATATTATATTATATTATTATTCATACATTAGATGAAAAATATTAGGCAATGCATACCTGAAGGGTAAATATAATCTCACAAATAAAATGAGTTATTTTGTAATTTGACTTTATCTAAAGGGGTCGTTCAATTATCGTCATTTGCCCTTGAAATTAATCTCCAACTTTTTTTAACTAATAAATAACTCGTGGTGCTTTTTTCTAGTAAATACTCCCTCCTTCCCTCAATAGTTGTCACTTTTGTTAGTTGCACACATATTAAGAAACTCAATAAATATGCATGGGTAGTAGCAAAAAGTATAGTAAATCACTAAAATGCCCATGCCATTAATTGATTTTTAAATAATTATATTTCAATTAATTATGAGTGAGAAAGGGCAAAATTGAAAAATAACAATTAATTATTCATTGGAATAGTAAAATGACAAATAATTTGAAATATAAAAAAATGGCAAAAGTGACAAATATTAAGGGAAGGAGGGAGTAAAAGAAATATATATATCATTGTTGTTTTAAGAACTTCCTATCGAGAAGACTCACTAAACTATGTAATAAATTATCATCTCAATTTCTTCACCATTATAAGTTTAAAACGTTCGCAATTATTCTTTCATCGATCAACATCTCTACATTTGTTTTATCATTTTCAATATATTAGACACTAATTCACATGATAATTCAACTCTATAATTATTTCCTCTTTTAAAGTGACCAGATTTTCTGATATTTGCCAGTTTATATATTCAATCGGACCGGACCACCGTCCGGTTCTCGGATAACCTGGTTCGACGACAGATCTGGTCCAGCCCGGATTTTAAAAGAATGATCTATACATATCTTTATAGGGTAAATTATAAACACCCCCTGAGGTATGGTCAAATTACAAAAACACCCCTCTTGTTTAATTACAAACACCCCCTCAACTCCTCAAATTTAGTGGAATCTTCGAGATTATATGGAATATTATCGCTTTGGTACCCGTTTTATCCCATTCAAACTCTACATTATGAAGCAAGATGATCATAATATGTGATTTTTAGCTTGTATATATCAGTTTGTGGTGCATCGGAAACTGTATTTTTACACAAAACGAGTACAAACTAGAGCACATTCCACAGAATCTAGATGATTATGTTGATTTTGGCACCATAAGGGTGGAGGTGTAAGAAAAAATCATAGTTGAGGGGGTAGATGTAATTATCCAAACAAGAGGGGGGTTTTTGTAATTTGACCATACCTCAGGGGGGGTGTTTGTAATTTACCCTATCTTTATAATACACCTTATTTTGACATCAAAGTAGACCTTGGTGCCTCATAATAGGTGGCTTAGTTGGTTGAATAAGAGAGCGGTATCAATAGATACAAAATTTGAATCTCCCTGTCAACGTTTTTTAGGTTGAACTTGTAACATACCTAACGTGATAGTGCGTTTTACATCTATCGTCACTAGTAGAAAAATGATTTTTTTACTACAACCTTAACCGTAACAAAAGGCAGGGCCGGTCCTAGGGTTTGGGGGCCCTAGACGAAGTAAAAATCGGGGCCTTTTTTATATATATAAGAGTTCGAATTTCTTTATGTGGGTTGTAAGTCTTAATATTAAGCTATTTTCATAAAAGAAGTAATTGAGTTTACAAGAAAGAGAGAAGAAAAAAAAAGGGAAAACCAAAACTTCTCATAATATTTTGGGTAAAATACACTTTATCCCATTGTACTATGTCCCACGTAACACTTACCCCTCGTACTATGAAAAATACACTTACCCCTTATTTTCATGGTCAACCTATTTGACTCTTACCGGTGTTAGTAATAAAATAAATTTAATATATTTTTAACAATCCCTACTAAATGACACATTTTTTTTATTTAAAAAAATATTACATGTACTATGAATAAATTAAATAAATATTTAAGATAATAATATTTTTAAATTTTGATTAAATAAGAAAAATATTATTAATTTTTAATAATTCATAAGAAATGAGACCTTATTTTTATTAAAAAAAAAATATATTTTCATTGTGGATAAATATATTAAATAAATATTTAACATGTATAAAATTTTAAATATAGGATTAAAATATTTACTCATTAAATATTTATATTAAAAATTGTAATTCTACAGTAATATTTTTTAATAATATATGCTAATGATTTATTTTATTTATTTGTAACATCAAAATTCACTTAAGCCTTTTACATTTAGGATTCACTATACAGAATTTAATGTTACAAATAAATATTAAAAATTCAATGTACGTGTTGGTTGTAATACCTACACGCAAGTGCACGTATCGTACAAATAATATAGTGGACAATTAAGTCCGGATATCGAACCCACAGGGAATATTTAATTACTTAATCCTAGACGCTAAATTCTAGCAATTATTATCAAGCCCACCCTACACAGTCGATTTAGAGAAAATTAACTAAATTAAACTAAATTAAAAGGCAAGCAAAAACAAGAAAGTAATTTAAAATGAAGATTTAATCAAGGTAAACAACCCTAGGATTTTATTCTTCCCCCTATGTGATTATTACTCTCCCAATTCCTTCAATTATGCAAGTAATTAACCCGGATTATTAACCTGAGATGTCAAATTAATCATAACCCGCTTCCGCGTGTATTACGATTCTAATACGCTAGATTCAATTACTGTATTCCTACGCAATTAATTCTAGAACATAGCATTATATTAAACACAAATCTCAATAATGGCTACTTAAGAGATTAACTATATTCCTATGTTAATACTACAGAGGCTCTTCTACCACAGTTCTAATTATTAACCCGATCTTCCGATTCATGCGATTAACAATAACATAAAAGCGCATAAAGTGGCCAGTTTCATGAACTTAATAAAACAAGTAGAAGAAATAATCCGGAATTAAAACTTGTATAAAATCATAGAAAAGGGTTCATAAATCCCACATAGGGTTCCAAATAAAATCCTAGAAATAAGAAAATTAGCTACTCATGATTAAAGTAAAAACGCAAATAAAATAAATCATAAACGATAAATCTTTGCTTGTAGTCTTCGAATTCTTCGGTATTGCTTTGTTGCTCTTGAAATTGCGTCAAAGATGGATCCCCAATTGTGTGCTTGGCTGGGTCTTATATATGGTGAAAAACTTGGGGAAGAAGGCAGTTTCCTTGTGCAATTAAAATGCCTTTATTGCGCTGCCTCGTGGTCTCAGACGGCCGTGTTAGAGTAGGTGACCAACAAGCCAACTTTTGGCTGTGGTCTTTCGTATTTATTATGGTAATAAACGAACCTTTATTCGTATTAATGATAAAACACCTTGGCATTCTATATCTTTGTCCCTTTGTCACAAGCATAGATATAGTCCTTACAGTTATTACAAGTACTAGTAATTGATCGTTAGGATCGTGAGATATTTACTTAAGTATTATAACTGTTAAACGTGTTCCTAGTCGAAGGGTTACGCCACCAATGAGGATATCGGCCTTTCCCATTAGAAGACTAGCACTTAGTGTATGTGTACTGCATCTCATCAGTAAACGGTATTGTGATATCGGCATGCATAAGTGGGTGCTCGTAAGTTGACGAGTTCACTGAACTCCCTCACCCTAGAAATCTCTAAGTGGTTCCCAATAATCGAGTAGAGATATCTATGGTATAGTTGTACACCATTAGTCCTTATGACCTAGACATCACCGTGACTTCACTAGAGGACCAGCTGTATCGTGACCTGTCTCTGAGTTCCACCGAGGACCATCCCAAGGGCCAGTGTTCGTGCAGTCCGAAATCTAGTGGGAGGTCTGTGCATTGTAGTCGGGGATTCGATCGCTAGAATAGTCTTGGATGTCCTGTGTGTTCTGAAAGTTTGTAATCATTCTAAGTCTCTGGCCAGAGCTGACTAAGTGATGATTAGAGAATTCGATTCTCTAAGTCATGCACGTGACGATTACAACACTTGAAACGATCGCACCGTCATCGAACATATAAAGAGGTCTCGATGAACCAATGCCTCTAGTTCGATCGGGACATATGTATCGAAGGGACCGTACTGTACGTTAACTATATCTGAAGGTTCTTGCAGGCACTTCATTTGTATCTAGGGAATCATGACGCGTAGTTGCTAGACGCCAATCTTGATTCGTTGGGTGATTAAGGTGAAACGAGTTTCATCTTAATTGTAACTCTAAGGGGACGAGTTTTGACCACAAAGGGTTGTGGGCCCACGGCTAGCTTACACCTGAACCATCGAGGGTCACACTGCTCGTGCACATGAGATCTTTGAATAAACGGTCAAAGGTAAAATATGTTTATCTTTGCATGATTGGAAGTCAATATGATTGGGTCCAACATTCGTAATTTGGAATTATGAATGAGAATAAGAAAAGGAAAAGAATAGGCGAACATCTTAGTGGACTTTCTAAATCGGGAAGTTTCCAAATTTAGAAAGTGCCCTGAATTAGGGTTTCCACTTTTGGAAAGTTGGAAATCGAGAGTTGGCACTCGTAATGACGAGGACATTATAATGATTCCGAAAATGTAATCGTTACATTTTTCCAATCATTGAATTGAGAGGGACGAGCAAGTAAAGGAACTAACGAACTTAAGCTGTTGGGCCCGGTCCAACTTAAGCCCGTTAGGGTTTTATGCAAGACACTATAAATACAAGATTTATAGGTCTTACAAAGACATACAACACGTCCAAAAACCCTAGCCGCTCCCTCTCTCACGCTCGGCCACCGCGCCGTCGTCGCCGGAAATTCGCCGGAATCGGCCACCCGTTGGCCGATCTCTTTCGGTATTCCTTTCCTTCTTTCTTTTCTTCCGTTATTCTGACTATTACGTGTCTAGTGCCACGTGTTTAGTAGATCGAAGTATACGAGGTGAAATCCAAGAGGAGGAAGATCGAAGAATCGAAGATGCGAGAAGGCAATTCCGAAAAACTGCTCTCGGATTTTCTGCGCTGCCCAGCGAGAAAATTCGCCATAAATCAACCGGTCATCCGATGGACGTGAAATTTTGACAGCAGCTTCACGACTCATAAATCTACCATCTTCCAGAAGGAATTGTTCATCCAGTAAATACGCATGGAGATACTGAAGTCGGAGCAAGGCTGTAATTTCAGATCAGCAAACAGGTTGGATCAATAGGAGTGGGAAGAGCAGCTAGCCATCTTCTCTGCGCGTGAATCACATGCGCCGCCGTGGCCGATTCGCCGCTGCTGCCGCTGCACCGCTGCTGCCCCGATTGTACGGATTGGTTTCCGTAGCAATCTCGACTTGCTAAACGCTCCTACCTCACGCTTCAAGAGGTAAATACACGAAACCCTAGTTTCGATTCGGTTACGTTTAAATTAATATATGCATGTTCGTTTTAATAAGAAACTTGTATGATTTTATGTGACTACATGAAATTGGTTTTATTATTGCGAGCATGATTATTTGATTTAAACGCGAGCATGCTAATTGATTTAATTTGGATTAAGTAATTAAGCATGTTGTTGTTTTAATTTCGCTGGAAGCGCAAAGGTACGCAATGTATGTTGTTTTAATTTCGCTGGAAGCGCAAAGGTACGCAATTAATTGTTTTTAATTTGTCGGGCATGTGCTTATATGCTTTAAAGTCGTTTAAATCGCATTAAATTTTTGTTTTCCGCTGCGTACACGTGCCCGAAACCCAACAGTGGTATCAGAGCTCGTTGCGCAATTAATTGCGTTCGTTTTAATATGAATGTTCGATTTATTAAAGTAGTGATTGTCGTATTATGTAATTGGGAGTTTTCGTAAGTTTAAAATATTTTTGAAATATTGTTTAGAGTTTTTCCAGCTTTAAAATTGTTTAAAATTGGAAAATCGGATCTGAAATTATTTTTAAAACATTTTTTTTTTAATTGTTCGGATCGAACCGGCCGGTTCGATGGTTGTGTGCGATTTAGCTGACCGAATCCACGTGGATTCGGGTCGGTCAGACCGGTTCCCGGTCCGACTGACCCGGCCCACTGATTTGGGTCAGCTGGACCGGACAGAACCGGACCGCTTCGGTCCGAACCGGTCAGACCGGTTGGGCCGAACCGGTTCACTGAAAAAAAAAAAAAAAAAAATAAAAAATAAAAAATTTATTTCAGATTTCTAAAATTAAACTTAAAACAAATTGATTTTAATTTTTGGAAAATTATTTTCAATTAATCCCAATTAGATAATTGGATCAACAATCATCTATTTTAGTAAATAGGTGTTAGATTAATTAAATTGATTTAAATTGTTAAATTGATTTCAATTAATAGAACACATATATAATATTGATTATAGTTCCACTTAATTAATAGTACCTCAACATTATTTGAATGATTTATGCTAGTTGAGGTTCTTTAATTATTTTGAAAAACCCGATAATTAATTATTGTAATTAATTATGAAATTAGGTCGTATGTTCCTCTTAGGACAATATGCGCTTCCATATACCTTTAGAGAACATAGATGTAGGAATCACATAGACCAATCCAAAACCTTCTGATGAGATAAAACATTATAATAAAAATCCCTCATTCTTAATTTAATTAAGAATCATTTCAAGCTATAAAGAAAAACCCAATCTGTTGAGTTATTTCTTTCCTTCTGCCAACGGTTGGATTATGTGTAGCCCTTTGCTGTAGTGCAGTAAGCCGTGTTAGCGGGGAGTGCTATGGTAGAGTAAGCTGTAATTCAATTGACATATTGATGAAGGTAGCCATAGAAAAGGGTTATGTTGGATTAACGTGGTCGGCTAGATTAACTAGGGACTGCATTAGTTTGGCATAATCAAGTTCTATGAGCATCTTTGATTGGTAGGTTAGACTTGACACACGACGATTTTGATATTCGCGAGATTAACTTAGGTCATTATCAAGTGTGAGGAAAATTAATTTAGGGTCATATTGTGGATATGATTGATTGTGATCTACCTTTGGGCAAATATAATCGGGCTAGATTAACTACGGGTTATATTTGTCTATTGGACCTAAAGCCCATTAAGAAAAATCAGTTTTCTCGTTTGTCTACTAGAGGGAAGTGGAACTCGATAAAATTAGTGGGAGAACAATTAAATAACATAAGTCCAAACATTTAATTGTAACAATCATATAACGCGAATCTCTAATAATCCTCTTCTCTATATGTCTCAGAAAATCATGTCTAAGAATCCCATAATGTCAATCCTCGACAAAAAACTCAATGGCCCTAATTACCTAGATTGGTTGCGTAGTCTTAAGCTTGTGCTAACTGTTGAGGGGCGTCTCTATGTTTTGAACGAGAGGCTTCCCGCCACTATACCTGCCACAGCGACTGATGCTGAAAAGGAAACTTATGAAGTTTGGAAGAAAGATGACACTCATGCTAGGTGCTATATGATAGCTGCCATGGAGCCCGCGCTTGCGAGGAAATATGAGTCTCACATGCATGCTTTCGATATAAAGGCTCATCTCGATAGCATGTATAGTGAGAATATTAGGGCATCGAGGTACATTGCTACAAAGGAGTTGATCACAGCGAGACCGCGCGAAGGGACTTCGGTCCACGAGCACTGTCTCAAAATGATCACTCTCCTTGAAAAGCTAGTGCATCTCGATGTCACCCTCCCGGCCGAGCTCTCGTTGGATTTGATGCTGTTGTCTCTTCCTAGTTCCTATGAATTGTTCATAGTGAACTTCAACATGAACAAACTAGATCCTCCCTTGGATTAGTTAATGAACATGTTGGTCAGTTTCGAGTCCACCATTAAGAAAGAGAAGTCTGTTCTCATTGCTGTTACTTCTAGAAAGAAGAGTTCTTCCTAAAAGAAGAAAAATGAAAGAGTTCCCTTTCCAAACAGCAAGTTCGAAGTGGGTGAAGGTAGTGGGGGCCCCTAAGGCGAAATTCAGCAAAACGTAAGGAGATAGGTCAAAACCCCGCACAACTTTGGCACGCTAGATTAGGTCATGTCTCTTTAAGAAGGATGAACGATTTTGCTAGTGAAGGACTGTTCTCTTTGGAGGACGTGAAATCACTACAAATTTGTGAATCTTGCCTTAAAGGGAAAATGACCAAGTCACCCTACAAAGGGAAAATGGAACGAGCCGAGGGTCTTTTGGATTTGATCCATACAGACGTATGTGGTCCACTAAGTGTTAGTGCGAAGGGTGGATATAACTACTTCGCTACCTTTCGACGATTATTCTAGGTATGGGTATGTGTACTTGATGAAGTACAAGTCTGAAACATTTGAAAGGTTCAAAGATTTTAGACACGAAGTGGAAAAGCAACTCGGACGAAGTATTAAGAAGCTGCGATCCGATCGTGGTGGAGAATACTTGAGCATCGAGTTCATTGACTATCTAAAAGAGAATGGGATACAAATCCCAATGGACTCCACCGGGAACTCCTCAACTTAATGGAGTCTCCGAACGTCGGAATCGAACTTTATTAGATATGGTTCGATCAATGATGGGGTTCACAAACTTACTGGCATACTTGTGGGGTCATGCACTTCGTACTGCCGCGTATTTGTTGAATAGAGTTAACACCAAAGCAGTTAAATCCACACCTTATGAACTTTGGCATTCCCGGAAACCCAACTACAAACATATTAGGATATGGGGTTGTCCCGCTTATGTGAAGCGATTAGTGGGAGATAAGTTGGATAGTAAATCCGACTTGTGCTATTTTGTGGGGTATCCCGAAGACTCGATGGGATACGAGTTCTACTATGTCAAAGAAGCAAAGACGTTTGTTTCGAGAAATGCCACCTTTTTGGAAAGGGAGTTTCTATCCGATAGAAAGGGCAGCATGATAGAACTTGAAGTAGTTCAAGAACCACAAAGTGAAGTTCAAACGCAAGAACAAGTAATCGAACCAATACAACAAACCACTAATATACCTCCTGAACCTACGGTACGTAGATCCGAAAGAGTTCGGAAAATGCCGGATAGGTTATTCCTCATCGAAAATGATGAAGATCATGTTGAGCTTGGACAAGATCCAAGAACATACAATGAGGCCGTATCGGATGCGGACATGGGACATTGGCTAACTGCCATGAAATCCGAAATGGACTCCATGTACTCCAACAAGGTATGGACCTTGGTAGATCCACCCAAAGGAATTGTTCCTATAGGCTGCAAGTGGATCTATAAGAAGAAAATTGGAGTGGATGGAAAGGTATCGACCTATAAAGCTAGATTGGTAGCAAAAGGATACACTCAAAGGCAAGGTGTTGACTATGAGGAAACCTTTTCGCCAGTCGCGATGCTGAAGTCCATTAGGATTTTGCTGGCCATAGCTGCGTGGTACGACTACGAGATATGGCAAATGGATGTGAAGACCGCCTTCCTTAATGGAGACATTGAGGAAGAAATTTACATGGCGCAGCCGGAAGGCTTCATATCTTCTGGAAGTGAGCAAAAGGTTTGCAAGCTCCAGTGATCCATTTATGGATTGAAGCAAGCATCCCGTAGTTGGAACATTAGGTTCGACTCAACTATCAAAGAGTTTGATTTTGAGAAGAATCCGGAGGAACCTTGTGTATACAAGAAGGTTAGTGGGAGGGCAGTGATATTTTTAGTGCTTTACGTTGATGACATTCTACTCATTGGGAATGACGTAGGAATGTTGCAGCAAACGAAAGCATGGTTGTCCACACGTTTCTCAATGAAGGATTTGGGAGAAGCATCTTATGTATTGGGAATACGCATCTATAGAGATAGAGCAAGGAAGATGCTTGGCTTGTCCCAAAGCCTGTACATAGACACCGTTATGAAACGGTTTAGCATGGAAGAATCCAAGAAGGGATTCTTGCCAATGTCCCATGGGGTTCGTCTCTCGAAATCTATGTGTCCGCAAACACCTAGTGAAATCGAGGAGATGAAAAGGACGCCTTATGCTTCTGCCATATGAAGCATAATATATGGCATGCTATGTACGAGACCCGATATTGCGTATGCTGTGAGTGTCACAAGCAGATATCAGTCTAACCCCGGCCCGGCTCACTGGAAAGCCGTGAAAGATATCCTCAAGTACTTGCGAAGAACTAAGGATATATTTTTGGTCTATGGGGGTGCCGAGTTGAAATTGGAGGGTTTTACTGACTCTAGTTTTCAATCGGATGTGGACGACTCAAAGTCGAATTCTGGATTTATATTCACGCTTAATGGTGGTGCCGTGTGTTGGAAGAGTTCCGAGCAAAGCACAACGGCCGATTCCACTACCGAAGCGGAATACATTGCAGCGTCCGAAACTACAAAAGATGGGACTTGGATAAGGAAGTTCATCCAAGAGTTGGGTGTCGTTCCTTGTGCTAGTGATCCAGTACCGTTGTACTGTGATAACACCGGAGCCTTGGCGCAAGCTAGGGAGCCGAGATCTCATCAGAAGTCGAAGCATATTCTGAGAAAGTATCATGTGATCCGAGAGATCATTGATAGAGGTGAAGTTAAAGTAGAACGAGTCACCTCGGAAGAGAACGTTGCAGACCCCTTTACGAAGCCTTTACCGAGATCGGTCCATGAGAAACATCGAGAGTCGATGGGATTGCGATTCATGGGTAGTTGGCTTTAGGTCAAGTGGGAGATTGTTAGAGTAGGTGACCAACAAGCCAACTTTTGGCTGTGGTCTTTCGTATTTATTATGGTAATAAACGAACCTTTATTCGTATTAATGATAAAACACCTTGGCATTCTATATCTTTGTCCCTTTGTCACAAGCATAGATATAGTCCTTACAGTTATTACAAGTACTAGTAATTGATCGTTAGGATCGTGAGATATTTACTTAAGTATTATAACTGTTAAACGTGTTCCTAGTCGAAGGGTTACGCCACCAATGAGGATATCGGCCTTTCCCATTAGAAGACTAGCACTTAGTGTATGTGTACTGCATCTCATCAGTAAACGGTATTGTGATATCGGCATGCATAAGTGGGTGCTCGTAAGTTGACGAGTTCACTGAACTCCCTCACCCTAGAAATCTCTAAGTGGTTCCCAATAATCGAGTAGAGATATCTATGGTATAGTTGTACACCATTAGTCCTTATGACCTAGACATCACCGTGACTTCACTAGAGGACCAGCTGTATCGTGACCTGTCTCTGAGTTCCACCGAGGACCATCCCAAGGGCCAGTGTTCGTGCAGTCCGAAATCTAGTGGGAGGTCTGTGCATTGTAGTCGGGGATTCGATCGCTAGAATAGTCTTGGATGTCCTGTGTGTTCTGAAAGTTTGTAATCATTCTAAGTCTCTGGCCAGAGCTGACTAAGTGATGATTAGAGAATTCGATTCTCTAAGTCATGCACGTGACGATTACAACACTTGGAACGATCGCACCGTCATCGAACATATAAAGAGGTCTCGATGAACCAATGCCTCTAGTTCGATCGGGACATATGTATCGAAGGGACCGTACTGTACGTTAACTATATCTGAAGGTTCTTGCAGGCACTTCATTTGTATCTAGGGAATCATGACGCGTAGTTGCTAGACGCCAATCTTGATTCGTTGGGTGATTAAGGTGAAACGAGTTTCATCTTAATTGTAACTCTAAGGGGACGAGTTTTGACCACAAAGGGTTGTGGGCCCACGGCTAGCTTACACCTGAACCATCGAGGGTCACACTGCTCGTGCACATGAGATCTTTGAATAAACGGTCAAAGGTAAAATATGTTTATCTTTGCATGATTGGAAGTCAATATGATTGGGTCCAACATTCGTAATTTGGAATTATGAATGAGAATAAGAAAAGGAAAAGAATAGGCGAACATCTTAGTGGACTTTCTAAATCGGGAAGTTTCCAAATTTAGAAAGTGCCCTGAATTAGGGTTTCCACTTTTGGAAAGTTGGAAATCGAGAGTTGGCACTCGTAATGACGAGGACATTATAATGATTCCGAAAATGTAATCGTTACATTTTTCCAATCATTGAATTGAGAGGGACGAGCAAGTAAAGGAACTAACGAACTTAAGCTGTTGGGCCCGGTCCAACTTAAGCCCGTTAGGGTTTTATGCAAGACACTATAAATACAAGATTTATAGGTCTTACAAAGACATACAACACGTCCAAAAACCCTAGCCGCTCCCTCTCTCACGCTCGGCCACCGCGCCGTCGTCGCCGGAAATTCGCCGGAATCGGCCACCCGTTGGCCGATCTCTTTCGGTATTCCTTTCCTTCTTTCTTTTCTTCCGTTATTCTGACTATTACGTGTCTAGTGCCACGTGTTTAGTAGATCGAAGTATACGAGGTGAAATCCAAGAGGAGGAAGATCGAAGAATCGAAGATGCGAGAAGGCAATTCCGAAAAACTGCTCTCGGATTTTCTGCGCTGCCCAGCGAGAAAATTCGCCATAAATCAACCGGTCATCCGATGGACGTGAAATTTTGACAGCAGCTTCACGACTCATAAATCTACCATCTTCCAGAAGGAATTGTTCATCCAGTAAATACGCATGGAGATACTGAAGTCGGAGCAAGGCTGTAATTTCAGATCAGCAAACAGGTTGGATCAATAGGAGTGGGAAGAGCAGCTAGCCATCTTCTCTGCGCGTGAATCACATGCGCCGCCGTGGCCGATTCGCCGCTGCTGCCGCTGCACCGCTGCTGCCCCGATTGTACGGATTGGTTTCCGTAGCAATCTCGACTTGCTAAACGCTCCTACCTCACGCTTCAAGAGGTAAATACACGAAACCCTAGTTTCGATTCGGTTACGTTTAAATTAATATATGCATGTTCGTTTTAATAAGAAACTTGTATGATTTTATGTGACTACATGAAATTGGTTTTATTATTGCGAGCATGATTATTTGATTTAAACGCGAGCATGCTAATTGATTTAATTTGGATTAAGTAATTAAGCATGTTGTTGTTTTAATTTCGCTGGAAGCGCAAAGGTACGCAATGTATGTTGTTTTAATTTCGCTGGAAGCGCAAAGGTACGCAATTAATTGTTTTTAATTTGTCGGGCATGTGCTTATATGCTTTAAAGTCGTTTAAATCGCATTAAATTTTTGTTTTCCGCTGCGTACACGTGTCCGAAACCCAACAGGCCGTCCCACATTTTGAACTAAAACTCGGACGGCCGTCCGAGCTTTAAATCTTCATATTTTGATTTTTTCACTTTTGGCCCATATTTTCTCCAAAATTGCAGTTTTTACCCCATACTTTTCCAATTCTTCAATTTATACCTAAAATACAATAAATCAATTTTTTTAGCACCAATTATCGTTAAAACACACCAAAAGCTCAAATAAAAAGGTACGATAAAGTGTAAAAATATACACTTAACAGTTAACAGTACACAATGTTTAATGAGTTCAATAATTTAATCCAGAATATGAAAAATTATACTTGCTACTTGGTTGTACAAAATAATATATGAAAAATTATATTATCTAAATATTAATTTTTAATATAAATATTTAACAAGTAAATTATATTTAATTCAAAATTTAAAAAAGAATTGCTATTTTAAATATTTATTTAATATATTCATAGTACATGTAATATTTTTTGGGTAAATTACAACTATCCCTGAGGTATGGTCAAATTACAAAAACCCCCCTCTTGTTTGGATAATTACAACCACCCCCTCAACTCCTCAAATTTAGTGGAATCTTCGAGATTATATGAAATATTATCACTTTTGTACCCGTTTTATCCCATTCGAACTCTACATTTTAAAGCAAGATGATCATAATATGTGTTTTTTGGCTTGTATATATTAGATTGTGGTGCATCAGAAACTGTATTTTTACTCAAAACGAGTACAAACTAGAGCACATTCCACGAAATCTAGATGATTATGTTGAATGTGACATCATAAGGGTGGAGGTGTAAGAAAAAACATAGTTGAGAGGGATAGATGTAATTATCCAAACAAGAGGGTTTTTTTTTTGTAAATTGACCCTACCTCAGGGGGTATTTGTAATTTACCCTATTTTTTTAAATAAAGAAAATGTGTCCTTTAAAAATATATTAAATTTATTTTACTTCTAACACCATTAAGAGTCAAATATGTTGACCGTTAAAATAAGGGGGTAAGTGTATTTTTCATAGTACGAGATGTTAAGTGTTACATAGAAAATAGTACAAGGGGGTAAAGTGTATTTTACCCTAATTTTTGTTTTAATATTTTCTATACATACGTACATATATTTTACATATATATGTAAATACGCCATGTCGGCCATGAGTTAATCTTATTTTATAAGATATATACATTTTTTATATATGTATAAAAAAATATCTCATATATTATAACAACTTTTTTTTTTGTGGGGCCCTCCAAAAATTGGGGGCCCAAAGCCGTGGCTTCCCTGGCTTTTGTCGGGGCCGTTACTGACAAATGTACTAAATTCGTAGTAAAAAGGCTCTTATTATGAATTTGCTTAGTAGGATATACGGGCGTGCCAAAATTTTTGCTATGGAAAATGGTTGTAGCAAATGATTTTTTACTACGACAAATCCTAACATTTACTATAATTCCATGATTGTCTCGTAAAAAAATGTACATTTTGTTACGGACCAAAAAGTGGGCCGTAGGAGTTCTAAATCTATCAATAGTAAACATTAAAAATTCAATCATTGTACTTTAAAAAAGAATTATATTACCTATTTATACAATAATAATCTCTAAATCTCAATTACAATTAACAACAAGTATAACAAATTCATTTTAGCAAATCTTACATGCACCATTGAGTAGAAATAATAGGAGTTGGTTGATTAAAAAAAATCCAAATTTATTAATTTGCATCTCGTGCCTAACAAAAGAAAATTAAAGTCAAATCAATTAATTTACTACCAATTAAATCAAAAGAAAATATTAACATACTAATTTAGCATCAACCAATATTCTTTCTGCAAAGGCCAACAACCTTTACCTACCCCCTGGCCCCCTCGCCGACCTCTCCAGGTCGGCAATTTGCTTCCTAAGGGCAAATCAGTCCTTTCATATTACGTCAGCGCGTGGGAATACAAAATTCTCCGACTCGCATGTGGACACGTATGGGGTTCAATGATTGAGTGGCTGTGGCGGGACACGTGGCGGTATATTAGCTGGGACGCGCCATCTATCACACAGGGCGGGAAATTCCTTTCGAAGACCTTCCAGAAACTTCCAGCAAACCCCTGGCTGAGAATCGTCGAAGCATTTCGCGGATAGAAATTCGCCACGTGTAATGAAGACCACGTGACCGTCCGACGTGGCCACCTCCGCTCGCCCGAAATTGATACGGTCCTTTTTTTAATTTCTAATTTTTGTGTTATGTTTTTTTCCTTTTTTAGGGCACTTTGCCCCCCCTACTCTCAAAGAAGAACGAAACCACCACCACAACTGCAAAAATTCTTTTTCTCATTTGCTATGTGAAATTTGACTGGAGAAGAAAACGGGGGTTTCTGAATCGAACTACAAACTTGATTAGGAATGAACGTTGATGGTGAAGGAGGTGCGTCAATGGAGGAGAAATTGGTGTTCATGTGGGGGTATCTGCCCGGAGCGCTGCCGCAGAGGACGCCTATTTTGTCGCCGCTGGCGGTGCAGCTGCCGCGAGGTGGGAGTTCGTGGAGAGATGTCTGCGGCGGCGGCTGCGGTTTCGCCATGGCTATTTCAGGTAATTTAGAGCTTAGTTTGTGTGCTTTTTTGTTTGATTTCACTTTCACAAATTTTCATTTTCGACCGAATTTTTTGTGGTTGGATAATCGGCATTGAATCTCCGGAGAAATTAGTGTGTAAATATTTTTACATTTTATGTAGCATTGTTAGTAATATTTATCTCTCTTTATCTGGTCTATAACTTTAAAAGCTTTACTGATTTGCACATAGTTGTTTGGGTTTTCTCAAAATAAGGGCCTTCCAGCCATCTTCAGCTGTAAATGCTGAGTAAATATCCAATATTCTGAGCAGCAACTATGATATAGGTGGTAAATTTTAGTTTTTCTACTTTATTTCTATCGTACACGAGCTGTCATCGGATTTTCGGCGATGCGGTTGACCAAGTTAATTTTGAAACCGAAGAAACTCGTCTCTCAGTACGACGTTTCATTGAACTCTAGCAGTGCACTCTTAGTTTTGCTTCTTAAGATTAGTCAATTGTGCACCTAATACAAATTGTAGAAGGACAACATGGAGTATTTTCGTGATTTATGTTTAATTTGGGATTTTCATTTAAGCCCGAATAAGTGCGTATAGCTGAATTTATTGTTGCCAGACGGTGGGAAGCTCATTACATGGGGATCAACGGATGACCTAGGTCAAAGCTACGTGACATCGGGGAAGCATGGGGTAATGTAATGTGGCATGGTTTTGTTTTTTATGTAAGCTTTGTATTCAATTTTCTATAACCTATTTCTTGCACTGATATTGTCAAGGAAACGCCAGAGCCTTTTCCACTCCCCGCTGAGGCCATTATAGTGAAAGCTGCTGCTGGTTGGGCACATTGTGCTGCTGTAACAGGTATATATACATGTGTGTGTGTGTGTGAGTGTGTGTGTGTGTGTGTGTGTGTGTGTAGCCGCAGGCAAATTTCTTCTTGCTCGTATGATTCTGCTACATTCGTGAACCAACTAAACCTTCAATGGTTAAACATAGTCGGCAGTGAAGTTTACACTTGGGGATGGAAAGAATGTGTTCCTTCTGGCAAGGTATTAGGGGACTCTTCAGCAGGGTCAAGCGTAGAGAAGGGCATCTTTGATAAGCAAAGCTTATCGTTGACTGAGCAAGGTATTGCTATCTGGTCTCAATAGCCAGTGAGTGATATACAAAGTCTGATATTCAAGTATACACTGGCTAACGTGTTGACGAGTGACTCCATTACAGTGAGCCCTCGCTCTCATGGATCAAGATCGAGTGGTGGGTCAGTGTCTGGCGGTATTAGAGGTGCCGACGAGACTTCTAAGCGGAGAAGAGTGTCACCAGCTAAACAGGTGGCTGAAAGCTCATCACCTGTTGACGAACCTCTTTCGGCATTCCCTTGTTTGGTGACACTCAATCCTGGTGTAAGGATTTCGTCTGTTGCTGCTGGTGGTAGACACACATTAGCACTGTCAGGTACTTCCATCTGTACTTATTTATTTAATTGTGATATTGTTCTTGTAATTTGTATTTTTTTTGGCAAAGTTACAGATGTAGGACAGGTGTGGGGTTGGGGCTATGGAGGTGAAGGACAGCTGGGCTTGGGATCGAGGATTAGAATGGTGTCTTCACCTCATCCTGTACCCTGCATTGATTCATCTTTCAACAAGGATCGTGCTATGGGGCTCGCTCGTGGAAACATCGGTGCAGAAGGTCAGGTCTATGGAGTTCCTGGAAATTACATAAAAGCCATTGCATGTGGGGGCAGACATAGTGCAGTAATCACAGGTTCGTGGCTTTGTTTTGTTTATGTAGATATGTCAAATGTACTTCTTTTCCTCTCCATTCTATTTGTGTTTAGATCAAGTTGTTATATTTGATCACATTCTCTCTTTGTCAATTATGTTATGTACTTTTCGAGTATATCTTGCTGCAGTCTAACGTGTTCTTGTCAACAGATGCTGGTGCAGTACTAACCTTCGGGTGGGGATTGTATGGACAGGTGACAGTTTTAGCATTTACGCTTCATCATACTAGTTTTTACATTTTTCATATACGTATATTTATAAGACTTGATATGAAAATAACACTTTAAAAGTACGTGCTAAAGGAAATCCATGAAATTATTGCTAATGTGATTTTTAATCACGAACATAAGGAGCAGTAGGAATGAAATTCACATGAAAAGATACTCTTAAATCATGAACATAACGTGTTCTCTCTCTCTCTCTCTCCTTTTTTTTTCCCTGTGTGGTTTCTGTATCTCTTTTGATACTTATTATGATTGATTTAATCGATTAAACATTTGCTTATAACTTAAAGAAAAGGATTTTGGCTTATTTGGTGTAGTGTGGTCAAGGAAGTACAGACGACGAGCTAAGTCCCACTTGTGTATCTTCGTTACTTGGCATAAGGATAGAAGGTGTAGCAGCTGGACTTTGGCATACTATCTGCATTTCTGCTGATGGTGATGTTTATGCTTTTGGTGGTAATCAATTTGGTCAGTTAGGAACCGGTGCTGATCAAGCTGAGGTATATGCCATAACTTATCTTAGTGCGATTAATTTGTTCAGTAATTAATGTACATTCATTTCGACTACCTTACTGAACTTCATTAGAACATTTTCATTAAAGTCTACTTGGTTTATGGGGGTTGTATTTGATCCTGGTCTTGCCTTTTCCAAAACTATATATCGGTTTAATTTTATTCTCATTTCCAAAATTCTTACCTTTGTGGTTAATTTCTGTCAGACTTTACCACGACTACTAGAAGCTCCGAGCCTGGAAAATGTTAATGCAAGAGTTGTATCCTGCGGAGCTCGCCACAGTGCGATTATCACAGGTATGCAAATCTTTGTGATGAACTAGTACAACTTCAAATTTTCCAATACTGTGAGCATTGTGTAAGTAGTACATGAAGTTGGCCAAAAAATCTTGCTATAACTGATATTACCTTGCAATTGCTACCACGTGTATTTATTTTCCAGCTTGAATATTTTGAACTATATTTTTCTACATGGCATGTGTCGTCATGGAAATGATGTGATCGACCATAACAATTCTCCGTAAGAAGACACACTTAGAATTCATTTTCAAATTATCAAATAGAATTAACACGACGCTGGGGTGACTACCACAATACTGTTGGTCACAATGACAATGATATGGCAAAAGAAAAAAAAAAATTGTATTATGAAAAAAAATGATAATTTGATTTATTTCCTATTAGAAGCCGGGGTGTTACTGAAACACGTTGGTTAAGTTTAAATCCCCGCATATGTAGTTTAAAGTTGTCACAGGTTTCTTACTTGTACTGTTATTTTTGCAGTTGTTAGTGTGTAGTTTCAAGTATGTAGATAGATTGTAGGTTCAGTTCCTAGTATAATGGAGTTCTTTTCTTAACTAACTGCCTTCTTTCTTTTCATGAAGAGGAAGGGAAAACATTTTGCTGGGGATGGAACAAGTATGGCCAGGTAAGCGTCTATCTTGAAACTTATCGAGCATCTTACATTAATCAGATTCTCTATATATATCTATATACACATTTATATGTCTGTATGTATTCCCCTATCTGTCTAGCAAAGTTTTTTCCATGTATCAAGATATTTCATGAACACATATATTGATAGCGTTATATTTTGTATACTTCAAAATATTTCGTGAACCGACTTGTCAGTAGATTTTTTTTTTCTTTTCTGTAGTTATACATTTTGTTGCTGATGTTAATTTTTACGTGATCAGCTTGGTTTGGGTGATGTGATTGACCGGAATACTCCCTGTGAAGTTCCAACTGATGGGTACGTCGCGAAAAATGTGGCATGCGGGTGGTGGCACACTCTTCTGCTGGCTGAATCACCAACTTGACTCGTGAATTATTGTTCGGGCACAGTTTTGTTAGGTTAGTGGTGACCTCTTGTATTTGTATTAACCCATATATATTGTGTTGCATGTGCAGTATGTATGTACAGTAGCTTGTATGCATATGCATAAGCATGTAATATGTTATTTAGTCCTAGGACTTGATTATCCAATTGACAAACCGGGGGTCGGAAAATTCGTCTGATGTGGAACTACCATCTGCGTTGTACATACTCATTCATGACTGTTGAAACTCTTCCAGATTAGTACTTACAGTGCGGAATTCTTCGTATCAATTTGTGCACTGAGGCAGGATGTAATTATTTTTATTTTTATTTTTATTTTCCAATTTCTTTGTGCTGATAGTTCTATCTGATTGTTTCCAGTTTCTGTTATGAATCAAGTTAGATTCATAATTCTGGAATTCGATTGCGTAGAAATTGTTGATTGATTACAAGAAAAATAGACGAAAAAAGAGAGAGCTGTAGCTTATGGGAACTACTGCTAAAGCTAAGCTATTCCAATTTCTTCATTTTCTGCACCAAAACTTCCTTTTATAGCCAAAGTACCTTGTCAGAAGACTTAGAAGTGCGACTCTTTAAGTGTACACATGCCTTCTCCCAAAACGATGGCGTATTATTTCTCTTAAGTTATCGTTACAATTTCTTTGTTCTGATAGTTGTTCTGATAATAGTTAGTTGTTGCAATTTCATTATTATACAATGGGTAAAGTTTATTTTACCTAATTGAACTATAAAATACCCCCTGAACTTCAAAATGAATCAAAATAACACACATTTTCTACAGTCAACGTTAAAAAAGTCACTGTTAGTTTTTGAACAAGTCCGTTAGTTTTAAAGTGTTTACACTTTTGCCGTTAATATCATCTTCCTCCTCCTTTCTTCTTCCTCCATTTCTTCATCCTCGCTTCTTTTTCCTCGATTCTTCTTCCTGCTTTCTTCTTCCTCGGTTCTGTTTTTCCTCCATTCCCTTTTCTGCTTTCTTCTTCCTCTATTATATGTCCATTGACCATACAAAGTGTGGGTTATTTTGATTCGTTTTAAAGTTCAGGGTAGTATTCTATATGTTGGGTATGGTTCAGGTACGTAAAATGAACTTTACACTTGTACAATTGCAAGTTCATTAATTTGATGAATTATGACTTTGAAATAAAAAATCACTAAAATAGTTAAATAAATGATAAGATAAATCTATTATTTATTAAAAATAATACATATAAAGAAGGGATATTCAACGCAAGTAAATTTACAATTTGAATGTGGAGGCATGCGATGGTAGCCAATATTTGCAATCTCAAAATTACTAAGGACAAGAGCTTACTTAATGCAAGACTAAAATATAAATAAATTTATTAAAAGTAAGGCTGAAAATTACAAATATAACCCCAATATTAATTTTGATATTATTAATTTAAGTTAGGCCAACCTCTTCATCAACAAAACTCAACCTCTTCTTCTTCACACTCAATTCTACACATTCTCTCCAAAAAAAACTTTTATATTCTTCAAAAACCCTTATCAAACAAAACCCTCAAATGTTATTAAAACTTGCGAAGGAGGACATTATGGATACACACGACATCAATATGGAAGATTCTAAGGTCGAAGAACACAATGGGATAAGAAATATTGTATTTTTTTTAGCTTTGTGGTCGTTTTTCTCGTTTTTCGAAAATAATTTCCCGTACACACAAATTCGACGTTTACATGTCGATATTTAGCTATAAAAAAGACATTATAGAGTTGAATTTTTCAGTTTCTGAAAAAATCGACGCCAACGTGTCGTTTTAATTTCAAAAAATCGACACATTGATGTCGAATTTTGAACAAAATATCGACACACAAATGTCGGTGAAAATAATCGACAACTACTTATTGTCGAAATTTAGTGAAAATTTTGACACCAATATGTCGAAATTTTACAAGGCGGTGGTCGACTTCATCGGCGACGGCGCAACGAATCTACAGGTGATCCTCTTCTTTCTTCCCTTCCATTTTTCAATTGTGTGTGTGTGTGTGTGTGTGTTTTTTTTTTAATCTGGTCTTGCAAGAGTAATTGATATAATTAAATTTTATTTTGTTTGTATTTTACTAAGGTCACTTGCACTTAAAATTTAATTTGGTCTTGCACTAAGTAAATTTTGCGATTGCATATAGTCGTTGTCGTATGCAATTGATGCGTTGTAGGTGAAATGTTAAATAAAGTGATGTAATTAAGGATATACAGGCTGTGAAATGATTTTATCCTAAAGTACAGATGAATGTACATATTTGCGAACCGATTTTCTTATCGATTAGACTAGTACTTCTTTGACTCGATTCATTATCCGAATCAATTTCCTATTCGAGTTTCAAAAATATTGGTTTTGTTTGATTTTTCACCAATTCTGATCCGAAAATATCAGAATTTAGAACTGTATTTTTATCATTCCGATTTTTAAAGTTCCATCTTTCGATTTTCCCGAATTTCTCTAGAACGAAATCGGAATTGTATATAAAAATTACCAAAAATTTTAATTTCCGATCCGATTTTAGTTCCGAATATTTCAATTGTTTTTTGAAATATATAATATAATTTGTAAACCCATAATATAACTTATGTTATATTTTTTATAAAAAAATATAAATATAAAGGGTCTAGTAAATTAAATCTTTGGAAAAAAAATGGTATCAGAAATTATATGTTGGATTTTTTCTTCTTAGAAAATATTTGTTTCAATTTGTTGTTCCTTCCTACATATGGTTTTATTATTTATTATGTTTTGTCGAACTCTCTTTTAGATTTTCTTTCATTTTCCTGCAACATTTCGTAAAGATAGAAATATATTGTGGAAATTCTCATTACATCCGAATTTGGAACAAGATATTGATAAACTAATGTAATTTCCAAAAGTAAGCTGATTTCGAGGCATTCTGATATCGAAATGAACTTTTGCATTTCCATTTTTTGGAACAAAAATAGAACCCAATTTTCACTTCCGAAAGAAATTGAATTTTCGATGATTTCAGCAATGTATATATATATATATATATATATATATATATATATATATATATATATATATATATATATGTGTGTGTGTTTTTGTGCATAAGTCCCCAACCAAACATCTTTATTATTCTAAGTATAGGGCCTATATCTCTTTCACCAATAAGCCCATCCCTTTAATATTTATTATAAATAAATGAAACATTCATGTATATGCCAATATTACCCTCAACCCTTTATACCCAATTCTTAATTGTAATCTCAATTTAATCAATTTGTTCACAATAATCCAATTTTGACCACAAAAATCCAATTTTGACTTTTTTTTTCAATTTTTTTTTAAAATTTGTTTTTTGCCGCTAGATTCTGGCGTTGACTTTTCGATTTTTTTTTTCTTCTTCCGGATTTTTTCGGCGGTCTCCGGCGTTGACTTTTTTTTCCTTTTCTTCTGGATTTTTTCGCCGGTTTCCGGCGTTGACTTTTTTTAAGTTTTTTTTTTGTTTTTTTTTTTGTTTTTTTTTACGTCCGTCGCTAAACGTTGACCGTAATTGTGCTGTCACTGACAGTAAATTAACGTAATTATACTGTCAATGACAGTTAATTAACGTAATTGTACTGCCGTTGACAATACATTTATGTAATTGTTCTGCCGTTGACAGTAAATTAACGTATTATTATTATTTTTTATTTTTTGTTATTTTATTTTTATTTTTTTGATTTGTTGACAAGTCAACGTAATTATATTACTGTCGTTGACAGTAAAATAACAGTAAACACAATAATATTACTGTCAGCAACATCAATATTATTATTTTTTTGGGGTTTTTGTTTTGTTTGAGTTATTGACGGAGTAATGTAATAATATTATTGTCTATGATTGTAATATTACTGTAAACACAATAATATTACTGTGGTTGACCGTAATATTACTGTTGTTATAGTAATATTGTTGTCAAGCACATCAATATTATTATTTTGTTTGGATTGTTTTGTTTGTTTGAGTAATTCACGGAGTAACGTAATAATATTACTGTGGTTGACAGTAATAATACAGTTGTTATAGTAATATTACTGTCACTCACAGTAATATTAATTCTTTTGGCTTTTTATTATGTTTATATTTGCTGAACGGTCAACATAGTAATATTACTCTATTAGGGTAAATTACAAACACCCCCCTGAGGTATGGTCAAATTACAAAAACCCCCCTCTTGTTTGGATAATTACATCGACCTCCACCTCTATGGTGCCAAATTCAACATAGTCATCTAGATTCCGTGAAATGTGCTCTAGTTTGTACTCTTTTTGTGTAAAAAATACAGTTTCCGATGCACCACAAACTGATATATACAAGCTAAAAATCACATATTATGGTCATCTTGCTTCATAATGTAGAGTTTGAATGGGATAAAACGGGTACAAAAGTGATAATATTCCATATAATCTCGAAGATTCCACTAAATTTGATGAGTTGAGGGGGTGGTTGTAATTATCCAAACAAGAGGGGTGTTTTTGTAATTTGGCCATACCTCAGGGGGGTGTTTGTAATTTACCCTACTCTATTACACAATAATAATGAGTTTTTTTGTGTTAATATTACTGTGCTAGAGATTAATATAGCAATATTACTGTGTTAAACTGTAGTTTAGTTAATTTTACTATATTTAACAGTAATATAGTTAATATTACTATCAATCACAGCAATATTGTTGTTTAAACGAAAAAAAAAGTTACAGAAAGAAAGAAAAGGAAAAAAATCGAAAAAGTCAAAAAAAATCGAAAAATTCAACACCGGAATCCGGCGGAAATTTTTTTTTTTTTTGAAATTTTTATATATATATTCACATTTGTTTTCCATAATATATTTAGGAAATAAAATTTGAAAGTAAATATGCGAATTAACGGAAAGTAAATAAAGCACCACTGATCTTTTCAACAAAAAAAAAGCACCACTTTATATTTATATATTCCAAAAGGGCAAACAAATAAATCACACGCAGTAAAACCTTTTTGTTTTCCCACCAAAACTCACTCTTCTTTTTCTTTTTTTTTTTTGGCACCACCCAAACACGCCGTCATGGCGAAACCTCTCCTCGCCCCCCTCCTTGCGGCGCTGCTACTAACGTACGCCGTCTGCGCGCTCTCTCTCCATCCCTGCCCACCTTGTGGCACCACCGCCGTCCCCTACCCTCTGAGCACCGCCGCCAACTGCGGGGACCAGTCGTACAAAATCCGCTGCGTCGCAGGCAAGCTTCTGTTCGACTCCTCCAACAACACATACCCGATAACGTCCATTTCCCCTTCCATCCAACGGCTGACGATCGCGCCCTCACCATTACTCCCCAACGCCTGCGTCGCAGCCGATCTACCCTCCAACGGCCTCCAGCTCAACCCCAACGGGCCCTTCAACGTCAGCAGCGGCAACACCATATTATACCTCAACTGCACCCAATCCATTACGGAGTCCCACCTCAACTGCACCCAGGCCAGCCTCTGCCACTCCTACGTCAACGCCACCGGCGGCGCGTGCCGCAACGTGCCGTGCTGCGAGCTCCATTCCGGTGGGACTATCCGCAGGATACGTATGAGGCTTTCGGGTTGCCGGGCGTACACGAGTTTTGTCGATTTGGATCCCGGTCTGCCCGTTAACAGGTGGCCACAGCCCGCCGTGGCGTTGCGGTGGGCCTTGCCGCCGGAGCCCACGTGCGTTGTCCAGGCGGATTGCGGGTCGGGTGATACGATATATTAATATATATCGTTTAATTATTAGATAGTTAGTATTTTTATTATTAATTAATTAGAATAGTTTGTTTAGGTTTATTATATACATAGCCGTGTGTTTAGGTTAGGATAGATATTTAGTATTTTATTAGTATAGGTAATTATGTTTCCTAGTTAGATTAGGATTCTAGGGTTTTATTCTCTTTAAATGGTCGTATTGTGCTAGGGTTTTGATTATGCAGAGAAATAATAAAGAAGAATAGATCTTACGTTTCGTAGGAAATATTTATGATACTCAAGAGATCGCATCAATTGGTATCAGAGCGAAGTTGCGATAACACCAACGCTTCGTTAGCAAAGCAGCGATTATATCAAAGCTAAGCTGGAGCAAAGTTGAGATCACATCAAAACTTTGTGAAAATCATGATGTCAGAAACAAGACGGTTGGAGCGACTGGAAAAATCCGTAGAGAAATTACGGATTAGTTTTCAGAAATTGCTCGAACAAAGTCAAGGACGACGTCAACGCCATCATCAAAGCCGAAGGGACCGCCGCCAAACACCCCCTACGCCACCGCCGCTGCCGCTGCCGAGCCTATCGCCGGAGGAAGAGGACGACGATGACTTTTTCGAAGATCCACTGCCGCCGCCAATGCCAAGCCTACCGCAAAAGGAAGAGGAAGATGATGACAATGATTTTTTCGAAGAACCCCAATTTTTTGTGAGTTCGCCGAAAGATGAATTATCGGATTCACTTGAGGTAATTTGGGACGAAGAAGAGGAATTAACTAAGGAAGAGAACGAAGAACTACAGGGGATATTGGGAGATTTCCATGGTGTGCAAAAGAAAGGAGACGAACAAGATTTGGTGACTTTGAATGAGCCCGGATCTGTAAAGACGACTGAGAAAAATAAAAGCATGATATTGATTGTGAAGGAGATGAAATTTGAAAAGGCAATTGAGAAGGTCGATTTGTCGGGAAAGAGATTGAGAAATTTAATTCGGGCAGATAGGTTTATCTTTCGAAAAGAGCTCGATTTTTTATCGTGTTTTTTGGAGTTAATTCGGAAGCAAGTCAATGAACAAATCGATGAAGTCAAACATAGGTGGAAACGCAAGGAAGAGGGACCAAATTGACTTGAACCTTGAGGACAAGGTTCATTTCAAGAGGGGTGGTTTGATACGATATATTAATATATATCGTTTAATTATTAGATAGTTAGTATTTTTATTATTAATTAATTAGAATAGTTTGTTTAGGTTTATTATATACATAGCCGTGTGTTTAGGTTAGGATAGATATTTAGTATTTTATTAGTATAGGTAATTATGTTTCCTAGTTAGATTAGGATTCTAGGGTTTTATTCTCTTTAAATGGTCGTATTGTGCTAGGGTTTTGATTATGCAGAGAAATAATAAAGAAGAATAGATCTTACGTTTCGTAGGAAATATTTATGATACTCAAGAGATCGCATCATCGGGTTCCACTTGTGAACCCGATCGGAGCTCCAATGGCGGCATTAAGGTCAACAGGTGCTTTTGCAATTCCGGGTTGCGGTGGGACCCTGTCGCTGGACTCTGTTCTCAAGGTCCGTTTCCAGAGGTTTTGTTTTAGGGCAAAAACAATGTTTTGAAAACCGGACCGGACATCGAACCGGTCAAGCAACTGGGTCACGGTTGGACCGGTCCAACCGGGGTTCAACCGGGTTTTTATTTATTTTTTTAAAATTTAAATTATTTATATAACTTAAAGTGGTTATGATATAAAATATACTTATATATTCATAATAAAACATCATTTTAAGCGTTTAATGATTATTATATGACTCACTAATCATTCACAATAAAAAATAAAATACAAAGATGCATTTATTAAACAAGAAACTTAGAAAAAAAAAAAAATATACGCATTCTATTAGCAAATACGTAATTGTGTTTCATATGCCTCTATTGGAGTTTGAATAGTCAAATTAAATTTGTAAGTATTAATTAACATTATTTGTCAAAAGAATAAAAAGTAGTAAAACAATTTACACTAAAACTTCAATAAAAATCACTTGTTTAATCCCAAGGCCCAAAGTCCAACCCTAATTTTGTCCTACCTAGTCAAACCAAACTGCTCATGCGCCTCCCTCAGTCCCCATTACCCCTTCTTCTCCTCTCTTCTGCTCATGTGATGGTTTTCTTCTCGGTTTTGTTTTTCTTTCACTATTATTGTTGGTTTGATTTAACTTTCTTTACTCATTTCTTCCTTTAGCTCCACCACCACTGCTATTGCCAATGTAAGTTTCCTACACTCTCTGTCTCTCATTTCAACTTTAATGGAACCGGTTTTTTGCGGTTTTATGGGCGGTCCAACCGGTTTTCTGACCGATTTTCCCGGTTCTTAGCATTCGAACCGGTTTTTTGAGCCTTCACGGTTTTAGCACTGGACCGGACCGGCACTGTGAGCGGTTCGCGGTTAAACTGGTCGGACCGGCCGGTCCGGTCCGGGTTTGAAAACATTGGGCAAAAAGCGACACCTTGAGTTATAGTTAAATTACAAACATTTCCCTTATGTTTGGGTAAGTATAGTCACCCCTCAACTATGTTTTATTTTACGAAAAAACCCCTTAAGAGGTAAATATAGGAACGTTAGGTCAGTAAAGTCAAACCGAAATCTCGGTACGCCAATATTTCATACCGTTTATCGAACTGAATATACAATTTGGTTCTGTAAACAACCGAAGATATACAATTTATGTAAAAATATTTAAAACGAGGGGTGGCTGTAACTACCCGAACAAGAGGGATTTTTTCGTAATTTGGCATAACTTAAGGGTGACCGTAATTTGCCCTTATTTTTATTTAATAATAATGTTAATGAAATTTATGATATGTTTTTTTCTTGTTCATAATAAATATATATATATATATATATATATATATATATATATATATATATATATATATATATATATATATATATATATATATATATATATATATATATATATATATATATATATATATATATATATATATATATATATATATATATATATATATATATATGCAGAGTGCGATGCACGGTGGTCACTTTCGAGAACAATCTACTATTCAACAATTTAGGGTCGTCAAGAATAATATTTCAAAATAAATATAAAACTAATATGAGTAAATATGTTGTTAAACAACAACATTTGGTCCGGAGCAACATAGTTTTTGTTCATAACATAATGCATAAAATATTCCGTTCGACATGTCTTCCATATGAGAATGCTAGAACTAACTAAATTAATGGAGTCAAACGCACTGCACCACCTCGTTGGTCCACTAAAATCAAACAGTACAGAGTAGATAACCTGCAAAGTTTACGTATTTCGCATGAATTCAGTTCAATGCATTTTTTTATGAAACAACAATGACGATGCGTAATTAAATAATATTTACATTACATTACTTACCAAATGCGAATATGCTAGAAATACAAAATCATGTGCAAACACTCCTAAACATAAAGAGCACATACACACATTAATACGACTAAATATAGTTATAATAATATAAATAGACGATAGTTTACGATATATACCTTCATATGCGCTGAAATACTTTTTTGTAAACAACGTTGCTAGTTGAACTCGACAATCCACCGGATTCGGACTTGATTAGGATCTTTATGCCAGATCTAATCTTGACTCTCGAGAGTGCAACGTACAACTGAATGTTGCTGAATACAGGCCTGGGTAGATACAAACTGACGTGGGAAAGTGTTTGACCTTGACTCTTGTTGATGGTCATTGCTAAGGAAACCATCAGTGGAAATTGTTGCCTCTGGAACTTAATTGGCAGAGTAGAGTTCGATGGGACCAACATCACCGGTATTTTTGCCGGATAGAACCTTACAGCTAAGAACATGAGTTCCCATTCTAACAACTTGAAGTTTGGTTCCATTGCGAAGGCCTCTCGCCTGGTCGATGTTTTGTATGAGCATAACAGGAATATTTTTCTTGAGTTTCAGCATATGTGGAGGGAGACCGGATCAAGACACAGTGTTGAGGAATTCGGTCGTTTAAATTTGAGCATTCTCTTCCGAACTCATCTCATCCTTCCACATACTATCCACACTGAGGTACAACTTCTCTTTGCCGGGAAAGAGAGAACATAAGTAGTCGTTGACAAACTCAATGCAGTCATTAGTCGGCGCAACCACTGCCCTCCCTTGGAATTAATCGGGATTTGATATGTTACTCAACAAATCCGGATATACAAACTGCAACAACTGCAATAATGGATCTTCGGAATCGGGAATTAGCATGTCCTCGGGAATCTCAACAGACGCTTCATCATCGTTTTGCTCTCCCGCCTCCCCATTACCGATACTCAGTATCCAATCAGCAAACTTCTTTACTTCTTCAACTTCGGATGGATTAGAGCTTGATTGAAGCCTCATATTTGTATGCAACTTAAGAACCTTACAGTCTTCCCAAAGCTGAGATGAGTTGATCGTAGCGTGAACAATGTCCTGCCTTGATGCCTTCAACACCACATGTAAAATCTGTCTAAAGTCTCCGCCTAGAACGACCACCTTGCCGCCGAATGGTTTGGGAACATGCGTGATAGATCGCAAGGTCTTGTCAAGCGCTTCGAAACAATATCTATGCTTCATCGGTGCCTAGTCCCATATAATGAGCCTCGCCTTTATAAACAATTCTGCCTGTGGACTTTGCTGTGTAATGCTGCAGGTGGAACCATCGTGCACAAGATGGGGAGTCCAAATCTAGAATGAGCGGTCCGGCCACCGGGAAGCAGCAACGATGCTATGCCACTCGAAGCAACATTAAGAACTATTTCCCCTTTCGAACGGACAGCAACGAACAACGTTCTCCATATAAATGTCTTTCCGGTACCTCCGTGACCGTAGAGGAAGTACATCCCGCCACAATTCTTCGATGTTAGCAAGTGATTGTCCAGTCTTCACGTTCGTCACGTTTCGACTGCGGGGGCGTATTAGAGTATATTATATTATTAGATATTATAGGATATTAGGAATCTATTATGATTCGATTACCTAGATTAGTTAGGATTTAGTTACCTAGTCTGAGGAAGTGTCCGTTTTCCCAACCGTATGCCTCTCTAATTGCACCAATGTACTCCTTGTCATCTTCCAGCAGACCCAAAATATAGCACGCATCCCTAAACGTCTCGTAAAAATTGCCACCCACCGTTCTGATGTCTTCGTAACTTTTGCACCCTCGTTGGACGTTGAGCAACAATCTCAGATAAAAGTCTTCTCCCTTTGTTGGGGGCACATTGGTGACTCTTCCAATGGCAAACATCTTATTTCTTGGCACCCACACCCGAGAATCATCCTTGTACACATAATGTTGGGGAAACTCTGCGTACCGTAACTCCCTTGCTGGTGGGTAGGTCTTGTTCGCCTCGAACCACTCCAAGAACATGGTTTGCCTCGCAGTTGGCCTTTCCAAGACACTCTTTAATGGTTGATTCTCATTGAATACCAACAGTTGATTGTCGGGGAGATGGAAGCTCAATCTAATGACGGGTGGATCCCTATAGTGTATCTCAAATGAAAATATCCTCCACATTGCTTCGTAAGCAGACAAATATCCGCAGTCATAATATCTCCAGTCATAATACATTTTGATTTCATCACGAACAGCAGGACCGACGTCCGTAGACGGGGTTCGGAAAAATGTTGCCCTGACAGATCGTGTGCCTTGTTGTTGTACTTGAATAGATACTTTATTGACCTGCTCTGGTTGCACAACTCCATATTGATGTGGGATCGGTATTTACTCAATAACACACGGTTGTAGGGAACCACAAATCCATTGTCAAGAATAGTATTCTTCTTCCTAACCGTTTTTCCATCATCTCTCCTCCTATATACCGGGTAACCATTAGGGTCGGCCTCGGTTCGCTGTACAAACTTTTTTGGAAACCTCTTCGTGCAAACGCCATCCTTCATGCAAGGTGAATTCAAATTTGCATGACCGCACGGGCCGTCTATCATGTATTTCTCAACCAAGTTGTACATCTTTTTGTCGGTTTTTTTGTCCCGAATTTATGCACAGATCATCATGTTGATGTCGGCGGAGCACTTAGGTTTGACATCGTTATCCAACCACAACAATATATGTGCATGAGGCAGACCACGCTTCTGAAATTCTATAGTACACACATCTGGTTATAAAAAAGAATTACATAAATTAATATGCATACTTTAATACGATGCTTGATGTAATTAATTTACCGTAAAGTAAATTATTAAAAGGAGTTCATGACTTACGTGCTCTAATTTGTCCGAATATTTGTCCCTTCTTGAAATCCGTCATCAAACTGTCCAACTTCATTTTGAATACGCTACATAGAATATTGATATGCGCAAAACCTACGTATGAATAACCGCAAGTGTACAATATCGCATTTTGTAGAATAGTGAATTCCAGATATCGATCCACAGGGAATTAAGTTCCTAAATTTACCAAGTACTGTAATTATACTATCCTAAACTTTATTTAGACGATCAAGAATGGATGGGAGAAATGAAACTAAAAAGAAACAATAAATAATAAAAACAACGGTCCGCCAGTAAAAGCGAGGAATTCCGACGTGTGATGGTGATAAGTGTTCATTTTGCATGATTTTCACTTATCAATTCTTCGAGTTTTGGTCTTCGTTCGTCCGAGTTTCGGCTTTATTTGTATATATTATTGCGTTTCTTGTTTTATTTATTTTTTCTATGTTTTATTAGGTATTTTTGCCAAGTCGAAGCCATTTGAAAGCGAAACCAAATTTTCAAGCCAATTTTGGGGCCAAAAAGACCCAGATCGCGATCTGTCATCTCTGGATCGCGATATGGGGGTTGTCACAGAACGAAAATGGATCAAGACCCAAATCGCGATATGACATTCCGTATCGCGATCTGGGGGTGTTCCTAGTGCTGATTTGCCGAAGATCCAGATCGCGATCTAGCAATCTGTATCGCAATTTGGGGGGTCTCACAGTGCTGAAATGTTGAAAACCCAGATCGCGATACACATTTCTGGATCGCGATCTGGCATGACGGTGGGCAGTTCCCCGAGGCTGCCAGATCGCGATCCAAACAACCCAGATCGCGATCTGGGCACGCCTTTTGAGAAAGATATTTTGTTTGCAAAGTTTCTTGAGGAAGCTTTGCATTTCACTATAAATAGAAAGGCCCTTTCATTCTTCATTGCTTCTTCGACTTTTTACGGTTTTTGACAGTTCTTCGCGAGAATCATCAACGGGGGTTTCGACTTGGGTTTTTTTTACGCAATTTCTTTACGTTTTGTTCTTCATTTCCTTTGTACATTCTTTTGACATTATGTTTGTTATGAACTAAGAACATTTTCTTCTAGGGTAATGAAACCTTGTATATATTGATTTCGATCTTCATTTCTGTTATCTATTTGTCATGTTTCGATTTCGTTTATGTTTTCCTGTATTAAATGCTTCTTATTGTTTGATCAGCTCTCCGATTGATATTAAATAGGAATGAACTCGAGAGAGGATTTCTTGTTTGAAGTTAGGAAAACATAGCTCGGGGTGTGGAAACGGAGACGTGATGCACTTCGGGTAGCCCTTAAGGACTTGTCCTAAATGCTCTCTTAATAGCAGGTTCTGAACGGAGACGTCAGACCTGTGGGTAGACTCTAACTATACTGGAGACGGGGGTTAGAGTACATTAGCGTCTGGGTTAACGAATAAGAATGTATTATAGATAACGGATTTGTAGATCGTTGTTGATTATACATAGGTGGATTTGGCCCTAGAAGTCCCTTTTAAATCGAAGTCCCCCAGCGTTGAGTTGTCGCTTCTTTATTTACGTACATTCTACATTTGCATGTTTACGATCTTGCATGCTTATAAAATTAGGGTTTATCACCATTCCAAATATTTATGATCGGCTAGATAATATAACGATAATATAATTACACTACTAAGCATGTGAATCTACAAGGTCCCTGTGGATCGATATCCGGAACCACTGTTCTGCAAAATGCGATACTGTATACTTGCGATAATTTATACGTGAGGAAAACGCGTATCAAGTTTTTGGCGCCGTTGCCGGGGACCAATTTGATTTTATCTTCGTTGATAGTGTTACCAATTATCTGATTATTACTTTAGCTATTTACCTGTTTTATTTTCGATTTTTACCTTGATTTTAACCGATCACTTTGTTTATGCCCAGGCGTCAAAATTTGGAAATCATACCTTACGATCCCGAGATTGAAAGGACATTTCGTAGACGAAGGGCCGCGCGCAACCAACAAAGTGAACCAATGGCCGACGATCAAGGAAATCCAGAGCACCTGGCCTTTGAGTACGATCGAGAGCCAGGACGAGATCACGAGCAGCCAAGACCGAACCTGCCACCCGAGCGAACAATGCGAGAATACCGAACTCCAGCTGTGAATGAGAACTATTCGGGAATCAGGAAACGGACGATAGCCGCAAACAACTTCGAGCTAAAGACTGGGCTAATCAACATGGTCATGGCTAGGGGTGGAAATTGGAACGAAAATTCCGATTTCCGCCGAATCCGATCCGAAATATTCCGATTTTGGAACGACTTTTTCAATTCCGAATTCCGAAATTCCGATTTCCGAAAATTCCGAAAAAAATCGGATCGGAATCGGAAATACATTACAGAATTTCGGAATTTCCGATTTCCGATCCGAAATTATTCCGATTATTTCCGATTATTTCCGATTTTTTCCGATTTTTTCAATTATAATATTAATATTTATTACTATATATAATATATAATATATGTATATATCTATCCGCCTGTACTAATTAATAGTATATTACTAATATTTTTTTTACAATTATTATACATATATATATATATATATATATATATATATATATATATATATATATATATATATATATATATATATATATATATATATATATATATATATATATATATATTATTTTTTAATTTTCTAAAACATACAAAAGTCAAAAACTCAACATTTATTAAAATTACTTCAAAACCCTAATTTCCCGACTCTCTCTCTCAGCAATCCGACCGTTCTTTCTCCCCCACCACCACCAGCGCCTTCTCCGACGACCACCACCACCACTGCCTCTCGGTTCTCCGACGACCACCACCACTAGCGCATCTCGGCTCTCCGACGACCACCACCACCAGCAGCGCCTCCCAATTCTCCGACGACCACCACCACTTGCGCCTCCCGATTCTCCAACCACCACCATCGCAACCAGGCCTCCCGGCTCTCCGACGACCACCAGCAAAGCCGCTCTCTCTATCGGGTATTTTTAGAATAAATCTAATTTAATTGATTCAAATTTAATCTTCATTCAATTGATTTAATTCAATTGTTGTGTTTTTGTGTGAGATGTTCTGTTTTGCTACTGTGTCGGTGCTCATTTTTTTTGTTGTTTTTTTTGTTTTTTTGGAAAAATTCTGAAAAATTCCGAAAAATTCCGAAAAATTTTCGAAAATTTCCGAAATATTTCCGAAAATTTTCGAAAATGAATATTTCCGAAAAATTCCGATTTTCCGAAAATTCCGAAAAAATCGGAATTGGAATCACTTTTTGAATTCCGAAAAAATCGGAATCGGAATCGGAAGTCGTTTTGGAGTTCCGAAAAAAATCGGAAATTTTCCGAAACACCCAAATCCGATCCGATCCGTCCGATTTCCACCCCTAGTCATGGCGAACTGATTCTCCGGAGCAGCCACTGCAGATCAAAATCTCCATCTTGCCAATTTCTTGGAGATTTGTGACACGATCAAAGTTAACGGTGTTTCTGATGATGCCATTCGGTTGAAGCTATTCTCATTTTCTGTCAGAGAAAAAACGAAGAGTTGGCTTCTGAGTCTTAATCCAGTATCACTCACCTGTTGGGAAGAATTATCACAAGCCTTTCTGGCACGATTGTTTCCACCCTTAAAGACCGCACAACTACGAAGAGATGTAGGCAACTTCAGACAGATGAGCCAAGAGCCTATGCACGAGTCTTGGGAGAGGTTCAAAGACTTATTACGACAATGCCCTCAACACGGATTCAACCCGTGGGATCAAATGGAGTTATTCTACAATGGGCTCGATCAACCTACCCGATCTCTAGTCGACGCTGCCTCAGGAGGATCATTGCAAAACAAGACTCCCACAAACGCTCGAGACATTGTCGAGCGAATGTGTGAGAATGCTTACCATTGGCCGTCCGAACGAAGTGGTATACAAAAGGTGGCCGGAGTCCACCAACTCGATCCTCTAGCCTCGGTTTCAGCACAGTTAGCGACTCTATCAAATCAGGTCGCCCAATTATCAGTTCGAGGGCCATAGACCGAATGAGTAGCAGCAGCAAGCACCTCGCAAGCCACAAACGACGATTGGGAGCAGGCATACTTTATGAACCACCGATTCAACAATTTCCGGGGAAACAACAATCATAACCAAAACCCTACTCACTACTACCCGGGATTTTGGAATCACGAGAACTTCTCCTACGCCAATCCAAAGAATGCTCTACAACCACCTTCCGATTTCAACCATCAAAGAGAGCAGCGAGGGCCGACATATGATGAGCATCTTCATTGACAAGAACAAGAGATGGAGGGCCTGAAATCAACAATGAAGAACATGGAAAAGCAAATAGCGCAAATCGCCCAATCCATGTCCACGATGGCCAAGGGTGGATTTCCGAGCAATACCGAAGTCAATCCCAAAGAAAGTTGTCAAGCCATAACCACCCGAAGTGGTTTGCAAATGACCGATCCTCCTTATCCGACAGACGAGTCACCAAGGCCAGTTGTACAACCGACCCCGGTCGAGCCGGAAATCACCATTTAAGGAAGTAGTACAAAAGAGGCTAGTAAGCCCAATAACATTTCTTTTCCTGATAATCCTCCTCTTATGATAACTCCTATTCCTTTTCCAGAAAGACAGAAGAAGAAGAATTTCAAGGATCAATTGAAGAAGTTCATTGAAAAGATCAAACAGATTCGAATCAACATCCCTTTTGCATAAGCTTTGAATGTAATGCCAAACTACACCAAGTTCATGAAAGAAGTCCTATCCAAGAAAATTCGGATCGAAGAAGACACACCAGTGACACTCACGGCAACCTGCAGTGCCATTCTTAAGTCGAATCTACCACCAAAAATGAAAGATCCAGGGAGTTATACTATTCCTTGTATTATTGGAAATTCTACTTTCGATAAATCTTTATGTGATTTGGGGGCAAGTATTAATTTAATGCCTATGTCTGTGTTTCTAAAACTGGGCTTAGGAAATTTGAACCGTACTCGCATGACTTTACAACTAGCTGATCGTTCCTTGAAATATCCCGATGGGATTGTAGAAGATGTGCTAGTTAAAGTAGATAAATTCATTTTGCCTGTTGATTTTAGGTCGTCCATTCTTAGCCACTGGTAAGACGATGATTGATATGGAATTAAGATCTTTAATGCTTAGGGTAAATGGGGAAGAAGTTGTTTTTAATTTGACAGATGCATTTAAACACTCTGAGCATGTTGAGCATTGCAGTAGAATAGACGTGATCGAGGACTGTGTTTCCTCCTTTTTTGATTTGTATGAATTATGTGATTCTGTTGAGCACTGCATTGTTAACTCTATTGATTTGCATTCTGCCTCCCCTGAAACTCCTATTGAAAATGATGTGCTTGATTGTGTGTTGTTTCTTGAATGTGCCGAGATTTTAGGCATAGACGTGGTAAGAATCGTCCTCGAGATACCAGTTAGTGTGAAAACGGCCCCCGTACTGGAATTGAAACAATTACCGGATTATCTTTGTTATGCTTTTCTTGGAGCAGACAAGACTTATCCGGTGATCATTTCTTCCAGTTTGAGCGAGGCCGAAACAAACACACTGTTGGAGGTCCTTAGAGAATAAAGGTCGGCTATAGGTTGGTCTATTGAGGATATTAAGGGAATTAACCCATCTATTGTTCAACACAAAATTCTAATGGAAGACGTCTATAAACCAAGGGTCCAACCTCAGAGGCGGTTAAACCCGTCAATGAAAGAGGTAGTAAAAAAGAAAGTCTTAAAACTGTTAGGCGTGTTGGGGATCGTGCATGTATCCGCAGCGGAATTTAAAAATTTTATATCGAACTAGTTTCGATTACATGCATAAACTAATCACATAGTCAACGTACCTTAACGCTTCCGCCATACATATGGTAATTATCGATTTAATTGAAAAACACGTAAAACCGAAAATTACGAAACATGCTTGTTCATCATTCAATAAAATCGAAACACGTAATCACATATTACTCATAATCATAAATCATAATTCATACGAACATGCTCGAATTAATTTATGAAAGTTTCGATTCATTTACCTCTTGTAGCGTGAGATTTCGACGAATCGAAACCTGGAACCAATCACGTACAAGCTGCAAATTACCAATCCTCGGGGCTGCAACTCACGGCTGGAATGAGCTGATCCAGCAAGCGACGAACGGCGATGAATGGCAGCAGCAGCGGCGGCGCGTGGCAGCAGCAGCGGCGGCGGGTGAGCGGCGTAGCGGCGCGTGCGGCGGTGCTGCGGCGGTGCGTGGATTCGTCGGGGCAGCAGCTCCTCTCCAATTAGGTTTCACCTTGTATTTTCGACCCACTCGAACTACAGCACTAGATGTAAACGAGTTAGATAACAACAAGAATAAAACGAAGGAAACGAGAGAAGAAAAACGGCGGTTTTCCGGCGGTGGTCGGCAGTGGCGCGGCGGGGCAGCAACGGCCGAAGGGGAGAGCGGCTAGGGCTTGAGCGGCTAGGGTTTGGTGCTGAAAATCTGATCTCAAACTCTTGTTTGAGGTCTATTTATACCTAGGGTTTTCAACCCTAGTGGGCTTAAGTCATTGGGCTTGACCCACTGATGCATTAAGCCCATTCCCTCGTCGGCCTCGTTTCTAATAAACGATCGTTCACAAAATTATAACAAAATTATATTTGTGACGAGCTCAAAGTCCTCGTCGATACGAGTGCCTCTTCGAAATTTCCAATTTCCAAAATTGGAAACTTCCACTTTAATGGACTTGCTAAATCGGGAAACTTCCCAATTTAGAAAGTTCACTAAATTCCGCATATCTCTCTTTCTCCACGTTTATTCCAATTCGCAATCCACAATTACGAATCTTGGATTCAATCATATCGACATCCAATCGTTCAAAGATTAACACATTAATCTATGCTTGTTGTTATTAAGGATCTATATTACACGAGAAGTGTGACCCTCAATGGTTCAGGTGTATGCTAGCCGTGGGCTCACAACTCTTTGTGATTCGAACAACACATTGTTCTTATACGAACTCCTCCCAAGAGTCCCGATTAGAGTAAAACTCTTTTTACCTAATCCCCGATCAAATCGGTGCCCAACGAATCAAGATTGGCGTCTAGCAACTACGCATCATGATTCCCTAGATACAAATGAAGTGCCTGCAAGAACCTTATGATATAGTTAGCGTACAGTACGATCCTTTCGCAACACATGTCCCGATTGAACTAGAGGCATTGGTTCACCGAGACCTCTTATAAAGTTCAATAACCGTGCGAACGTTCTAGGTATTATAAATCCGTTCGTGTGCGACTTAGGGAAACACATTTCCCTAATCACCCCACTATCAACTCTGGCCAGAGATTCCATGGATTATAAACCGTCAGAACACACAGGACATCCATGACTACTCAAGCGCTTGAATCCCCTACTACAATGCACAGACTTCACACTAGATTTCGGATTGCACGAACGTTGGCCCTTGGAGTGGTCCGCGGTGGGACTCAGGGACAGGTCACGATACAATCGGTCCTCTAGTGAAGTCACGGTGATGTCTGGGTCTTAAGGACTAATGGTGTACAACTATATCTTAGAAACCTATTACTCGATGAATGAGAACCACTTATAGATTTCTAGGGCGAGGGAGTTCAGTGAACTCATCCAGTATGAGCACCCACTCAAGTATGCCGATGTCACAACACCGAGGACTGATGAGACGCAGTACACATACACTAAGTGCTAGTTTCAAAAGGGAAAGGTCGGTATCCTTATTATTGGCGTAACCCATCGACTAGGAACAAGGTTTAACAGTTACATTACATTGCTGAGTTATCTCACGATTCTACTAGATCAACTCACAGTAATAGAGTAACTCGTTAGGACTATATCTATGCTACTTGCATGGGATAACAGATATAGAATGCCAAATAAGATATTTTATTATTACGAACGAAAAACGATTGTTTTATTACAAGGGAAATAGAAAGACCACAGCCACAAGTTGGCTTGTCGGTCACCTACTCTAACAATCTCCCACTTGACCTAAAGCCAACTACTCATAAATCTAAGTCCCATCGACTCTCGATGTTTCTCGTGGACTGATCCTGACAATGGCTTGGTGAAGGGATCTGCAATATTGTCCTCCGAGGTGACTCTGTCTAGCTTGACTTCACCTCTCTCTATGATATCTCGGATCACATGGTATTTTCTCAACACGTGCTTCGACTTCTGATGAGCTCTTGGTTCCTTAGCTTGCGCTACGGCTCCGTTGTTATCGCAGTACAGCCGTACTGGATCGCTGGCGTTCGGAAATACACCCAACTCTTGGATGAATTTCCTAATCCATGACCCTTCATTTGAAGCATCTGATGCTGCAATATATTCAGCCTCGGTGGTGGAATCAGCCGTCGTGCCTTGTTTGGAACTCTTCCAACACACGGCACCTCCGTTGACTTTGAATATATACCCCGAGTTTGACTTCGAGTCATCCACGTCCGATTGAAAACTAGAATCCGTGAAACCTTCTAATTTCAATTCGGTATCCCCATAGACCAAAAACAAATCTCAAGTTCTTCGCAAGTACTTGAGAATGTCCTTCACAACCTTCCAATGGGCTGGGCCGGGGTCGGACTGATATCTGCTTGTGACGCTCACAGCATACGCAATATCAGGTCGTGTACATAGCATGCCATACATTATGCTTCCTATAGCGGATGCATAAGGTGTCCTTTTTATCTCCTCGATTTCCATTTGCGTTTGAGGACGCATGGATTTCGAGAGACGAACCCCATGGGACATTGGCAAGAATCCCTTCTTGGATTCTTCCATGCTAAACCGTTTAAGAACGGTGTCTATGTACATGGATTGGGACAAGCCAAGCAATCTCCTCGATCTATCTCTATAGATCCGTATTCCTAATACGTAGGATGCTTCTCCCAAATCCTTCATCGAGAAACGTGTAGATAACCATACTTTAGTCGACTGCAACATCCCTACATCATTCCAAATGAGTAGTATGTCATCAACATAAAGTACAAGGAAAGTCACTGCACTCCCACTAACCTTCTTGTAGACACAAGGTTCCTCCGGGTTTTTCACAAATTCAAACTCTTTGATAGTTGTGTCGAACCTTTTGTTCCAACTACGGGATGCTTGTTTCAATCCATAAATGGATCGCTGGAGTTTGCAAACCTTTTGCTCATCTCCAGAAGATATGAAGCCTTCCGGCTGCGCCTTGTAAATTTCTTCCTCAATGTCCCCATTAAGGAAAGCGGTCTTCACATCCATTTGCCATATCTCGTAGTCATACCACGCAGAGATGGCCAGCAAAATCCTAATGGACTTAAGCATAGCAACTGGAGAGAAGGTTTCCTCATAGTCAACTCCTTGCTTTTGAGTATAACCCTTCGCTACCAATCTAGCCTTGTAGGTCGATACCTTTCCATCTACTCCAATTTTCTTCTTATAGATCCACTTGCAGCCTATGGGAACAATTCCCTCGGGTGGATCTACCAAGGTCCATACCTTGTTGGAGTACATAGAGTCCATTTCGGATTTTATGGCATTAAGCCAATGTCCCTTGTCTGTATCCGATACAGCTTCATTGAAAGTTCTAGGATCACATCCTTGGTAAACTTCATCAACGAGGAATAACCTATCGGGCGCTCTCCGAACTCTTTCGGATCTACGCAGCGACGGTTCAGGAGGTATATTAGTGGTTTGTTGAATTGGTTCATTATCTGATTGTTGTGCTTGAACTTCAGATTGTGGTTCTCGAACTTCTTCGAGATCAACTACACTGCCCTTTCTATCCGATAGAAATTCCTTCTCAAGGAACACGGCATTTCTCGAGACGAACACCTTTGCCTCGGAAACATAGTAGAATTCGTATCCCATGGAATTCTCGGGATACCCCACAAAATAGCATAGGTCGGATTTCCTATCCAACTTATCTCCCACTAGCCGCTTCACATAAGCGGGACAACCCCATATCCTAATATGTTTAAACGTGGGTTTCTTGGAGTGCCAAAGTTCATAAGGTGTGGAGTTAACTGCTTTGGTATTAACGCTATTCAGCAAATACACGGCAGTTAGGAGTGCATGACCCCACAGGTATGCCGGTAGCTCGGTGAACCCCATCATAGATCGAACCATGTCTAACAGTGTTCGATTCCGACGTTCGGAAACTCCATTAAGTTGAGGAGTCCCAGGAGGAGTCCATTGAGACAGAATCCCATTCTCTTTAAGATAGTCTATAAACTCAGTACTTAAGTATGCGCCACCACGATCGGATCGTAGTTTCTTAATACGTCTACCGAGTTGGTTTTCTACTTGGTGTCTAAAATCTTTGAACTTTTCAAAAGTTTCAGACTTATACTTCATTAAGTATACGAAACCATACCTAGAATAATCATCGGTAAAGGTAACGAAGTAGTTAAAACCACCCCTAGCACTAACGCTTAGTGGACCACACACGTCTGAATGGATCAAATCCAAAAGACCCTCGGCTCGTTCCATCTTCCCTTTGAAGGGAGTCTTGGTCATTTTTCCTTTAAGGCAGGACACACAAGTTTGAAGTGATTTCACGTCCTCCAAGGAGAACAATCCTTCACTTACAAACTTGTTCATCCTTCTCAAGGAAATATGACCCAGTCGAGCGTGCCAAAGTTGTGCGGGGTTAAGACTTATATCTTTTCGTTTTGCTGATATAACGTTAATTGGTATTTCACTTGGACTAAGTTCATATAAGTTGTTTATAAGTTGTCCCTTACAAATCATATTTTGTTCCTTTTGTATAATGCAAATCGAATTTCCAAAAACAAAAGTAAAACCTTCATTATCCAAAACAGGAATACAAATAAGGTTTCGAATAAGTGACGGAACAAATAAACAATTGTTCAAAACAATGGAAAAACTAGAATCCAAAACATAAAGATAAATCGTCCCAATGGCTTCAGCAGCAACCCTTGCTCCGTTGCCCATTCTTAGGTAGGTCTCACCCACATTAAGCCTCCTACTTCTTGTCATGAGCTGCAAATCAGTACAAAGATGTGAGCCACAACCAGTATCCAATACCCAAGCAGAAGATTTAACGGACAAATTAACTTCAACTAAATACGTACCCTTTTCAGAACGTTTCTGATCGAGGTAAGCCTTGCAGTTGCGTCGCCAATGGCCCTTCTTTCCACAATGATGGCAAGCGTCATCAACTTGCTTGGTGACCTTGTCATTCTTCACTCCGCTCGACTCGCCCTTCTCAAGTTTCTTGCTCGGGCCGAAACTCCTTTCTTTCCTTTTCTTCTGTAAAGAACCTTTCTTTGCAGAAGGAGCAACTAGGAGAACATATTTCTCCTTCTTGATCGTGGACTCATAGCTGACCAACATGTTCAACAACTCATCCAATGGTGGATCGAGCTTGTTCATGTTGAAGTTCACTATGAATGATTCATAAGAACTATGAAGGGACAGTAGGATCAAATCCACCGAGAGCTCGGCCGGGAGGGTGACATCAAGGTTCACCAACTTCTCAAGGAGAGTGATCATCTTGAGACCGTGCTCGTGGACCGAAGCCCCTTCACGCAGCCTCATGGTGATCAACTCCTTGGTAGCTGAGTACCTCGATGCCCTAGTATTCTCACTGTACATGCTTTCAAGATGATGCTTGATATCATAAGCATGCACGTGAGACTCATACTTCCTCGCGAGCTCTAGCACCATGGATGCTAGCATGTAGCACCTCGCATGGAGGTCGTCCTTCTTCCATGCCTCGAAAGTGGCAGTCTCGTCAGCAGTAGCAGTCGCAGGGAGAGCAGTGGGGGGACGTTCATTGAGCACATAGAGACGCTCCTCGACTTGGAGCACAAGTTTCAGATTGCGAAGCCAATCCAAATAGTTTGGACCGGTGAGTTTGTTTTGGTCGATGATTGAAGAAAGGGGATGTTTGGACATTGTTGCTGACAAAATAAAGAAGACAATAATTAGAGTTTAGTTCGTAATAATCGTTACAATTAAAATTTTGGAGTTTTATGTTTTAATTGTTCTCCCACTAATTTTATCGAATTCCACCACCCTCTAGCAGACAATCGAGAAAACTTGTTTTTCTTTAATGGGCTTTAGGTCCAATAGCGCTAATGTAACCCGTAGTTAATCTATCCCGATTACATAAGCCTAAAGGTAGAGTACTATCAATCACATCACTATGTGACCCTAAAGTTCGATTTACCTCACACTTGATAATGACCTAAGTTAATCTAGCGAATATCAAAATCTTCGGGTGTCAAATCTAGCCTACCAATATGAGATGTCATAGATCCAACTATATCAAACTAATGCAATCCCTAGTTAATCTAGACGACCACATTAATCCAATATAATTTTATCTATGACCGTATCTCCATCTAATGTCAATTAAATTACAGCTTATCCCACAATAGCACTCCCCGCTAACACGGCTTACTGCACTATTATGAGAGGCTACACATAATTTAATTGTTGGTAGAATGAAAGAAAAATTCAACAATTTGGTTTTTCTTTATAGCTTGATAATTATTCTTGATTAAGAATGAGGGATTTTATTCATTAAATCTTATTAGCTCATCGGAAGTTTTAGGTTATGATCGTTTGTGATTCCTACAACTATGTTCTCTAGGTATGTGGAAACGCATATTGATCCTAAGAGAGACATACGATCATCATCGTACTTAATCACAATTATTCATCTCATGAATTAATTAATTAATACGATTAATTGCAAATATAATTAACGGACTCCCTTCATTCATAAATCAATCAAATATGAATGAAGTCCATTAATTATTTGCCATCTAATTTGTGTTCCATTAATTAAACTAATTTAACGATTAAATTAAATAATTAACCCAACACTATTCTTTGAATTCAACTTAAATTAATGGATCAATTATCTAATTGGGTTTAATTGATAAATAATTTCAAAAATTAAAAATCAATTAATTTTAATATTAATCTCTGAAAATCATAATTTTTTTTTTTTTTGTTGTGCTGACCGGACCGGTCAGACCGGTCCGACCGGACCGGTTCGGTCAGCTGAAAAACAGCAGAAAAATCGAGTTTAAAAATTTTATATTTTCTGAAATATTCAAAATATTTAATTAATATTAAACCACCCAATTTGATAACACCAATAATTCAACAATTCAACAAATCGAAGCATGCTTTCGAAAGCGATAAACACGTTGACAAATAAACGATTAACCCGTGGCTCTGATACCACTGTTGGGGATCGTGCATGTATACGCAGCGGAATTTAAAAATTTTATATCGAACTAGTTTCGATTACATGCATAAACTAATCACATAGTCAACGTACCTTAACGCTTCCGCCATACATATGGTAATTATCGATTTAATTGAAAAACACGTAAAACCGAAAATTACGAAACATGCTTGTTCATCATTCAATAAAATCGAAACACGTAATCACATATTACTCATAATCATAAATCATAATTCATACAAACATGCTCGAATTAATTTATGAAAGTTTCGATTCATTTACCTCTTGTAGCGTGAGATTTCGACGAATCGAAACCTGGAACCAATCACGTACAAGCTGCAAATTACCAATCCTCGGGGCTGCAACTCACGGCTGGAATGAGCTGATCCAGCAAGCGACGAACGGCGATGAATGGCAGCAGCAGCGGCGGCGCGTGGCAGTAGCAGCGGCGGCGCGTGAGCGGCGTAGCGGCGCGTGCGGCGGTGCTGCGGCAGTGCGTGGATTCGTCGGGGCAGCAGCTCCTCTCCAATTAGGTTTCACCTCGTATTTTCGACCCACTCGAACTACAGCACTAGATGTAAATGAGTTAGATAACAACAAGAATAAAACAAAGGAAACGAGAGAAGAAAAACGGCGGTTTTCCGGCGGTGGTCGGCAGTGGCGCGGCGGGGCAGCAACGGCCGAAGGGGAGAGCGGCTAGGGCTTGAGCGGCTAGGGTGTGGTGCTGAAAATCTGATCTCAAACTCTTGTTTGAGGTCTATTTATACTTAGGGTTTTCAACCCTAGTGGGCTTAAGTCATTGGGCTTGACCCACTGATGCATTAAGCTCATTCCCTCGTCGGCCTCGTTTCTAATAAACGATCGTTCACAAAATTATAACAAAATTATATTTGTGACGAGCTCAAAGTCCTCGTCGATATGAGTGCCTCTTCGAAATTTCCAATTTCCAAAATCGGAAACTTCCACTTTAATGGACTTGCTAAATCGGGAAACTTCCCAATTTAGAAAGTTCACTAAATTCCGCATATATCTCTTTCTCCACGTTTATTCCGATTCGCAATCCACAATTACGAATCTTGGATTCAATCATATCGACATCCAATCGTTCAAAGTTTAACACATTAATCTATGCTTGTTGTTATTAAGGATCTATATTACACGAGAAGTGTGACCCTCAATGGTTCAGGTGTATGCTAGCCGTGGGCTCACAACTCTTTGTGATTCGAACAACACGTTGTTCTTATACGAACTCCTCCCAAGAGTCCCGATTAGAGTAAAACTCATTTTACCTAATCCCCGATCAAATCGGTGCCCAACGAATCAAGATTGGCGTCTAGCAACTACGCATCATGATTCCCTAGATACAAATGAAGTGCCTGCAAGAACCTTATGATATAGTTAGCGTACAGTACGATCCTTTCGCAGCACATGTCCCGATTGAACTAGAGGCACTGGTTCACCGAGACCTCTTATAAAGTTCAATAACCGTGCGAACGTTCTAGGTATTATAAATCCGTTCGTGTGCGACTTAGGGAAACACATTTCCCTAATCACCCCACTATCAACTCTGGCCAGAGATTCCATGGATTATAAACCGTCAGAACACACAGGACATCCATGACTACTCAAGCGCTTGAATCCCCTACTACAATGCACAGACTTCACACTAGATTTCGGATTGCACGAACGTTGGCCCTTGGAGTGGTCCGCGGTGGGACTCAGGGACAGGTCACGATACAATCGGTCCTCTAGTGAAGTCACGGTGATGTCTGGGTCTTAAGGACTAATGGTGTACAACTATATCTTAGAAACCTATTACTCGATGAATGAGAACCACTTATAGATTTCTAGGGCGAGGGAGTTCAGTGAACTCATCCAGTATGAGCACCCACTCAAGTATGCCGATGTCACAACACCGAGGACTGATGAGACGCAGTACACATACACTAAGTGCTAGTTTCAAAAGGGAAAGGCCGGTATCCTTATTATTGGCGTAACCCATCGACTAGGAACAAGGTTTAACAGTTACATTACATTGATGAGTTATCTCACGATTCTACTAGATCAACTCACAGTAATAGAGTAACTCGTTAGGACTATATCTATGCTACTTGCATGGGATAACAGATATAGAATGCCAAATAAGATATTTTATTATTACGAACGAAAAACGATTGTTTTATTACAAGGGAAAGAGAAAGACCAAAGCCACAAGTTGGCTTGTCGGTCACCTACTCTAACAAGGCGCTGGTATGATTTATGCAATTTCTGACAGTCCGTGGGTCAGTCCGGTGCAGGTTGTGCCAAAAAGGGGTGGATGACGGTTATTGTGAATGATTAAAATGAACTTATTCCGTCTAGGACAGTCACTGGGTGGGGTGTGTGTTTCGATTACCGATTATTGAATGCATCCACTGGAAAAGACCATTTTCCCCTTTCCTTTATCGATCAAATGCTAGACAGACTAGGAGGTTTCGAGTATTACTGTTTTCTTGATGGTTATTTGGGGTACAATCAAATTTCAATCGCCCCGGAAGACCAAGAGAATACTACTTTTACTTGCCCCTACGATACTTTTGCATTTCGTCGAATGCCTTTAGGTTTGTGTAATGCGCCTGCTACCTTTCAACGATGTATGATGTCTATTTTTCATGATATGGTAGAAGAATTTCTTGAGGTATTTAAGGATGATTTTTCTGTGTTTGGATCATCCTTCGATCATTGTGTGCACAATCTGGAACTTGCTTTAACAAGATGCACAGAAACGAACCTTGTTTTAAATTGGGAAAAATGTCATTTTATGGTTCGTGAAGGTATTGTTCTAGGTCACAAGGTCTCGAAAAAAGTTCTTGAGGTGGATAGGGCAAAAATAGAAACGATTGAAAAATTGTCTCCACCGAAAGATGTCAAGCGAGTTAGAAGTTTTTTGGGGCATGCTGGGTTTTACCGTAGATTTATTAAAGATTTTTCGAAAATAGTAAAACCATTATGTCATTTGCTTGAGAAGGAAGCCGTCTTTGATTTTAATTCTGCTTGTTTGCAGGCTTTCACGTTTCTCAAGGAGAAGCTAACCCAATCGCCGATTATGATTACTCCCAATTGGGAGGAACCATTCGAGATCATGTGCGATGCGAGCGACTATGCTGTAGGTGCAGTATTGGGACAAAGGAGGGACAAAATCTTCAAAGCCATCTACTATTCGAGTCGTACACTTGACCAGGCACAGAAGAACTATTCAACGACCGAAAAGGAAATGCTTGCAGTCGTTTATGCCGTTGACAAGTTCAGACCGTATATTTTGGGCTCTTAGGTGATCATTTACACCGACCACGCAGCTATTCGATACTTGTTCGCAAAGAAGGACACCAAACCCCGACTCATCAGATGGGTACTACTACCCCATGAGTTCGACTTGGAAATCAGAGATAAAAAGGGGAGCGAGAATGTGGTAGCCGATCATCTTTCTAGACTCATACTAGAAGAAGTTCCAGCCGAAGGAAATATTCAGGAATCATTCCCAGACGAGCAATTGCTCGTCATTAGTACTCACACTCCGTGGTATGCTGCTGTGGCCAACTTTTTGGCCAGTCGAATCATTCCTGACGATCTATCTTATCACCAAAAGAAAAAATTCCTTCACGACAGTCGTTTTTATCTTTGGGACGAGCCGTTGCTTTTCAGAACCGGCTCCGACCGAGTCATCCAAAGATGTGTTCCGGAAATCGAAGTACGTGAGATTCTCACGCATTGCCACTCTTCACCTTGTGGCGGGCATCACGGGGAATCTCGCACGGCCGCCAAGGTTCTGCAGTCAGGCTTTTATTAGCCAACCCTATTTCGAGATAGTTACGAGTTCGTGAAACGGTGTGATCGATGCCAACGGACAGGGAACCTATCCAACAAAAGCCCAATGCCACTGAACAACATGCAAGAGGTGGAGCTTTTCGATGTTTGGGGGCATAGACTTCATGGGACCATTCCCTTCTTCGAACGGGAAGTTATACATTCTGCTTGCCGTGGACTACGTGTCCAAATGGGTCGAAGAAATTGCCATCACTGCCAACGATGCTCGTACGGTCCTCAAATTCTTTCACAAGAACATATTCTCAAGGTTTGGGACACCTAGGGCGATCATTGGCGATGAAAGATCTCACTTCTGCAACAAACTGCTCACTAATCTCACGAACAAGTTGGGGATCCGACACAAAATTGCGCTGACCTATCATCCACAAACAAATGGCCTTGCTGAGTTGTTAAATCGATAAATCAAACAGATTCTGGAGAAGACCGTGAGCACGAACCGCAAAGATTGGGCGTTGAAGCTCGATGATGCACTTTGGGCTTATCAAACCGCATTCAAGAAACCGATTGGGATGTCTCCCTCCAAACTCGTGTTTGGGAAAGCGTGCCACCTGCCAGTGGAATTGGAGCACCGAGCTTATTGGGCAGTCAAAAAGCTCAATTTCGATCAAACAGCTACCGGCGATCGTCGATTGCTTCAACTCAACGAAATGGATGAGTTCAGAAACGATGCTTACGAGAATGCCAAGATTTACAAAGAAAAGACAAAAAAGTGGCATGACAAAAGAATTACAAAGCGAGAGTTCCGGGCAGGTGACCAAGTCCTGCTATTCAATTATCGGCTACGGCTATTTTCGGGAAAACTCAAGTCCCGTTGGTCAGGACCATTCGTAGTCCTAAGCGCAACACCACAAGGAGTTATCGAAATACGAGGACGAGACGGTCCGTCGTTCAAAGTGAATGGGAAACGAGTTAAGCATTACTACCCGAATGGTGCTCCCGAGGAAGTGGAGCGTGTCGCACTAATTTTCTCCCAATAAATCCAAAAGAAGTCGAGCCGTCGACTGTAAAACAGACGCTAAATGGGAGGCACCCCATTGTTGCTCATTCTCGGTCATTTTCCCTTTGTTCTTGCTTTCGTGTGTTTTTTACTCTTTTCTTGCATTTTTAGATTACAGGACCCAGATCGCGATCCAGAAAGTCGGATCGCGATCTTGGGGGTCTTACAGTGGGGAAATTGAAGAGGAACGAGATTGTGATCCACACACCCGGATCGCGATCTGGGGTGTTATACAGAAAACAATTGAGGATCCAGATCGTGATCCAGGAAGTCGGATCGCGATCTAGGGGGTCTTACAGAGAGAAAAAAAGGTAAATCCAGATCGCGATCCAGGATTTCGGATCGCGATCTGGGGGGTCTTATAGAGCCTACAAGTTGAAGAACCAGATCACGATCCAGCCAACCCGGATCGCGGTCTGGGGGGTTTCACAATACGTTATTAAGGGCAGACCTAGATCGCGATCCGGCCCTTTTAGATCGCGATCTGGGGGCGAAAACTGTACTTATTCGAAAAAAACCTCTTTTTCTCACTTCATTCTTTTCAAAAACTCGAAAACCCTTTCCCCCAAAACCCCAGAACTTCGATTCTCTATCACTTTTCCTCTTCAAACTTGCATATTTTTAGATTTTCATCAACTATTAACGATTATTGCTTGTTTTTATTGAGAATTGTGGACGAATCTTCAACAAAGGTATGTTCTTGACCCAAATTTTTAAGTTTTGCTTGAAAATTCGAATTTCTTCCAATTTTCTTGTTTTGTCCCTTGGTCCTTCAATTCTTATTGCTTGTACATAATTAGGTACTTGATTTTGGGATTTAAAGGCTTGTTTAATTGGTTGAACCAATGTTTAGATATAGGAATTGCCCTAATTTCGAATTTCTTGTGAATTTTTGAATGAGTCGAGTCATATTATGCAAATTTTTGCTCGTTGATCGTTATTAATTGTTGTTGTTGTGTTGATTGATGTAGGAGGGTTAGTTTTCGAAAGAAATTAACATTCAAGGAGTTTCAAAGAACTTGCGCATGCCAAGTGTTCGACGAATTGTTCGAACCAATTTCAAGTTTCATTTTGCATAACGCGGCCGCAGAAGAAGCTGCACGAGTAGCTGCCAACACACTGGTGAGGCTCGTCTGGGAGGAGCACGAGCGTGGACTTCGGGAGGACGAGGGACGAGCTATCAAAGAGGACCATGATATCTAGGGACGTTGTGTTTTCTATCCCTTTTTATTTTTTATTCTGCTTTTGAGCATAGGGACTATGCTAGAGTTTGAGTTTGAGGGTGGTGTTTGTTGAACCTGCTTGTTTTTGTTTTTGTTTTTATTTCGTTTGTTTTGGGATAAGTCGTTGGATTGATATTTCGTTTACGATGTATCTTTGCTAGACTTTGATTTTATTTTATTTTATTTATCTTATTTTGATTTGGTCTTTTGCATGCATATCATATAATTTAGTTTCGTTTATGTATTTCAATTTTCAGAAATTATGTTATGTTTGTCACATGCATTTCATTTAGAATCGAGTGTAAGTTGCATTTCCAAATTCTATTGAAGCAAAGCAATTAATGAATTAGTAGATGGGCTAGTTGATTTTAAAATTGAAATTTTGGATAACCGGCTAATTATAGATGAACATTCCGACTGCGTTTTTGCAACTTGTGTGGATAGCCTTTCGAATCCTTTCCGATTAAGCTTGAGCGCACTTTTCTGAGGGGTATATGTTAAGTGTAGATTTTACGCTCAATACGCTTACTTTACGTGGATCTTTTGTTTAGATTTAATTATATTTGTGCTTTAATTGATTGATTTTGTGTTTTATAGGTGAAAAAGAGAATTAGGTGTCCATGAAGGAAAAAAAGATCAAAAAGAAAGGAAAAAGTTGCAAATAAGGAAATAAATCAAATTGGAAGAAGGAATCTCGCCACAGCTTTGACAGTGTCCACCATTTCGAGCATATCTCTCTCACACGAACTCCGAATTAGGTGATTTTGGCGGCATTGGAAAGCTAATTTCAAGGGCTACAATTCTTATTTACACAACATTCCAAAATTGGACTCCAACATGGTACAAATAGACGAACAAATCCTGATGGGGGAAGGTGACGGAAATTGATTCCTATTAGGTTTCTACTACTTCCTTATCAAGAAAAACCTATAAAAGCAACAAGTCTCTACACCATAAGGACGAAATTTTACACCACATAACGCGAAGAACGAAGATCAACGAAGACTCAAGCATAGTTTTTCTTATTTATTTTATTTATTCTATTTTGTTTATCATAAGAATTACGATTAGCTAAGTTTTTAATCTAGGATTTTGTTGGAACCCTATGTGGGGATGGTGAACCCATTTTCTTGAGATTATGCAATTATGATTTTATGATTATTTCTTATATTTGTTATGATTGTTAGTGCATGAACTTGATCAATTTATGTGCTTTATCTGTGATTATTGGGATAGACTCGACAGAGCTATTTTGATAATTAGACGGTAAGTATAAGAACCTTCGAGTAGTTTTCACCGGGTGAGTGTGTCAATTACATGTGGTGTCGTAGACATACATATATCACCTCAGGTAGCCATTTACGAGACTTGTTAGTTAATGATTTATTCATAATTTGTTTGCATAGACATATAGTGAATTGTTTATGAATAATAAACTCATAATACACGCGACGGCGGGTTATGAGTAAATTAGTGTCTCGGGTTAATAATCATGAATCATATATTTCATAATTGAGGGGTTTTGGGTGAGAAATTCTTGCATAGGGGGGAGATAAAATCCTAGGTCTGTTTTTATTGATATTTTCTCGTGTTTATTTGCTTTCATAATTAGTTTAATTATTTAGTTGATTAAATTTGACAACCTTGCGTAGACTGGATAAAAATCATAATTGTTAGAATTTGGTACTTAGGATTAGATAATTTGAGTACTCCCTGTGGGATCGACATCCGACTCACACGAGTCCATTTTTATTACTTGTTTGCGATACGTGCACTTGCGTGTTAGGTATTTAGCACCCAACAAGTTCTTGGCGCCGTTGCCGGGGAATACGGCTAAATTATCTATTTATTCTAATATCAAATTTGAGCAATTTTTCTTACTTCAGCCATTTAATTTTTATTTTTAGTTTTATTTTTAATTTTTATTTTTTGTTGTTTTTGTTTCATGTCTGGTTACAATGTTCGGGCACCTCAAACGGGATATGAATGGCTTCCATCTGACGAATACCTCCAAAACACCTATGATATGCCTCCGTTTTGTTCAGCATGTGGTGGAAATCATTATTCCGATCAATGTTGGGGATCACCAACAGCGACGAATTTCGACGAAATTACCAACGGAGGTTATTGGACCACTTTCACCGACAACACATACGAGCAAAGCTTTCAAGACCAAGATTTGAACGATTTTCAACATAGAGAGCCACAATTTGATGATTTTCAAAATTATTATCCAATGCAGCAGCAGCAGACCACTGATGAACAAGTTGATTTGGTATCCCTCATTGCCGATTTCATGAAGTCCACTCAAGCATCATTTCGAAACATGGAGATACAAGTGGAAGAGATGACGCTCAAATTAAAATCTGAATCTCTTGAAAATATTCCAGACGAAATCGGCAATGGTTATATCAAAGAAAATTCGGGTGAAGCCTGCGGTGAGAAAAATCTTCTATGTCCGGAAAATAGTGTCGATGTGAGAGAAATAGAAATTACGAAGACACTTGAGCATGATGAATCTGAGAAGGCAATCGAGCTAAACCACGAAGATGCCTCAGAACAAGAGAAGAAGGAGATGGATGTAATGATTGAAGATATTTTAGTTGTGGACCCTGTCGTTGATCTAAATGTAGATTTAAAGGCATCAATAGAGGTTGATGAGAAGACGAAGGTGTTTGAAGAGGAGGTTATACGCGGACGTGAGGTTTTTGTGTACCGATTTGAGGGAGCGGGTGATGAAGATCCCATCTTAGCTTCGTACCGATTGATTACAACCAAGAAAGACTACATGCTAAGGTGGACCCTGACATATTGCAATGCTATCCATACCTTGGTTGCAATTGAAGTGATAGAGCTCATGGATGGATGCGCAATCTACAAGGCTTTGGATTGGACATAAAAGTTTTAAGAAGCAAAGTCTGGCTGAAGACTTAAAACTTAGCGCTTCTCGGGAGGCAACCCAAGCATTTATCGATTTTCTTATTTTTATTTATTTTTATTTTTCTTAGGATTTTAGCATGCGCAAACTAATAATTTAATCTTGTTTTAATTTTCAGGTCGAAAATCAAACACTAAGGGATCGGACGTTAAATGTGTATTAATTGAACGTCAAAGAGTGCATCCTGGAGAAGGACCTTTCGACTAATCAGGTGTATTCTATCCTTGAACTTTGTTTTAATTGCATTGAGGACAATGTAAATTTTAAGTTTGGGGGTGGAAAATTACTTGTTTTTATGTGCTTTAATTTTTTAGTTTGCATGCGTTAGGATTTTTTTTTCTCGTTTATTTATTGTTTTCTTAAAAAAAAAATTGCTTGAGTCGAACGCATCGATGAGTTATGACGATGAGAGATGATCGATGTTTAATGATGAAATCGCTTGTTTTGTTGTGCTAAGGATTAGATGTTTGTTTAGCTTTCGATTCAACGGAACTTAGAAACGAATTATTGCTAGGAATCACACTTTGTGCATTGTTTTGGTTGAATGTTTTGTATTTTAAATTTCGAATTAATTTGTGTTAGATCATGATATATTCGGTTTTAAAACTCACCTTAGGAAATTTATGATACGAAGTATTGAGTAGTGAGTAATTTGGGATATGATTTGGGCCTTCTTTGAATCGTTTGAGCCTTTCAAGCCGACCTTTTTATCGAAATTATCTTTAGAACCTTGATTTGAGCCTCGGAGAAAAGGTGTTCTTTCTTTTAGCCAATGTGTATAAGGTAGAATAGATGGAGATTCTTGAAAAATTACCCCTTGGAGTTCGGTTGAAAAATTTTATAAGGTCCTTCTTCTTCTTCCACGAAAAAAAAAAGAGAAAAAAAAGAGAAAAAAAGAGAGAAAAAAAAAAGAAGAAGAAAAATATATATGTGTCTATATATATATATATATATATATATATATATATATATATATATATATATATATATATATATATATATAAAAAAATAAAAAAAAATAAAAAAAAAGACGAAGAAGAGACTAGAAGGGAGAAGTAAGGACTAGTTGTTGAATTGTTTTGAAAGCTCGATCCATTGTCTTAAGAGCAAAAGTGGAGACTTTTGAACTCTTAAGAATCGAGTTTATTAAAGTCCTTAGAGGTGAATTCATTGTTTCAAACGCCTATCTTTCAAATTTTGGCGTAATCACCTCAATTCAAGAAGAATAGCCATCTATACCCATCTTTCCTACCTCGAACCAAATAGCCTAACAATTGAAAGCCAAAAAGCCCCAATGATCCCAATAGCTTAATGTTCGATATTAGTAGAGTAGAATAATTTGGTGAGTATTTGGATTCAAACATATGCATGTAAGCATAATTTTTTTCTATCTTTCATTTACAAATATTGGATGCTTGAAGCAATTGCATGATTTGTGGTTTTTGGCTATGGTAAGTGACTAAGTGCTTTTGAATTTTGAGCTTGCGAATGCCTACGAATTTTCATTATAATTACAAGTTCTGAAAACATGAAGTTGGTCATTAATCTATGTGATGAGATGCGGTAGTTGAGTTATTTGCTTACGATTAGATTTTGCTTGAGGACAAGCAAAAGTTCAAGTTTGGGGTGTGTTAAGTGTAGATTTTACGCTCAATAAGCTTACTTTACGTGGATCTTTTGTTTATATTTAATTATATTTGTGCTTTAATTGATTGATTTTGTGTTTTATAGGTGAAAACGAGAATTAGTGTCCATGAAGGAAAAAAAATAAAAAAGAAAGGAAAAAGTTGCAAATAAGGAAATAAATCAAATTGGAAGAAGGAATCTCGCCACAGCTTTGACAGTGTCCACCATTTCGAGCATATCTCTCTCATACGAACTCCGAATTAGGTGATTTTGGCGGCATTGGAAAGCTAATTTCAAGGGCTACAATTCTTATTTACACAAAATTCCAAAATTGGACTCCAACATGGCACAAATAGACGAACAAATCCTGATGGGGAAGGTGACGGAAATTGATTCCTATTAGGTTTCTACTACTTCCTTATCAAGAAAAGCCTATAAAAGCAACAAGTCTCTACACCATAAGGACGAAATTTTACACCACATAACGCGAAGAACGAAGATCAACGAAGACTCAAGCATAGTTTTTCTTATTTATTTTATTTATTCTATTTTGTTTATCATAAGAATTACGATTAGCTAAGTTTTTAATCTAGGATTTTGTTGGAACCCTATGTGGGGATGGTGAACCCATTTTCTTGAGATTATGCAATTATGATTTTATGATTATTTCTTATATTTGTTATGATTGTTAGTGCATGAACTTGATCAATTTATGTGCTTTATTTGTGATTATTGGGATTGACTCGACAGAGCTATTTTGATAATTAGACGGTAAGTATAAGAACCTTCGAGTAGTTTTCACCGGGTGAGTGTGTCAATTGCATGTGGTGTCATAGACATACATATATCACCTCAGGTAGCCATTTACGAGACTTGTTAGTTAATGATTTATTCATAATTTGTTTGCATAGACATATAGTGAACCGTTTATGAATAATAAACTCATAATGCACGCGACGGCGGGTTATGAGTAAATTAGTGTCTCGGGTTAATAATCATGAATCATATATTTCATAATTGAGGGGTTTTGGGTGAGCAATTATTGCATAGGGGGAAGATAAAATCCTAGGTCTGTTTTTATTGATATTTTCTCGTGTTTATTTGCTTTCATAATTAGTTTAATTATTTAGTTGATTAAATTTGACAACCTTGCGTAGACTGGATAAAAATCATAATTGTTAGAATTTGGTACTTAGGATTAGATAATTTGAGTATTCCCTGTGGGATCGACATCCGACTCTCACGAGTCCACTTTTACTACTTGTTTGCGATACGTGCACTTGCGTGTTAGGTATTTAGCACCCAACAGTATAATAGTCTGAGGTTTTATGGGGCGAGTTAGAATTGAATTATGTGTTCACGATTTCCAGTTGTTGGCTAAAAGTTCTATCTATGGTCTTTACGTTTTTTATGCTATTATGTTACAAAAAAACAAAAAAAATGTTGAAAAAAAAATAATAATTTGTGGTATTGTTGTGATTCACGCTCTGATTTCCCTGCCTTTCTGACTCGAGCTTAACCCGTTGGGTGCACCTCGTCGCCTAAGTCTCTCGAGCTGTCGAGCTTGGGGTCTTGGACTAAAGTTCGATACATGGGTCAGGGACATAACACAGTGGTGTCGAGCCTTGCACGAGTCACGATTATGCCCGTTTCAAAAAAAATAAAAAATAAAAAAATTGTGATTAAAATCACCAAAAATATTGTTGTTGTCATTTCTTATATTGAATAAATAGACCTACTTATGCCCAACTCGAGTTTTTGAATTTCAGAATCAAAACTTACTTTTCACCCACATTTCTACTCAAAACCCTCGATAATTGTGTTTATTGTTTAATTACGGATTCTTGAGTCTATCTTTCATATTGGTGTAGAAACAACTAATTGCGTCGGTAGAAAAGTCGAATACCTTAAGCCATATGCCATTCTAAGACTTTAAGTTATCTAGCTCGTTTTATCTTTGGAATTAATTGCAATGCTATGACCAATCCGGCAACTTTGTGGGTGTGTTGTCTGAAAACCCTCAAGAGACACAACTCGTCCTTTGGGGGTACCCATGGGTTCAACGGCTTGTTGCATACGCTAAATGCAATTGTGATTCCCTACGTTAGTGGCCTAGATTTAGTTTGTTGTTTTTGTTCTTTTTTGTTGTAGTTTTGTTTTGATTTACTCGGGACGAGTAAAGATCTAAGTTTGAGGGTGTGATAAGTGTTCATTTTGCATGATTTTCAATTATCAATTCTTCGAGTTTTGGTCTTCTTCGTCCGAGTTTCGACTTTATTTGTACATATTATTGCGTTTCTTGTTTTATTTATTTGTCTACGTTTTATTAGGTATTTTTGCCAAGTCGAAGTCATTTGAAAGCGAAACAGAATTTTCAAGCTAATTTTGGGGCCAAAAAGACCCAGATCGCGATCTGACATCTCTGGATCGCGATCTGGGGGTTGTCACAGAACGAAAATGGATCAAGACCCAGATCGCGATCTGACATTCCGTATCGCGATTTGGGGGTGTTCACAGTGCTGATTTGCAGAAGATCCAGATCGCGATCCAGCAATCCGTATCGCGATCTGGGGGGTCTCACAATGCTGCATGTTGAAGACCCAGATCGCGATACACATTTTTGGATCGCGATCTGGCATGGCAGTGGGCAGTTCCCCGAGGCTGCCGGATCGCGATCCAAACAACCCAGATCGCGATCTGGGCACGCCTTTTGAGAAATATATTTTGTTTGCAAAGCTTCTTGAGGAAGCTTTGCATTTCACTATAAATAGAAAGGCCGTTTCATTCTTCATTGCTTCTTCAACTTTTTACGGTTTTCGACAGTTCTTCGCGGGAATCATCAACGGGGGTTTCGACTTGGGTTTTTCTTACGGAATTTCTTTACGCTTTGTTCTTCATTTCCTTTGTACATTCTTTTGACATTATGTTTGTTATGAACTAAGAACATTTTCTTCTAGGGTAATGAAACCTTTGTATATATTGATTTCGATCTACATTTCTGTTATCTATTTGTCGTGTTTCGATTTCGTTTATGTTTTCCAGTATCAAATGCTTCTGATTGTTTGATCAACTCTCGGATGATATTAAATAGGAATGAACTCGAGAGAGGATTTCTTGTTTGAAGTTAGGAAAATATAGCTCGGGGTGTGGAAACGGAGACGTGATGCACTTCGGGTAGCATTTAAGGACTTGACCTAAATGCCCTCTTAATAGCAGGTTCTGAACGGAGACGTCGGACCTGTGGGTAGACTCTAACTACACTGGAGACGGGGGTTAGAGTACATTAGCGTCTGGGTTAACGAATAGGAATGTGATTATAGATAACGGATTTGTAGATCGTTGTTGATTATACATAGGTGGATTTGGCCCTAGAGGTCCCTTTTAAATCAAAATCCCCCCGCGTTGAGTTGTCGCTTCTTTATTTACGTACATTCTACATTTGCATGTTTACGATCTTGCATGCTTATAAAATTAGGGTTTATCACCATTCCAAATATTTACGATCGGCTAGATAATGTAATTATAATATTATTACACTACTCAGTGAATCTACAAGGTCCCTGTGGATCGATATCCGGAACCACTGTTCTGCAAAATGCGATACTGTATACTTGCGGTAATTTATACGTGAGGAAAATGCATATCAGATGGCTTCTAGGGTAAAATCTACCAGTGTACTATCGATAAAGATCTACAAATCCGAATCTAATGTCAATTCTATATTCACTAACCCAGACACTAAAATACCCTAACCCCCGTCTCCTGTGTAGTTAGAGCCTGCCCACAGGTCCGACGTCTCCGTTCAGAACCTGATATTAAGAGAGCATTTAGGTCAAGTCCTTAAGGGCTACCCGAGGTGTATCACGTCTCCATTTCCACAACCCGGGCTTATGTTTTCCTAAAATTAAACGAGAAATCCTCTCTCGAGTTCATTCTCATTTACAATCAATTCAACTGTTGGCCAAACAATCGAAAGCAATAAATACAGGAAAACATAAACAGAATAAAAGAACAACAAATAGATCACAGATCTGGAAATCAAAATCAATCTATACAAGGTTTCATTTCCCTAAAAGAAAATGTTCAGTTCATAAAAAACATAGCATCCATATGAAGAACACGAGAAATTATAAACTAAACGTAAAGAAAAGCTTATGAAAAACCCTCGTCGAAGCTTCCCGCGAAGAACTGGCAAAACCGAAGAAAATCGAAGAAGAGGTCTAGAACTGAAATCTTGATCTTAAAAAATGAATAAGAGACCTTCTATTTATAGTAAGAAATCAAAGAAAAATATCTCGTCTCGAATTCTGTGCCCAGATCGCGATCTGGGCTTCTTGGATCGCGATCTGCTAGCCTTGGAAACTGCGCACCCCCTTGCCAGATCGCGATCGGGAATGGTGGATCGCGATCTGGTTCTTGATAAAAAAATGTTATGTGAGACCCTCCATATCGCGATCCAAGAAGGCTGGATCACGATCTGGATCCTGATCAAGAAAGCGTTCTGTAAGAACCCCCAGATCGCGATACAGGAAGGTAGGATCGCGATCTGGGCTTCTGCGCCAACTTCAAACACTGTTTTGACCCTTTTTTAGCCCTAATTTGACAATTTCGCATTTCACAAAAGTGTAGATCTTGAAGTTAGCTTTCTAAGGCCACGTGAATCAGCTCAATCGGAGGTCGTATGCAAACGTTATGCTTGAAATACGAAATAGTGCCACGACCCGCAATAATTCACTTTTCCACATGTTTGGTTTGATTTTCGGCTTCGCTTCCAAAATCGTTTCGAAACGGAAAAAATAGCTTATCTTTTCCTAAAATATAAATAAAACAAAAACAACATAATATATACAAATAAAGCCAAAAATTCGGACGAACGAAAACCAAAACTCGAAGAATTAATAAGTGAAAATCATGCAAAATGAACACTTATCACACCCTCAAACTTAGATCTTTACTCGTCCCGAGTAAATCAAAACAAAACTACAACAAAAAAAGAACAAAAACAACAAATTAAATCTAGGACACTAATGTAGGGAATCGCGATTGCATTTAGCGTATGCAACAAGCCTTTGAACCCCTGGGTACCCCCAAAGGACGAGTTGTGTCTCGTGAGGGTTTTTAGACAACACACTCACAAAGTTGTCGGATTGGTCAAAGTATTGCAATTAATTTCAAAGATACAACGAGCTAGATAACCTAAAATCTCAGAGTGGCATACGGCTTAAGATATTCGACTTTCCTACCGACGCAATTAGTTGTTTCTACACCAAAATAATAGATAGACTCAAGAATCCGTAATCAAACAATAAACATAATCATCGAGGGTTTTGAGTAGAAATGTGGACGCAAAAGTAAGTTTTGATTCTGAAATTCAAAAAATTGAATTAGGCATAAGTAGGTCAGTTTATTCAATAGAAAAATGACAACAACAACTATTTTTTTGGTGATTTTCATCACAACTTTTTTTTCCATTTTTTTGAAACGGGTATAATCGTGACTCGTGCAAGGCTCGATACCACTGTGTTATCTCTTTGACCCATGTATCGAACTTTAGTCCAGGAAATCCCCAAGCTTGAAAGCTCGAGAGACTAGGCGACGAAGTGCACCCAACGGGTTAAGCTCGAGTCAGAAAGGCTAGGAAATCAGAGCGTGAATCACAACAATACCTTATTATTATTATTTTTTTTAGAACACAATAACATAAAATAAACACGTAAAGACCATTGATTGAACTTTTAGCCAACAACTCGAATTGTGAATATACAATTCAATTCTAACTCGCCCCCCAAACCTCAGACTATTACACCCCTCGGAAAAGTGCGTTTATCGGAAAAGGTTTCGAAATGCTCTCCACACAAGTTGCAGAAACGCAGTCGCAAGGTTCATCTATTCATTGCCGGTTATGCACACTTTCAATTTTAAAATCAACTAGCCAGTCTACTAATTCATTAATTGCTTTGCTTCAATACAATCCGAAAATGCAACTTACACTCGATCGTAAATGAAATGTATGTGACAAACCTAACACAACACGGAAATCAAAATACATAAATGAAACTACATTATATGATATGCATGCAAAAGATCAAAAAGAAAATAAGCTAAACGCACCCCCAAACTTAAATCATGCATTGCCCTCAATGTGAAAAATAAAAAGATGAGAAAGAAATACGCCCTGAACAGTCGTGCCACAGATTGATCAGTGTTCTACGGTGGCGAAAGTGCTCTTTGGTTGCACGGGGTGCCGTGGATTTTGGCACCGAGGGCGAATTGCCGAAGTTGTCTAGACTTCCCGACTTTTGACTCTTCTTTCCTTGGGGACGAGATACCAGCAAAAATCAAGAAAAATGGGTGAAATTAAACTTTAAACCAAAAAATGCAAAAATAAAAGAAAACTAACAAAATAAATGACGAAAAATAAAATAATGGGTTGCCTCCCATTCAGCGCTTGTTTTACTGTCGACGGCTCGACACATTTTGGACGGATTATGTTCAATCCAAAGCCTTCTAGATTGTGCATCCATCCATCAATCTTGTATATTAGAACAATCTATTTAGCAAACCGCGTGTTATTTAAAAAATAGTAGTTACCTCCACTGTCTGATGTGACATCTCGTAATGTTTGAGAATCATCGTCTTCTAATACAGTTGGTGTATTATCCATACTTAATCCACGTGCAACCGATTTTATCGTTTTTTGACTCCTTGAAATCCGCTTTCCATGCCTATACATTAAAAATGATATATATATATATATATATATATATATATATATATATATATATATATATATATATATATATATATATATATATATATATATATATATATATATATATATATATATATATATATATATATATATATATATATATATATATATATATGGAGTGCATTACTTAAAAATGATAATATTCACTATATAATGTAATCACGAACGTGCATATCAAAAAAAAAACAAATCACCTTCTTGTGGTTTTGTTTATGTAATTTTTTTCTTTAAATGTTAGTTTTTTTTTTATTATTATTTTAAAACAACGGTAGAATAATGAAGTATTTAATGTGGTCTAGTTACATAGTAGTTGATGTCTAAAATGTCATTAAATAATAACAAATTATGTAGCGTGTGTGCGTGCCAACCGTAAAGGTTATTGAGTGCATTATTACAATTAAGTATGTCCGTTGTAACGCAGTTTAATGGAGTTTGAAAGCCGCGGATTCCAGGGAATGCGTCTTCCTGCGATGTTCCGTATTCGGTGATAATTCCCTTCCCTTTTCCAATTGCTTGTTTTTCTCCTTTTGAGTGAAAAATAAAATCAAATGTAAGAAAATTTAAAAAAATATAAAAACAAATTTGTAATCATGTAAAATATATGAAAAACAAACTTGTTTGAAATATTATGTATAATCATTAACTCACATTTGAAACATTACTCTGAATCCAACTCGATGGCGTCCGAACAACACGTCGTGTATTAAAAGTATCGTGTAACAATTTTCTTTTTTCAAAAGGAACTTGTTGAATCTTATTGCCATTATATATATAACAATCATTAATTAAACAACCATTCACGGGAATAATTGTATATACACCACCACTATCAGAACAGTTGAAGCTTATTGCCATTATATATATAACTATAAACTGGAACTAAATGTCTGATATATACAATCGCAGACAATTTGACAAAAGAAGAAAATAATGAATGGCGAACAAATAAAATAAAAACGTAAACTTGGGAAAAAACGAAATATGAATAAATGGGATAGAAATTTAAGCATACCAATATGAAGTTTTGAATGAATATGATGAAGAAAATGATTGAACCGAATATGACATTATATAGTTGGTTTGAATATGCTGCATAAGGAAAATAATTCATTTAATTAAGGAAGAAATTGTAACACTAATTGTGCAATTTCAAATATGAAAATCTAGACGATTTGGACAATCTAAATAATTAAGGACAATATAAATGAAAAAAAAAATGGAAAGAAACATTATACCTTATTTGTAGGGGAATTAATTCAAAGTACAATCTAAATAATTAAGGACAATATAAATGAAAAAAATGGAAAGAAATCATTATACCTCATTTGTAGGGGAATTAATTCAAAGTACCGCTAATTGAAAAGTCAAAAGGTATATAAATGTGAAAATGTTAATAGTTGATTATATAAGGTATGTAGATAAAAATTATTTAGTTATTTGGATTCAAATTAATTGTATATATTAATTTATATGGTATATAAATATGCAATTGTATTTATATACCTTATATGCAATTAATTTACATCAATGAAATGTTAGTAGTTTATTATATAAGATGTGTAGATAAATATTATTTAGTTAATTATTTATATACAATGATACTTATAGAATAAATAATTCAAAATAAAATTACTGTGCATGGGATAGTATAAAAGGAAAGTGAACCAAAGTGAAATGAAGAAAAATAAATAGGGTCATAATTGGAGATGACATTTTTTTGTTGTAAATTACCTTTATTAATTATGTAGATAGATTATATAGATTTTTTTTAATACGTAATAAATATACTTATTACAAAACAATATAATCAAATAAGCATTATATTATGGTATATTTTTTCTATTAAAATAAGCATTCTATTTTTTCCATTAAAATAAGCATTATATTAAAATTTGCAAAGTAATATAATTAAATAAATAAAATAATAATTAAATAAAATTTGCATAATAAATTGAATTTAATAATATGTATATTTAAGTAAGTATTAAATTTACTATTTTAGTTACGATGTTTTCCATTAATTTAAATTATTTTAATAACAACGTTCTCCATATATTGTAATTACATATGTTAAAATAATTTAAATTAATGAAAAATAATAATTAAATAAAAGTTGCATAATAAAATTGAAATTAATAATATTTATATTTAAGTACGTATTAAATTTACAATGTTTTTCATATATAAATTATTTTATTAACAATTGGTATTTTAAAAATATTTTTCATTGTTGGCAAAAAATACAAAAAATATGAAATTTCTAAAGTGGATAAATTGTTGTATCAAAAGGCGAAATTCCTCGCCCCCAAGGCCCCCATCCCTTGGCCCGACAAGTATTTGATGGAGGAATGTAAATCATGGTAACTCAACAGCCCGTTAAGGTTGCGGACCCAGACTTGGTGCCCACAAGGAACCAACCCTCATTAGAGTTGAAATTCCCATAATTTAAAATAAAGTTTAATGACATTCTATATATTAATACAATGTTTCATAGTGATAAATTGGAATGCAATAATAATTAGGGAAAGAAGTCCAAAAATGAAAGAAATGAAAAAATGTTGGATCAAAATTGAAGATTCAAAAATCTTGATTGTGTATTCTCCCTTTATATATTATATAGATATATAGATATATAGATATATATATAATATAACTTATGTTATATTTTTAATATAAAATATAAATATCAAAGGGTCTAGTAAATTAAATAGTTAGAAGAAAAAAATTGGTATCAGAAATTATATGTTGAATTTTTTCTTATCATAAAATATTTGTTTCAATTTGTTGTTCATTCCTACATGTGGTTTTATTATTTATTATGTTTTGTCGAACTGTCTTATAGATTTCCTTACATTTTTCTGCAACATTTCTAAAAGATAGAAAAATATTATGGAAATTCTCATTATATCCGAATTTGGAATAAGAGATTTATAAACTAATGAATTTTAAAAATTTCCGATAATAAGCTGACTTCGAGGCATTCCGATATCGGAATGAACTCTTTTTGCATTCCGGTTTTTTTTGGAACATAAAATAGAACCCAGTTTTCACTTTTGAGAAAAATTGAATTTTGTTCCCGAAAAAACCATTTTGATCCACTCCCTCCGATATCCACCTCTATTGCAAAGTGAGGGATAATTACAGTTTTGGTCCCTCAAGTTTGCACGTTTTTTACTTTTGGTCCCCCATTTACCGCCGTCAACAAAATATAAACTAGTGTTGTCACATTTGAACACATTGAGTCCCTCCGTCTGTTTGACCGTTAAGAAGTAACGGTCAACAGTAGAATTTTGGGGTTTTACATTGAGAAAATTGCAATAAGACCCTTGTATCTTTCCAAATATTCTAAAAACCTTTAAAATTTTATCCAACCATAATTTAACCCCAATTTCATCAATTAACCAATTTTAACCAATGACCCCAGTTTTTCGAAATCGGGTAATCCAACATTGACTTTATTTTTAACTCGGTTGAATCTTTTTTCGATTGATTTTTTTTTGCCGTTGTTGACCGATGTTGAATGTCGGGTTAACAACGTTGACACTTTTTTTCTTGATTTTTATTTAAATTGTTGAGTAGTGGGAAAAATATAATTAAAAAAAAAGTCAAAGTTGATAATCAGCCAGAAAAATAATATCATAAAAGTAGTCAAAATAAAAAAAAAAAAAAAAAAAAAAAAAAAAAAAAAAAAGTCATTGCAACTCAATGATGGAAATAATTTAAGACAAAAAAAAAGATTAAAATTAACGGCCAGTGTTAGCACCAAAAACCGTTGTACTAGAGTGGTTATCTCATTTCCAAATTACTCCACACATGCCTAATTCATCTTCCTCATATATTTTTGGGAAGAAATTTGGGATGCACTGGCGGTTCCACGAAAAAAATTGAGGGGAAGAAATTATGGATTTTAGAATTTTTTTAAATTGCATTTAGGCCCCAAAATTTTAGATAAAAACTTTGTTAGAAGTTTGTAATTTTAATATTACGATACTAGATATTAATATAGTATTATTATTGTGTCGATCGGAAAAAAAAGTCACCGAAAAAGTTCGAAAAAATCAAGAAAAATAAAAAAGTCAACATTGTTAACCGAGAATACAATGTCGGTGAACGGCGTCAAAAACAATATTAAAAAAAAAAGTCAATGCCGAAAAGAAAAGTAAAAAAAATAAAAAATTAACGGCGGTCAACATTCAGCGGTAATGGTGGTAAAAATCGGGATCGATTGTCAAAATTTGTTAAATGATGAAATAAGGGTTGAATAATATTTTAGGGATTTTTAGAATATTTTAAAAGAATGCAGGGGTCTGATTGCAATTTTCTCAATGAAAAATCCTAAATTCAGCCATAATTCAGCAGTTGACTGTTACTTCTTGACGGTCAAACAGACGGAGGGACTAAATGTGTTAAAATGTGATAACATTAGTGTATATTTTATTGACGACGGTAAATGGGAGACCAAAAGTAAAAACTGTGCAAACTTGGGGGACTAAAGCTGTAATTATCCCCTGCAGTAATATTAAACTTCGAATTTGGAAAAGAAAAAAAATTAAGACAGAAATGGTATTGTAATGAAATAATTTAATCTACAGTCAAACGTCCCTAAAAACTAATGGGCGCCATTGCCTATCAGTCTACTTTGATTGACAGTTGTGTTAAAGATAATTTCAGTAATATATATATATATTCACATTTGTTTTCCATAATATTATTTAGGAAATAAAATTTGAAAGTAAATATGCGAATTAACAGAAAGAAACCTCTACGCAATAAAGCACCACTGATTTGCCTCAATTAATATTTATATATTCCAAAACGGCAAACAAATAAATCACTCGCAGTAAACCTTTTGTTTTCCCACCAAAACTCACTCTTCTTTTCCTTTTTTTTTGCACCACCCAAACACGCCGTCCGCCACCGTTCCGCCGTCATGGCGAAACCTCTCCTCCTCCCCATCCTTGCAGCGCTGCTACTAACGTACGCCGTCTGCGCGCTCTCCCTCCTTCCCTGCCCGCCTTGCGGCACAACCGCCGTCCCCTACCCTCTGAGCACCGCCGCCAACTGCGGGGACCAGTCGTACAAAATCCGCTGCGTCGCAGGCAAGCTTCTGTTCGACTCCTCCAACAACACATACCCGATAACGTCCATCTCCCCTTCCATCCAACGGCTGACGATAGCGCCCTCACCATTACTCCCCAACGCCTGCGTCGCAGCCGATCTATCCTCCAACGGCCTCCAGCTCAACCCCACCGGCCCCTTCAACGTCAGCAGCGGCAACACCATATTATACCTCAACTGCACCCAATCCATTACGGAGTCCCACCTCAACTGCACCCAGGCCAGCCTCTGCCACCCCTACCTCAACGTCACCGGCGGCGCGTGCCGCAACGCGCCGTGCTGCGAGCTCCATTCCGGTGGGACTATCCGCAGGATACGTATGCGGGATTCGGGTTGCCGGGCGTACACGAGTTTTGTCGATTTGGATCCCGGTCTGCCCGTTAACAGGTGGCCACAGCCCGCCGTGGCGTTGCGGTGGGCCTTGCCGCCGGAGCCCACGTGTGTTGTCCAGGCGGATTGCGGGTCGGGTTCCACTTGTGGACCCGATCGGAGCTCCGATGGCGGCATTGAAGTTAACAGGTGCTTTTGCAATTCCGGGTTGCGGTGGGACCCTGTTGCTGGACTCTGTTCTCAAGGTCCGTTTACAGAGGTTTTTTTTATTTTTATTTTTTATTTTTAAATTTTAATGTTAATGAAATCTATGATATGTTTTTATCTTGATCATAATAATATTACATATATATATATGCAGAGTGCCAAAACCCGGATGGTTGTAGCCATCACCGAATTGTACTTATAGCAGGTACTTCTTTCTTCTCGTTAATGTTCTTCGCCATCGATACGAATCGCACCCGTATCGAAATCGAGCGGTTATATATATGTGTATATTATTGTAAAACTTTTTAGCCAGTAATCTTTTCGTCTATTACTTTACGTATATTTATGCTGCAGGTATGAGCATATGCATTGGAATAGTACTTATAGCAGCGTTGATCGGATATTTAGTCCACAACCGCCGCAGACGAATCAAACGAGACCAAAAACGCGTGACTCAAGAGCGCGAAGACATCCTCAATGCAGGAGGAGGTGGAAGAACCGCCAAAATCTTCACTCCGAGAGAAATTAAAAAAGCCACAAACAACTTGTCGAAGCAAAACCTCCTCGGCTCCGGAGGCTATGGCGAAGTCTACAAAGGCATCCTTCAAGACGGAACCCTAATCGCGGTCAAATGCGCGAAACTTGGAAACGCCAAAAGCACAGACCAAGTCCTGAACGAGGTCAAAATACTATGCCAGGTCAACCACAAGAGCCTCGTTCGCCTTTTGGGCTGCTGCGTCGAGCTAGAGCAGCCCTTGCTCGTTTACGAGTATATTCCGAACGGGACTCTGTCGGATCACTTGCGGAAAGGGAATCTTTCTTGGAAACAGAGGCTTGCTATTGCTCAAGCAACTGCAGAGGGGCTGGCTTACCTCCACTTCTCTGCAGTTCCTCCGATCTATCACAGAGATGTGAAGTCGAGTAATATACTGCTCGACGGGAATTTGAACGGGAAGGTTTCGGATTTCGGGCTGTCTTGCTTGGCGCGTGCTGATGCCAGCCACGTGTCGACTTGCGCTCAGGGTACGCTGGGGTATCTTGATCCGGAGTATTATAGGAACTATCAGTTGACGGATAAAAGCGATGTTTATAGCTTCGGTGTTGTGCTTTTGGAGCTTTTGACTAGTCAGAGAGCGATCGATTTCGATAGGGCATCGGAGGATGTGAACCTGGCGGTTTATGTGCGGAGATTGGTGGCGGAGGAGAGGGTGATGGACGGTGTGGATCCGATGATGAAGGAAGGGGCGAGTGCGTTGGAGTTGGAAACTATGAAGGCGTTGGGGTTTCTGGCGGTGGGGTGTTTGGAGGAGCGGCGGCAGAATAGGCCTTCCATGAAGGAGGTGGCCGAGGAGATTGAATATATTATTAGTATTATGGATGCTAAGGTTGCATAGAGAGAGATATTATTATTATTAGTTGTTTGGTATCGCATTTTGATCAAGAATGCGTTTGGATTGAGGGATTTAGAAAGGGATTCGATTTGGGGAATGGATTTGAAATGACTCAAATTTAGAGTCATTTGAAATCCACCTCAATTGCTCAAAAAACAACTAAAACCGATGGGTGTGGATTTGAAATTTATTCGCAAATCCCTCAATCCAAACGAGTTCAAAAAATTTATTATTATGGATTTGAAATCCCTCCTCCAAATCCCTCGATGCACCCTCAATGTTAATGTTAATTGTTTTGTTAAAAGGCAGAACAATTGGGGTGATTTTGTGCTGTAATGAAATCCAACTCCACTATGATCACAATTGATTGTTAAGAATTACTCCATCATTATCATATTATACGTTTTTTTTATTTTTCTCTGTATATATTAAGATACTCAATAAATATGTATAGATTATACCAAAATAACATAATAAATATTAAAATATTATTGTTATTAATTATTTTTTATGAACTAATTAAGAGTGATAAGGGGCAAATTTGAATTCCAAATTTTAGTAGCTTTTCTTCAGGGGCAAATAATTAGAGGTGAGTAAAAACCGAACCAAAATACCGAAAAACCGAGCCGTTTCAAACCGTACCGAATAGCAAATCGCATGTACAGTTTTTTACTTTTTAAAATACCGAATTATTCGGTTCGGTATGGTGGAAAGGTAAAGAACCGAACCGAACCAAAATTATAAAATGACTTCATTTTATATAATATACGTATTATTTTACCCAAATTTTCATTTTGTATCTTTCAATCACTTGTCTCGTTCTAAGTATTTGTTCATAAATTGAGACATTGTATTTTATTTATTTAGTAATTAAAAAATTACTTGAGTTCATGGTTTTAACTTTTAATAATGTGGTAGATGAAAGTTTTGTAAAAGTAATTGTAATTGTATTCTTTTGTTTGTACAACTTGAATATATAGTTACTCTAGAACCGAAAAATAATCGAAATCGAACCGAAAAAATCCGAAACCGAAGCGGAACCGAAAGAAACCGAACCGATAAAAAACCGACATACACGATTTTTAATTTTATAAAAACCGATATATTCAGTTCATCTTCAGTTTTAGCCAAAAACCGAACCGAACCGAACCAACCGTGCACACCTCTACAAATAGTGAATTCAAAATTAGTTTTTTTTTATACTACAACTGCACCCAAAAAGAAAATAATCAAATATTCCAAAAAATTAGAAATCACACAACGGGACAAAAATTAAAATCTCAACAACTTGCTATATAATCGGGAATATATAGGGAATAAATAAATCTATTAATTTATTTTTAATTCTATTTTATTTAAATAATAATATATTTGATACTTGTGGGTTGGAACTGGGGGTGGAAAAATATTATCAATTGCCAAACACCACGATATACCGATCGAAGATTATCGACAAAAATACCATAGTAGCAATTACCATTTCATTTGGTATGGTATTGGTACCGCATCGCAAATAGTTGGTACGGTAATAGTAATTCTCAATACAATAGTAATACTATACCGTAACATACCTAATATTATAGTACAGTTTCTATTTTTACCCTTTATTTTCTATACTAAAATATTTTTAACTTTATTAAAAAAGATATTTTCTAATACTTGATTTTATAAGATTTAAGTATTTTGATTTTTCTCAAACTAAATGTGTTTTTTTTTCTTATATATATATATATATATATATATATATATATATATATATATATATACTAACAATACCCAAACATATATGGATAAATTTGCGCCATGTGACGTCGTAAAATTAATTGTAATCTTGGCTCAACAAATGTATGAAGGCGTTAAAGTAATATAAATTTATATATTACAAAATTCATATACGGGTAAAATTGACAAGATTTTCTTTTTTTTAATCAAATTTTAGCTTAATACAAGATAATTGTAGAATACTATGTACCACGGTATTGTACCAAAGTAACGGTATACCAAACAACGGTATATCGAATGTTTAGGTGTGGTAACGGTATGAAACTTCTCATTAACATAAGTTACGGTTGGTACACGGTAATGGTCATAAACTTCGGTATCCCTACTAATGCCACCCCTAGTTGGAATACAAGAATTTTTTAAAAGTATTAAAGTGTTATATCAAACATCAATACATATTTAATACTCCATTTTAATGCCTACCCATTGGAGTTGCTCTAACCAAAATATAATTACAAATTAGTAAAGAAAAAGATAATAATTACAATTATGACATTAATTTTTTTAGGATTGTCTAATGTTTGTTTCTTTTTATAATGACCCATACCAATTAATTATCAAATACAAGCGCTTTTAGATTGGATAAGTTGTTGCATAGAATATTTTTTGAAATTATTGTCTAATGCAATTTACTTTAGGGAAAATGAGGGATAACCCCCTTATTAGGTAAAATAATATAGTTTGAGTCTAATTTATAATTGACAATTTGTAAACAAACTCATTTAAATTGTGTGACCTCTTAAGCTTATTTTAATGCCAATTATGCTTTTTTTTTTTTGTCTTTATTTTTTCTCCTAATTACTCTCTTGTCCTTATTTATCTCTTATCCGTCATTTTATATTCTCCATTAATTTCTTTCTCTTCCTTTTTTTTCTCACTTTTGACGTGTTGTTATTTTATTCATCTTCTATCTCTTCCCCAACTTCCTCTCTTCTCGTATCTCTTCTTCTCTCTCATCTCTCCTCCCTCATCTGTCCTTTGTTCTCTCTTTCTTCCCCAACTTCCTCTCTTCTCGTATCTTTTTTCTCCCTCTCTCCTCTCTCCTTTCTCTATCTTCTCTCTCTCTTCTCTCTCTTCTTTCTCTTCCTCATTTCCTCTCTTCTCGTCTATTTCTGTTTTATTTTTTTCTCTTTATTTTTCTCTATTTTTTCTCACTACTTTACCTTTTCTTCTCTATCTCATTTTTTGGTCATTGAAATCAATATATTTTCTACTCTATGAAATTCATGTTTTCACCGAAAATGAGATTTATATCATGAGTATTCAATATTATAACACCATAGTATCTTAAATTGAAAAATAATATAGTGAATTCATGGAAAAATTATAGTTGACTACCTTCTTTTATAGTTGACATCGGAACGATTATAGTTGACTATCTAATTTTTGTAGTTGACTCTGACAACAATATAGTTAACCACCATTTTTTTATAGTTACATCGTAATAATTATAGTTGACTATCTAATTTTTATAGTTGACTTTGGGAACAATATAGTGAACTATTCGATTTTATAGTTGACTCTGAGTGTAGATGACTACAATATTTTATGTTTTTCGACAACAATGATCTCTTCTTTGTTGTGGACTCTGATAAAACAAATTTCATAGGAAACAAATATTTTATGAGTCAATAAATAGTGCGACCATAGATCTGTAGATCTAAAAAACAAGCTTGTTTACAAACTCCATTTTTGAGTAATCAACCATGAAAGAATTCCGAACCGCCGCATATGGTTGTCGCGTACCGTTGCATACCGTTTTTGTAGAAGACTTCGATTGTCCTTCGGAGTCGCTGAGAAGGGTGTCAAAAACAGAAATTATGTGGTAAATGTACATAAATTAGGTTAATAGACGTCAAGTGGAGCGACGGGTGTATAGGAAATTACCTGTCTTCTTTTTGCTACATTTTCACCATTGTTGTCGATCCGTATTTCTCAATGATTCCCACACAAATGTTATTTGGTTTTTTTTCTTTCTTTTGAAGAAATGTAGCAAATTATATGACATTGTTGCGACTGGGAAAGAATCTGATATTTTTGCAGTTTTTTTTTTGCGATTTTTTTGGCACAAATATAACATATTAGCGGAAATTTGGGAGAAATTATTATGACGAAATGGTTGAAGATATACAGTTTTTGGGGAAAACAGTGGGGGTCATTGCTATTAGAAATTATGAGGATAGTTCAATAATTGCTAATTGTGAAAGGGTTTGACTAGGGGTGGAAATCGGACGGATCGGATCGGATTTGGGTGTTTCGGAAAATTTCCGATTTTTTTCGGAAGTCCAAAACGCCTTCCAATTCCGATTCCGATTTTTTCGGAATTCAAAAATTGATTCCGATTCCGATTTTTTCGGAATTTTCGGAAAATCGGAGTTTTTCGGAAATCTTCATTTTCGGAAAATTTTCAGAAATTTTCGGAATTTTTTCAGATTTTTTCGGAATTTTCCCAAAAAAAAAAAAAGAAGAAGAAAAATTGATGACCGACACAGTAGCCAAATTGCAGAAAGAAACATCAAATAAGTAATCTTCACAATATTTCCAAATATATATATAATAATTGGAAAAAAATATTAGTAATATACTAATATATATTACTAGTAATTAGTACAGACTGCGGATATATATATAGACATATAGTATATATTACATATAGTAATAAATATTAATAATAATTGGAAAAATCGGAATAAATCGGAAATAATCGGAATAATTTCGGATCGGAAATCGGAAATTCTGAAATTTTGTTATGTATTTCCGATTCCGATCCGATTTTTTTCGGAATTTTCGGAAATCAGAATTTCGGAATTCGGAATTGAAAAAGTCGTTCCAAAATCGGAATATTTCGGATCGGATTCGGCGGAAATCGGAATTTTCGTTCCAATTTCGACCCCTAGGTTTGACTCATTAAAAATAATGTGAGGTGACTAGTCCTACTATTTTTCCCAATGAGGGATTATATCTCATTAACCCTTTATTTTAAGAGAAACAAAGTAAAATTTGCTTTTCCAAAAACTCACAATTAGATTATTAATTAAAAAAAAAGAGAGAAAAAAAAAAAGCAAAAAGCAAGTCAATTTGACACGACATAAATAAAATTACAAAAGTCGCGTTTTTCAGCATATCCATAGTTGTGAAAACCTTCTTAAGACCCAATCAATCTGTTTCCCTTGAAACCCCCAAATTGGAATACCCTAGAACCCCAATCAATCGGTATCCGCATTTACAGAGTTTGGGTTAATCAGCGATTAATTAATTGGGGGATTAAGGATGAAGAAGGAAGACACCGTGAAGCTAATCAGCGCCGAGGGTTTCGAATTCGTCATCGACAAAAAGGCTGCTATGGTTTCTCAGACCATCCGCAATATGCTCACTTCTCCAGGTCTACTACTATTTACACCAATTGGGAATTTCTTATCATAATTTAGGTTTTCAATCCAGTGATATAATTCAATTTTACCATCCTTGATATATTTAGTTCCTTCATGTTATTTACGCAGTTTTTAGGAATACTGTTGATGGATGAATTGTGTTCTAAATTCTAATTGATCTCGACGACATGTTGGTTTTAAGAAAAATGAAGATTTTTCTCGAGTTTTAGCATTTGTTTTTTAATGTCTTTATTTGGCTATTGAGAAATGAATATATCTTTACTAGCAAATATTGATAGATAAGAAAACCATGAATATTGGAGAATACGAGGAATTAGCTTTTTGAATAAAATTGAAGTGGTTTCTAAGAACGGGATTTTTTCAATTTATTTGGAATTTCTTTACGCTGTCGTGTGTTTGACAAGAATTTATGTATTTGTACATTTGTAGGTAGTTTTGCCGAAACAGAGCACGGTGAGGTGACTTTTCCGGAGATAAGCACTACCATTCTTGAAAAGATATGCCAGTATTTTTACTGGTCTCTTCAGTATGCCAGGTTTTTCTCTTTAACTTCTCAGTTTTCCGTGTATCTGTTGTTAAGGAGATAAAATTACGACCCATGTTGTGAGCATGATCATGTTTTTTATGAACGTTGTTCTTTATTTGGTCTTTCGTCCTATTCAATTACTGTCGGTTTCGTTTCATGTTTCATATTTTCACGGCTAATAAGTGATACCCGAGAGTTAGTTTTCTGTTATATGGTCAGTTTCGATGAACAGTCGCAATATAGGTGGATATACTCGATGGATGTGGATATGCTATTATGTGAAATGCATGTATATAGGCTACAACACACATACTGGATTGGAAAGTAAAATTTGATTTATCCTTTTCTATATTGAATTTGTTGAAAATGAAGAAACATGAAAACAATTAGAGTTGGTGCGGCTTTTGGACTTAATGGCATTTTATGAACTTTCGACTGTATGTATAGCTGAAGATACAAAGGGAGATTTAGAATGTTGAGCAACTGCAAAATATAAAACCTTATTTATTAAACTAAACGAGTCCTAGAATAATCATATGGCAAGAGTTGGGCCTTAAGAAGTGACTGCAAGATTGAATTTGTTTTACGCACGAGCTCTTGAGTGTTTTGAAGTTACCTACTTGTCACACGTGGTAGTACTATTCTTATGGTTTTAGAATGAAACAAGTGAGTATTCGTGCGTAGTTTTTTATCATGGATATTAAGTAGGAATTTGGCGAATCTTTCTTCATCGACATTGTATCTGTGTTGGAATTAAGCACAAGAGTATGTACTTACCTCAATGTCTAGAGTACCTGCTATATGAGAAAAGTTAGTTTATCATTTCTCCATGGTTGCGTTTTATATACTAACAGTGTCCTGTCGTCCGTATTTTTCTCTTGAAAAAGCTACCTTTTGTGTTGTTATTAGGACAACTTTGAATCATCCCTATTTCTTTCTGGAAGTATTCTTTTGATAAAGGGAAAATCTGAATAAGATCAAAACGACAAGTTAATAATAATCATGAACTTGATAAGTTGAAAGGAAGTTCATATATGTTGGTCTCTCAGGTAAGTAAAAAACAATTGCGTGTTACGAACACTAATATGTACGTTATTGGATAAGCATTCAAAATCAAATGAAATTTCCTAATCATTATGGAAATAAAAGCAAATTCCTGTGATTATGGATAAGGGCAGATTGGCAATTGGCAGAATTATAATTTCTCGTTTTTGCTAGATTTATGGTATATAGCGACGTTAACATTTTACATGGGACTTTGACTTTGTAGTGGCAAGGAAACTGAGTTTCATATCGAACCCGAGCTGACTTTGGAACTCATGATGGCTGCTAATTACCTACACACTTAAACAGGCCCCTAATGCTTCCTCACAACATCTCCAATTTAACTTTGTAAGTTATGTAGCTAATTTCACATATTCCTAAAGTACGTCATTTATTTATTATTGTCTTTCTTTCATTGTGTCTAGATAAGTCGAAAAAACTATTGTAAAGTTCTCAAATCTTTTTTTTTTTTGGTCATTCGATTTAGTTTCTGCTATTCTGTTTAATTGTTTACTTATTTTCACGACAGGAAGACCACTGAGATGTTGCTCTTACGTGGAAGCTCTGTGTGCTGACATTATTCGATGATCCTTTCACTTTTTTTTTTAAGTTTTCGTTAAGATTGTAGATACAGTTGGAGTGGATTGAAGGTGTGCGTTGGTCAATACTTTAGTGTTAATATTTGGGTAGTATTTCGGATATTCTAAGGTTAGAGATTATTAACAAACTTATTACCAGACTGTTTAGGGCAAATGACTGCGTATGTGTATGCAAATAAAATTTACCCTTGTATGTTTTTGTTTTCCCCCATATGATGGTCCTAAGTATATGTGCTTTTAATAGCTTTGGTATGAATTTGTTAATGGCAAATTTGATACTTTGATGCTTTCAAGCTTAGGATTCACTTGTTTTTAAAATTATCCATACTCAGATCCGAAAAGCCTGATTCTTTTAGTTTCAAAAAAATGGAATGGATCAAATATGAATTTTTCAAGGTAATCTTTTTTGTTTTTAAAATTCCGCATTAAAGATTAGGATTAAAAATTAGGGTAAATTAAGACTATCTCACTGAGTTAAGATTCAATTACGAAAAATCCCATTATGGTTGGGTAAGTACAACCACCCTCGCAAACTATGAATCTTCCTACACGTTCGACATTCAACATAATTTTCTAGATTCCGTGGTATGTTCTCTAGTTTATACTCGTTTTGTGTAAAGATGCAGTTTTTTATGCATCACAATCTGATATTTACAAGGCAAGAGACACATTTTATGATCATCTAGTTTCAAAATGTAAATGAGGTAAAATGGGTACAAAGTGAAGAATATTCCACTAAATTTGACACCACAATGGTGAACGTAAGAAGATTCACAGTTACCCAGATATAAGATTTTTTTTTTTTAGTAAGAAGATTCACAGTTACCCAGATATAAGATTTTTTTTTTAATTTAACCTTACCTATCAGGAGTGACCATAATTTACCCTAAAATTTATAGGGGCTATATGCCAAACACCCTTCATTGAGATTTTAATTTTTGATAAATCATTTATTGATAAATGATATTTGAGATAAATCCAATGGGCCTGAAAAACCATATATGCCCCCACCAATTATTAATTAATATAATTATTTAATTTAAAAAAATTATACTCATAATCTACACCCAAATCTTCTCCAAAAAATTATTCCCCTTATCACGCCAATTCAGTTTTTTTTCCTTTTCTTTTTTTTTTTATTTTTTTTATTGTTTTCTTTATTTCGATTTAAAAGGAAATTTTGTAATAATTATTATTTTTTTTCGGTTTTATTTTAAATTATTATTTTTTCTTATTTATATTTTTCATGTTTTTTATTTTAATTTAAAAAAATGGTTTTATTTTTATTTTCGTTTTTTCATGGTTTTTCTTTTTTCTTAATTTTGAATTTTTTTTAAAATGGTTTTTTTTTTATATTTTCTTTCCAGTTTTTTTAAATAAAAACCACTCTATATAAACATGAAAACCACTCTGTATAAACAACTATATAAACATAAAAATCACTCTTTATAACAACTGTATAACATGAAAACCACTTTGTATAACAACTATATAAACTTGAAAATCACTTTGTATAATAACTATATCAACATAAAAACCACTCTGTATATACAGTTGTATAAAAATCTATACAAAAATTATTGAAAACCACTATAATTTTTGTACAAATTTTTATAGTGGTTTATGTAAAATATTGAAAACCACTATAAAAATTCTGTAAATAATTATTGAAAACCACTCCACCTTTCCAGTCATTAGTTTATGCTCTGAGGCTAACGCAGAAAAACACGAATTTTAGATGATTAGGTCTCCGATGTGCTTCACTAAAATTTCAGAGAAAGGAGATTACTAAATGGAGAGAAGAAAGTGAAGGGGGAGAGAGATCGGGCTCACGAACAGCAGTTGGCCAACTATATCATAAATAAATAAAAAACACTCCACCAAATAATTACAACCTCAAAACTCAATTAGAAAAGTTGCTTGAGACGGAGAGAGAGAGTAAAGTGTGTGTGTATGAGAGAGAGAGAGAATAGAAGTTGGGCGATGATATTACGTGAGAGAGAAAAGAGTTTGAGAATAGGGTTTTGGAGTTTGGGATGAAGATTATAATTGAATTATTATAAATTAAGATTAAATAATTAAATAATAAGATTATATGAAATAGGAAGAAGGGTATAATCCTGAAATTCTATTAATTTTTATTGGGGAAATGAGTGATAACCCCTAGTTTTGGAAATATATATGAGGAGGTCCAATAAATTTTTCCTTCCTAGTCAAAAACCCAAAATCTGATCTTAATTAGTAGACCTCCCTGGGATATATGGATTCCCTATTTTGCCCTTTTCATAAATGACCTAATCCTACGCCTCTCTAAACATCCGCCTCCATTCTTCTCTATCTCTCTCGCCATTCTCTATTCTGTTTTCCCCTCTTCTCCATAGAAATCTTTGCGATAAATTTGTCCTCTCCCGACCTTCTTCTCCCTCACTCACCGTCACCTCCAGTCTTTGTCCCTCCACCAAAAGTTATCATGGCCGCCACCTCTTTTCGGATCTTACCGTGCTCCACCACTTTGATCGAGACAGCAACGCCACCGCAACACCGTTGCACTCCGCCGCGCACATGAAACTCCGGGACCTCGACGCGGCCCTCCTCCTTCTTCTCCTATGAGAACTCTACCAACACGATCTGTATAATAAATTGTTGTAAGTTTAATTTTTATTTGAATTTTTGTTCTTCATTTGGTAAGAAGAAGAAAAGGATGTTGTTCCACAAAAAGCCACCACTCAATTTTGAAGTGTTAATGGATGAAGGTTTGTTCAATTCGATCGATTTCTGTATAAAATTTCTTGATCTAATTTTTTTTTTCTTATATCCCCTAATTATTATTGTTATTTATTTGGGTGGAATTCTGTGCATTGAAGAATGACTTACAAGACCATTCCATGTTTTAATTTATTTTTTAATATGTAATTTTGGGTTGCTTGGTCTGCTAATCAACTTTATATTAGATTAATTTGGATTAGATGAGATTGGATTGATAATGACATTTTCATAGATTCTTATTCTGTCCGATTATGTTTCTGATTCGGTTTTGAGATTGTACAGTTTCAGTGGGTGATCCAATGCAGAAGTTTTGACCTAATTCGTTGAATGTGTGGGTCGATGCTGGAATATGGTTAATTTATTTGAAGATGATGCGAAATGCTTTAAGTGAGAGGGCTTTGTTTATCAGTAGTAGAAATTTAATCAGTAGTTGGGTGATTAGGGCCAGGTGAATGTATAATTATATGTAGTAATGGCTACATATAACTATACATGACTATAGAACTTGTAGTATACTATATTCATTTGTAGTCGATTTCAGTACAAAAAATTAACATTCTTTTTTGTATTTTTCATGTAATCTAACTCGCATGTTCCATTTTTCTCTTTAACTCGTAATTTTTTTGTCGCAAGACTTTTTACTTTTGTTATAATTTTATGAGATGCAGAGAATAAGATGCGGTGAAGTGCCTTGTGAAGTTGGATTCATGATACAGTAGTCTAGACTTTATATCACTATATATAACTATAGATAATTGTAGATAACTATAGTCACATGTAACATATATGTATGCTGTAGGTTTTTTAATGTACAGTAATGCTTGTTCATGTTTGAAGAATTAATGTGCATGTGATTGTGTTTTCTCATTTTTTGTTTTGTTAGTTGATTTATAACATCAAGATCCAAATTGTGAATTTTGTTGTCGCTGTAGATGAATTTTGGGATAAAAAGACAGTATATGACTATATATAACTATACAAGACTATTGAACTTGTGTAGTCATGTGGATATATGACTAGATATAACTATACATGACTATTGAACTTTGTGTAGTCATGTGGATATATGACTAGATATAACTATACATGACTATTGAACTTGTGTAGTCATGTGTAGTATACTTTCAGTACAGTAATTTTACCAAAATTCGAATTAATAAAAATTAAAAAAAAATTCAAAAAATTAAAATTTAAAAAAAAATTAAAATTTAAAAAAAAAATTAAAATTTAAAAAAAAATTAAAAAATTAAACAAATTAAAAAAATTCGAAATATTAAAAAAAATTATAAAAAAGAATATAATAGTAAAAGAATAGTACAATATATATACAGGAATAAAACATTATTAAAATTAAAAATTATGATATATGCAGTGCCAAAATACTAAATGCAGGTCCAAAATATTAAATGCAGTTGGTGAAAAGATGAATGCAGTTGGGTAAAATTGCACATAAGGGCACAATAGTATTTTTGCCTCTCCAGGAGTTATCTCAAAGGAAGAATTTTAGAGGTGGACATATCCCTATATATTTTACATATGAGGGGTGTATATCAAATGGACCCATTTTTATTAATTAAAAATATTTTGGATTTAACTTAAAAATCTAAAAAAAAAAATGGACTTATCGTAATTGAAGGAGGCTATTTGTCAAATTCTCCCAAATTTATAACATGGAATTTGTGAAAGATAACATTTTAATGTCATTGTCATTTTGATTTCACTAGAGAAATAAAATGTATTTTCATAGGGTAGTTTCTCGGAAGAAATTAAACGTAACACCAAACAAAATAATTTCTCACCAACCAAGCTCGTCCTAATTATTCAACTCACTGAAATTTCAAACATTTTGACCTTTATTATACATTATTAAAAAAAGAAGAAAGAAACATCACTTATTTATATATATTACCCATAATCCCATACCCATTGAGTTTCATTATTATATTTCATCCGTCATGGCTAAACCACCGCCACTCCTCCTCCTCGCAGCGGTGCTACTAACATACGCCGTCTCCACAGTACTCTCCCTTCCGCCCTGCCCCCCTTGCGGCTCCACCTCAGTCCCCTACCCCCTCAGCACCGCCCCCAACTGCGGCGACCAGTCGTACAAAATCCGCTGCATCGACGGCGGCACACTCATGTTCGACTCCTCCAACAACACATACCCAATCACATCCATTTCTCCTTCAAGTCAACGCCTGGTCGTCGCGCCCTCATCCTTCCTCCCCAACACCTGCGTCGCAGCCGATCTCCCCACCAACGGGTTCCAGCTCAACCCCTCGGCCCCCTTCAACATCACCAGCAGCAACACCATATTCTACCTCAACTGCTCCGACTCCATCGTCAACTCCCCTCTCAACTGCACCTCCATCAGCCTCTGCCACGTCTACAGCAACGCCTCCGCCTCCGCCGCCGAGTGCCGCGCCGCGCCGTGCTGCGCGTTCCGCGCCGGCGGGTCGACCACGTCGTACAGTATACGGGTCAGGGATTCGGGTTGCCGGGCGTACAGGAGTTTCGTCAATTTGGACCCCACCGTGCCCGTCAGCGGGTGGCCGCAGCCCGGCGTGGAGTTGCTGTGGATCCCGCCGCCGGAGCCCACTTGTGGTGGGCAGTCGGATTGCGGGTCGGGTTCCACATGTGGGCCCGATAGGAGCCCGAATGGTGGGGTGATCAATAGGTGCTTTTGCAATTCCGGGTTGCGGTGGGACCCGGTTGCCGGAGTCTGTGCTCAAGGTCCGTTTTCAATTTTTATATTTTCATTAATTAAAAAAATCTATGATTCTTCAGACAAATTTTCTTGATCATCATTTATATGTATATATATATATACTAGTTGAGGAGCACCGCGCAATGCGCGGTGCCGGTGCCCTGTTTATATATTTGCAAAATGTGTTTTGTTTATACTGGCATGAGGAAAAGAAGAAACGGGGAAGGGAGAAACCACGGGCAACAGGTGAAAAGCAATTCAATTTCCCCAAACCACGACAAAAACGAACCTAAACTGAAACCGAGACCGAAACCATGAGATAAGGAGCATGCTTACAAAATAAAAATAATTTCCAGCGTGTATTTATGCAAGTTACATATTAAAAAGAAGGCATATATGGCACCCAACAGAAGTTGTTTTTGCGTAACTTTAAGTAGACATGAAACACAGAGCCCAAAACATATGTTCGCTTCTAAACAACACCGAAGTTGAACCAATCTACAAATCACATAACATCGCCTAAACTAAAACCAAAACCGAAACAAAAACCCAAAACATGAGATAAGGAGCATGCTTACAAAATAGAAATAATTTACGATAGGAAGACAAAGTTTCTCACCTATATCCTATTTCAAAAAATAACATCACACTGCACAAACGCCAAAGCAGTTGATCATCCACACATATAACTTCTCACTTACCTCGTTCCTGCTCCCCGGACAGCACATTGGCAAGTTTCTTCTCCCCATCAGCTGCTGCTTCTTTTGCATTGCACACAAAAAATCATAAATTAACAAAAGTTTACTAAAATAAATTTAATTGAACTTGATATGATAAATATACCGAGTAATTTTATAGAACAAAACATCTATGTTACTCAAATGACTCGTGCCGAATTTTCATTCCAGAAAGACAAACAAAAGCACTTGCATCAAACTAAACAAGATTTAACTATTCCACACACACACAAAAAAAAAACTAAAGCAAAAGGAAGATCATAAGAAAGAGAAGACAAGACTGTACAAAGTACGAAAAATTATTAGAAAAAACATGAAAAACTCTCAAATATAAACAAAGGACAGTGGTAATGGCGGACGAGTCTGGGAAGAAATTAAATTAATACAAAGAACAATGGAATCGTTCCAACCGAGAGTTGTGGTTGGTTGAGCAACGCTTGCTTGTAAAATAAAATCGATCGAATCAATACCAATACATAAAAATTGGGAGAACTGGAGAAGAACAAGAGGATTAGAAAGAAAATAGGATGAGTACCATGAGTGAGATTGGGTTGGAGAAAAGGTGAGATTGGGTTGGAGAGAAGGGGTGGGCACCGACAATATCTGAGTAATCCAAGTCGGATGTGATCGAGAAGGGGCAGTGGTCTGCAATTGGACGAAAAATGCGGTGGGAAGTGATACTGACAGCTGGGGCGGTAGCCTCGAACGAAGCGGCGGCGGTTGCGGCGGAAGACCTGTTTGAGGGCGGCAACGGAGGGCTGCGGTCAGAGTCAGCAATTGTAGGCCCGTGCACCATCGTTGAACACCTGGATGCACGCCGTTTCTACATTCTCATTTCCCTTAAGATAGCTACTCAATATATATCCTGCCAGCAAATCAAATATGTCATGCCGTCATTTAGGAGTATTTAATTCAACATGAATATTGTAAAGAACTCAAATATTTCAAAGAAATGTTGTATATATCTGACGAATTTATAAAGTAAGGCCTTGTTTCGTGGTAAGATAAGTAATTAAAAAATTAGGTCTTATTTAGTGAAATAACTTGTCGGCCCGGCTAGAACGTCTGTGAAACGAGCTCTTATCTAGGCTTAATCTTATATTGGGAACCAAACGAGGCCTAACAAGATAAAATTAAAATGGAGCATCATCAAATCCCACAGCATTAGCACAATTCATACTAATTATTACTGAGGTAAAGGAAATTAAAAAAACTGAAGTTTTGGTGTACTCTTAAATAAAATGTTGAATCGAATACTCGGGTGCAAGAATAGAACTCCGAATCACACAACACAGCGTTTGGGTACTACTGACAGGCAAAAACAAAGTCTCCACAGAACAGCCAAAAGGCAAAAAACTAATCTCAAGGCATTATTTTAATTCAGTGTTAATACAAATATATTATGATTTATGCCCAATATTTTCAATTTCGGAATGCATCTGAAAAATAAAGGCCTGATATATGTTGTACAAATTGATTGTGACCAGTATTACACTCTCGAAAAAAATCAATAAATTATCAAACAAGGAATCAGCAAAACAGAATTTCCAGAATATATGTTTTCAGATTAGGAGATAGTTGAAAAACATTTTACACACACACACAACGTACCGTATCGACGGAGGCGGCGTCGATAAGTATTCGCCGGAGAGAAGAAAGATCCCCACCATGAACCCATTTTCAATCAAATTGAATGAGAGTAATGACTGTTCAAATGCCCATGGATTTGTAGAATCACAGTATCAATTAAATCTAATGAAATCCCAGCTTTAATTGATTCGAGCAGCAAATTATTAGAAAAAACATGAAAAACTCTCAAATATAAACAAAGGATAGTGGTAATGGCGAACGAGTCTGGGAAGAAAATAAATTAATACAAAGAGTTGGTTGAGCAACGCTTTTTGTAAAATAAAATCGATCGAATCAATACCAATACATAAAAATTGGGAGAACTGGAGAAGAACAAGAGGATTAGAAAGAAAATAGGATGAGTACCATGAGTGAGATTGGGTTGGAGGAAAGGGGTGGGCACCGACAATTCCTGAGTAATCCAAGTCGGATGTGATCGAAAAAGGGGAGCGGTCTGCAATTGGACGAAAATGAGGTGGAAGTGACACGCTGGGGCGGTGGCGTCGAACGAAGCGGCGGCGGCGGCGGCGGAAGACCTGTTTGAGGGCGGCAGGGGAGGGCGGCGGTCAGAGTCAGCAATTGTAGGCCCGTGCACCACCGTTCAACACCTCGATGCACGCCGTTCAACACCTGGAGAGAATTACAGAGAAGAAGTCGTCGATTGCGGCGGAGGGCAGATTTTGAAAAAAAAAAAAAAAGGAAAAGAAGAAGCACAGAGGTCGATCGTGCATCCGCGAGAAGAAAAGGAAAAAGAAAAGAATTGTGCAACGTGATTGGGCGGTATTGATAAAACGACGCCGTTTCAAAGCAGAAGTGGCAAAAAAAAAAGCGAAAGTAAATAGGGGGCGGAGAAAGGGGGCCATAGACATATATATATACTTAATATATATATATATATATATATATATATATATATATATATATGCAGAGTGCCAAAATCCTGATGGTTGTGGCCATGATCGAACTGCACTTATTGCAGGTACGTATATATATATACTTTTGTTATATTTAATATCCCGTTTCTTTTATTTTTCTTTACAGTCCAATAATGGGTTTTTTGCAAGAACCACCCTTGTGTAATCTCGAATTGCCGAAAAATCCCGGTGTTAAAAAAATTAGCACAAACCCCCCTATGAAAATTAGTCAAATGCAATAAGGACCCTACGAGCTTGACGTGCGATACACTCGCGGTTTGTACGACTGGAGGTGTATTTTTGGCTTGAAAAGACATAAATACCCTTTAACTGAAAATTTCTGAAAATTGTTGATTCACCTCGGAATTTTCATAAGCCTAAAAAGAAGTTTCCAAAATTTTCAATCCAGTCCCTGCTAGTTTCAAAAAGACCCTCTCTTCAATCTAAAACCCTATGGACAATCTCTTCGTCGAATTATCAAAAATAGCCTCCAAATCTTGACCCCTTTAACAACAAAACAACTTCATTTCATTCTTCTCTAATGGATCTGCAAATTAAAGGCTCAGAGACGAGGTGATTTACCTCCATTCTCTTTGGCACCAAGGTCCCGTTAGATCAGCTGTCGCCGCCGCCTTCCCCGCCGCGGTTGGAATTCACCACGACGGCGCTGCTGATAAGACTATTTTTTTTTCCGTTGCTTTATATTCGTTGCTTTGTGTTTGTGTGCGAGTGTTCGTGTTGCTGGGTATTTTAGGGATCTTATCGGGAAACTTGTGACAATTCATTTCATAAACCGTCCTCTTCTTCTGATCTCTTCCTCAACGGTGAGTTTTGTGAATCTGAGAAGGAATGGAATAAAAGAGATGAAGAAGATTGGTCTGGAGGATTATTTTCCTTAATTTAAGTTAAGGGTAGTTTTGTTATTTCACGTGAGTCAACAACAAATTTTCATCTAAGGGGCAGTGTGCTCATAAAATATAATATAGGGGGTAGTCGCTAATATTTTTAACAGGAGTACTTTTACACAGGGGTTGTATGCAATTAACTCGTCCAATAATTGTGGGTACTGTACGTTGACTTCAAAGTTTAACTTTGATTTGATATTTATCACCTTTTATCTTGATATATATCCACTGATGATGACCAACTGGTCAACTCTATGAATCAAAAGTCAATAAAGACGGGCCTTCCAGAAATTACCTTTGATTTTTCTTGACGTTGACAAAACATCCTAGGATTTTGTTTTACTCTCTCTTTCTAGAAGGAGCTTCAACTTACGACTATCAATAATAAGCCCATGATATATAATATATTCTCTTTTATTGAATAGTCTAATTTCTGGATTAATAAAAACTAGGGTGGTGATTGAGTTGATTTTTATCCACCAATTGACTTACTATCGACTATTTATTTAGGCGGATCGTAGTGTTTTAATAGATCTATTGGATCAGGTCGAAAATTTCAACCAACTCATCTATAATAGGGTGGTTCGTGGTTTCTAATATTATCAAAAGTTGGTTGACCGATAATTATCGATCAACCAACTATATGTCTATATTATTACAATTTTATTAAAAATTATAAAATAAAGGGTGTATTTTCTTAATTAATTTGAATTTTTTAAATGTATTTTTTGTAAAATTGCTATTAATTATTTTTATTGATAAATAATGATTGTTCGGTGGCATCACGCAAAATGTGTATATTTGTACTCCAAGATTTGAATTTTTTAGGTGAACTAGCTGGCGCGTATAACCCATCAACCAACTTATTCCGGACAAAATATTCGATTGTCAACCATCAACTGACCGACAAATGATTGGTCGGCAATGGTTTCCAAAATTTAGCAAAATTGGTTTGTTGGATGAGTCGGTTTTTAGACCGGTAATCGACCGACCCAAGCCGGTCTTAGCCCTAATAAAAACACATTGCAATGAATATACTTCTATTTAACAAGCAAAAATTATTCAACATAAAACATGCATGTGCAATATATTCAATTCCAATTATACATGTCATTATCCTTTGATCATTGCCTGATTTTATCATTTCATTTGTAATTTGTAATGTATAAATGCAGGCCTAAGTGTAGGCCTCGGTGTGGCACTCATAGCATCATCGATCGGATTTTGGGTCTACAATCACTACCGCCGCATAAAGGAAGAGCAAGAACGCCTCACACGAGAGCGGCAAGAGATCCTCAACTCCGGGGGCGGAAACCCCTCGAAAATCTTCACCGGGAAACAGCTAAAGAAGGCAACAAACAACTTCGCCAAGGACCGCCTCCTCGGCTCCGGCGGCTACGGCGAAGTCTACAAAGGCCTTCTAGAAGACGGGACCACTGTCGCCGTCAAGTGCGCAAAAGTTGGTAACACCAAAAGCACCGATCAAGTCCTGAATGAGGTCCGAATACTTTGCCAAGTCAACCACAAGAGTCTCGTCCGCCTTTTGGGATGCTGTGTGGAGTTAGAACAACCGCTGCTCGTTTACGAGTACATTCCAAACGGGACTCTATTGGACCACTTACAAGGTGGCGGCAGTAACCGAGTCCTTCTTTCCTGGAAAAGAAGGCTCGGTATTGCGCAAGCAACTGCAGAGGGGCTGGCTTATCTCCACTCCTCTGCAGTTCCTCCGATTTACCACAGAGATGTGAAGTCGAGCAATATCTTACTCGACGAGAAGCAGAACGGAAAGGTTTCGGATTTCGGGCTATCCCGTTTGGCGCATGCGGATATGAGCCACGTGTCGACTTGTGCTCAGGGTACGCTGGGGTACCTTGATCCGGAGTATTATAGGAACTATCAGTTGACGGATAAGAGCGATGTTTATAGCTTCGGTGTTGTGCTTTTGGAGCTCTTGACTTCTCAGAAAGCAATCGATTTCAATAGGGATTCGGAGGATGTGAACTTGGCGGTTTATGTGCAGAGATTGGTGGCGGAGGAGAGGGTGATGGACGGTGTGGATCCGATGATGAAGGAAGGGGCGAGTGCGTTGGAGTTGGAAACAATGAAGGCGTTGGGGTTTCTGGCGGTGGGGTGTTTGGAGGAGCGGCGGCAGAATAGACCTTCCATGAAGGAGGTGGCGGAGGAGATTGAATATATTATTAGCATTATGAATGCTAAGGCTGCAGAGTGAGACTAGTTAATTTTCAGTTGTGTATGAGCTATCGGATTATTGTATGTATAGGTTTTGTGAGTAGCAAATAAATTTATGTTTGATCCTTTTTGAATGTCTTTATATTTTCAAATAAAAAATCTGATATTTCAGTTTTATTCTGCCTTCATTGTTAAAATTTGATTTTTTTTAGGGTAAATTCCACTTTCCTCTTTACTTTGTCTTGATATCACTTTATCCCCTTTTTACTCTTGATTGCATCGATTTGTCCAATGTACTTGAAAACTTTGTCTCAATGTGGCTCTCGTTGTTAGTTGTCAGACATTTGACATTAACACGGTTTGGTTTAAGCTCAGAAATTACAAAATGTCACCCCTCACATCTTGCTTTAACGTGATTTCGATTTTCAATCAAATTTTAACTACAACAATTTTGTTTTAGCAACATGCATTGTGTTTTGTAAAAAGTCTCTTTTCTTGTATTGTTGAAAATAGAAGGCACGTGACGGGCACGTGTCATTTTCAATCCAACTTAACTGGAAAAGTAAACGGGGAACAATTTCTATCAAAAAGAGACATGATTAAGGATTAATATGTAACTCCAAAATATTTAGGGACCATTTTGAAAAAGGGGTAAAGTCTAAGGACAAAATATATATTTTTTCCTACCATTTTGTATTACTCCATTCTAAATAGATTTCTTCCATTTTATGCTTAATCCCACTTTGCATCCCTGAAATGGAGCCTTTTGATACTTTGCACCCTTGAAAAATAATAATAGCACTTTTGCACCCTCAAAACACGATAAGTCATTCACAATGCACCATGAATTGAATAATAAAGGCAATTTCAATTGTTATTGTTTTTTTTTTTTCGGAATACAAAATAACAAATTAAATTGTTATTTTTTTCAACCCCCAACCTAATTTCGAGCGCATAAAAGTGCGAAAAAAATAAAAATTACACCGGATTATTAAAACCAGTTATATTTCTTTACAAAATAAAATAAAATAAACTTGTATCACTAAAAATTCGATTGGTGGATCTTTTATTACAACTGGTGTAACTATTTGGTAAAAAATATTTGGAATAAATATGATTTTTAGATAACTTGATAACGAAATAGCTGAATAATTTTTTTCGTAAAATATTTTTTTGTGATAAAAAATATAATTTTTAAATATGTTGATGATATGTATTTTTATTCTTACACTTATAATTTAAAAATAATTGATGCATAGAAAAAAGGATTTGACATTTGTCATCCTAAAAAAATACAACTTAAAATATTAAATTACCTTTATTAGATTTAAAAATTCATTTGGGGTGCATTATGAATGATTTATTGTGTTTCGAGGGTGTAAAGTGCTATTAATTTATTTTGAGGGTGCAAAGTGCCAATATGGTATATTTCAAGGGTGCAAAGTGGAATTTAGCCTCCATTTTATGGGCTGGGCTCATTTCCACTAAGCAACTCTAACCTAATTATTAGCTTATTAGTATATTTTAACTATAACATTTGACATTTAAAGATTCGCTGTAAAATAGAATAGCTCCCAACTCCATACTGATTAATAATAATAATAATAATAATAATAATAATAATAATAATAATAATAATAATAATAATAATAATAATAATAATAATAATAATAATAATCTTATATATAAAAGAAAGAAACGCTAGGGCAACCCTAACAAACCCTAATGTCATATTTGTAATTTTTTTTCAATTTTTATCTCCTTAATATTATTTTAAATATTATTTTTGAATTTTATCATATTTGTATCCCCTAAATATTATTTTAAATATTATTTTTTATTTTTATCAGATTTTTGTCTCCTAAATATTATTTTTTATTTTTATCAAATTTTTATCTCCTAAATATTATTATAAATAATATTTTTTTAATTTTATCAAATTTATATCTCCTAAGTCCTAACTATAATTTTAAATATAATTTTCAAATTTTAGCAGATTTTTATCTCCTAAATATTATTTTCGAATTTTATCAAATTTATATCTCCTAAATAATATTTTAAATATTTTTTTCGAGTTTTATCATGTTTTTATTAGTTTTTTATCTCCTAAATATTATTTTCGTTTTTTATCAGATTATTGTCTCCTAAATATTATTTTCGATTTTTATCAAATTTTTATCTCCTAAATATTATTTTAAATAATAATTTTAATTTTAATCATATTTTATCTCCTAAATATTATTCTAATTATTATTTTCATATTTTATCAACTTTTATCTCATTAACATTATTTGAAATATTATTTTCGATTTTTTATCAAATTTTTATCTCCTAACTATTATTTTAAATTTTATTTTCGATTTTTATCTCCTAAATATTATTTTTGGATTTTTTTATCAAATTTTTTCCTCCTAAATATTATTTTATATATTATTATCGATTTTCATCAAATTCTCCTAGATATCTTATCTTATATATAAAAGAAAGAAACGCTAGGGCAACCCTAAGAAACCCTAATGTCATATTTGTAATTTTTTTTCAATTTTTATCAAATTTTTATCTCCTTAATATTATTTTAAATATTATTTTTGAATTTTATCATATTTGTATCCCCTAAATATTATTTTAAATATTATTTTTTATTTTTATCAGATTTTTGTCTCATAAATATTATTTTTTATTTTTATCAAATTTTTATCTCCTAAATATTATTATAAATAATATTTTTTTAATTTTATCAAATTATTATCTCCTAAGTCCTAACTATAATTTTAAATATAAATTTCAACTTTTAGCAGATTTTAATCTCCTAAATATTATTTTCGAATTTTATCAAATTTATATCTCCTAAATAATATTTTAAATATTTTTTTCGAGTTTTATCATGTTTTTTGTCTCCTAAATATTATTTTCATTTTTTATCAGATTATTGTCTCCTAAATATTATTTTTGATTTTTATCAAATTTTTATCTCCTAAATATTATTTTAAATAATAATTTTGATTTTAATCATATTTTATCTCCTAAATATTATTCTAATTATTATTTTCATATTTTATCAACTTTTATCTCATTAACATTATTTGAAATATTATTTTCGATTTTTTATCAAATTTTTATCTCCTAACTATTATTTTAAATTTTATTTTTGATTTTATCTCCTAAATATTATTTTTTGATTTTTTTATCAAATTTTTATCTCCGAAATATTATTTTAAATATTATTATCGATTTTCATCAAATTCTCCTAGATATTATTTCTAATAATCTGATTTTCGATTTTTACAGAAAAGGGTAAATAAATCTGATTTTCATCCCTAGCGGATTTTGTGACATCGTTTTACAGAATGTCTGCAACATTTGAATTTTATTTCTTCCCTACCTAAGGCTTCTTCTTTTGGTAACCCGACTTTAGATTTTGTTTCTTATCTTCTTCTTCATCCTATTGCATGTGTGGCAATTAGTTTACATCTTTTTCCATCATGGCTTATAGGTAATTTCATTTTGTTAAATTATGTGTTTCATTAATTTATACCAAAGTTCTAATATTTGATGTATAACAATATAATTATTTCATTTTATATGTTATTGGACATGTTATTGAAAGGGATGATTTGAGAAAATTAACCAAAAATGGGCGGAGCCACAAGCTATTGGAAGTCGACCTTCAAGACTTATTGTTTGTATGCGATATTTAATTTATTGTTTATATTTATTTTTGTTTCTTAATTTTCCAATTGTTAATTCCAGTGGCAAAACAACCTTAAAATGAGGCAGTGGAGAAGGGCTTAGTTCCGATGCAAGATGTATAGATGGCCTTTTACCATGGTATGTTGTCGATAGTTTAGTTTTGATTATGTTAACTTAGTTATTAAATCTAATTACTTTTCAGCTCAACATGGAAGACATAATTGATGATTTTTTTCCTGGTTCAAATTTTCAATCTACTGGTATTAGCTGATTCAATTCATTTGGAAAATTATTCAACAGTAAAGTTATGTCCTTTTTTTTTTGTGTGTAGTATACTTAATAATGTTCCAGTATAATAGAATTTTGATCATACGATACATCAAACGTTTGTTTATATTCTTACAACATCAAAAGAATGCAATTTGTTGTCCCGTGCATCGCACGGGTACAATTACTAGTAATAATAATAATAATAATAATAATAATAATAATAATAATAATAATAATAATAATAATAATAATAATAATAATAATAATAATAATAATAATAATAATAATAATAATAATAATAATAATGATAATAATAATTATAATAATAATAATAATAATAATAATAATAATTATAATAATAATCATTATAATAATAATAATAATAATAATAATAATAATAATAATAATAATAATAATAATAATAATAATAATAATAATAATAATAATAATAATAATAATAATAATAATAATAATAATAATAATAATAATAATAATAATAATAATTATAATAATAATTATAATAATAATAATAATAATAATAATAATAATAATAATAATAATAATAATAATAATAATAATAATAATAATAATAATAATAATAATAATAATAATAATAATAATAATAATAATAATAATAATAATAATAATAATAATAATAATAATAATAATAATAATAATAATAATAATAATAATAATAATAATAATAATAATAATAATAATAATAATAATAATAATAATAATAATAATAATAATAATAATAATAATAATAATAATAATAATAATAATAATAATAATAATAATAATAATAATAATAATAATAATAATAATAATAATAATAATAATAATAATAATAATAATAATAATAATAATAATAATAATAATAATAATAATAATAATAATAATAATAATAATAATAATAATAATAATAATAATAATAATAATAATAATAATAATAATAATAATAATAATAATAATAATAATAATAATTATTATTATTATTATTATTATTATTATTATTATTATTATTATTATTATTATTATTGTTATTATCAGCCGGTGTTTGGGATCAAATTTGAACCCAAAAGTAAGTTCAATTATTTAACCTGTGATTAAAATTCCGATTTTAGAACTTATCATGCTAAAAAAATTAAGGGGCAATTTGCTATAGGTCCTCCTATAAGAGATTATATGTGTTAAAATCCATCTAATAAACTCTAATTTCCAGCAAATTTTTGTATTTATAATTTGTCAAAAGTACCCCTATCAATATCTCTAGTAATATACGGTAAAATATATCTTCAAAATCAAATCCCCCATTTCTCTCCCTATTATACTGCAAATCCGAAATTCCAATTGCAAAAATCTTGAATTCGATTTCTCCCTTTATTCTTCAAATCGAAAATCTCACCACGAATTTTGAATCCTTCAAGAGGTTTTGGGTGTTTGGTCGTTTGCAGTTTTACCAGGTCGTTTGCATTTTGTCTTCGTTTTCGATTTGCTGTTCAATTTTTGGGTTCTTGGTCGTTTGCAGTTTTGGGTGTTTTGGTTGTTTGCAGTTTTCGATTTGCTGCAGTTTGCAGTTTTCGATTTTGGATTCTTGATCGTTTGCATTTTTCGATTTGGTCGTTTGCAGTTTTCGATTTGTTCAATTTGCTGTTCAATTTTTCGATTTGGTCGTTTGCAGTTTTCGATTTGCTGCAGTTTGCAGTTTTCGATTTTTGGGTTCTTGATCGTTTGCAGTTTTCGATTTGGTCGTTTGCAGTTTTCGATTTGCTGTTCAATTTTTGGGTTCTTGGTCGTTTTACCAGGTCGTTTTGGGTACCAGGTCGTTTTGGGTGTTTGTCGTTTGCAGTTTTACTTCGTTTTGTTTGCAGTTTACAAATTGTTGTTGCCCACTTTGACTTCGTTTTGTTTGCAGTTTACAAATTGTTTGTTGCTCGGAATCAACGGCTGGTGTTTGGAGTTCATACGATGGCCAAAACACGATTAAGTCTTGGTAATCAATGATCCTTTTGTATTTAGTTTGTTTGCTATTTATTTCAAATATTTCAATACTAATTTGAGAAACCGTTTTTTCCCCCTTAACAGCAAAGGATGATGATGATTTCCAATCCCCGAAATCAGGTAAATTGAGAGGTTTGTGTATGTTACGACTATGGTTATGTTTATTCTAAAACAATACGTTTGAAGAACCTAATTATGTGTTCTGACTTTGCTATTTACATTTATCTGTTATGAGTTTGCAAGTTGAATTTCAATATGTTCGTTTTGGATTTCCAAATTTTACCGGTTTTGTTCAAATAATAAAATTTTTGATTTTATATTTTTTGGTACTTTGAAGAACCCATTTATTCGTTTTTCATTTGCAAAAAGCTCATTTACTAAAAATTTTGATTCGGACGTAGTTGGGTTAATATTGCATATGGCAGCCTATTTTGAACATAAGACAGGCTTGTGTTTGTATAAACTAAAAAAAAAACAAAAAAAAATGTAAATTGAAATTACAATAACCAACCATGGGCTGCATTTTAAAGTTGCACATAGCTTATTTGAGGAGTTTCGTTAGTGGTAGTTTCAATCAATGTTTGTTTATTATGAGTTTGCACTTAATAGTTTTGTTGTTATGATTTCGTACTTAGTATTGTTGTTGTTTTTTGTTATGAGTTTGCATCTTGGAATTCAAAGCGTACATTTGTTGTTCAATATCGTATAATCATTTTTTTTAAATTAACCAGTCGCGGGAAAGAAACGGAATACGCCTTTAAATGCCGGTTCAACATCGTCAAAAAAAGTGAAGACAAAATCAATAGCACCTAGCTTGAGGGCACCAGTTGAGCAGGAAAAAGAACCAGCAGTTCCAAATCCGAAATATCGTGCAACACTCGTTTCTGTTGTCCGCTTCTTCAAAAAATATAATTTCAATGAACGTCATGTTGAATGTGTTCAAAGGACCGCGTTTGCGGAATTTATACCGCCGTTTATGAGGAGAGAGATCCCAACGCAGGAAGTCCGTAAGTCTGTACAAGAAATATATAAAATTCTCGTGACGTACGACAAAAATAAACGTCGATTTATAATTGGTGGAAAATAGCTTCAGTTAAGCCCTATTGAGTGCCAATTGATTTTTGGGGTAAAAAGCGGCGCCACCGGCATGAATATAACGTTTAAAAAAAGCAGTCATAAACCGAGGGATGGCATCGTAGCAAGGCACTTTCAATCCGTGAAGCGGCTACAAGTTAAACATCTGAATGCAACCCTGGATCAATTGATGAAGAAAAACCAAGAACATGACATCGAAGATGTGACGAGGATCGTTCTGCTGTTTCTAATGGTCAATTTCTTCTTCACCACCGGAGGGGATGTGGTTCCATGGTCATGGATCAAGTATGTTGAAAATTTGGATAACACCATTAACTACAATTGGGCGCAAGAGATAACTTCATACTTTCTGAATTCAATGCAAACTCATGACCCAGAGTCGGTTACTGGATGCAGCCTGCTGATACTGGTGATTAAATTCCATTAGTTATTAGCATTAGCATTATGCAGTTTCATTGAAATTTCAAGTTGCAATGATTTTTTTACTAATTATCTTATTTATTTTTCGTAGTATTGGCTCGCCGAGAGATCATCGTTGGTACTACCTAAATCTGTCAATGCTTTTCCAAGATTCAGAAAATGGAATATTTCTTCTATCCTTGATATGGTTCAAGGAAACACTTTGGAATCAATAGATAGGGACAAGGTACTGTTTTATTAAAATGCAATTTGCACTTGGCATAACAACTTGTTTTTAATTATTATAAGGTCACCACCACAGGTTCGTCATAACTCACTTGAGCCCCTGCCACATGAATGTCAAAGACTATTCCTAGTTGATGAGGTTAATGATGCCAACACAGAACTTGCCATGGATAATGATATCGATGATGACGATATCAAAAATTCGGATAACGCAGTTCTGGCAAAACTCGTAGACACTATTATTGCTTCTTCGTCTACGTTTCTTGCTGAAAAACGTGTTGAAGATGCAGAACGTGTTGAAGATGCAGAACGTGTCGCGACCCCCGAGCATGTATCTCGTGATCCCCCCTGTGAAGACGATTATATTGATCAATGTGGGGACGGAATGGCAAAGTATAATGAGGTAACAACGAAGCGAAATGAACGCGAAGCTGGATTGAAAAAATATGTTTGCACATTGGAGGCGGATAATGAAAATCTCATCAAGTCAAAGGCAGTCTTGGAACAACAAGTTCAAACTTGAAAAAGATTGCTAGTTTGGAGTCCGTCAATGCAAAGCTGCAAGCAACAAAAAAATTAGTTGAAGCAAAACATGTTGGGCTAAACGAAATGATTTTGGCCAATGATACTAAATTGTCAAAACTTGAAATTGAAAATAATCGTTTGAATGAGGAACTGGCCAAACTGCAATCTGCAAACACTGTTATGCGTATTGAACTCGAGACATCAAAACAATCCGAGAGAACGCTAAAAGAAGAATTGCAAAAGTTGAATGTCAATATTGTTGTTGCAAATGAACGCAGAATTACTGGAATTGAAGCACCGTCTTTCAGCCTCAACATGACACAACACCTGACACAACCAAATGTTTCAAGTCCGGGTAAGGCAACTCAAGAGATCATGGAGATGCATGCACAAAATGTGGAACTGAAAACGTTTAACGATGAGCTCCGTGCCACAATTGCCTCTCTGAAGGGTAATAATACGGTGGTCGAAACATTTCCGAATGACAAAAATGTCAATAACGAGGTGCCTGTATATTACGAAACCATTCCATCATGCAACGACGATGATGATTTCGAGGACACGATGGAACCAAAAGTAATGAAAAAAAACAAAAAATATAAGCAATTTTTACCTTTCAGACTTCTGCCAAGCGATGACAGGTTGAAAGTCAGTAACATTGCGGATCGGTTTCCACTAAAGTAAGTAAAAAGTATTACATTTAGCATTTTATAACGTAAATAAGTATCTTCAATATTGTACTAATTTTAGTTAAAATTTCTTATGCAGCTACGTCCTTTGGGATGGTGTTAATTCAAATATGAATGAAAGTATAAATTTGGACGATATTTTCAAGCTGTTGGAGAGGAAGTCAGTCACAGGAAATGTAAGTATGTCATGATTGTTTCATTTCGATATTGGCAGTTGTTGCATTTTGGCAGTTAGCATGTGTGGTTTGTATTTTTATATTTACAATTTGCTGTTTGCACATTTTATTGATCATTTGCGTAATCATGTAACTAGGTTTGATGTTTTGAGTTAGGTGTTTGCAATTTGTTATTAATTGTGGTTTGCACTTTAGACATGAATATTTGTCTTATGTTATTACAATTTATTGTGTTTGTTGTGATGTTTACATTTTATATTTGTGTTACTTATCATGTTGATTGTTTGCAATATGTTTTTGTAGTTTGGTGTTTGCATTCTATTGTACAGTGTTTTCACATTTAAATTGTAGTTAACATTTGCATACCGTATATTTGTACATACCGTATATTTTATTCGAAATGGTTGGTTATTTTGGCATAAGCAGATAATGGACTCTTGTGCGTACCTTTTGATGAAACAACAAGATGAAGGGCATTTTGCAAGCGGCGTAGACCCCACTCGTATGGGGAAGAGTCTGATATTCCCCAGCTTGCTTCTGGTATATATAATCTAATCTTGTTTATAAGTCTTAAACACAAAATTTGTGATGTAGGTAATATCTTATGTTTTTTCAGGGAGTTATACGAAAAAATATGAAACCAACTCAAATGGTACAACACTTCATGAAGGGAAAAGATGTGACCAATTTCCGTTACTTACTTTTCCCGTTAAACTCAGGTGAAGGTCCCATGAGCAGAATACCCCACTGGACTCTACTTGTTTATGATAGGATTAACTGTTCATGGGAGCATTTCAACTCCTCATTGCCTAGAAGATTGGACGGAAAAGAAGATCCATTCTTGGTTGATGCCAAAGAAATGAAGAGTTTCATGCAAATTGCAAATGGGAAGATGAAATTTGGTATTAAGTCAAATGCCAAATTAGTTTCCGTTTTGACATCACCACAACAAAAGCCTGATTCAGTTGACTGCGGGATGTTCGTCCTTTATATCGCACGACAATTTTGTCGCCAACAGCCCTTAGACATTAAAGATGCACAAAATGGGATATGCGCATTACGAAGTGACTTTGTTCATCAATTCTTAAACGATGAACACACTGTGAAGTTAGATTAGCGCATAATGATCAGATTTTAGAACCTACCTTGAACTCTTGCTATTTTGGATATTTAATTTGGTTGCATTTTGATACAATTATAATTTTGCAGTTGCTAAAACATCCTTGTATTATTCTATACCTTGATGTACTTTTCTCGTTGTTTATGTTACCTTTTTTTTGTTTGCAGTTTCAATTTTCGCTATTTACTAGGACAGGTTAACAAATTAGACAAATTGCTATTTTCGTTGTGTCTTACACATATTGTGTGCTAACTAGTGCAGCTAGCGATGTAATGAACCAAACAAAGTCGGCATTTTCACTGAACGATGTAAAAGTTTATAGTTGTTATTTGCTGTTTGTTGTTTGCTGTTTATAACATAAAAGATGGAGGTACATATTTGTTGTTTGTTGTTTATAACACAAATTGGAGGTCTGTAGCAAATTTACCATTTGCAAAAATGGTAAAACATGAACATAAGCTAATCAAAACATGGACATAAGCTAATAAAAAATTACCACCTGCCAAATTGTTCATTTCATTTAAAATGGTAAAACATCAACATAAGATAATAATAAATAAACAAAAAAAATCAAAAATAGAAGCTTGAAAATCAAAGCACAAGTTCTTAAATGGAAGATAAAAAACATAACTAAAAAGCATCACCCCTAAGAATACATCGGATTTATACAAGACTTTTTGTTGTGATTACCGAGTTCTTTACATCTCCCGCATCTTATTTTCCTTTTTATCTTCTCGCCAACAGACGGTATCATCTTCTTCTTTGGTCTACCACGACGTGTTTTAAATTCAGGAGGGCAAACGCAAACTTCATCATCCCTTGAACTGTGTCTCACAAACGGATAAATGGGTGAGGCATAACATTCCCTGTAATATTCTGCGTAATATAATTTGTCAATGTAATCGTACGGTTGTGACGTCTCATTGACCAGTACATAGACCGCATGAACACAGGGGACCCCAAGTATCTGCCACTTTCGACATGTGCAAGTTTTTTGTGACAAATCTACGACCATGGACGGGTCACTAAGAACTTCGTAAATACCATCTGCAGCCTTCTCAGCTTTCCATGTCCTACATTCGAGTTCAAGATCTCCCAAAGATTTCTCTTAGTTGGGGCAACATATGGTCGACCACTTGGATGATTTATCTCTCCTTGAGGTCATCCATTTCATCAATTCACTCCTAATTGTATCTATCATAGTCATAACCGGTAAGTCGCGATAATCAAGGATTTTTGAGTTCCATGATTCAACTCCATTTGAATACATTTCACCATATCGTTGCCCTTCGAAATATGCGTTCGCCCAATTGTGATAAGGCAAGTCATTCAAAAAATTGACAATTCTGGTTGACCCACTAGCTTTAAGTTTCTCAATCTTCTTGTCGAACGATGTCTTTGAGAATTCAAATGCACATGATATAAATTGGCTAACGATTGCCTCCCTGTAACCAGTTGGGACCCCTTTAAACTTGTTGTTCAAATTACCTGTCATGTGTCTGAGGCAAAAGGAGTGAAAAGAGTCTGGAAACACTTTTTTAACCCCGACCAGAATGCCATGTTGTCTGTCGGAAATAAACGTGAACACACGATCGTCGTTTATTGCCTGTTTTAACAATGCTAAAAACCAGTCCCAGTTATCATCGTTTTCTTCGTTAACTATAGCAAATGCAATAGGGAAAAGTCCTGCATCAAACAATACATAAAAAAAATGGTGAGACAAACAACACAGATGTTTGCATTGCGCAGTTACTGGTTCGTGATTGCAATCTGCAATTTGCAGTTTTACCAATATATACAAAAGGGAAAATTTGATTGACACTCCTTCAGAACTCGTAAAACATACCACATTTAACACATTCAACATAAACCATTAACACATTCAGTACACACAGTTACTACCACAAAAATATGTAAATAATTTTGAATTACTAACCATCGTTAGCGTCTTTTGACACGGCACTGAGAAGAATATCGCCGAATTTGCCTTTAAGAAATGTTCCATCAATTTGTATCATTGGCCGACAAGCACGAAAACCAATTAAGCATCCACTAAACGCAAAGAAACATCGTTTGAATGTCAACGTCTCTTGGACATATTGTACGTCGAACACACTACCAGGATTGGCACGTTCTGCTTCATTAAAATACGCGATTAACGCAGAATATGATGATCGGTGGTCGCCAAAAACAGCCCCCCTGGCTTTGTCAGTTGCGTTCCACGCAACATAGTAAGTAACGTTTATTCCGTACTTATCTCTAACTTGTTGTACAACATCGGTAGGCGCCATTTGTGGCATGATTCGTACGTCACTAACCATTAATTCACCCACAATTTCTGTACTCATTCTAATTTTTTTCGAACGACATAGTGCCACACCACAAGTATGCGATTTATTGAAAGTTCTTATGTAAAAAAATCCATTATTTATGTTTACAGTGGCATGAATCCTCCAAGGGCAATTTTTAGCTTCTTTTTGTTTGCACACAACAGTCACCCTTTTTCTATCATTCTTCAAATACTCAAATTGAAAACCTCACTGATACGCAAATTTTACTAAACATTTTCTAAAATTTTCTACCCCCTCTTCAAATACCTGCCCCACATCTTGTATTAAATAACTCCACTTTGCACTCAACATTGTCCTTTCGTTTTGTGATCCTCCGGGTGAAATTCGAGCTGACGTTGCATTTTCATAAACTGAAATAATTTGGTTTTCATTTGGTGAATCAAAAATATCCATGTTATCATTTGCTAGCATACCATCTTTTAAGGTAACTTTCACAAATACTTCGTCGATTGAAAATTTTTCAACGTAATCCATCATCACCCCAACATCTTCGTCATCCATCAGGACGCATTCCCCGTGATTTAACAAATTATATGTCAATGAAAAATTACCCGGACATAGGCAACTCCACTTCGAGCAAACAAAATCAACTAATTTCTTATAACTCGTTTCATCCGACACTTTCTTCACCGATACTAATACATCATACCTGAACACCAATTTTGTGGAGAACGATAAACTGCAAACGATATTGAACGAAAATTAAATTGTAAAAACGACAATTCATAAATCGAAAATTCAAAACAACAAACATCCATTAACAAACCTTTTCGTATAATTCAATTTCATGTTGATTGCAGGCAAAAAAAGGGTTAACTAATTATCAACACCGACTCTCGTGTTTAATTATAATACGCTCGTATTGGTTTGTCGAACTATTCATGATGATCTCATATTCCACTTGAATCGACTAAGATCTGTTTTCCAAACGTCTTACACGATACTCTGCCTTCAATCGTGATTAGTGGGATTTGATTTCCCAACTTTACGTATATAACTGAATCCCCTAAAATATGTTTATTCAATAAGGGTACTTATGTCTATATATTATTTTTATTATTTAATTTATATTATTTTTTTATGTGGATGGACCTAGGCCTATATTCATCTAGCAACTAGGACTTCTACCCATATAAGTCCAAAATTAGGGGTGTCTAGCAAATTTCCCCAAAAATTAAACGACAAAAATAAAATCAAATTCCTGTTCGTTTTTTATCACTGGTTCATGGGACACGTACATTTCCCAAAACTTGTTTCTATTTTGAGTAATGGGATAAGTCTAGTACAAAATAATACAAAACAAAAATCTGAAAAATGACAGATTCGGTTTATAATACTCGGATGTGTTCGACGACATCGGAGAAATTTCACTCAAATGCGATCCTACCGAGTATTTTGATCCGGACATGTCATCTTACATTTTTTAACCAACAAATTTGTGTCTTTTACCTTAAGATTGGAGTAATGTTTGTGTATGTCAATTGTCGTTCCTCTGTTTAAAGTTTTATTGGAAAATTTTAAAAACTATTGAATTTGCAGTTTTTTTTGGAATTGAGAGAAAAGTTCCAAGAATTTTTTGAATTTAGTACACTTATCCATTGTTATCATTTTTGGGTCATTTGAAAACTTTTGGAAGCTTTGAGAATTTCAAAAACTGCTTAGGGTGATTTTGGTCGTTTAAAATTTTCGTTTCGAAATGACTTTGGAAAGGGAGATTATTATTCGAGTGCTACGTTTATCTAACTATAGGTTCTAATTTGGGTTCGAGACAAAATCAGAGTTTAAGGGCGTTTGGTGAATAGGGATTTTCGGGTAACAAATGCAACTATCAAAATAAGCGGACCAACTATATTAATATCAAAATAAGGCCCGTACTAGGGTAAGAGTTTAATTTCCCTAACGAGGAGATATTAGAGTTTAAGGAAAATGGAAATACGGAAATTGTTTTTAGTTTACATCACCAAAATAAAATAAGCATAGTTTATAGACCCCTCGTACGACCATCCAAAAACCTCCGGCCAGGACTCCGATCCACTACTCGGTCCATTCCGGCATGGGATTACTACTACTACCTGCAATCAAAGAAGTATCTATATGAGCTATTAAGCCCAGTAAGAAATCCGAATGGATAACGAGGTTTTAAAATATGGTTTTACGTACTTATATAAGTATTACACATAAGCATCACACCTTACCATTCGTCGGCAAACAATCACACACACACACAAACACTTAATTTCATTTAGGCACCTAAATCGACTGAAATACTGAAAATTACCAATTTACCCTTTTCGTGCAAATGCATGAATGAAAACATTTTATGTTGTTCGGATCCGTGAAAAATTAACTTCTTTACTTGGATGATAAGCATATTATTCTGAGCCCGTTCTTTTGGTGGAATCAAACCACCCCTTTATCTGTAGTAACTATGGTTGGGATACCGGCCCCCCGTATCCCGACTTATCCAACCCAAGCATTCCATTAACCTTTCCTTTCGTAAAAATGAAATCTCTTTTTATGCAAGACCATGAGACGAATGAGACTCTAATACAAAAATGACCACTTTACGACATCACAAATATCAATCAACGAGCATACAAACAAAATTCAATTATCCACATAATATACATACATACACGGCAATCACACACATAGCATACACACATATATATAACCACTTAAGTATAGCACATAATTCACATAATTATTATAGCATCATATTATATACTTATATATCACAAATTACACACACAACAGCACACACACACGGCACACACACATATACACATAACATGCAGCCCCAAAACATACTTTAATTAGCATTAAATTATCAAACCATGCCCTTAAAGCACCAACATTTTTATCTTTACATTAATGGGATTTCTCCCACTTTTATTCATTAAATGAATTAAAAATTCTTACAACCCCTTAACATAGTTCAGCTGCAGATTTTTAACCATAAATTCACATTCTCACAATTAATACTCAAGGCATAATGATTAAAACACAAAAGTTCCATTTATGACACATGCACAACCAATATTTAAAAATAATAGCAAATGGCATCTAAAAATTCTCAAATTTAGTTATAGGCTGCCTAACTGACTAAATGAACAGATGTAAAAAGAATTTTGCAGTTTCCTCAAAAATCGGATTTATAAAAATTAAAATACTCGGCAAGTAGTGTTGAAGCCAAAAATGATTTTTTTCCAACAAATTTTAATCCCAAACTATGGCCAAATAGAAAATAACAAAATTCCACTTACTCCTACTGAGATTTTAAAGGTGAAAACATTTTTCATGCTGAAATTTCAAGAAGTTCCAGATTAGTCCTAAAGATTCATAGATAGATCTACTCATGCAACCCCAAAAATCTTGAAAACTCATTTTGTTTTTCCAAAATTCCCAAAAATTCGAAATATTAAATCCTTAAACACAAAATACTTAGATTCACAGATTATAACATGGATTAGACATGCAAGAACACAAATATCAAGATTAGCACAAGAGTTCGGATTTTACACAAAAAGCCCTAATTTTTCGAAAAGTGAGGAATCTTTTAAGTAGTTTTGAAAATCCTTTTCCATACTATGATACCCTTCGATTGCAGCAAGAAATTCGAGATTTCTTACCTATAAAAGAGTGTTGGCTGAAGAAAGAAAAACCTTCAAAAGAAAAGAGGGTTTTTTAGAGGAAGAAAAGGAGGATGAAGAAAAATGAAGAAAACGAAGATACAATGTTACCTCCTTCAAAAAGTGGCTCCAAGATTGAACCAAGCTAGTTGAATAGAGAAGGTAAGAGCTTTGATATCAAGTTGGGAGGAGTTTAAATCTCCCGTAAGAGGGCAAGTGTTTTTGATGGTGTTCTTGGCATATTCAAGGGTGAAGCTTATATAGGGGATTTGCATTTTGATTTCTATAATTTTTTTTGTTGAAGAAATTTGAGGTGGTGGCCGATGGAGGAGGTGGTGCTTCGGTGGTGATGGGGAAGAATAGACAAGTGGGGGTATAGGTGGAGAGAGAAGAAGACATGAGAGTATCTCTTGAGATTACTTAGCATGCTTGAGTGTAGGATTAGTGTAAATCCTCACTCTTTGCCAAGTGTACAAGCATGCATCTTTTCTAATTTTATTTTCTAATAAAAAAAATCACTAATCTCTCTCTTAGTCACAAAAACCGAACACACACATATATAAATACATATACCTATAGTCTAGAGTAACATAGCTTATATAGCATATGCATATATATATGCATACATGTACGTATATATGCATGTATTATGCATGTAATTATGATTAAATCATGAAATCACATAAATAAATTAATTGTACACATAAGTTACATAAATTAATCTAACACATAATTATCAATAATTAATCCATTTAAGCACATAATTATCGAAATAAAGTTGGCACATAATTATTCAATAAATTCCTAGCATATAAGGCACATAATTATCTAATCGGCATATAATAATTATTAATCTAAGCAAATAAGGCACTTAAAGAATTGAAGTTAGTAAAATTCCTAATGATTTCTACGTGAGAATTTTTGGGTTATGGAATTTTGGTTAGGCATTAGGTTTCGAAAATGTGGGGTGTTACACCGGCAATTGTCCTCCGACGCTCAAATCAGAAAACTATCACAATATACACAATTAATTGCCTAAATAGTATGTACCTTCTTGTGTGTATGATAACACATATTTATAGGTGAAGTTTGATATGGTTTTCTTGTTAAAAACCAATGTGGGACAAATTGAATGTAATTAAGAGTGTTAATTGGGGTTATCCTCTAGATGGGCCAATTTGAGCATCTTGGGCCAGACTCCACTTATACACATCGTTGAGTGTTATAAATTGGTTTTTCCTTTAGATGGGCCAATTTGAGCATCTTGGGCATAACTCCAATTATACACATCAATATTGAAGTTTAATGTTTTGTTTCTCGAATTTTGAGGAGCACATTTGGGGTCATTAAATGTACTGAAATGTTAAATGTCGTTTCAATTTTACTAATGTCATTTTGACTTCGAACCTAATTTTGACGTATTTCTATTTTGATTTTGGCAAAATTCGAAACACGAAAACTGTAGTCATTTGGGTTAGCTTTCTAATCCAACTTAAATCCGCTAGATTGGATGCCGTGTGACAAAGTTATGCATGAATATGTTACATTTTGAAATTTAGATACCTCAATACATCAAAGTTGTCCATTAATTCATGTATATCTTTCTCGTCTGACATCCAATTTTGGGGATTCAGGTTGGATTAGAAACTAACTCAAAATACTACAAATTCTATTTTTCGGGTTTTGCAAAATTTAGAATTAAAAATAATCAAAATCACGTTTGAAGTCGTAATGGAATTATTAAAGCTCGAAAGACATTTATCACATCCCTTAAATGTAATGCATGTTGAGTGGTGTCCCAGCAACGAGGTGCTTGCTTCGGGACGGTGCGCTACAATATCATTTGACTCATATATGTTGATTACCAATAATCATTCAACAAATATTACCAATTTGGTAATTTGTCATTCCACCAGGGTCTAGTTTGGTTGCCAAAATAAGATTAGCCAATATAAAATTAAATAATCTAATGAAAACACAATTATTTTATCGAATCCCGCTACATTTAACAGAAAAACTCCCTTAAAGGCAAGATAAGCCATGACAAGATAATATTTGTTGGTCCACCGACAAGTTATTGAGATTACCAAACATCAAACAAAGTTCAATTATTTCGTTAACTCGATAACCACAAAACTAGCAAAACAAAACCATGACATGGTAGCAACTCTAAAGATTTAATGAACCAAAAAACGAGTGAAACAAAACAAGAATCTTAAATATGATAGCAGATAGCAAGTATATTTTCAAAATTAACAAGTTTATCATAACTACACACCATCAACTATTTCACGAAAAGGGAAAAAATAAAAATAGATTCTAAACACTTCATAGTCCTATAAACATTACGAAGAACACATTATATTCCATGAGAGAATATAACTTATCAACTTCGAATAACCTGCAAATGCAAAATCCCAAAAGGTGTTACATGCCAGTAAAAATCATAGAATCGAAAGTTGTTGGAGCACAAATATCAATAACACAAGTGATAAGATTCACATACTTCACGCACTACATTGCAGGCAGCACAACATTCAAGAGATCACGGAAGAAGACATCACAAATTCAAGTCTAACGTGATTTTAAAATTAATAATTACCAGTTTCTTCTTTCCATTCAAAATATGGTAATAGAAATACATTTTGTTCAATTTGAGGAATATAAACCAGAAGTACAATTTTTCAAATAGGGACATCAGTCTTCGAAGATATGTAACCATAAACTAACTATAGTATCGGAATTGTTTCTAGAGCGATTGGCCAAGGCAAAGTGTATACACCATATTCAAGAAAAGTCTGAAAAGTTGGTCAAGTCTCCTAACCATGGGAAGTAATTTTTTGATACACTTTGTGACTCTCGTAACTTAGAATCAGACGAGTAGGAAGCAAAGTATCTCACTAACTCGATTTTTGTATGATAGCATCTCTGTCTAATTTTGAAGATGTAATAAAGGCTGAACATGTAGATTATCACTGATCAACATTTAGCAACTACACCCATATATTTATCTAATCAACTGCATAGATGGTATCTTGAGAATTGATGTGGGCATATGAGATGCATTGTAGGAGTGTACAATAATACGTATGGCAAGCAATTATATAAACATATACGACTTTACTAATAACCGTGCTGATAGTTAGGGTACTATTTATATTGCATGACGCAAACATAGTTGGATGCAGTTAGATGTACTAGCAGATTCCTCTGCACACGAATTTAAAATTAATGAACACCACAGATCTAAAATTATCTTATTGCGTCATTTTCTCTAATCAGATTCAATCAGAATGCTTTACTTATAACCACGTCAACTCTGACGAAATTGAGTTTGCTATAGTCCACAAGCAAATGAGACCACAACATGGTTGGTCATACTTGCTTTTGGTAATATTTGCTAGAAATAAACAAATATGTGATTTGTCATCAATCAGATGAGAAAGAAGCAAAGTAGCTCAATAACTCAATTTTGCTAAATTTTGCATGATAGCATCTCTGTTTAATTTTGAAGATGTAAAAAAATCTCAACATATAGATTCTCATTGATCAACATGTAGCAAAATCACCCATATATAAACGCATATAGGTAAATGAAAAACGAAAGTCAATAACATTATTGGACATATAGGAGCTTAAGATAACAAAAAAACACAGTAAATCTTGAATTGAAAAAAAAAAATTACCTATAACAGCTAAGCAGCAGGATGTGAAATTGCACTTGCATCGACAATATCAACGGATAGTATGCCAATATGATCGATTCCAAATAGCATCTCTGTCTGGAAAGTTTTGGCAGAGGCATCATCATCATCATCATCATCGCACTTGGCGGTAAACGTCAAATACAATGTGTGACGGTAAGTGATGGGTAGACTTCTGGATGCTCCCACCACTTCCACCAACTTGTATTTACTAGACTACGCTCGCGCACACACCAACAGAAAAAGAAGAAGAAGAAGAAGAAACAAGTTATCATCGAATTTGGACTGAAAACAAAAACAAACATAAAATTTGAAGGAAAAAAAAAAAGAAAAAAAAAAGCTTACGTTTTTTTTGTTGTAGGCATTGGTTGCTAGTTGAGCATAAACATTGAGATCATGCAGGAGTATGGGATCATCATCTTTGCCGGAGGAATCTCGGTCATACAAAAGCTTGGCCACAGGTCGCTACAAATTTATATGATAAATTGAGGTTAATAATTTATTGAAATGATATTCCAAATAAATGAAATTAGAATAAATTGACGGAAAACATACGCCGAACATAAATAGCCGAACGATCCCCTTCTTACTCATCCTTGACTCGCTCGTCTTCGTAACTAATTCCGATTCCTCCTTTTGCAATTTCTTGACTTGTCTAAGCAATTTGATTATCCTTAACTTCAACTTCTCTGTTTCCGACTCCGATTCCGATTCCGTTTCCGTTTCCGTTTCCGTTTCCTCCTTCAATTTTTCGACTTGTGTCAATATTGTCTTCATCTTTAACTTACGGTTCTCCATGCCCCGTTTCGGTTCCTCTGATTCGTTTCGGTATTCTAATCGGCTCATGTCTGGTTTCTAACGTTTCTTAAAGAGAGCGAAGTAAATGGGCTGGACTCTTGGGGAGTGGGTTGGGATAACCCTTTCAATAGGTATATTCATAAAGGGTCATTAAAAAATTTACAAAAAAGTCAACACATTGGACAGAGATTTGTAAGAGACAATAATAGCCAATCACATTTCAATATGCTCAAATTTTATCATTTAATATAATTTAACGTTAAATTTCATAAGTTATTTAATTTTGACCCAAAACATAATTTTATGGACAATTTCATTCGTCGCCGCTGGTCTCTATCATTGACTTTTTTAATCTTCTTTTCCTGGTTTTTCCACCGGTTTCCGGCGTTGACCGACTGTCATTGCCGGTCTCCGGCATTGACTTTTTTGATTTTTTTTCTTCCTAAATTTTTCATCGCCGGTCTCCGGCGTTGACTTTTTCAATTTTTTCTTTTTTTTCACCCCTAATTTTTCAACCGGCGTTGACCTGACGTTGACTTTTTTGATTTTTGAATTTTTTTTTTCTTTAACATCTTCCCCCGCGTTTAAACAACAATATTGTTGTGGTTGACAGTAAATAACTATACTACAATTTAACACATTAATCTCTAACACAATAATATTAACACAATAAAAGTTATTATTTCTTTGTAATAGAGTAATATTAATATAAAAGTAAACATAATAAAAATATTGATGTGGTTGATAGTAATATTATTGTAACACCATTTACGGTAATATTACAATAGTAAACATTTATATTATTAAGTTACTCGGTCAACAACTCAGACAAAAATAAAACACCCAAAAATTTAATAATATTGATGTGGTTGACAGTAATATTATTGTGTTTACAGTTATTTTACTATCAAGCACAATAATATAATTACGTAGACTTGTTAACAAATCAAACAAAACAAAATAAAATAAAATAAAATAAAAACCAAAAAAATAATAATATTGTCGTTGACTCTAATTGTACTATCAAGGACAGTACAGTTACATAAATGTACCGTCAACGACAGTATAATTACATTAATATACTGTCAGTGACAGTATAATTACTGTTAATGACAGTACAATTAGCTGCAGACGTAAAAAAAGGGATAAAAATGTTAGAAGAAGAAAAAAACACTAAAGAAAATCAACGCCGGAGACCGACGGTCAACTCAAGAAACCGGCGGCGGAAAAAACAGACAAGAAAAAAAATCAAAAAAGTCAACGCCGGAGACGGCGGTCAATGCTGAAAACCGGCAGCGAAAACAAATAAAGTCAACGCTGAAAACCGGCGGCAAAAAAATCAAAAAAAAAAAAAAAAGTTGAAAAAAAAAGTCAAAATTATTTTTTTGCGGTTAAAATTGATTAAATTATGGTTACAAGTAAGAATTGGTTGTAAAGTGTTGCGGGTAATTTTGTCATATAAATTAATTTTACCTTTATTTATAAGGTAAAATAGCACTGAACCTCCTTGTGGTTTGCACATTTTGCACATGACCCCCTTATGGTAAGAAATTAGGCACATAACGCCCTTGTGGTTTGACATTGCAAATGAGCCCCTTATTATATGAAATTAGGCACATAACCCCTTGTCGTTTTGACGTTTTGCACATGACCCCCTTATGGTATGAAATTAGCACATAACCCCTTGAATAGAGAACATGAAAAGACTAAACTACCCCTATCAAATCAAAAATTCTTGTTTTAATTTAAAAATAAGTATTCTATAAAACGAAAAGCTTAATGTACTTTTTTTGTAAAGTGAGAAATATAATATATTATTGTGTTTTTTTAATTTTACACAATAATATGGCGGCGTTTTTATTTGCGACGGAAATGTTTTTATATAATCATATTTTAGTGGGTTAATACCATTTCGCCACCTAAACTTCGCCCACTTTTGCACTTTACCACCTTAATTAAAAAAAGTTACAAGGGCACACCCAAACTCTTTTTTTTATGCACATAACCACCTAAGGGGAATATTTCGGCGAAATTTCTCATTTTGCGGCACACGCTCGATGGACATGCTTAGTGGAAGGGGTTTTTTGGTCATTTGACCTCAATTTTTTTGTGGGGCCTTCCCCCCCCCCCCCTCTCTCTCTCTCTCTCTCTCTCTCTCTCTCTCTCTCTCTCTCTCTCTCTCTCTCTCTCTCTCTCTCTCTCTCTCTCTCATACAGACATCCCCATCATTATCTTCTTCTTCCTTCTTTCTTTGTGCTTTTCTCAAGAATCAATCTTCATCCGCCGCCGTCGCTGCATCCTCGTTGAAAATAATGGGGATGAATTGCAGCTCATCGGCGTGGGCATTCTAGCCGTTCTTGCAGGAGGGCTCCTCCCCCGATCACAACAGCACCACCGTACAACGTAACGACGTCGGTGAGATCGAAGCCAACTCCAATCATAACGATGATAATCCGCAGCAACAGATTGCGGCCACAGTGAGCCCACCCCCAAATATTCTTATACATTTTGAGGAGTATCGGGCCTTCCTTAAAAGCCGCCTCAAGTTGGTCTGCACCGCCGTCGCTTTGTCCTGGCTACAAGCTTATTTTCTTATCCAATTTTATTTGTTAAGGAAATAGGAAAAATAGTGAAATTCCATCTTTGATGATGCTAGGCTGAGTATTTGTACCATATGTTTTTTGTTGTATACCTTATGGTTCTTTCCACATGTTTAATCTCCATCTTTTGTATAATTTATGATATTTACTGCAATATGAGTTCTCTATATTGTTGGGTGCGAAATACCAACACGCAAGTGCACGTATCGCAAACAAGTAGTAAAGTGGACTCGTGAGAGTCGGATGTCGATCCCACATGGAATACTCAAATTATTTAATCCTAAGTACCAAATTTTAACAACTATGATTTTTATCCAGCCTACGCAAGTTTGTCAAATTAATCAACTAAACAATTAAACTAATTAAGAAAGCAATTAAACACGAGAAAATATCAATATAAAAACGGATCTAGGATTTTATCTTCCCCCTATGCAAGAATTGCTCACCCAAAACCCCTCAATTATGAAATATATGATTCATGATTATTAACCCGAGACACTAATTTACTCATAACCCGATGTCGCGTGTATTATGAGTTTATTATTCATAAACGGTTCACTATATCTCTATGCAAACAAATTATGAATAAAGCATTAACTAACAAGTCTCGTAATTGATTACCTAAGGTGATATCTGTATGTCTACGGCACCACATGCAATTGACACACTCATCCGGTGAAAACTACTCGAAGGTTCTTATACTTACCGTCTAATTATCAAAATAGCTCTGTCGAGTCAATCCCAATAATCACAGATAAAGCACATAAATTGATCAAGTTCATGCACTAACAATCATAACAAGTAGAAGAAATAATCATAAAATCATAATTGCATAATCTCAAGAAAACGGGTTCACCATCCCCACATAGGGTTCCAACAAAATCCTTGATTAAAAGCTTAGCTACTCGTAATTCTTATGATAAATAAAATAGAATTAATAAAAGAAATAAGAAAAAACTATGCTTGTGTCTTCGTTGATCTTCGTTCTTCGCGTTTTGTGGTATAAATTTTTTTTCTTATGGTGTAGAGAATTGTTGCTTTTATAGGCTTTTCTTGATAAGGAAGTAGTGGAAACCTAATAGGAATCAATTTCCGCCACTTTCCCCCATCAGGATTTGTTCGTCGATTTGTGTCATGTTGGAGTCCGAATTTTGGAATGCTGTGTAAATAAGAATTGTAGCCCTTGAAATTAGCTTTCCAATGCCGTAAACATCACCTAATTCGGAGTTCATATGAGAGAGATATGCTCGAAATAGTGGACATTGTCAAAGCTGTGGCGAGATTCCTTCTTCCAATTTGATTTGTTTCCTTATTTGCAACTTTTTTTTTCCTTTCTTTTTGATCTTTTTTCCTTCATGGACACCTAATTCTCGTTTTCACCTATAAAACACAAAATCAATCAATTAAAGCACAAATATAATTAAATCTAAACAAAAGATCCACGTAAAGTAAACGTATTCACTGTAATATCTACACTCAACACACCCCCAAACTTGAACTTTTGCTTGTCCTCAAGCGATATATAATCGTAAGCAAATAACTCAACTACCGCATCTTATCACATAGATTAATGACCAACCTCATGTTTTCAGAAGTTGTAATTATAATGAAAATTCATAGGCATTTGCAAGCTCAAAATTCAAAAGCACGTAGTCACTTACCATAGCCATAAACCACAAATCATGCAATTGCTTCAAGCATCCAATATTTGTAAATTAAAGATAGAAAAAATTTATGCTTACATGTATATGTTTGACTCCAAATACTCACCAAAATATTCTGAGTCTACTAATATCGAATATTAAGCTATTGGGATCATTGGGGCTTTTTGGCTTTCAATTGTTAGGCTATTTGGTTCGAGGTAGGAAATATGGGTATATGTGGTTATTCTTCTTGAATTGAGGTGATTACGCCAAAATTTGAAAGATAGGCGTTTGAAACAATGAATTCACCTCTAAGGACTTTAATAAACTCGATTCTCAAGAGTTCAAAAGTCTCCACTTTTGCTCTTAAGACAATGGATCGAGTTTTCAAAACAATTCAACAACTAGTCCTTACTTCTCCCTTCTAGTCTCTTCTTCTTCTTCTTCTTTTTTTTTTATACATATATATATATATATATATATATATATATATATAGAAGCATATATATATTTGTCTTTTTTTTTCCGAAGAAGAAGGACCTTATAAAATTTTTCAACCGAACTCCATTGGGTAATTTTTCAAGAATATCCATCTATTATACCTTATACACATTGGATAAAAGAAAGAACACATTTTCTCCGAGGCTCAAATCAAGGTTTTAAGGAAAATTTCGATAAAAAGGTCGGCTTGAAAGGCTCAAACGGATCAAACAAGGCCCAAATCATATCTCAAATCACTCACTACTCAATACTTTGTATCATAAATTTCCTAAGGTGAGGTCTAAAACCGAACATAGCATGATCTAACACAAATTAACTCCAAATTTAAAATACAAAACATTCAACCAAATCAATGCACAAAGTGTGATTCCTAGCAATAGTTCGTTTCTAAGTTCCGTTGAATCAAAAGCTAAACAAACATCTAATTCTTATCACACAAAACAAGCAATCTCATCATCAAACATTGATCATCTCTCATCATTATAACTCATCGATGCGTTCGACTCAAGCAATTTTTTTTTAAGAAAAAAAATGAATAAACGAAAACGACTCGAAAAAAAAACCCTAAAGCATGCAATCTAAAACATATAAAGCACATAAAAAGTGTTTTTTTTCACCCCCAAACTTAAAATTTACATTGTCCTCAATGTAATTAAAACGAAGTTTAAGGATAGAATACATTTTGATTAGTCGAAACTTCCTCCACGTGTTGCACCTCTCCATCTCTTCCTCTTTCAAGCAAACTTTTTTTTTACAACCTAAAAATTCAAACATGATTAAATTATTAGATTGCAAGCTTATATATATTCAAAGAAAATTAAAAGCAACTAAAAATACGAAAATATATGAGAAAAAAAAACGATAAATGCTTGGGTTGCCTCCCGAGAAGCGCTAAATTTTAAGTCTTCAGCCGGACTTTGCTTCTTGAAATTGTTATGTCCAATCCAAAGCTTTGTAGATTGCGCATCCATCCATGAGCTTTATCAATTCAATTGCAACCAAGGCATGGATAGCACTGCAATATTTCACGGTCCACCTTAGCTTGTAGTCTTTTTTGGTTGTAATCAATCGGTACGAAGCCAAGATGGGATCTTCATCACCCGCTCCCTCAAATCGGTATACAAAAATCTCCAGTCTGCGTATAACCTCCACCTCAAAAATATTAGTCTTCTCATCAACCACTATTGATGCCTTCAAATCCACATTTAGATCAACGATAGAGTCCACAACTAGAATATCTTCAATCATTACATCCATCTCCTTGTTCTCTTGTTCTGAGGCATCTTCGTGGTTTAGCTCGATTGCCTTCTCAGATTCATCATGCTCAAGTGTCTTCGTAATTTCTATTTCTCTCATATCGACACTATTTTCTGGACATGGAAGATTTTTCTCACCGCAGGCTTCACCTGAATTTTCTTTGATGTAACCATTGCCGATTTCGTCTGGAATATTTTCAAGAGACTCAGATTTTAGTTTGAGAGTCATCTCTTCCAGTTGTATCTCCATGTTTCGAAATGATGCTTGAGTGGACTTCATGAATTTGGCAATAAGGGATACCAAATCAAGTTGTTCATCAGTGGTCTGCTGCTGCATTGGATAATAATTTTGAAAATCATCAATTTGTGGCTCTCTATGTTGAAACTCGTTCAAATCTTGGTCTTGAAAGCTTTGCTCGTATGTGTTGGTGTAAGTGTTCCAATAACCTCCGTTGGTAATTTCGACGAAATTTGTCGCCTTTGGTGATCCCCAACATTGATCGGAAAAATGATTTCCACCACATGCTGAACAAAGCGGAGGCATATCATAGGTGTTTTGGAGGTATTCGTCAGATGGAAGCCATTCATATCCCGTTTGAGGTGCCCCAACATTGTAACCAGACATGTAAAAAAAACAAAAAATCAAAATTAAAATAAAAATAAAAATTAAAATTAAATAGCTGAAGTAAGAAAAATTGCTCAAATTTGATATTAGAATAAATAAATAATTTAGCCGTATTCCCCGGCAACGGCGCCAAAAACTTGTTGGGTGCGAAATACCAACACGCAAGTGCACGTATCGCAAACAAGTAGTAAAGTGGACTCGTGAGAGTCGGATGTCGATCCCACAGGGAATACTCAAATTATTTAATCCTAAGTACCAAATTTTAACAACTATGATTTTTATCCAGCCTACGCAAGTTTGTCAAATTAATCAACTAAACAATTAAACTAATTAAGAAAGCAATTAAACACGAGAAAATATCAATATAAAAACGGATCTAGGATTTTATCTTCCCCTATGCAAGAATTGCTCACCCAAAACCCCTCAATTATGAAATATATGATTCATGATTATTAACCCGAGACACTAATTTACTCATAACCCGCTGTCGCGTGTATTATGAGTCTATTATTCATAAACGGTTCACTATATGTCCATGCAAACAAATTATGAATAAAGCATAAACTAAAAAGTCTCGTAATTGATTACCTAAGGTGATATATGTATATCTACGACACCACATGCAATTGACACACTCATCCGGTGAAAACTACTCGAAGGTTCTTATACTTACCGTCTAATTATCAAAATAGCTCTGTCGAGTCAATCCCAATAATCACAGATAAAGCACATAAATTGATCAAGTTCATGCACTAACAATCATAACAAGTAGAAGAAATAATCATAAAATCATAATTGCATAATCTCAAGAAAACGGGTTCACCATCCCCACATAGGGTTCCAACAAAATCCTTGATTAAAAGCTTAGCTACTCGTAATTCTTATGATAAATAAAATAGAATTAATAAAAGAAATAAGAAAAAACTATGCTTGTGTCTTCGTTGATCTTCGTTCTTCGCGTTTTGTGGTATAATTTTTTTTTCTTATGGTGTAGAGAATTGTTGCTTTTATAGGCTTTTCTTGATAAGGAAGTAGTGGAAACCTAATAGGAATCAATTTCCGCCACTTTCCCCCATCAGGATTTGTTCGTCGATTTGTGTCATATTGGAGTCCGAATTTTGGAATGCTGTGTAAATAAGAATTGTAGCCCTTGAAATTAGCTTTCCAATGCCGTAAACATCACCTAATTCGGAGTTCATATGAGAGAGATATGCTCGAAATAGTGGGAACTGTCAAAGCAGTGGCGAGATTCCTTCTTCCAATTTGATTTGTTTCCTTATTTGCAACTTTTTTTTTCCTTTCTTTTTGATCTTTTTTCCTTCATGGACAACTAATTCTCGTTTTCACCTATTAAACACAAAATCAATCAATTAAAGCACAAATATAATTAAATCTAAACAAAAGATCCACGTAAAGTAAACGTATTCAGTGTAATATCTACACTCAACATATATCTATATATTTATTCTTTCAATTACAAATACTGAAAAATGAACATCAATTTGTGCTTGTTAAGGTGGATGAGGCTTTGTACATGATTGAAGAAATGGTCAAAAATGGAATTAGATTACGATTTTTACTTTTACAGTTCCCATCACAGCATTGCTCAAACGCGGAGTTTCTTTTGGGAAAATATTGATTCTTGAGAAAAGCACAAAGAACGAAGAACATGATGATGGGGATGTTTGTATGTGTGTGGGTGTGTGTGGGTGTGTGTGGGTGTGTGTGTGTGTGTGTGTGTGTGTGTGTGTGTGTGAGAGAGAGAGAGAGAGAGAGAGAGAGAGAGAGAGAGAGAGAGAATAAGAGAGAAGGAGAATAAAGTAAAAAGAGTGCCCACAATTTTTTTAGGTGAAATGACTAAAAAAACCCTTCAATTAGCATGTGCATTGCTCGTGCATCGGAAAATTAGATCGGAATATTCTCTTTAGGTGATTATGTGCGTCAAAAAAGTAAGTTTGGGTGTGCCCGTGCAACTTCTTTAGTTAAGGTGGTAAAGTGCAAAAATAGGCAAAGTCTAGGTGGCAAAATGCTATTAACCTGTATTTTTTATGGGACTCTTGTAATATTAGGATTTTAGTATGATTTAGTTACCTAGATTAATTATGATTTAGTTACTTAGATAAATTCTATTACCTTACGATATTTCTCTATATATATTCAATACAAATCAACCCATAATACAATGAGGGTTTCTATTACGTATTATTTCTCTCCTTCTCCAATTTTATTCTTCATATATGGTATCAGAGCACCAAGTTTTTAACCTAGCTGCCCATCTTCCATCGCGATGACCACCAAACCAATTTCTCCCTCCCCGGTGGTGGTACTCTAATATCTTTCTTTTTCTATATTTTCCATAACTCCACCCAAATTTCCTCCCTCCCCCGGTGCTGGTAATTTTTTTTTCCGACATCTTCTTCTTCTTAGTCGGTTAATCTATTTCTCTCTCTTTCATTTCTATCCTTCTTTTAGTTATTCGTTTTTCCCCTCTCGTATCTTCTCTCTCTCGATTCATACCAAAAAAAAAATTATCTCCATGTTATTTTCTTTTTTCTATCATTTAGGCAGATATTTTCACAGGGATTTCTCTAGCGTTGTGTGTTGCGGCTTCTTGTCCAATCTTCACGTTTGGAGTTTATTCGTTCCGACTGCGGGAGCGTGCTAGCAAGTGATTGTTCAGTCTTCACGTTCGTCATGTTTCGACTGCGGGGGCGTGTTAGAGTATATTATATTATGGAACCCTTGTAATATTAGGATTCTAGTATGATTCAGTTACCTAAATTAGTTATGATTTAGTTACCTAGTTAAATTTTATTACCTTGCAATATTTCTCTATATATAAACCCATAATACAATGGGGGTTTCTATTACGTATTATTTATCTCATTCTGCAATTTTATTCTTCATATAGTTTTTTATGTATTACAGACATATCACTGAAAAATAGGAGATGTTGAAAGGATTTTATACGGTTTGGTTTGAATTTTGTATCTTTCATAATTAGAAAATTACCAGATAAAAAAAGGGCAAATAGCATTTAATCCCCACGGGGTTACAAGCTTTTGCTGATGAACCCTCGTACTCATAATATCAGTATATAATCTCCTTGTGGTTTATGGGGTAGCTTCCATTAACTTTCCTTTAAACCTAACCGCGTATGTCAAACATCAAGGGGGTGGTTACCTGCAAAGATTAAAGGAAAAATTAAAGCACAAGAGGGTCGGTCATATATTACAAAAATGCTATTAGAGTTGCTTATGGTTGTCCAATCGTTTCTTTCTTTTATATATAAAGATTGACTAATTTTATCTTGTGAACCAAATGACACATAAACATATTGGCATTGCCTCTAATACTAAAGCTGAGTGTTGGGCACTGGTAAAGGGTATTAAAACAGGCTAAGAATAAGGCCTCTTCTGGTTGGTTGGATAAGAGATGATAGACGATTTAATCCAACCGAATCAGATGTTTGGTTCATAGGTTATAAACCCGGCATAGATTAAGGGCCCTGTGCTAAATCACGAAAATAGGTCATTAGTTGTCCCACCCCATAAGGTGGGAATGTATTGTGTAATCCGGCCAAAGATTAAAGGTGAAATTACATGAAGGGTCTGAAATATATATTTATGAGTGATGTTATTTCCACCTCCAAATTATCTCAATTCACCATCAAAAATATATAATGTCATAAATATCCCTCAATTTTATAATCCACAACCCTTTGTTATATTCACATAATCCTCATGTGTTCTAAGTTATTTTTATTTGTATTTTATTTTTTTATTGTTTTTATTTTATTTTTAATTTTTTTAATTTTTATTTTTTTTGCAATAAAGTATATTTTTATACAAGATATTTATCTATATCAGATGACCTACAAATTATGTAATTTTTTTAGGAAACAAAATTATATTAAGCTAAACTGGCTAGTTCTGGAGAAAGTTCATGACCTTCTATACAAACATTCTTAGTTTATTTCTCCAAGAACATGAATTCCTACTTTTTTTTACCTTCAGAAATGTTTTTCTCTGACGAAAGTATTAATCACTTAAGGTGGAGAGGGTGAGATTTTGCGGTAAAGATTCCAATGAAAATGGTGGGGTTTTTTTATAAATATTTGAACTAGTTTTGTAGTGGACGGTTTATAAATTTTTAAAAAATATAGACAAAACAAAAAAATAAATAAACAAATAAACAAAAAAAGATTGGAAATATATTTAATTTGAAGGTGAAATAAGATATTTTGAGGGTGTAAATAGCACGTCCATGTATTTATTTACACATAACTGGATATTGATTAAGAGGGATTTATGTTGTGATGAGATCGTGTTCTGTGCCGCCATAGAACATGGCTCAACCATAGCAGCAACCTTCTCTTCTTATATTCACCTCATCGCGGCCAATCCCCGGCGGAGCCACCCTCTTCACCACCGGCAATGGGGATCCAATTTTATCAATATTTCACCGCCTTAATGACACAATCTTTATCACAAATATGGTCGCAATCAATTTTACCCTTGGTCTTTTTGAATTATTCACACTTGTCTCTCTACGAGGTCTGCACCATTTGCTTCCACTTCAACAGTCGCCGCCGACGCCGACACTGGAAGAGATGCCGGTTTTGATGTGGTGTTGGGTTTCACGATGGTGGTGTTAGGCAAGAAAGGTTTTGGTGGAGAATTTTTTTTGTTCAGCTTCATGGGTTTGTGGTGGCCGGTGGCGACGAACGTGGAGAGGTTGTGGTAGCTGGAAAAGGGTTTGAGTTTCTTTTGCGTGTCTGAAATTTCATTATCATTAGGGTTAAATACAAAAACACCTATGTACTACGAACTTTGTATCATATATTCATTTATTACACATAAATACTAAAACCCCCTCACATTATATTTTTTTCCAAAATATGACGAAAATACCCCTACTTAAACTATATATATATATATAGTTTGAGCCATTTTCCACTACATATTTTACCATTTTCAGTCAATTTTACGTGTGAAATTTTGGTATTTATATTTTTTCTCCAAAATATCTAATTGCTTAGATTTTTTTAATTTTCTGAATAAAACATTTTATTTTTGACATTTTGAGTTTTTTCATTTTTATTTTCTTAAATGTCTTCCGGTAGTTCAAACATTCTAAGATTACAAACATCTTTACAATCCTATGATTGTTGAGAATTTGAACTACCGGAAGACATTTAAGAAAAAAATGAAGAAATTCAAAATGACAAAAATAAAAGGTTTTATTCTGAAAAAATTAAAAAAAATCTAAGTAATTAAATGTTTTGAAGAAAAAAATAAAAATATCAAAATTTCCTAAGTAAAATTGACCGAAAATGTGAAAAGATATAGTGGAAAATGGCTTAAACAAACCCTTATATTTATAGGCTTAACATGAGTATTTTCGTCATATTTTGGAAAAAATATAACAGTATGGGGGTTTTTGTATTTTTGTGTAGTACATGAGTATATGATACAAAGTCCATAGTACATGGGTGTTTTTGTATTTAACCCTTATTATTATCCTTCTCAGCAGGTAACAATGGAGGTCATCGGACATGGTCATATTGGGAGGAGGTGAAGGTGATTTTGGTCCATGAAAGGGAAAATTCTATGAACATTGATGGAACAAGTGGAAATTCTACTAGTTTGAATGAATTGATTGGGTTAGTCTGATATATATATATATATATATATATATATATATATATATATATATATATATATATATATATATATATATATATATATATATAACAAAAAAAACAAATCGGCCGAGGCGGCTGATTAATCGAACTCCGAGGCGGAGGCGGTCGCAAACCTTTACGATTTTAATGTAAAGATTTGAAAATTCGAGTTTTTGCATGTGAGGCGGTTTTGGGCGGTTCGAGGCGGTCAAACCATTAAGGCGGGTCAAACTCGGTGGTAAAAATCGGCTAAAAATCGGTCAAAAATCGGTTTTTTTTTTTTTAATTCAAAATAAAAGTTGGGATTTTAATAAAAAAAAAATGAGTTTATGCTTTATTTTGTTTATGTTAACTGTTATTGTTAAAGAACTAATGATGTATGCCATGAATGTTCAAGAATAAATGTAAATTAAAAAACACATTTTAATCTCCTTCGCAGGACAGGACAAAAACACATAAGGATCACTTACGGAAGAATTCTAGAAGACCACAACTAGGTTTGAGGCAATGGAGGTACATTTTGCGTACAAGGAGCTCAATGGTGCAGCGAACATCTTCGCAAAGACTGGATCGACTATAAATAGTGGGCTTTTTAGTTAGGGCTTTTCAGCATCCTGTACCGAGACAACATCCAGTGTCGAGACAGTACTCCTAGTAATTCAGTTTTTTTGTTACTGGTAAGCATTCATCAATTGATTTGTTCTGAAAAAACACATTCATCAATTGATTTTAACAAACATAGCCCCTAAGTAGGATTAAAGATATTAACTGTAGGTGATTTGAATTTTGGGCATTAATTGGTAACCCAATGTGGAAAATAATTAGTGTGCATGTTTTGACGGCCCAGCGGCCCAATTAGGTTTATCACATTAGTCGAGTTGCTGTTCTACCTGTCCTTCAGGCAGGTTACCACAGAATTTCAGCATTTGGGACAAAGGGATTGAAATCGGCATAATTCAAAGAAGTTAGTATGGGACGATACATGATGGTTCTGGTTGTGTACAGAGGAAATGAGTAACACGAACAAGCTGTGGGATAATTCAAAACCGGTCATATGTAGTGACAAAACGGCAACACAACAAAAATCAAAACACTAAATATTTGACATAAATAAGATAAGCACTGTTCCATTGAGCATGATATATTAAAACAAACACAATTTGCCTTAAATCGGCAAATTTGCTTCCCTAAACCAGGTATCACCTGCAAACGGAACAAAAACATGGTGTTAAGTACTGGTGAAACACATACACCTGAAAGCTGCTGGATCATAAATTTTGGTACCACAAACTCAAAGGACATTACTTCATACACTAGAGTGCAATAATTGAATGTTTAGCATGTGCGCAAAAATTCAATAAACTATGTAAAAGATAAAGTAGAAATAGCTTCATCCAACCAGACATTAATGATGTTAAGGGGAAAAAAACCCCAATTGAAGAGATTTCTAAAAGTGATTTTGAAATGTCTTCAATGGTATTAACTTCAAGAAGGTAGCTACTGTTTCAATAGTGATTGTTACAAGTAAGTATACAACACAAACTGACAGCTTCCAATTTACTACATGTCCAACATATACACCTACACCTTCTCAATTGATAATTCTCCAACAACATAAAATATAAGATTTCAGTGTACCAAGGCAAAAAAAAATAATTCAATAAGGCGGCAAGGCATCGCAATCAACTTCGAATATTCAACCATTATATGGTATACCTATACTAATGACATTTATATATCCTACTTGTTAACTTAACTGGTTTAGAACCTACTTATTTTGCAAAATCGTTAGCTTTTTTCTTTTTTTTCTTTTTTGGTGGTTTATGCTTTAATATTTGAAACCTAGGACACACGCAGCAATTATAAAGGTCTATATTTATAAATTATAATATTTTCAATTGACTGTCAAATAAAGATCACCAATTTCAGAAAATAAAATGAAAACTTACCTATTCGTTAGGTCAATCAACAATACGAACACTCTGTACATCAATTTTGCCAATTCCGTAGTAAATGACTGTTTGGAAATGTTTGGCAACGGCATCACCAGGCTTGATGGCTGTAAATCCCAGATGCAATACGTAACCGGCGCACTGACTTTGGATTGCTCCCACCATGTCCACCACACTGTATTCTGTATGCTACACAAATATACGAACCAAAATCAATTAAATCAAATCGTCATTAAAATTCGACCGAAAAAGGACCATAAACAAATCAAAAAAAACATACATGTTTGTTGTTGTAAGAATTAATTGCTAGTTCTGCAGAACCTCGGAGGGACTGCAATGTTTTGGGATCATTGCCTTTAAGAGATGGCTCATACACCAGGCTGAGACCTCCCTGTATGTATAAATATTATTGACAGGGTAAATTAAATTATCTGAACATATGAAAATAGAATAAATTGGAAAAAAATTCATACAGAGAATATTGGAATCTTCCTATTATTCTTGGGGCGGGGGCGCTTCACAATAAACGGATCATCTTCATTAGATTGATCAATCAGCAGTTGTTGGATACTTAACTTGTGCTCCTCCGCATCGAATTCCGCCTCCTCTAACTCCTTCTTCTTCTTAATCCTCTTCTCTAACCCAACCTTATCCTTATCCAGTGTTAGTTTTTCACCCCTATACAGATCCACATCCCGTTCTAGTACTTCATCCTCATCCGGTTCGGATCCGGAGTCGGGTTCAGAATCCGATTCCAATTCGGGTTTCTCCCCTTGCAATTTACTCAATTGTCTGAGTATCTTATTGATCCTTAACTTGAAGCTGTTCGCCTTTATTTTCGACGATTCATCGTTCTCCATTCCCTCAAGCAATTCCTTCAGTACTCCATGTATCTCGTTAATCCTTAGACTGCGATTCTTCCTTCTCTGTTCTGCAGCGTTCACACCGTCGCCGGATTCACAACAAGCCATCTCTCTTTCTCTCTCTTTATCTCTTTCTCTCTCTAATCCACCGCACGCAGAGTCGTAAACGAAGTCCTAATTATAAAACAGGGGAAATTTTTGTTCGCAAGTAATAATGAGAAGAGACCAGAATTTGATATATATTTTCAGTTCTGCCCCTATAAATAATTAGTCCTCTTCGATTTTTTTTATTTTTTTGCCTAATTGCATTTAGGACCTGTCATATACCCAAATAAGATTGTCATATACCCAGATAAGATAAATTGAATTGGGGATTGAAGAAAAGCGGTGATCGAAGAATTAGGGCTTTGAAGAAAGATGTTGGAGACGACCGCGTTTTGGCTGCTATTGTGCAAAAGAAGAAAATCATTGATGGGCATATCAAGCTAACCCCAAACAAATCTCGGCTGCAGTATTGGGCTCAGAACCATGGCCCAATAATGAATAGACTGTTGAAGACTCCAACAAATGAGGTAGCAAGAATTGGAATTAAATACCTGCAAATAGTATAAGGACAGATGTTAGTTTTTTATTTGATAAGTGGGAATATCCCTTTATATGTCAGATTTGGCAGGTTTCTATAAATAGACTGGGTATTATTAATGAAGGCAACTAGCCACTTTTATCTGAAATTCCTTATACTCTCTTTCTCCCTTTACTCTTTCTATTTCCTTTCTTCTTCCCCAATTAATCTAATTTTACTGTTCCATTGAAAATCACTTTATAAATACCCAAAAACAAATTATAAAATATATCAAACCCTTACATTTGGTATCCAGAGCAAGACTCTTTTTTTTTTTTCCTGGAGAAAATTACAACATGGCTGAAGCTACTAGATCTAAGGAAATGCTGGAAACACATAAAAAATTGGTGGATCAGAAGATTCAAGAAGAGGAGGGCAAACACAAATGCAGAAAGCAGTGGAGTTATTGCAGTTACAGATGACCAAGGTTGCTGAAAGAATGGAGTTCTACCACAGAGACAAACCACTCATGGGGGGAGGCCCCTCATCCTCATCCTCTGATAATTCTACAATTTCTATGGCTACTCCTGAACACTATACTAGACCAGCAACTGAATTAATGGGATTTAAATAGCATAATAAGGATGAGCAATTTGCTGTCAGATTCAACCCGAGCCCCAGAGTTGAATTCCCACGGTTTGATGGATCCAACCCTAGATCATGGTTGTTGAGGTGTGATAGTTATTTCCAACTCATTCCAAACATACCTAACAAACAGAGAGTTGCCATAGCTTCCATTCACCTTGAGGGTAAGGCAACCTCATGGTTTAGCCATCTGAATCAGAGAGATGTGTATTGGGAAGAGTTTATAGGGTTAGTGACGAACAGATTTGAAGAGTTACAGGAAGGAAATGTATTGGATGATATACATTCCTTAAAGGTAACATAATCTGTTGAGGAGTATATTGAGAAGTTTGAGGAGATGAGGTGTTATTTACTACTATTTAACATTAACACTAGAACCTATGATGAGAAATATTTTGTGCACTGTTTTATGAGAGGGCTGCCTGAGGAAGTCAAAAGTTTCTTCTCCCCTTTTGACATCAAAGGATTGCACCATGTCATGGAGATGGCTAGGAAACAGGCACATACCATTGAGTCAATTACCAAGAAAAACAAACCACCCTATAAAACACCCACCACCCCATTCCCACACCAGAAAAGGATATAGCGCAATCCTAATCCACCACCCACCCTGCCTATCAAACCACCAACATATACACCATCTGCTCTGCTTCCGCAGAGAAAAAATCTTACCATAGCTGAAATGAGAGCCAGAAGGAAAAAGGGCTCTGTTACAACTGTGATGATATCTATACACCTAAACAAAAGTGCAGACATAGTCATATTTACATGTTGATGACAGAAGAGGAGGAGAATGAATACTACCAAACCATATCAGAAGGGGAACAGTTGGAGGGAGAGGTACCAGTGGGTGAAGTACAAGTTTCCCTCAATGCTTTATTGGGCAACACTGGAGTAAATACCATAAAGGTTTATGGTAATTTGAGAGATGTTCAGCTCAACATATTGATAGATATTGGTAGTACAAACAACTTTATATCTGGGGGATTAGATGCAGAGCTTAATTGCAGAGTAGAAAGGTCACCTAACATGATTATCACAGTTGCAAATGGGGCTAAACTGCTGAGTACCAGAATAGTTAGGTAGTTCTCTTGGCAAATGCAGGGTCATACTTTTAATTTTCCACTCAGAATAATAGATATGGAAGGCTACCATATTATCATGGGGTATGATTGGCTTTTGAAAAGTAGTCCACTGGTCTTTGATTATGAAAAAAGGTGCATTGAGGTGAAGTGTGGTGCTAAAAGGGTAATGATCACTGATATCAAGAAAGAAGTGGATTGGAAGTTGGTTTCTAGTGAGTCATTTTATAAAATGATGCAACAAAACAAAAGTAGTGTTGAGGGCCAAATATATTCTATTTTGGACACTAACTCACAGAAGGCAACACCAGCTGAGGTTAAACAGCTATTGGAAGGATATCAGGATATATTTGAGGAGCCTAGAGGATTACCACCATATAATTCTCAAGAAGGATGTTATTCCAAATCAACTTTACCCTTATAGGTATTCCCATGCCTATAAGAATGATATTGAACAAATGGTTAAGGAACTTCTGGATAGTGGAGTTATCAGACATAGCCAGAGTCCTTTTGCCTCACTTGTGCTATTGGTCAGAAAGAAATATTCCAGTTGGAGAATGTCTGTGGATTAAAGATATTTGAACACTATGACTGTGAAACATGATTACCCTATTCCAGTCATAGATGAGCTATTAGATGAGCTACATGGAGCAAGAGGGTTTACAAAGATGGACTTAAGGTCAAGGTATTTTCAGATTAGAATGAAAGATGAAGATGTGTATAAAACAGCTTTTAAAACACATCATGGCCATTTTGAATTTATGGTTATGCCTTTTGGGCTTTGTAATGCACCAGCAACATTTCAGTCCCTCATGAATCAGGTATTTTCCTCTAGTATGAGGAAATTTATATTGGTGTTTTTTGATGACATTTTGATCTACAACAAGAGTTTGGAGGAACATCTATACCATTTGGAGACTTCTCTAGTATTATGAGGCAGCATGCCTTGTATGCCAAACAGTCTAAATGTTGTTTTGCTCAGCCCTCTATTGATTACTTGGGCCATATTATCAGTGAGCAAGGGGTAGCTACTGATCCTGAAAAAATCAAGGGCATGCTAGACTGGCCAAAACCTACAACAGTCAAGGGACTTAGAGGTTTCCTAGGGCTTATTGGGTATTACAGAAAGTTTGTTCAGGAGTATGGAGCTATTAGAAAACCCTTGACTGAGATGTTGAAGAAAGGGAGGTTTCCATTGGACTGAGAAGGCGGAGAGTGCTTTTACACAACTTAAGACAGCCATGGTTACATCACCAGTGCTTGCCTTACCTGATTTTTCTCAAACTTTTTTGGTGGAAACAAATGCTAGCTCCACAGGTCTTGGAGCAGTACTAATGCAAAGCTCCAGACCTATAGCATTCATCAGTAAAGCACTAAGTTTGAAAAATCAGGCATTGTCTATTTATGAAAGGGAATTTATAGCAGTTCTTCTAGCTATCAAAAGTGGAAACACTACCTCCAAGGCCATCATTTCACTATCAGAACTGATCAGCAGAGCATAAAAAATATTATGGACCAGAAATTTACTTATGCCCTTTAACGGATGTGGATTTCTAAATTGATTGGGTTAAACTATACAATTGAGTATAAAAAGAGGGCAGAAAACAGGGTAGCTGATGCTCTGTGAAGGAAAGAGTGTTACAGTGGGCAATGTAATGCTATTACTACTGTTCAACCTAAATGGATGTTGGAGGTTCTTGACAGCTATGGGAAAGATAATGCTATAAAAAAAATACTGGCTGCCAAGGTTTTGGAGTCCTCTTCTTTCCCTGATTATTCAGTGGTGCATGGCATTTTGAGACATAAAGGAAGGATCTGTATTGGGGGGGATCAGTTATTGAGGGAGAAATTGTTATAGAGCCTACATGACACAGCTATTGGGGGTCATTCAGGCATTAATGGTACTTATCACAGGGCCAAGTCACTCTTTTATTGGCCCAAGATGAAGACATATGTATTGAACTTTGTTCAGAGTTGTGATGTGTGTAAGAAAGCCAAACATGAGACCAACCTGTATCCAGGTTTATTGGAACCTTTAGAGATACATACAAAGGCTTGGTCTCATGTCTCTATGGACTTTATTGAAGGGTTACCAAAGTCAGAAGGAAAGAATGTCATACAAGTAGTAGTAGACAGACTCACCAAATATGCACATGTCCTCCCTTTATCTCACCTCTATTCTGCCCAAGTGTTGCCAAACTATTTCTAGGCCACATTGTTGATACGCGTTTTCCTCACGTATAAATTACCGCAAGTATACAGTATCGCATTTTGCAGAACAGTGGTTCCGGATATCGATCCACAGGGACCTTGTAGATTCACATGCTGAGTAGTGTAATTATATTATCGTTATATTATCTAGCCGATCGTAAATATTTGGAATTGTGAGAAACCCTAATTTGAAAGCATGCAAGATCGTAAACATGCAAATTTAGAATGTACGTAATTAAAGTAACGACAACTCAACGCGGGGGAACTTCGATTTAAAGGGGACTTCTAGGGCCAAATCCACCTATGTATAATCAATAACGATCTACAAATCCATAATCTAATGTCACATTCCTATTCGTTAACCCAGACGCTAATGTACTTTAACCCCCGTCTCCAGTGTAGTTAGAGTCTACCCACAGGTCCGACGTCTCCGTTCAGAACCTGCTATTAAGAGAGCATTTAGGTCAAGTCCTTAAGGGCTACCCGAAGTGCATCACGTCTCCGTTTCCACACCCCGAGCTATGTTTTCCTAACTTCAAACAAGAAATCCTATCTCGAGTTCATTCCTATTTAATATCAATCTGAGAGCTAATCAACACAATCAGAAGCATTTAATACAGGAAAACATAAACTAAATCAAAACACGACAAATAGATAGCAGAAATGACGATCGAAATCAATATAAACAAGGCTTCATTACCCTAGAAGAAAATGTTCTTAGTTCATAACAAACATAGTGTCAAAATAATGTACAAAGGAAATGAAGAACAAAACGTAAAGAAATTGCGTAAGAAAAACCCAAGTCGGAACCCCCGTTGATGATTCCCGCGAAGAACTGTCGAAAACCGTAAAAAGTCGAAGAAGAACGAAGAGTGAGGGCTTGCTTCTATTTATAGTAAATTGCAAAGATTCCTCCAGAAGCTTTGTTTTTTAAAATATATGCCCTCGAAAATCGTGCCAGATCGCGATCCAATAAAGTCAGATCGTGATCTGGCTTCTCGAAAAAACGTGAACCGCCATCCCTGATCGCGATCCAGGAAGTGCGGATCACGATCTGCCCCAAAATCACGATGCTACTGGAATTTGTCACCAGATCGCGATCCGACTTTCCTGGATCGCGACCTGGGTCTGAACTTGCTTGCTACTAGAATTTGCATCCAGATCGCGATCCGACTTTCCTGGATCGCGATCTGGGTCTTAATGACCACTTTCTCGGCTTGAAAAATCGGCTTCGCTTCCAAATGGCTTCGACTTGGCAACAAAAGCTAACAAAACCTAAAAAAGAAATAAAACAAGAAACGCAATAATATATACAAATAAAGCCGAAACTCGGACGAACGAAGACCAAAACTCGAAGATTTGATAAGCAAAAATCGTGCAAAACGAAGACTTATCACACCCTCAAACTTAGATCTTTACTCGTCCCGAGTAAATCAAAACGAAACTACAACAAAAATGAAATAAAAACAACAAACTAAACTAGGCCACTAACGTAGGGAATCACGATTGCATTTAGTGTATGCAACAAGCCTTTGAACCCCTGGGTACCCCCAAAGGACGAGTTGTGTCTCGTGAGGGTTTTCAGACAACACACCCACAAAGTTGCCGGATTGGTCAAAACATTGCAATTAATTCGAAAGATAAAACGAGCTAGATAACCTAAAATCTCATAATGGCCCATGGCTTTAAGGTATTCGACTTTCCTACCGACGCAATTAGTTGTTTCTACACCAAAATGAAAGATAGACTCAAGAATCCGTAATTAAACAATAAACACAATCATCGAGGGTTTTGAGTAGAAATGTGGGTGAAAAGTAAGTTTTGATTCTGAAATTCAAAAACTCGACCTGGGCATAAGTAGGTCTTTTTATTCAATAAGAAATGACAACAACAATATATTGTGATTTTCATCACAACTTTCTTCTTTTTTTTTTTTCTTTTTTTTTTTTTTTTTATACATCAAATAAAAACGTAAAGACCCTTGATAGAACTTTTAGCCAACAACTCGAAATCGTGAACACATAATTCAATTCTAACTCGCTCCCCAAACCTCAGGCTATTATACCCCTCAGAAAAATGCGCTCAAGCTTAATCGGAAAGGATTTGAAAGGCTATCCAGACAAGTTGCAAAAACGCAGTCGGAAGGTTCATCTATAATTAGCCGGTGATCCATAATTTCAATTTTAAAATCAACTAGCCCATCTACTAATTCATTAATTGCTTTGCTTCAATAGAACCCGGAAATGCAAATTACACTCGATCCTAAATGAAATGCATGTGACAAACATAACACAATAACGGAAATCAAAATACATAAAAAAAACTAAATTATATGATATGCATGCAAAAGACCAAATCAAAATAAGATAAATAAAATAAAATAAAAACAAAATCTAGCAAAGATACATCGTAAACGAAATATCAATCCAACGACTTATCCCACAACAAACGAACAAAAAAACAAACAGGTTCAACACACACCACCCTCAAACTTAAACTCTAGCATAGTCCCTATGCTCAAAAGCAGAATAAAAAATAAAAGGGATAGAAAACACAAGGTCCCCTAGTTGTCTTGATCGTCCTCGTTGGCTCCTCCCTCCTCTTCCTGTCGTCCCCGCTCGTGCTCCTCCCAGGCCTGTGCCAACAGTGTAGTGGCTGCCGCTTGTGCTGGTTCGTCGGCAGCGGAGGTTGATGCTCCGTCATATCGAGGCCGTGGTGGGAACGGCCGTGGCTCGACAATGTCATCGGTCTTGCACTGAAGCGCTCCAGCCATGGCCTTCATCATTTTCTTGAACCATCCCACATTTTCTTCCATAACATCCATCCATTGGCCGACATACTCCGGGAGCTGTGGTTCTGCTTCTTGTCTGCCTCTTCTGCCCTTTTGTTCTGGTCAAGCTGCATGAACACCTGAGGGACCCGCATCTGGTAAGTCTGAGTCGCCCTCGCCCAGGGGTCCACTCGCTGGCTGGAGCTTGTGGTAATGGAAGATAGTTGTGGTGACCTGGTGAGCCGGTCATCAGCGTATGTGGGGACCCCTGTTGGGGATCGTGCATGTATACGCAGCGGAATTTAATAATTTTATATCGAACTAGTTTCGATTACATGCATAAATTAATCATATAGTCAACGTACCTTAACGCTTCCGCCATACATATGGTAATTATCGATTTAATTGAAAAATACATAAAACCGAAAATCACGAAACATGCTTATTCATCATTCAATGAAATCGAAACATGTAATCACATATTACTCACAATCATAAATTATAATTCATACAAAACATGCTCGAATTAATTTACGATAGTTTCGATTTATTTACCTCTTGTAGCGTGAGATTTCGACGAATCGAAACCTAAAACGAATCACGTACAAGCTGCAAATTACCAATCCTCGGGGCTGCAATTCACGGCTGGAACAAGCTGATCCAGCAAGCAACGAACGGCGACGAATGGCAGCAGCAGCGGTGCGTGGCAGCAGCAGCGGCGGCGCGTGAGCGGCGGTGCGGCGCGTGCGGCGGTGCGTGGATTCGTCGGGGCAGCAGCTCCTCTCCAATTAGGTTTCACCTCGTATTTTCGACCCACTCGAACTACAGCACTAGATGTAAACGAGTTAGATAACAACACGAATAAAACGAAGGAAAAAGAGGAGAAAACCGGCGGTGGTCGGCGGTGGCGCGGCGGGGCAGCAACGGCCGAAGGGGGCTGAGCGGCTAGGGTTTTTGGTGCTGAAAATCTGATCTCAAAACTCCTTTTGAGGTCTATTTATACTTAGGGTTTTCAACCCTAGTGGGCTTAAGTCATTGGGCTTGACCCACTGATGCATTAAGCCCATTCCCTCGTCGGCCTCGTTTCTAATAAACGATCGTCCACAAAATTATAACAAGATTATATTTGTGACGAGCTCAGAGTCCTCGTCGATACGAGCGCCTCTTCGAAATTTCCAATTTCCAAAATTGGAAACTTCCACTTTAGTGGTCCTGCTAAATCGGGAAACTTCCCAATTTAGAAAGTTCTTTAAATTCCGCATGTCTCTCTTTCTCCACGTTTCTTCCAATTCGCAATTCACAATTACGAATCTTGGATTCAATCATATCGACATCCAATCGTTTAAAGATTAACACATTAATCTATGCTTGTTGTTATCAAGGATCTATATTACACGAGAAGTGTGACCCTCAATGGTGCAGGTGTATGCTAGCCGTGGGCTCACAACTCTTTGTGATTCGAACAACACATTGTTCTTATACGAACTCCTCCCAAGAGTCCCGATTAGAGTAAAACTCATTTTACCTAATCCCCGATCAAATCGGTGCCCAACGAATCAAGATTGGCGTCTAGCAACTACGCATCATGATTCCCTAGATACAAGTGAAGTGCCTGCAAGAACCTTATGATATAGTTAGCGTACAGTACGATCCCTTCATAGCACATGTCCCGATTGAACTAGAGGCATTGGTTCACCGAGACCTCTTATAAAGTTCAATAACCGTGCGAACGTTCTAGGTATTATAAATCCGTTCGTGTGCGACTTAGGGAAACACATTTCCCTAATCACCCCACTATCAACTCTGGCCAGAGATTCCATGGATTATAAACCGTCAGAACACACAGGACATCCATGACTACTCAAGCGCTCGAATCCCCTACTACAATGCACAGACTTCACACTAGATTTCGGATTGCACGAACGTTGGCCCTTGGAGCGGTCCGCGGTGGGACTCAGGGACAGGTCACGATACAATCGGTCCTCTAGTGAAGTCACGGTGATGTCTGGGTCTTAAGGACTAATGGTGTACAACTATATCTTAGAAACCTATTACTCGATGAATGAGAACCACTTATAGATTTCTAGGGCGAGGGAGTTCAGTGAACTCATCCAGTATGAGCACCCACTCAAGTATGCCGATGTCACAACACCGAGGACTGATGAGACGCAGTACACATACACTAAGTGCTAGTCTCAAAAGGGAAAGGCCGGTATCCTCATTATTGGCGTAACCCATCGACTAGGAACAAGGTTTAACAGTTACATTACATTGCTGAGTTATCTCACGATTCTCCTAGATCAACTCACAGTAATAGAGTAACTCGTTAGGACTATATCTATGCTACTTGCATGGGATAACAGATATAGAATGCCAAATGAAGTATTTTATTATTACGAACGAAAAACGATTGTTTTATTACAAGGAAAAGAGAAAGACCACAACCACAAGTTGGCTTGTTGGTCACCTACTCTAACAACCCCTGCACGATCACACAGTGTAGTGAAGAGGGAAGGGAACATCAGACCTAGAGAGGTATCACCTAAGCATCGTCGGATCTCAGCGTGTATTATCGCGTCCACATTTACAGGTGTCCTATTCATAATGGCATACATCAGTGTAAGACGTGGGGCATAGGTCTTGGCCGTCGACTTTGTGGGCATGAGCCGGCTACTGACGAAGTACATCCATACCTTCGCTTCTCTTGAAAGTTCCCCCCGACGGAACCAGTGCTCTCCTCGTTTCCACCTCGAACCCCTAGGGCAAAGAGTCTGAATCAGCAGCTCATAGGTCGTTGCCATCTTCAGTTGTTGAAACGGCTCGGTCGGGACTTCGGGTATGTGGAAGAAATTGTTGATTGTAGCGGCGTCATAGCGCACCTCTTTGTCTTGAAGAACGACCACCGACCCCTCGTGAAAACCGGCATTGGCATAGAAAAGCCTCACAAGATTCTCGTTGTAGTCCTCCGGTCGTTTGGCCAAGTACTCCCATTTTCGACGATCAAAGTTTGTTCTGATCGATTCTTTTTCCATGCCATAGATATCTAATTCTCTTTCTGGAACAAACGATCGGCTATGGCGACGTATAAATTCTCTCTTGGCCTCGACGTTCACGTACAAAAACTCATCTTCCGGTTCGAGGACTACGTGGTCAAGGATGGTGTGTTGATTAGCACGGGAGCCCATCTCAAGTTGCTCGTTTCCCGTGCGTGGGGTTTGTTGCTCTTCCCGCACCTCAGATGGTGGTGGTGCGCTCGAAGTGCCTTCTTGGCTTCCCGTGTCTCGAGAAGCTGCCTTTTTCTTCGGTGCGGCTTTTCCCTTTGTCGGAGCCTTCTCCTTGACATTTGGTTGGGCTTTTTTGGTGGTTTCGCCCGTCTTTAAGAGTTTCTTGGCCGGCGACGTCATTTCGTTCGAATTTGTGCGAGATGGAGGGTCGAAAGCTTTTGGAAGTTCGTTCGGGAATTTTGTCGAACACTTCGCGTGCCCAACTTGGTAAGCCTTTTGGTTTCCACCGGTTGTTCAGTACCTATCCCTCCTACATCAATCACAACACCCAAGTGAGAATCCACCACTACATACAACAATAGGTAGCTAAACAACCAACCCAAGTCATTCAATTTTTTATTTTATCCTTCATTTCGAAATTAAGAACAATAGGGCAATTCCTATATCTAAACATTGGTTCACCCGCAAATTCATGTTTTGAATCCCAACACCAAGTACAAAATCACGTACTAGCATACACAATTAACAAACAAGGGGAAAAATCATGAAATTTTGGGGAAATTCGAAAGAATTGAAGAAAATAAAAAAAATGAGGACTAGATTGAAAATTTACCTTTTCTTGAAGATTCACCCACAAATTCTTGGAGTAAATGTGCAAATCGTGAATTTGTGATGATCAAGTGTGTGATTGATGTGCTTTTTATGAAAGAAATTGAAGATTTTGAAATTGGGGAGGGGTTAGGGTTTGGAATTAGAACAAAAGGGAATAAGAAAATGAAGGGGGGGTTTTGTGCCTTTTGAACTGTTTTTCGACCCCAGATCGCGATCCACAATACCCGGATCGCGATCTGGAGACTTACCTTGCAGCTTCTGGAAAAAGGCCCCAGATCGCGATCCGACTTACCTGGATCGCGATCCGGCCCTTAAAATCGCAGTTTCTGGAAAAACGTCCCAGATCGCGATCCGACCTACCTGGATCGCGATCCGGGCCCAAAACTCGCTGCTACTGGAAAAACACCCCAGATCGCGATCCGACTTACCTGGATCGCGATCCGGGACACCTAAAACCTGCCAAAACGAAAATTTAAATGGGTGAGATAGAGATGTTGAACCCTAAAAAATAAAAATGCACGAAAATGCAACAAAATAAAAACGAAAACAAGAACAAAAGGAAAATGACAGATAATGAGCAACAATGGGGTGCCTCCCATTTAGCGCCTGTTTTACAGTCGACGGCTTGACTTCTTTTGGATTTATTGGGAGAAAATTAGTGCGACACGCTCCACTTCTTCGGGAGCACCATTCGGGTAGTAATGCTTAACTCGTTGCCCATTCACTTTGAACGACGGACCGTCTCGTCCTCGTATTTCGATTACTCCTTCTGGGGTTGCGCTCAGGACTACGAATGGTCCTGACCAACGGGACTTGAGCTTTCCCGAAAATAGTCGTAGCCGAGAATTGAATAGCAGGACTTGGTCACCTGCCCGGAACTCTCGCTTTGTAATTCTTTTGTCATGCCACTTTTTCGTCTTTTCTTTGTAAATCTTGGCATTTTCGTAAGCATCATTTCTGAACTCCTCCATTTCGTTGAGTTGAAGCAATCGACGATCGCCGGTAGTTGTTTGATCGAAATTGAGCTTTTTGACTGCCCAATAAGCTCGGTGCTCCAATTCCACTGGCAGGTGGCACGCTTTCCCATACACGAGTTTGTACGGAGACATCCCAATCGGTGTCTTGAATGCGGTTCGATAGGCCCAAAGTGCATCATCGAGCTTCAATGCCCAATCTTATCGGTTCGTGCTCACGGTCTTCTCCAGAATCTGTTTGATTTCTCGGTTTGACAACTCAGCAAGGCCATTTGTCTGTGGATGATAGGCTAGCGCAATTTTGTGTCGGATCCCCAACTTATTCGTGAGATTAGTGAGCAGTTTGTTGCACAAGTGAGATCCTTCATCGCTAATGATCGCCCTGGGTGTCCCAAACCTTGAGAATATGTTCTTGTGGAAGAATTTGAGGACCGTACGAGCATCGTTGGCTGTGGTGGCAATTGCTTCGACCTATTTGGACACGTAGTCCACGGCAAGCAGAATGTATAACTTCCCGTTCGAAGAAGGGAATGGTCCCATGAAGTCTATGCCCCAAACATGGAAAAGCTCCACCTCTTGCATGTTGTTCAAAGGCATTTGGCTTTTGTTGGATAGGTTCCCTGTTCGTTGGCACCGATCACATCGTTTCACGAACTCGTAACTATCTCGGAAAAGGTTTGGCCAAAAGAAGCTTGACTGCAGAACCTTGGCGGCTGTGCGAGATTCCCCGTGATGCCCGCCACAAGGTGACGAGTGGCAATGTGTGAGAATCTCACGTACTTCTGTTTCCGGAACACATCTTCGGATGACACGATCGGGGCCGGTTCTGAAAAGCAATGGCTCGTCCCAAAGATAGAAACGACTGTCGTGAAGGAATTTTTTCTTTTGATGATAAGAAAGATCGTCAGGAATGATTCCACTGGCCAAGAAGTTGGCCACATCAGCATACCACGGAGTGTGAGTACTAATGGGGAGCAGTTGCTCGTCTGGGAACGATTCCTGAATATTTCCTTCGGCTGGAACTTCTTCTAGTATGAGTCTGGAAAGATGATCTGCTACCACATTCTCGCTCCCCTTTTTGTCTCTGATTTCCAAGTCGAACTCCTGGAGTAGGAGTACCCATCTGATGAGTCTGGGCTTGGCGTCCTTCTTTGCGAACAAGTATCGAATAGCTGCGTGGTCGGTGTAAATGATCACCTAAGACCCCAAAATATACGGTCTGAACTTGTCAACAGCATAAACGACAGCAAGCATTTCCATTTCGGTCGTTGAATAGTTCTTCTGTGCCTGGTCAAGTGTACGACTCGAATAGTAGATGGCTTTGAAGATTTTGTCCCTCCTTTGTCCCAATACTGCACCTACAGCATAGTCGCTCGCATCGCACATGATCTCGAATGGTTCCTCCCAATTGGGTGTAATCATGATCGGTGATTGGGTTAGCTTCTCCTTGAGAAACGTGAAAGCCTGCAAACAAGCAGAATCAAAATCAAAGGCAGCTTCCTTCTCAAGTAAATGACATAATGGTTTTACTATTTTCGAAAAATCTTTTATGAATCTACGGTAAAACCCAGCATGCCCTAAAAAACTTCTAACCCCCTTGACATCCTTCGGTGGAGGCAATTTTTCAATCGTTTCGATTTTTTCCCTGTCCACCTCAAGACCCTTTTTCGAGACCTTGTGACCTAGAACAATACCTTCACGAACCATAAAATGACATTTTTCCCAATTTAAAACAAGATTCGTTTCTGTACATCTTTTCAAAACAAGTTCTAGATTGTGCACACAATGATCGAAAGACGATCCAAACACAGAAAAATCATCCATAAACACCTCAAGAAACTCTTCTACCATATCGTGAAATATAGACATCATACATCGTTGGAAGGTAGCAGGCGCATTACACAAACCGAAAGGCATCCTACGAAATGCAAAAGTACCGTAGGGGCAAGTAAAAGTAGTTTTCTCTTGGTCTTCCGGGGCAATGGAAATTTGATTGTACCCCGAATAACCATCAAGAAAACAGTAATACTCGAAACCTCCTAGCCTGTCTAGCATTTGATCGATAAATGGAAGGGGGAAATGGTCTTTTCTAGTGGCTGCATTCAATAATCGGTAATCGAAACACACACGCCACTCAGTGACTGTTCTAGACGGAATAAGTTCATTTTTATCATTCACAATAACCGTCATCCCACCCCTTTTTGGTACAACCTGCACCGGACTGACCCACGGACTGTCAGAAATTGCATAAATCATACCAGCGCCTAATAGTTTTAAGACTTCTTTTTTGACTACCTCTTTCATTGACGGGTTTAACCGCCTCTGAGGTTGGACTCTCGGTTTATAGACGTCTTCCATTAGAATTTTGTGTTGAACAATAGACGGGCTAATTCCCTTAATATCCTCAATAGACCAACCTATAGCTGACCTATATTCTCTAAGGACCTCCAGCAGTGTGTTTGTTTCGGCCTCGCTCAAACTAGAAGAAATAATCAGCGGATAAGTCTTGTCTGCTCCAAGAAAAGCATAACAAAGATAATCCGGTAATTGCTTCAATTCCAGTACGGGGGCCGTTTTCATACTAACTGGTATCTCGGGGACGATTCCTACCTCGTCTACGCCCAAAGTCTCGGCACACTCAAGAAACAACACACAATCAAGCACATCATTTTCAATAGGAGTTTCAGGGGAGGCAGAATGCAAATCAATAGAATTAACAATGCAGTGCTCAACAGAATCACATAATTCATACAAATCAAAAAAGGAGGAAACACAGTCCTCGATCACGTCTATTCTACTGCAATGCTCAACATGCTCAGAGTGTTTAAATGCATCTGTCAAATTAAAAACAACTTCTTCCCCATTTACCCTAAGCATTAAAGATCCTAATTCTATATCAATCATCGCCTTACCAGTGGCTAAGAATGGACGACCTAAAATGATTGGTGCTTCATCATCTTCAGGCATTTCAAGTACCACAAAATCAACAGGCAAAATGAATTTATCTACTTTAACTAGCACATCTTCTACAATCCCATCGGGATATTTCAATGAACGATCAACTAGTTGTAAAGTCATGCGAGTGCGGTTCAAATTTCCTAAGCCCAGGTTTAGAAACACAGACATAGGCATCAAATTAATACTTGCCCCCAAATCACATAAAGCTTTATCGAAAGTAGAATTTCCAATAATACAAGGAATAGTGTAACTCCCTGGATCTTTCATTTTCGGTGGTAGATTCGACTGAAGAATAGCACTGCAAGTTGCCGTGAGTGTCACTGGTATGTCTTCTTCGATCCGAATTTTCTTGGATAGGACTTCCTTCATGAACTTGGTGTAGTTTGGCATTACCTCCAAGGCTTCTGCAAAAGGGATGTTGATTCGAATCTGTTTGATCTTTTCAATGAACTTTTTCAATTGATCCTTGAACTTCTTCTTCTTCTGTCTTTCTGGAAAATGAATAGGAGTTATCATAAGAGGATGATTATCAGGAAAAGAAATGTTATTGGGCTTACTAGCCTCTTTTGTATTACTCCCTGAAATGGTGATTTTCGGCTCGACCGGGGTCGGTTGTACAGGTGGCCTTGGTGACTCGTCAGTCAGATAAGGAGGATCGGTCATTTGCAGACCACTTCGGGTGGTTATGGCTTGACAGCTTTCTTTTGGATTGACTTCGGTATTGCTCGGAAATCCACCCTTGGCCATTGTGGACATGGATTGGGCGATTTGCCCTATTTGTTTTTCCATGTTCTTCATTGTTGATTTCAGGCCCTCCATTTCCTGTTCTTGTCGGTGAAGACGCTCGTCATACGTTGGCCCTCACTGTTCTCTTTGATGGTTGAAATCGGGAGGTGGTTGTAGAGCATTCTTTGGATTGACATAGGAGAAGTTCTCGTGATTCCGAATTCCCGGGTGGTAATGAGTAGGGTTTTGGTTCTGATTGTTGGTTCCCCGGAAATTGTTGAATCGGTGGTTCATAAAGTGTGCCTGCTCCCAATCGTCGTTTGTGGCTTGTGAGGTACTTGCTGCTGCTACTCTTTCGGTCTGTGGCCCTCGAACTGATAATTGGGCGACCTGATTTGATAGAGTAGCTAATTGTGCTGAAACTGCGGCTAAAGGATCGAGTTGGTGGACTCCGGCCACCTTTTGTACACCACTCCGTTCGGACGGCCAATGGTAAGCATTCTCACACATTCGCTCGACAATGTCTCGAGCGTCTGTGGCAGTCTTGTTTCGCAATGATCCACCTGAGGCAGCATCGACTAGAGAGCGGGCTGGTTGATCGAGTCCATTGTAGAATAACTCCATTTGATCCCACGGGTTGAATCCGTGTTGAGGGCATTGTCGTAATAAGTCCTTGAATCTCTCCCAAGACTCATGCATCGGCTCTTGGCTCATCTGTCTGAAATTGCCTACATCTCTTCGTAGTTGTGCGGTCTTCGAGGGTGGAAAGAATCGTGCCAGAAAGGCTTGCGATAATTCTTCCCAACAGGTGAGTGATCCTGGATTAAGACTCAGAAGCCAACTCTTTGCTTTGTCTCTGACAGAAAATGAGAATAGCTTCAACCGGATGGCATCATCAGAAACACCGTTAACTTTGATCGTGTCACAAATCTCCAAGAAATTGGCAAGATGGAGATTTGGATCTGCAGTGGCTGCTCCGGAGAATTGGTTCGCCATGACCATGTTGATTAGCCCCGTCTTCAGCTCGAAGTTGTTTGCGGCTATCGTCGGTTTCCTGATTCCTGAATAGTTCTCATTCACAGCTGGAGTTCGGTATTCTCGCATTGTTGGCTCGGGTGGCAGGTTCGATCTTGGCTACTCGTGATCTCGTCCTGGCTCTCGATCGTAGTCAAAGGCCAGGTGCTCTGGATTTCCTTGATCTTCGGCCATTGGTTCACTTTGTTGGTTGCGCGTGGCCCTTAGTCTACGTAATGTCCTTTCAATCTCGGGATCGTAAGGTATGATTTCCAAATTTCGACGCCTGAGCATAAACAAAGTGAGTGGTTAAAATCAAGGTAAAAATCGAAAATAAAACAAGTAAATGGCTAAAGTAATAATCAGATAATTGGTAACACTGTCAACAAAGATAAAATCAAATTGGTCCCCGGCAACGGCGCCAAAAACTTGATACGCGTTTTCCTCACGTATAAATTACCGCAAGTATAAAGTATCGCATTTTGCAGAACAGTGGTTCCGGATATCGATCCACATGGACCTTGTAGATTCACATGCTGGGTAGTTTAATTATATTATCGTTATATTATCTAGCCAATCGTAAATATTTGGAATTGTGAGAAACCCTAATTTGAAAGCATGCAAGATCGTAAACATGCAAATTTAGAATGTACGTAAATAAAGTAACGACAACTCAACGCGGGGGGACTTCGATTTAAAGGGGACTTCTAGGGCCAAATCCACCTTAACGATCTACAAATCCGTTATCTAATGTCACATTCCTATTCGTTAACCCAGACGCTAATGTACTCTAACCCCCGTCTCCAGTGTAGTTAGAGTCTACCCACAGGTCCGACGTCTCCGTTCAGAACCTGCTATTAAGAGAGCATTTAGGTCAAGTCCTTAAGGGCTACCCGAAGTGCATCACGTCTCCGTTTCCACACCCCGAGCTATGTTTTCCTAACTTCAAACAAGAAATCCTCTCTCGAGTTCATTCCTATTTAATATCAATCTGAGAGTTGATCAACACAATCAGAAGCATTTAATACAGGAAAACATAAACGAAATCAAAACACGACAAATAGATAGAAGAAATGACGATCGAAATCAATATATACAAGGCTTCATTACCCTAGAAGAAAATGTTCTTAGTTCATAACAAACATAGTGTCAAAAGAATGTACAAAGGAAATGAAGAACAAAACGTAAAGAAATTGCGTAAGAAAAACCCAAGTCGGAACTCCCGTTGATGATTCCCGCGAAGAACTGTCGAAAACCGTAAAAAGTCGGAGAAGAACGAAGAGTGAGGGTTTGCTTCTATTTATAGTAAATTGCAAAGCTTCCTCCAGAAGCTTTGCTTTTTAAAATATCTGCCCTCGATAATCGTGCCAGATCGCGATCCAATAAAGTCAGATCGCGATCTGGCTTCTCGAAAAAACGTGAACCGCCATCCCAGATCGCGATCCAGGAAGTGCGGATTGCGATCTGCCCCAAAATCACGATACTACTGGAATTTGCATCCAGATCGCGATCCGACTTTCCTGGATCGCGATCTGGGTCTTAATGACCACTTTCTCGGCTTGAAAAATCGGTTTCGCTTCCAAATGGCTTCGACTTGGCAACAAAAGCTAACAAAACCTAAAAAAGGAAATAAAACAAGAAACGCAATAATATATACAAATAAAGCCGAAACTCGGACGAACGAAGACCAAAACTCGAAGATTTGATAAGCAAAAATCGTGCAAAACGAACACTTATCAATTGTCAAGTTACATGGGCAGCCAATTAATATTGTTACAGACAGAGATAGAATTTTTACCAGTCAGTTTTGGACAGAATTGTTTAAACTTCTCGGTATTAAATTATCTAAGTCTACTGCTTATCACCCTAAGAGTGATGGCCAAACTGAGAGAGTAAATCAGTGTTTGGAGGGGTATTTAAGGTGTTTTATGAGTCAGCACCTCCATCAATGGATGAAGTGGATTACCCTTGCTGAATTTTGGTACAATACTAATCATCACACTAGCCTGAAAATGTCCCCATTTCAGGCATTGTATGGATATAAACCACCTTATATTTCTATAGGATCCTATCTAGACACTACCAATGCAACAGTGGGGGATTTTATTCGAGATAGAGCTCTTGCATTGGAACTCATTCGTGATAATTTATTACTAGCTCAGACTCGTATGAAACAATTTGCAGATAACCGACGGATTGAACGAAAATTTGAGGTTGGGATGAAATTTACCTCAAATTACAGCCGTTCCGCCAAAATTCAGTCGCCCTTCGTTGGAATCTGAAACTCTCGAACCGCTATTTCGGGTCGTACCCCATTGTTGAATGTGTAGGACCCGTAGCTTACCGTTTGCTTCTTCCACCAGGCTCCAAGGTCCACGATGTATTTCATGTGTCTCTGTTGAAGAAGAAGCTCAACTCCCAGCCCTACCCCGCCTTTCTCCACTGACAATGGGTTGTTTGTCATCTTTCCGACCAAACTCTCGGACCACCGCTCCTCGACAATTAATCAGGTGCCTTCCACCCAAGTACTGGTTCAATGGTCTGGCTCCGATCCTACGCACGCTACTTGGGAGGATTTCCATGAATTGATGGCAAAGTTTCCTTTTTTTGATCCTTGGGGACAAGGATTTGGTAATCCAGGGGGTAATGTCATATACCCAGATAAATTGAATTGGGGATAGAAGAAGAAATGAGGTGATCGAAGAATTAGGGCTTTGAAGAAAGAGGCTGGAGACGACGATATTTTGGCTGCTATTGTGCAAAAGAAGAAAATCACTGATGGGCCATATCAAGCTAAGCCCAAACAAATCTCGGCTGCAGTATTGGGCTCAGAACCATGGTCCAATAATGAATGGACTACTGAAGACTCCAACAAATGAGGTGGCAAGAATTGGAATTAAATACCTGCAAATAGTATAATGACAGATGTTAGCTTTCTATTTGATAAGTGGGAATATCCCTTTAGGTCAAATTTGGCAGGTTTCTATAAATAGTCTGGGTATTATTAATGAAGGCAACTAGCCACTTTTATCTGAAATTCCTTATTCTCTCTTTCTCTCTTTACTCTTTCTATTTCCTTTCTTCTTCCCCAATTAATCTCATTCTACTGTTCTATTGAAAGGCACTTTATAAATACCAAAAAATAAATTATAAAATATATCAAACCTTTACAGGAACCCTGTTAAATATTGAATTACTCAAATAAGCTTAAAACTTAACAAACTAGCAAACGACCTCCGGCCGGTCTGATATTTCGAGGCCCTAAGCGAACTTTTAAAACATGAACTTTTATGATTAATACTTTTTTAACTTGATAATATATATATATATATATATATATATATATATATATATATATATATATATATATATATATATACATTGTTTTTTTTATAAAAAAAATTTAGTTGCACCATAAGTTATGAAAAAAAAACGACGAATTATTTTTCTCTTTTCTTTTCCGCTACTGATGGATAATAAAATATTAAATTTGATGCACTAGGGGATTTTGATTTTTCATCCCCAATGCTTGACATAAAATTGTACAATTAATTTGAGCCCAAATTGAAAATAGAACATAAAACCCAATGAAGTATTGTGATTTATAAAAAGCCTATTTTAAATTACTAAAACACAAGACTAAATATATATGTATATATACTCTCTTCTTTTTTTTTTTTTGGGGGCCCTTTAGAAAGTCGGGCCAAAAGTCATTGCTTGTGCAGCATAGGATCAGGGCCGGCCCTGAACGACCATATATGATATTGAGTCTATTGCAAATAAGCCGATCATAAGTTACTTATTCATAAAATCGTTCAGATAAAAAACCGTTTTACAATATATATATATATATATATATATATATATATATATATATATATATATATATATATATATATATATATATATATATATATATATATATATATATATATATATATATATATATATATATATATATATATACATGGCCACGGGGCGGGTCGGGTCCGGGTCCAACTTTTAGGGGACCCAAAACCGACACGTGCATAGGCAGGTCCGGGTTCGGGTCAGGTTCAAATCCACCCGGTTTTTCAATTTTTTTTTTAATTTATTTGCAAGAAAGAAAAAAAAAACTTATATTGAAACTTGAAAAAACATAAGATTAACTGTAAATTCAAAATAAAAAAAAAATAATTCAATTTAAACACTAAACAATTTTAGAAAAAAAAATGAAAGATTAAGACTTTGAGACATAAACTAAATAAAATGAAAGTTGTGAAGATTGAATTATGGGTATTTATAAGTGAAAGTAATAATTGAGAAATTTTTAAAAATTGACAAATTTTTCAAAATTTCAAAATTCAATATCAAAATTTAATCTTTCTTTTAAATTAAATCGTATTTTTTTTATATATTTCAAAATTAAATATACATGCATTTGTTATTAGTCGAGATTTTTTATATTAATAATAGTCAACATGACAATTAATAATTTATAAAACATTAGTTATACAATTATTATAATCATTTACAGTGTTATTTATATTAATATATTTATAGTTAGGATTATTATAACAAGGAATATATATAACATAAACAAAAGGTGTAAAATGATTATAATAAATAATGTTAAATATATTATTAATTATCATATTCATTATTATTAAATAATTTTAATTAAATTATTAACAAATATAATATAATAAAAAAAATAAAAAAATTTGAAAGGACTTGAGCTTAATTCATTTAAATCTTACGATTCGATTTTAATATTTGAATAAAATGTAAATATAAAAAAAAATGATTAAATCATATGACCTACGATTTAATTCTTACGATATTTACAAATTAAACCAATTATTAAAAGAGGAATCACATCATAATATTTTGATTATACTAGTCATACATAGTTTTATTTTTAAAGTAAAAAATTAATTAAAATGAGATATAATCTATTTTTGTTAAAATAAACATCATCTATATTTTTAAATAATTATTTTATGATAAAATAATCAATAATTTTAATAAGTTCTTGTCAACAATTGAGGTTAATCAATTTAAATTAATTGAAATGAGTCATAATTTTTCTTAAATAAACATCTTATTTTATTTTTCATTCGAATTTTTCACACTATCAATTTTAATAACATAAGTGAGTTTGTATTAAGCCAACACGTTTGTTTATATATTGAATTGATTCAATACTTTATATTTTTCAATAGTGGAGATTATATTGATATAGTAATTAATAATAGATGTTTTGAAGTATTGAACCGTGATTCTATATATATTTTTAAAAGGTTCTTATATTGTATTTGTTAATAATTTAATTAAAATTATTTAATTATAATTAATATGAAAATTAATAATTTATTTAACATATTTATCATTTTACACTAGCGTTTTGTATTATATATATTTATTGTGTATACTTTATCAAATATGTTTGTTGCCCATGTGGTTTATTGCCCAAAATTGACCCTTATACCCGAGTTCGAATCCCCACAACCCAAATTTTTGGACAAAAAAAACCTGAAATCCGGGTTGACCCGACGGGTCCTCGGGCCCTCCCGCCGAGTAGACCCGTCGGGTCTCGAGTCCAAAATATCTGGTTCTGGAACCGACCCGTGCTTGGGCAGGTCCGTGGTCAACGGGGCGGGGGCGGGGCGGGTCCGGATCAAACCCGGCCCGTGGCCATGTCTATATATATATATATATATATATATATATATATATATATATATATATATATATATATATATATATATATATATATATATATATATATATATTATTTTTATTTCTTGTCCGATTTTATTTTTGAAACTAATTCTGAATAGTTCTGGTTTTTTCTTTCTTTTTGAAAATGAAAATACACCTATACTTAATATCTATGTACTTAATATCTATGTAGTACGGACACAGGGAACTGTTTTCCAAAAAGTTGGCTACGGGAACGTGGGGAAACACGTAAATAATGAAAATTATAGGGTTGCATTCATAATTTAAAAAAAATATTATAATGTTTAATATCATTCCACAAGTACATTCGGGGCATACAAATATATTTTAGTATGGAATTAACATCTACAAAATATTAATACGCCACTAGAAGTGAAAAGGAGACATAATATTTAAGATTTTTTTTTTATGTGTATGCAATTCAGAGTTTTTATTTAAAATGAAATTTATATTGATTTTTATAATTAATGGGTTCGATTTAGGGGTGGCAATCGGACGGATCGGATCAGATATCGTCCTTCCAGAAAATTTTTGATTTTTTCCGGAACAAAAATATTGATTCTGATTCCGATTCCGATTTTTTCGGAATTCAAGAACTTATTCCGTTTCCGATTTTTTAGAAAATTTTTGATAATCAGAATATGTCGGAATTATTCATTTTTTGGATTTTTCGGCGCTTTTGCAAGGATAGAATGAGGGGAAACGACTAGGCTGAGGCGCTGGTCACGCCGAAGCGAATGAGGGGCGGTGTAGGTGGTGCTCGGCGGAGAGAATGAGGGGCGGCGTTGGCTATGCTACGTGGAGAGAACGAGGGGCAGCGCTGGCTGTGCTACGGGGAGAGAAATTGAGGGGCGACTCAGGTGGTTCTTGGTGCTCGATGACAAAAACAAGGGTCGGGGCAGGTGGAAGAAATAGGAGATTCCACACAGAGAAAAGAATGGATGTGGTGAAACAAATGAGAGATTTCATAGGGAGAGAGCGGCTGATGCAAGACGGGAGAGAATGGGAGAATGAGATAGGGAATTAAGGTTTAGAATTCACGTTACCTATGAAGACATTGAGTTTGTTGATCTTATCATGTTGTGTATCTCTTCTGCCTCGTACTCATTTCTCATTAATAGTTCACAATTGGCTCGCTTCATCCATCTAGAGGACTTCGCCAAGGCGACCCTCTGTGGCCATATATGTTTATATGTTGTGCAGAAGCTTTAATTGCTATGGTTCAGAAGGCGGTTAATGAAGGTAATTTCATGGAATTAGAATTGCTAGCTCCATCAACTCCCACAATTTCCAATTTGTGCTTGCGGACGACAATTTCATTCAAGTGCTCGTTTTGGACAAGTCTTCCGAGCGCTCGCATAAGCTGAAAGCACTCCTCAGTAGTGTGACCCCGATCTATGTGGTATTCATAATAATCATTCGAATTTTGTCGTTCCGGATTCTCCTTCATCTATCTTGGTGGTTGTAGAATTCATTTCTGCTCTGCGATGATCATAATGTCAACAAGCTTATCCTTGAGAGGTGAGAACTTCTCGAAGGTGCGATTTTTTTTGCGGGACGCCTCTCTTCTTCTCTATTATAGTTGTGGCTTCCATCATCGCGCTTTCGCTTAAGGGGTACCCTCATCTCTCCAGTATCCTCAATCTGAACGTACTTCTCAATGCGGTTCAGGAGCTCCTCTAGGGTCATAGGGGTCGGCCTGTGATGTACTCTTGAAAATGAACTTGCTTCAAATTATGTTGCAGTATGTCGGTTAACATTTCGTGATTAAGGAGGGGCACTTCATGTACTGCTTTAAAAAATTGTTGCTAATTCATGAGCGACTCTCCGTCCCGCTGTATAACCTTGAAGATATACGACCCCATTTTGGCATATTTCTTGCTTATAGAGTATTGGTGAAGGAAAACCGTCGCTAGTTGGTCCAGATTGTCTATGGACCATCCGGACAAGCCGTTGTACCAAATTTTTGCTTGATCAGCTAGCATGGTCTGAAAAATCTTGCAGTAAGCTACGTTACTAAGGCCGTAGAGGTCAATCTTGGCGTAAAAGTTATTTAAGTGATCTTGGGGATCCCCGGTTCCGTCGAATTGGGGGGAGATTGGGATCCTGAATCCGATAGACAACACTTCTATAATAGCAGGAATAAATGGGTAATTCGGGTGAAGAATTCCCCAAAGTGAGCGGTCCTCGACCTCGAGACTTCTCGCCGAGGACTCCTTGAGTTGCAGTCGTCGGAGCTTGGTCGATGCCTTCTTGTTTCATGGTGTCGGGAAGCTCTACTTTTGAATTGCTTTCGAGGGGAGTTTTCACGATGGTGCGCATCTTCGCGGTGTCCCCTGCCTCGAGGCCTTTGACGATAGTCATACGACCGGGAATAACCACTTCTCGTCCGACGGCTTTGCATCGCTCTCTCCCTTGAAGGGGCTCGGGCTCTTTGCCTTATTGGACGTTGTGATTGGTGACGAGTTTCCCTTCAAGGCACGCAGTCTGAGGATGTGTTACGCTGAGGCGAGTGGCGGTGAGCATTTCTTCGAGGCGCGCGGTCTGAGGATGTGCTACGCTGAGGCGAGTGGTAGTGAGCTTATATTCGAGGAGCCCGTTCGAAGGAATAATTTTGGTCGTTAAGCGATACTCTTTCCTCTGAGTCATGGAGCTCCACAATTGGCAAATTGGTAAGGACATGCACGGTATCCGTAGGATCGCTTCCCATATGAATAGTTTCTTCAAAGTCAGTTGTGCTTTGATTATTGATATACTGAGCTACAACGTCCGTCTCTGCCCAAGCTGCTACTTTGGCCACCGTCTTTTCTGGTAAGGCTTGTACTTCGTCTGCAGTCATCTAGATGACTGGCGCTGAAGATCCCGCAAGGTTGGCCGCTTCAATTCTCTTCCTTCGAGGTGGCTCTATGACTCCAACGCTACCTTGAAGCGGTTGGTTGAGATCTCATTGACCACTTTAGTTGGCCGCTCCGTAGTTCTTTTCGTTCGAGGCGACTATGGGACTCCACAACTACCTTGAAGCGGTTGTTTAAGATCGCCTTGACCCTCTTTTTTGGCCGCTTCCGTAGTTATTTTCCTTCGAGGTGGCTCTAGGACTCCGCCGCTACCTCGAGGCGGCTGGTTGACATTGCCTTGACCACCTTCGTTGGCCGCTCACGTGGATATTTTCCTTCGAGGCAGCTCTGAGACTCCACCACTACCTTGAAGCGATTAGTTGAGATCGCCTTGACCCTCTTCGTTGGCCGCTCCCGTAGTTCTTTTGCTTCGACGCAGCTCTTCCTTCGAGGCAACTCTGAGACTCCACCGCTACCTTGAAGCGAGTGGTTGGGATCGCCTTGATCCTCTTCGTTGGCAGCTCTCATAGTTCTTTTGCTTCGAGGTGGCTCTTCCTTCGAGGCAGCTCTGAGACTCCACCGCTACCTTGAAGCGAGTGGTTGGGATCGCCTTGATCCTCTTCGTTGGCCGCTCCCATAGTTCTTTTGCTTCGAGGCGGCTCTAAGACTATGCAGTTACCTCGAGGCGGCTGGTTGAGATTGCCTTGACCACCTCCGTTCGCGACCCGTGCTCTAGTTTGCCTTCCCACAGACGGCGCCAAAATGATGTTGCTCCGAAATGTTGGGTCAGCCCAATGGTCTTGAAGCCACAGGTATTCTAAGTCCGGGAATCTTCAAGCCCAATATCGGGAATGCCGAGAGTCCTTGCCACGCGTCCGAGGTAGTCAAAGGGATCGCTCCACTTGTTAACTTGCAAAACAGTTGAAAACACTAGGTGACACGTCGGGGGTGGCCCGACTGTAGCACCCCCCTCGGGTCGGGCGATAAATCGAACCGGTTTATCGGAAAACTTTATTTAGATAGCGGAAGCAAAAAGGGATCTCTTTGTAATTTTTAAAACTTTCAAGTAGGACCAATATGTAATTTCTAAAAAATCTCTTTTTGGGTCATTTGAAAACTTTTGGAAGCTTTGAGAATTTCGAAAACTGCTTAGGGTGATTTTGGTCGTTTAAATTTTTCGTTTCGAAATGACATTAGAAATGGAGATTATTATTCGAGTGCTACGTTTATCTAACTATAGGTTCTAATTAGGGTTCGAGACGAAATCAGAGTTTAAGGGCGTTTGGTGAATAGGGATTTTCGGGTAACAGATGCAACTATCAAAATAAGCGGACCAACTATATTAATATCAAAATAAGGCTCGTACTAGGGTAAGAGTTTAATTTCCCTAACGAGGAGATATTAGAGTTTAAGGAAAATGGAAATACGGAAATTGTTTTTAGTTTACATCACCAAAATAAAATAAGCATAGTTTATAGACCCCTCGTACGACCAACCAAAAACCTCCGGCCATGACTCCGATCCACTACTCGGTCCATTCCGGCGCGGGATTACTACTACTACCTGCAATCAAAGAAGTATCTATATGAGCTATTAATCCCAGTAAGAAATCCGAATAGATAACGAGGTTTTAAAATATGATTTTACGTACTTATATAAGTATATACACATAAGCATCACACCTTACCATTCATCGGCAAACGATCACACACACACACACAAACACTTAATTTCATTTAGGCACGTAAATCGACTCAAATACTAAAAATTACCAATTTACCCTTTTCGTGCAAATGCATGAATGAAAACATTTTCTGTTGTTCGGATCCGTGAAAAATTAACTTCTTTACTTGGATGATAAGCATATTATTTTGAGCCCGTTCTTTTGGTGGAATCAAACCACCCCTTTATCTGTAGTAACTATGGTTGGGATACCGGCCCCCCGTATCCCGACTTATCCAACCCAAGCATTCCATTAACCTCTCCTTTCGTAAAAATGAAATCTCTTTTTATGCAAGACCATGAGACGAATGAGACTCTAATACAAAAATGACCACTTTACGACATCACAAATATCAATCAACGAGCATACAAACAAAATCCAATTATCCACATAATATACATACATACACGGCAATCACACACATAGCATACACACATATATATAACCACTTAAGTATAGCACATAATTCACATAATTATTATAGCATCATATTATATACTTATATATCACAAATTACACACACAACAGCACACACACACGGCACACACACATATAGACATAACATGCAGCCCCAAAACATACTTTAATTTGCATTAAATTATCAAACCATGCCCTTAAAGCACCAACATTTTTATCTTTTCATTAATGGGATTTCTCCCACTTTTATTCATTAAACGAATTAAAAATTCTTACAGCCCCTTAACATAATTCAGCTGCAGATTTTTAACCATAAATTCACATTCTCACAATTAATACTCAAGGCATAATGATTAAAACACAAAAGTTCCATTTATGACACATGCCCAACCAATATTTCGAAATAATAGCAAATGGCATCATTAAATTCTCAAATTTAATTAGAGACTGCCTAACTGACGAAATAAACAGATGCAAAAAGAATTTTGCAGTTTCCTCAAAAATCGGATTTATAAAAATTAAAATACTCGGCAAGTAGTGTTGAAGCCAAAAATGATTTTTCCAACAAATTTTAATCCCAAACTATGGCCAAATAGAAAATAACAAAATTCCACTTACTCCTACTGAGATTTTAAAGGTGAAAATATTTTTCATGCTCAAATTTCAAGAAGTTGCAGATTAGTCCTAAAGATTCATAGATCTACACATGCAACCCCAAAAATCTTGAAAACTCATTTTCCTTTTCCAAAATTCCCAAAAATTCGAAATATTAAATCTTTAAACACAAAATACTTAGATTCACAGATTATAAAATGGATTAGACATGCAAGAACACAAATATCAAGATTAGCACAAGACGTCGGATTTTACACAAAAAGCCCTAATTTTTCGAAAAGTGAGGAATCTTTTAAGTAGTTTTGAAAATCCTTTTCCATACTATGATACCCTTCGATTGCAGCACGAAATTCGAGATTTCTTACCTATCAAAGAGTGTTGGCCGAAGAAAGAAAAACCTTCAAAAGAAAAGAGGGTTTTTTAGAGGAAAAAAAAGAGGATGAAGAAAAATGAAGAAAACGAAGATACAATGTTACCTCCTTCAAAAAGTGGCTCCAAGATTGAACCAAGCTAGTTGAATAGAGAAGGTAAGAGCTTTGATATCAAGTTGGGAGGAGTTTAAATCTCCTGTAAGAGGGCAAGTGTTTTTTATGGTGTTCTTGGCATATTCAACAGTGAAGCTTATATAGGGGATTTGCATTTTGATTTCTATAATTTTTTTTGTTGAATAAATTTGAGGTGGTGGCCGATGGAGGAGGTGATGCTTCGGTGGTGATGGGGAAGAAGAGACAAGTGGGGGTATAGGTGGAGAGAGAAGAAGACATGAGAGTGTCTCTTGAGATTACTTAGCATGCTTGAGTGTAGGATTAGTGTAAATCCTCACTCTTTGCCAAGTGTACAAGCATGCATCTTTTCTAATTTTATTTTCTAATAAAAAAATCACTAATCTCTCTCTTACTCACAAAAACCGAACACACACATATATAAATACATATACCTATAGTCTAGAGTAACATAGCTTATATAGCATATGCATATATGTATGCATACATGTACGTATATATGCATGTATTATGCATGTAATTATGATTAAATCATGAAATCACATAAATAAATTAATTGTACACATAAGTTACATAAATTAATCTAACACATAATTATCAATAATTGATGCATTTAAGCACATAATTATCGAAATAAAGTTGGCACATAATTATTCAATAAATTCCTAGCACATAAGGCACATAATTATCTAATCGGCATATAATAATTATTAATCTAAGCATATAAGGCACTTAAAGAATTGAAGTTAGTAAAATTCCTAATGATTTCTACGTGAGAATTTTCAGGTTATGGAATTTTGGTTAGGCATTAGGTTTCGAAAATGTGGGGTGTTACACCGGCAATTGTCCTCCGACGCTCAAGTCAGAAAACTATCACAATATAAACAATTAATTGCCTAAATAATGCGTACCAGTGTATATGATATAACACATATTTATAGGTGGAGTTTGATATGGTTTTCTTGTTAAAAACCAATGTGGGACAAATTGAATGTAATTAAGAGTGTTAATTGGGGTTATCCTCTAGATGGGCCAATTTGAGCATCTTGGGCCAGACTCCAAATTATACACATCATTGAGTGTTATAAATTGGTTTTTCCTTTAGATGGCCCAATTTGAGCATCTTGGGCATAACTCCAATTATACACATCAATATTGAAGTTTAATGTTTTGTTTCTCGAATTTTGAGGAGCACATTTGGGGTCATTAAATGTACTGAAATGTTAAATGTCGTTTCAATTTTACTAATGTCATTTTGACTTCGAACCTAATTTTGACGTATTTCTATTTTGATTTTGGCAAAATTCAAAACACGAAAACTGTAGTCATTTGGGTTAGCTTTCTAATCCAACTTAAATCCGCTAGATTGGATGCCGTGTGACAAAGTTATGCATTAATAGGTTACATTTTAAATTTGAGATACCTCAATACATCAAAGTTGTCCATTAATTCATGTATATCTTTCTCGTCTGACAACCAGTCTGACATCCAATTTTGGTGATTCAGGTTGGATTAGAAACAAACTCAAAATACTACAGATTCTATTTTTCGGGTTTTGCAAAATTTAGAATTAAAAATAATTAAAATCACGTTTGAAGTCGTAATGGAATTATTTAAGCTCGAAAGACATTTATCACATCCCTTAAATGTAATGCATGTTGAGTGGTGTCCCAGCAACAAGGTGCTTGATTCGGGACGGTGCGCTACAATATCATTTGACTCATATATGTTGATTACCAATAATCATTCAACAAATATTACCAATTTGGTAATTTGTCATTCCACCAGGGTCTAGTTTGGTTGCCAAAATAATATTAGCCAATATAAAATTAAATAATCTAATGAAAACACAATTATTTTATCGAATCCCGCTACGTTCAACAGAAAAACTCCTTTAAAAGCAAGATAAGCCATGACAAGATAATATTTGCTGGTCCACCGACAAGTTATTGAGATTACCAAACATCAAACAAAGTTCAATTATTTAGTTAATAATGGCTAATCTCCCCAACCAAACGAGGCGTAACTCGATAACCACAAAACTAGCAAAACAAAACCATGACATGGTAGCAACTCTAAAGATTTAATGAACCAAAAAACGAGTGAAACAAAACAAGAATCTTAAATATGATAGCAGATAGCAAGTATATTTTCAAAATTAACAAGTTTATCATAACTACACACCATCAACTATTTCACGAAAAGGGAAAAAAGAAAAATAGATTCTAAACACTTCATAGTCCTATAAACATTACGAAGAACACATTATATTCCATGAGAGAATATAACTTATCAACTTCGAATAACCTGCAAATGGAAAATCCCAAAAGGTGTTACATGCCAGTAAAAATCATAGAATCGAAAGTTGTTGGAGCACAAATATCAATAACACAAGTGATAAGATTCACATACTTCGCGCACTACATTGCAGGCAGCACAACATTCAAGAGATCACGGAAGAAGACATCACAAATTCAAGTCTAACGTGATTTTAAAATTAATAATTACCAGTTTCTTCTTTCCATTCAAAATATGGTAATAGAAATATATTTTGTTCAATTTGAGGAATATAAACCAGAAGTACAATTTTTCAAATAGGGACATCAGTCTTCGAAGATATGTAACCATAAACTAACTATAGTATCGGAATTGTTTCTAGAGCGATTGGCCAAGGCAAAGTGTATACACCCATATTCAAGAAAAGTCTGAAAAGTTGGTCAAGTCTCCTAACCATGGGAAGTAATTTTTTGATACACTTTGTGACTCTCGTAACTTAGAATCAGACGAGTAGGAAGCAAAGTATCTCACTAACTCAATTTTTGTATGATAGCATCTCTGTTTAATTTTGAAGATGTAATAAAGGCTGAACATGTAGATACTCACTGATCAACATGTAGCAACTACACCCATATATAAATGCATATAGGTAAATGAAAAACGAAAGTCAATAACATCATTGGACATATAGGAGCTTAAGATAACAAAAAAACACAGTAAATCTTGAATTGAAAAAAAAAATTACCTATAACAGCTAAGCAGCAGGATGTGAAATTGCACTTTTTTTTGTTGCAGGCATTGGTTGCTAGTTGAGCATAAACATTGAGATCATGCAGGAGTATGGGATCATCATCTTTGCCGGAGGAATCTCGGTCATACAAAAGCTTGGCCACAGGTCGCTACAAATTTATATGATAAATTGAGGTTAATAATTTATTGAAATGATATTCCAAATAAATGAAATTAGAATAAATTGACGGAAAACATACGCCGAACATAAATAGCCGAACGATCCCCTTCTTACTCATCCTTGACTCGCTCGTCTTCGTAACTAATTCCGATTCCTCCTTTTGCAATTTCTTGACTTGTCTAAGCAATTTGATTATCCTTAACTTCAACTTCTCTGTTTCCGACTCCGATTCCGATTCCGTTTCCGTTTCCGTTTCCGTTTCCTCCTTCAATTTTTCGACTTGTGTCAATATTGTCTTCATCTTTAACTTACGGTTCTCCATGCCCCGTTTCGGTTCCTCTGATTCGTTTCGGTATTCTAATCGGCTCATGTCTGGTTTCTAACGTTTCTTAAAGAGAGCGAAGTAAATGGGCTGGACTCTTGGGGAGTGGGTTGGGATAACCCTTTCAATAGGTATATTCATAAAGGGTCATTAAAAAATTTACAAAAAAGTCAACACATTGGACAGAGATTTGTAAGAGACAATAATAGCCAATCACATTTCAATATGCTCAAATTTTATCATTTAATATAATTTAACGTTAAATTTCATAAGTTATTTAATTTTGACCCAAAACATAATTTTATGGACAATTTCATTCGTCGCCGCTGGTCTCTATCATTGACTTTTTTAATCTTCTTTTCCTGGTTTTTCCACCGGTTTCCGGCGTTGACCGACTGTCATTGCCGGTCTCCGGCATTGACTTTTTTGATTTTTTTTCTTCCTAAATTTTTCATCGCCGGTCTCCGGCGTTGACTTTTTCAATTTTTTCTTTTTTTTCACCCCTAATTTTTCAACCGGCGTTGACCTGACGTTGACTTTTTTGATTTTTGAATTTTTTTTTTCTTTAACATCTTCCCCCGCGTTTAAACAACAATATTGTTGTGGTTGACAGTAAATAACTATACTACAATTTAACACATTAATCTCTAACACAATAATATTAACACAATAAAAGTTATTATTTCTTTGTAATAGAGTAATATTAATATAAAAGTAAACATAATAAAAATATTGATGTGGTTGATAGTAATATTATTGTAACACCATTTACGGTAATATTACAATAGTAAACATTTATATTATTAAGTTACTCGGTCAACAACTCAGACAAAAACAAAAAACCCAAAAATTTAATAATATTGATGTGGTTGACAGTAATATTATTGTGTTTACAGTTATTTTACTATCAACCACGATAATATAATTACGTAAACTTGTTAACAAATCAAACAAAATAAAATAAAATAAAAACCAAAAAAATAATATTATTGTCGTTGACTCTAATTGTACTATCAAGGACAGTACAGTTACATAAATGTACCGTCAACGACAGTATAATTACGTTAATATACTGTCAGTGACAGTATAATTACTGTTAATGACAGTACAATTAAGGTTAACGTTTAGCTGCAGACGTAAAAAAAAGGGATAAAAATGTTAGAAGAAAAAAAATCACTAAAGAAAATCAACGCCGGAGACCGACGGTCAACTCAAGAAACCGGCGGCGGAAAAAACAGACAAGAAAACAAATCAAAAAAGTCAACGCCGGAGACGGCGGTCAATGCTGAAAACCGGCGGCGAAAACAAATAAAGTCAATGCCGAAAACCGGCGGCAAAAAAATAATTTCAAAAAAAAAAAAAAAAAAAAAGAAAAAAAAGAAAAAAAATATTGAAAAAAAAGTCAAAATTATTTTTTTGCGGTTAAAATTGATTAAATTATGGTTACAAGTAAGAATTGGTTGTAAAGTGTTGCGGGTAATTTTGTCATATAAATTAATTTTTCCTTTATTTATAAGGTAAAATAGCACTGAACCTCCTTGTGGTTTGGACATTTTGCACATGACCCCCTTATGGTAAGAAATTAGGCACATAACGCCCTTGTGGTTTGACATTGCACATGAGCCCCTTATTATATGAAATTAGGCACATAACCCCTTTGTCGTTTTGACATTTTGCACATGACCCTCTTATGGTATGAAATTAGCACATAACCCCTTGAATAGAGAACAGAAAAAGACTAAACTACCGCTATCAAATCAAAAATTCTTGTTTTAATTTAAAAATAAGTATTCTATAAAACGAAAAGCTTAATGTACTTTTTTTGTAAAATGACAAATATAATATATTATTGTGTTTTTTTAATTTTACGCAATAATATGGCGGCGTTTTTATTTGCGACGGAAATGTTTTTATATAATCATATTTTAGTGTTAGCTGGAAAAGGGTTTGAGTTTCTTTTGCGCGCCTGAAATTTCATTATTATTAGGGTTAAATACAAAAACACCTATGTACTACGAACTTTGTATCATATATTCATATACTACCCATAAATACTAAAACCCCCTCACATTACATTTTTTCTAAAATATGACGAAAATACCCCTACTCAAATATATATATATATATATATATATATATATATATATATATATATATATATATATATATATATATATATATATATATATATATATATATATATATATATAGTTTGAGCCATTTTCCACTACATATTTTACCATTTTCAGTCAATTTTACGTGGGAAATTTTGGTATTTATATTTTTTCTCCAAAATATCAAATTGCTTAGATTTTTTTAATTTTCTGAATAAAACCTTATATTTTTGACATTTTGAGTTTTTTCATTTTTATTTTCTTAAATGTCTTCCGGGAGTTCAAAAAAAAATCTAAGTAATTAAATGTTTTGAAGAAAAAAATAAAAATATCAAAATTTTCCAAGTAAAATTGACCGAAAATGTGAAAAGATATAGTGGAAAATGGCTCAAACAAACCCTTATATTTATAGGCTTAACATGAGTATTTTCGTCATATTTTGGAAAAAATATAACATTATGGGGGGTTTTGTATTTTTGTGTAGTACATGAGTATATGATACAAAGTCCATAGTACATGAGTGTTTTTGTATATAACCCTTATTATTATCCTTCTCAGCTGGTAACAATGGGTAGGGGTGAGTTCGGGACGGGATTTCGGGAATTCGGGATTTTCGGGATCGGGATTTCGGGATTCGGGATAGAAATTTTAAATCCCAATCCCGTCCCATAATATTAAATCCCGGTAATATCGGTATCCCTAAATATTTCGGGAATTCGGGATTGAGATCGGGAATCCCATATTTTGCCTAAAAACTAAGAAATATTGTTTTTTTTTTCCATTAGTATTATTTTATACATTAAACCAACTTGAATATATTATATACATACTATTATTATTGCACTATTTATTTTTTATCACAAAACTTGGAAGATATGAAATTTGAAAAATTTAAAAATAAGTTGAAACGATATATTATATTGTATTTCTCATCTCCTTAACAAATATATATATATATATATATATATATATATATATATATATATATATATATATATATATATATATATATATATGTATGTGTGTGTGTGTGTGTGTGTGTGTGTTTTTATTAGTTTTTTTTTTCTTTTTTCCTAATTCGGGATTAAAATATCCCGATCGGGATTGAACCAATTCCCGAATCCCGATCCCGTATTTGTTCCTAATCCCGATCCCGAATCCCGTAATCCCGAATTCCCGAATTTTTAATCCCAAATAGTAAAATTCTAATCGGGACGGGACGGGATCCCGAATCCCGATCCCAAAGTCCCAGCCCTAACAATGGGGGTCATCGGACATGGTCATATTGGGAGGAGGTGAAGGTGATTTTGGTCCATGAAAGGGAAAATTCTATGAACATTGATGGAACAAGTGGAAATTCTACTAGTTTGAATGAATTGATTGGGTTAGTCTATATATATATATATATATATATATATATATATATATATATATATATATATATATATATATATATAACAAAAAAAACAAATCGGCCGAGGCGGCCGATTAATCAAACTCCGAGGCGGAGGCGGTCGCAAACCTTTACGATTTTAATGTAAATCGAGTTTTTGCATGTGAGGCGGTTTTGGGCGGTTCGAGGCGGTCAAACCTTAAGGCGGGTCAAACTCGGTGGCAAAAATCGGCTAAAAATCGGTCAAAAATCGGTTTTTTTTTAATTCAAAATAAAAGTTGGAATTTTAATAAATAAAAAATGAGTTTATGCTTTATTTTGTTTATGTTAACTGTTATTGTTAAAGAACTAATGATGTATGCCATGAATGTTCAAGAATAAATGTAAATTAAAAAATTTGCCTTTTTATTTATAATTTATAAGGATATTTATGTATTATGATCTTATTATTATTAAACTTTTATACGTTATTAGGATATATATACACGATGGAGATGTTACTATGTTTAAATATTTTTTATATATGTTTTGAGTATTTATAATTAATATCTACAAATATATTATATTAAATTTTAAAAACCGATTTATTTCCGCTTTATCACTGATTAATCTCCGCCGCACCTATTAATAGTGAGTCGGTGCCTGACCGCCTCCGACCCGATTACCGTTTTAGACAAATGAAATGAATTAGAACCATTACGATGAAGATATGGTAAGGACGACGTTGCCATTTCACATGTTATCCTTATTCAGGAAATCCTGCAAACCAAACTCTTGAAATTTTGCATACTAAATAATATGAACGCACATTAAGGAAAATTTATACATCTCATCCATCAAACCAGAAGAGGCCCAAAGGTATAACTAAACTCATGGTTGAAGAGTTCCTCATTTTAATCTCCTTCGCAGGACAGGACAAAAACACATAAGGATCACTTACGGAAGAATTCTAGAAGACCACAACTAGGTTTGAGGCAATGGAGGTACATTTTGCGTACAAGGAGCTCAATGGTGCAGCGAACATCTTCGCAAAGACTGGATCGACTATAAATAGTGGGCTTTTTAGTTAGGGCTTTTCAGCATCCTGTACCGAGACAACATCCAGTGTCGAGACAGTACTCCTAGTAATTCAGTTTTTTGTTACTGGTAAGCATTCATCAATTGATTTGTTCTGAAAAAACACATTCATCAATTGATTTGTTCTGAAAAAACACATTCATCAATTGATTTTAACAAACATAGCCCTAAGTAGGATTAAAGATATTAACTGTAGGTGATTTGAATTTTGGGCATTAATTGGTAAACCCAATGTGGAAAATAATTAGTGTGCATGTTTTGACGGCCCAGCGGCCCAATTAGGTTTATCACATTAGTCGAGTTGCTGTTCTACCTGTCCTTCAGGCAGGTTACCACAGAATTTCAGCATTTGGGACAAAGGAATTGAAATCGGCATAATTCAAAGAAGTTAGTATGGGACGATACATGATGGTTCTGGTTGTGTACAGAGGAAATGAGTAACACGAACAAGCTGTGGGATAATTCAAAACCGGTCATATATAGTGACAAAACGGCAACACCACAAAAATCAAAACACTAAGAGCCTGTTTGGCTAAGCTTATAAGCTCTTAAAAACATCTTATAAGATGTTTAAGAGCTTATAAGCTGTTAAAATGTGTTTGGTAAAAAAATTACAAAAGACCTTATTTTTTTCAAAAATAAGCTGTTAGGGAGCTTATAAGATGTTTTTAAAAAAGTACATCCACCCCACCTTTTTTCTTTAAGATCTTATTTGCTTATTTACTAAAACACTCAAAATACAAAATTACCCTCAAATACTATATTACATGAATACTAATAATATTTATATTTTATCAAAACAACGTATTCTTGTAATCAAGATTAATAATTAGTTAAAATATAATTATCATAATAATCATAAAAAAATTATTCTCTATTTATATTTATATGTATATAAAATACCCGAATATTCTTATTATCTCAATAATAAATTATATTTCATTTATCTATAAAAAAATATATATTTATTTTACAACATTTATTTCATATTAATGTATAATTTTATATTATCATTTTATTTGAAAAATTAATTTGTAAATATTATAATAATATTTTAGGAACAAAAAAATATTTGAGTCAAATAAGTTTAACAAATATAATGGCGTTATGTATTTTTTTGTCATTATAGTGGTAAACAGACCTTTTATTTCCAAACGTCTGAACAACTTATAATAACTAAAAGTAACTTATAAGCTACATATCCAAACACTTTAAAAAATATTTTTTAAAATAAGATCTTAGAGCTTATCAGCTCCTAAAACATCTTATCAGATGTAGGAGCTTATAAGATGTTTTAAATAAGCTTAACCAAACGGGCTCTAAATATTTGACATAAATAAGATAAGCACTGTTCCATTGAGCATGATACATTTTACAAATATAAAAAGATTCTAGACGCAGAAAACAAAGATAAATATGGTTCACAACCCAGTTATATTAAAACAAACACAATTTGCCTTAAATCGGCAAATTTGCTTCCCTAAACCAGGTATCACCTGCAAACGGAACAAAAACATGGTGTTAAGTACTGGTGAAACACATACACCTGAAAGCTGCTGGATCATAAATTTTGGTACCACAAACTCAAAGGACATTACTTCATACACTACATGTCCGACATATACACCTACACCTTCTCAATTGATAATTCTCCAACAACATAAAATATAAGATTTCAGTGTACCAAGGCAAAAAAAATAATTCAATAAGGCGGCAAGGCATCGCAATCAACTTCAACCTTCTTTCGTGAAAAGAATATTCAACCATTATATGGTATACCTATACTAATGACATTTATATAAAGGTCTATATTTATAAATTATAATATTTTCAATTGACTGTCAAATAAAGATCACCAATTTCAGAAAATAAAATGAAAACTTACCTATTCGTTAGGTCAATCAACAATACGAACACTCTGTACATCAATTTTGCCAATTCCGTAGTAAATGATTGTTTGGAAATGTTTGGCAACGGCATCACCAGGCTTGATGGCTGTAAATCCCAGATGCAATACGTAACCGGCGCACTGACTTTGGATTGCTCCCACCATGTCCACCACACTGTATTCTGTATGCTACACAAATATACGAACCAAAACCAATTAAATCGTCGACCGAAAAAGAACCAGAAACAAATTAAATGTAACCAAAAAAAAAAAAAAACATACGTGTTTGTTGTTGTAAGAATTAATTGCTAGTTGCGCAGAACCCCGGAGAGATTGCAAAGTTTTGGGATCATTGCCTTTAAGAGATGGCTCATACACCAGGCTCGAACCTCCCTGTATGTAAATTGAAGCTAATTAAATTATCTGAACATATGAAAATATAATAAATTGGAGAAAATAAAATAAAAATGGGGGAAATTTCATACAGAGAATGATGGAATCTTCTTTTTATTCTTGGGGCGGGGGCGCTTCATAGTAAACGGATCATCTTCATTAGATTGATGAATCAGCAGCTGTTGGATACTTAACATGTGCTCCTCCGCATCGAATTCCGCCTCATCTAACTCCTTCTTCTTCTTAACCCTCTTCTCTAACTCAACCTTATCCATATCCAGTGACAGTCTTTCACCCATATACAGATCCACATCCCGTTCCAGTACTTCATCCTCATCCGGTTCGGATCCGGAGTCGGGTTCAGAATCCGATTCCAATTCGGGTTTCTCCCCTTGCAATTTACTCAATTGTCTGAGTATCTTATTGATCCTGAACTTGAAGTTGTCCACCTTTATTTTCGACGAGTCATCGTTCTCCATTCCCTCAAGCAATTCCTTCAGTACTCCATGTATCTCGTTGATCCTTAAATTGCGATTCTTCCTTCTCTGTTCCGAAGCGTTCACACCAGCCATCTCTCTAATCTCTCTCTTTATCTCTTTCTCTCTCTAATCCAACGCACGCAGAGTCGTAAACGAAGCCCTAATTACAAAAGAGGGGAAATTTTTGTTCGCAAGTAATAATGAGAAGAGGCCAGAATTTGATATAAATTTTCAGTTCTGCCCCTATAAATAAATAGTCCTCTTCGATTTTTTTTTTTTGCCTAATTGCATTTAGGACCCCTGTTAAATACCAAATTGCTCAAATAAGCTTAAAACGTAGGGATGACAACGGGTCGGTTCTGGGCCGGGTTTCCCTAAACTATATAAACTCAAGACCCGCCCCAACTTGTTTTAGCTTAGACCCAGACCCGCCCCAACTCAGACCCTAATTAAACGGTTTTGACCCGCCAGACCCGCTAGATCCGTTAACATACAAAAAGTTTAATACATAACATTTTGCTTGTGTATTTTTACGTAATAATCTCAATACTAAAATACAATTATTTTAAAAAAGTTTAATACATAACATTTTGCTTGTATATTTTTACGTAATAATCTCAATACTAAAATACAATTATTTTAAAAAATCTCTCCAAGTGATATAAATCAATTACAATTAATCATATTTAACTTCGATAATAAGTAAAATTCAAAATGCAAGACAATTAGCAGTTGTCGACAAGTGATAAACATTAATCATGAGAAATGAGATTCGAAAAATAAAACAGTGAAAATAGGTAAATGGGAATAGACAAAATGAAAATTGATAGTTTGATATATATATATATATATATATATATATATATATATATATATATATATATATATATATATATGTGTGTGTGTATACCCGTCGGTTCTGGGTCGATTCCAATAAGACCCGTAACCCGATCCATAACCATCCGATTCTAGAAATTGAAACCCATTACCCGACCCATAATCATTTAGCTGACCCAGACCCGTCCCAGACGGGTCGGTTCCGAGTCCAAGACCCGCAAAACCCGTACCCATTGTCATCCCTATTACAATTTAACAAAGTAGGAAACGACCCTATATTATATTGATTCTATTATAAATAAGCCCATCATGAGTAGGGGTGCTAAACGAGTCGAACCGACTCGTGAGTTCGATGAGCCAGCTCGAACTCGAACTCGGATTTTTCGAGCTCAATCCCAGGCTAGCGGGCCTTACTTTTATTTCTTTATTTTTAATGTTTATATATTATTTTTTATTTAAATAATATATGATAATATAAAATATTACATAAATAAATAAATATAAATATAAAATATTAAAAATATATATATATAATTACAATTTATTATTTATTTTGTAATTTTTTTTAAATAAATTTTAATAATAATAAAATAAAATTAATAAAAAAATAAAAATAAAAAAAACAATAAATCAGTTTGGGCTCGAGCTCGAACTGAGCAAAAGAAGAATAAACTCGACGAGCTCTCGAGCTCGAGCTCGACAAAATAGACTCGAGCTCGAGCCTACCAAAAGAGGCGTGTTTGTCTCGTTCACACCCCTAGTCACGAGTTACTTATTCATAAAGGGGCCCAAACAAAAAAATATTTTACAGAAAAATCCAGAAGTTGTTCTGATGTGTGTGAAAGATTAAAATACACCCTCACATTTTAATATGCTCTAACTTCATCATTTAATTCAATTTGACTATGCTGCGCGGAGAGAGCGAGGGGAAGCACTGGCTGTGCTACGCGGAGAGAAAGAGGGGCGGCTCAGGTGGTGCTTGGTGCTCGACAATAAGAACAAGGGGCGGAGCTGGTGGAGAAATAGGAGATTCTACACAGAGGAAGAATGGATGGTGGTGGAAGAAATGAGAGATTCCATAGGGAGAGAGCAACTGATGCAAGACAGGAGAGAATGAGAGAATGAGTGAGGGAATTAGGGTTTAAAATTCACAATACCTATGAAGACATTGAGTTTGTTGATCTTATTATGTTGTGTATCTCTTTTGTCTCGTACTCCTTTCTCTTTAATACTTCACAATTTGGCTCGCTTCATCCATCTAGTGGACTTCGCCAATGCGAACCTTTGTCCCCATATATGTTTAGATGTTGTGCAGAAGCCTTAGTTGTTATAGTTCAGAAGGCAGCAGTCAATGAAGATAATTTCATGGAATTAGAATTGCTCTCCATCAGCTCCCACAATTTCCAATTTGTGCTTCGCGAACGACACTCTCCTGTTTTGTAAAGCTTCTAAAGCCGATGTCATTACTATGAAAAACATGTTGGATCAATATGGAAGTATATCGGGACAAGAGATTAATTTTGAAAATACTACTATGAGCTTTTGTCCAACAAATTTTGCGGCTTTGAAGGAGAGTATTTGTAATATTTTGGGTTTTCAAGTGGTGGATCGACATGAAAGATAATTGGGTGTGCTTATCTCGATGGGAAGGACAAAAAAAAAATCTTTAATTTTCTTTGCGATCATATTTGGGCTCGAATAAAAGGATGGGGCGAGAAACAACTCTTAAATTCTGGAAAAGAGGTTCTTATTAAGACTGTTTTGCAAGCAATTCCATCCTATATGATGAGTTGTTTTATGTTACCGATGGGCCTCATTAATGATCTGGAATCGGCTATCCGAGGGTTTTGGTGGGGAAATAGAAAGTACATGAAGATGGCGAGGTTAACGTGGAATAGAATGTGCATGTCGAAAGCTGACTGTGGTCTTGGATTTCGGGATTTGCGTAGTTTCAATATAGCATTATTAGCCAAACAAACCTGGAGAATTTTAAATTTACCCCAACCTTCTTTTATCCAAAATTCTGAAAGCTCGTTATTTCTCCAATGGTGATGTTCTCATGGCTGAATTAGGTTTGCGGCCTTCTGCGACTTGGCAGAGTTTAGTTAAAGCCCGATCTCATATGTTCAAAGGTTTAAGAAAGAGAATTGGTGATGGCTCAAGCACATCTATTTGGGCGGACCCCTGGCTCGGTGACGATGGAAATTTCAAAGTTATTACTCGAAGACCTCTGCACTCGTTTTTCCCAGATAGAGCCGAAGATTAAATTGACCAGACTTCAAAGTCGTGGGATATCTCAATTATTAATGAGCAGTTTTAGCCAGTGGATCGAGAACGTATTCTGGCTATACCAATTGAAAGTTCTTATGCATCGGACAAATGGATTTGGCACCACACGAAGGACGGAAAGTTTGAGGTTAAGTCGTGTTATCAACTCGCCCTAGCAACAACACACGGCTATCATGCTAATAGGGGTCTGGCGAATGAATCGTCGAGTGGGTTATCAACAAGAAGATGGAAGAACATATGGAATTTGTCACTTCCCCTGAAAATTTGTATGTTTCTTTGGAGGGCTTGTTGTGATATACTATCCACACAAGCCGAGCTTTTTAGAAAACAGATTGCCATCTCTCCGATGTGCAACCATTGTGGGAGAGTATGGGAGACACATATGCACATCTTTCTCCGTTGTCGATGAATGGAAAAAATATGGAAGTCACACCCTTTAGGTGTTATAGGGCAGCCAAAACCAGTGTCTATGTGGGATTGGATAACTCAATAGCATCAACGGTTAACGGAGGATTCTTTTCTCTTGGCAGTCGTCGTAGTGTGGAAAGCTTGGGAGTCAAGAAACCGAGAGATGCATGGAGAGCAAGAGATGGCGACGGATGATTTTATTAGCTGGGGTCAGACTTTTCTCAATTTGTATCAACAAGCACAACTTCCACGTGCTCCCACACAACAACACACTCTTCCAACGGAGTGGAAACCGCCTCGAGGAGGAAAAATTAAATTGAACTTTGATGCAGCTCTTGCAGATGGTACTAACCATTATTCGGTGTATCTGATAGCTCGAGATTGACGAGGGGACAGTATTTTTTGGGCAGCAAGAAGTTTTAGAGGCCGCCGAAGGGCAGTGGATTGTGAAGCTCAGGCTGCACTCTTCGCATTGACTAGAGCCGAAGAGGAAAGTTGGTCATCGATTATTCTGGAAGGAGATCGCCTCAAAGTCGTAGCCGCACTTCGAGGAGATGATGCTCAATCAAGCTCGTTTGGCGCTTATGTCGAAGATTGTTGGTGTGTGGGTAAAAAAATTGAAAATTGTGTCTTTGATTTTGTTATTTTAGCTCTATCTTATAGCTAAAAATTATGGTGACTCTTGTAACAAAGGTTATACCCGTCCTCCGAATTTGGCAATTGATGCGTAATTAAAGTTATTTTTTCTCAAAAAACAAATAAACTCTCATATGGCAACTCCGAAAAATATAACAATTATATATCCGTGACGACAGGGCCGGCCCTGGGGTGGGGCGAGCAGGGCCCACGCCCAGGGCCCAGATTTAAAAGGGGCCCATTTTTAGTGTTTATATATATATATATATATATATATATATATATATATATATATATATATATATATATATATATATATATATATATATATATATATATATATACTAACATTTTTAATGTGTGAAAAGAAATATTTTTCTATTGTATACAAAAAAATTATTCTTCTATTGTTTAAAAAAAATATATTTTCTATTTATAAATTTTAAAGCTTAGTTTAATATATATACAAAATAAAAATCTTTATTTTATTCAAACAAAAATTATTTTATACATTACTAACATTTGCTTTATAAAAAAATATCTAGATATATATTAATATTTCCAATATTTTATTGATAATAAAATTTAAATTAATAAATATTTATCTATATTATTTTATCAGGAATTAAAAAAGAAAGGAAAAAAAATATCGGGGTGTTGCCCGAAACCCCATATTATTAAGGGCACAAAATATATTCTCGCCCAGGGCCCCCAAATACGCCGGACCGGCCCTGCGTGACGATTATAATCTCGTCGTCATTTTGGGTACCAAATTGCATTTTTCAAATTTCCACCTTTGGAAACCTATATTTCAGTAGTACCTAGCAAATTGGAAAAAAAATCAACCTTTCAACCAATGTTTTGGAAACCGGATCGGACATAGATCCAAATTGCTAACTGGGTCGCGGTTAGACCGGTTCAACCGAGGCCCAACCAAATTTTTTAATATTTTCTATTTTTAATTATTTGTGAATATTTATAATATATTCTCTTTTAAAAATGTATTTTAATATTCCTCATTAATCTTCTATTCAACAGTTATTATAATTTATTAAATATCTACAACAGAGTGTCGTAAATAATTTAATTTCTATTTAATATTATTATATTATTTTATACTTTCTTTTAGATTTTCCTTTCTCTATTCTTATTTCATTAATCCCTCTCTTTACTGCTATAATGAAAAAAAAATATGGGAAAATTACATTTTTCGTCCTCAAACATTACCCGCTTTTTCGATATTGTCCCTAAACATTTTCAAGTTACAATAGTTATCCCTAATGATGCCATTTTTAAACAATTTTCGTCCTACCGTTAGTTTTTGCTGTTAGTTTTGATTGAAAGTATGATGGAATTATAAATATTATTAGAATTGATAAAAAAAAAAAAAAAAAAAAAACCTACATGACCACAGTTTCTGCTGCCACATATTCTTTTTTTATTTTTCTAAAACTCCTAAAGGTAAAACCTAGCGTGAAATCTATTATAAAATACAAAAATGAGACACGTGGCAGCAGAAGACCCATCCGGTATTTATCACCGGGTGTAGGGTCGAACAAATCCATGACCACCCACGTGTTTCTTTTGGAGTTGCACCATAGCTCAGTTAGACGTCGCCATGCACACTACCAGAAAACCATCCATTTACTTCACGACACAAACACCAAGTACACACTCATTTTCACTTTGCAAGAGAATCACCAAGCACATACTTGACTCCCAAGAAACCAATTTCAAAACTCCCAGAATTAATAGTTGGTAATACAGTGGTGTTGGAGTTATTTCGATCTTCACAAGAAAATCTCAAATTTGAATTAAAAAAAGAAAACACTCATTTAGAAAGTTTTTGTTTTCTCAATTATTCCTTTATTTTTGGACTGAATTTTATCGTTCAATAATCCTTGTGCAGTTGTTTACGCAAAACGACACAACACACATAGATATACACACATAACCAGCATTGATAAACAAGATGAAAGTGATGAAAGATATCAAGCGTTGGTCATGAAATACGAGAAACTAAGTCATCTCCACATAATCACCATTTTCACACTCTATTTTCTGAATCCTTTCAACAAAAGCTCCTGGATCAACTTTTACATGTGTTCTTAGCTTCGGTGTCCATTTGGAGCATGAATTGAAATGAATTTTAATTAATTTTAAACACAATTTAAATATCTAAAGAATGACGACAATGCTGGTTATTAATATCCAAGATGAGGCTTAAATTGTGCAAAATTAAGAATAAAATTCGTCTAACATATAATCTGCATCATCTTCTTCGCCACTTTGATATGAAAAACCACGAGAAGCCCAACAAAATTGAATATGCAAACAGGTCACCTCGAAAAATAGACAATCAACTCATGTATGTTATATCTTCTGCGTATATATTCTCGTTTAATTGTTAGTACATATACTTCAATCAATTTTTTTAAGATTTGTTTTGATGTGTAAACAGCAGAAAATACGAGTAGGAGGGAACGAGGCAAAAGAGGAGCAAGTTGATAATAAAAAGGGTAAATTCCACTTTACCCCCTCGTACTCTGCCTGAGAGTCACTTTACCCCCTCGTACTCTCAATTTTATCGATTTACCCCCTTGTACTTGTACAATTTCCCAATACAACCCTTTCCTTCAATTTTTGTCGATTTTGACTCTAACGCCATTTGGTCAACTCTGTAAATTGCCACTGCCTATAACGCGTTGTTTCTCCTCCGTCAATATTGTCATTTCTTCTTCTCCCACCACTTCCCCTTCCAAGATATCCCCAAATTGAACCCCTAACTTAGTAAAAATCAAGACCCAAAAATTGATCGATTCCACCCAGTGCAAAGAAAAAAATACATGAATGTGTGAAACTTTCTCTTTTCTAATCTCGAGAGTCAAAATCGAAAAAATTCAATATTTACGTCAATATTTTGACTCCTGACCAAATGGCGTCAGAGTCAAAATCGAAAAAAGTTGACGAAGAGGGTTGTATTGGGAAATTGTATAAGTACAAGGGGGTAAATCGACGAAATTAAGAGTACGAGGGGGTAAAGCGGTTCTTGGGCAGAGTACAAGGGGGTAAAGTGGAATTTACCCTAATAAAAACAACTACGTAAAGACTGTAATACGAGCTAAAAAAGTGATAAGATAAAGTTAAGAAATGGAGAGGTGCGTGTCATGATATTATTTTTTTTTAAAGAAAATAATAAATAAAATTAAAGACTCATTCTTAAAAAATGGAAAATAAATATCAAAATAGAAATAATAAATAAATATAGAAAATTCGAATATATATAATATTAAAATATTATTTAACTTTTTTTTGCTTTCAATATTCTGTTACTTAAATATAATCATTTTAATTTGAAATTAATTCATCACATAATATGTTTTACTACAAATAAGGACATTATGGGTCACATTTATCGACTCATTCTGAAACAGAAAATCTTGAAAGCTTTGAACCAGCTCGGCATTCTACGTCGTATTGATATTGCATGTAATTTTATAATGTTAATGCAAGGTTGTTGTAATATTTTATTTTGAATTTTTAATAATTTTAGCATATTATTGTATTGTTATGTTGGTATTAAAAATATATTTGAAATAAATTATATTTTAGCATTTTAATTAAAAAAAGTCCGTTCCAGCCGCGACGGAGCTACGACGGAACCGCGACGTTGCAATGGAACTGGAACGGCGGTGTCCGCGACAGCCGACTGTTTTGTGCCGGCGAACCATGTGTAGCAGTGTGGAGAAATGGTTATGCTACGCCTAAAGCTACAAATCTCAATTCATTACCTTTTTAACAAAAACCATTGGCCACGTGTATTAGTTGTTCACATAAGTAGGTCCACATTCAAGTCCACGTCATACTTCCATCTAAACTAACAGCAAATCTAACGGTAGGACGAAAATTGTTTAAAAATGGCATCATTAGGGACCACTATTGTAACTTGAAAATGTTTAGGGACAATATCGAAAAAGCGGGTAATGTTTGAGGACAGAAAATGTAATTTTCCCAAAAAAATACCTTCTCCCGTCAAATTGAAACATATTTGTCCACCCACCCACCTCAAGCACCAAACTCATATTTTTCAATTTTCCTGCCGCTATATGCTGCTTCGTTTCTTCCCCAATCACATATTTTAGTTTTCTTAGTGGGTCCCTTGGCTTTATTGCTAGTGGAAAGCGCGCATTTCATAAAGAATGAGTTATGATTCAACTTTTCCGGCGAGACGGTATCCCATGGCTATATCGCCTAGTGGGGGGTCCGTCTTTCGTAAAGAATGAGCTTTATTCTATATTTTTAGCGGGGCGAAATCCCTTGGATTTATTGCCTTGTGGGAAGCACGCATTTCGTAAAGAATGAGTTATGCTTCATCTTTTCGGGTTAGACGGTATCCCTTGGCTATATCGCCTAGTGGGAGGCTCGGCTCTCGTAAAAGATAAGCTTTTACTTTATCTTTTTAAGTAAGACTGTATCCCTTGGTTTTAACGCCTAGTGGGAGGTCCGTATTTTTGTACTTGATGGTTGATCAGACACTCAAGTTTTTTATGCAGGAAGTCTGTCTGTTTACCTAAGTTTTTTTGTGACGGGTAAGACTCCCCTGAGCTTTAGTTGCTCTATTTTTTGGAGCTTTGGGGAGCGAGAAACCAAGGTTTAGGTTGGCCAGACCCTTTGTGATCCTTGATATCTTCCCCTTTAGCTATTTTTTGAGTTTATTGATTTTTTTTGTTAAATCGATTGTAGATGCCTTGAACGAAAGCGCATATAGAAGACAAATGGTTGATGTAGAAATCGCATTGGCGGTATCCCACTAACTAAAATTGTTTATTAAGAATCATGCGGCTGGCAGTATGCCACCGATTTATTGCTGAAAACAAATTTCATTGGGCCCACGTAGGGCAATTGTAAAAACTAAGTAAAGTATTTCTTCAGGATTGCGATTGTTCGAGGAATTCTTTCAAGTGCTCGTTTTGGACAAGTCTTCCGAGCGCTCGCATAAGCTGAAAGCACTCCTCATAAGTGTGACCCCGATCTATGTGGTATTCATAATAATCATTCGAATTTTGTCGTTCCGGATTCTCCTTCATCTATCTTGGTGGTTGTAGAATTCATTTCTGCTCTGCGATGATCATAATGTCAACAAGCTTATCCTTGAGAGGTGAGAACTTCTCGAAGGTGCGATTTTTTTTGGGTGGACGCCTCTCTTCTTCTCTTTTATAGTTGTGACTTCTATCATCGTGCTTTCGCTTAAGGGGTACCCTCATCTCTCCAGTATCCTCAATCTGAACGTACTTCTCAATGCGGTTCAGGAGCTCCTCTAGGGTCATAGGGGTCGGCCTGTGATGTACTCTTGAAAATGAACCTACTTCAAATTGTGTTGCAGTATGTCGGTTAACATTTCGTGATTAAGGAGGGGCACTTCATGTACTGCTTTAACAAATTGTTGCTAATTCATGAGCGACTATCCGTCCCGCTGTATAACCTTGAACATATACGACCCCGTTTTGGCATATTTCTTGCTTATAGAGTATTGGTGAAGGAAAACCGTCGCTAGTTGGTCCAGATTGTCTATGGACCATCCGAACAAGCCGTTGAACCAAATTTGTGCTTTATCAGCTAGCATGGTCTGAAAAATCTTGCAGTAAGCTACGTTACTAAGGCCGTAGAGGTCAATCTTGGCGTAAAAGTTATTTAAGTGATCTTGGGGATCCCTGGTTCCGTCGAATTGGGGGGAGATTGGGATCCTGAATCCGATAGACAACACTTCTATAATAGCAGGAATAAATGGGTAATCCGGGTGAAGAATTCCCCAAAGTGAGTGGTCGTCGACCTCGAGACTTCTCGCCGAGGACTCCTTGAGTTGCAGTCGTCGGAGCTTGGTCGATGCCTTCTTGTTTCATGGTGTCGGGAAGCTCTACTTTTGAGTTGGTTTCGAGGGGAAATTTCATGATGGTGCACATCTTCGCGGTGTCCCCTGCCTCGAGGCCTTTGACGATAGTCATACGACCGGGAATAACCACTTCTCGTCCGACGGCTTTGCATCGCTCTCTCCCTTGAAGGGGCTCGGGCTCTTTACCTTAGTGGATGCTTTGATTGGTGACGAGTTTCCCTTCAAGGCACGCAGTCTGAGGATGTGTTACGCTGAGGCGAGTGGCGGTGAGCGTTTCTTCGAGGCGCGCGGTCTGAGGATGTGCTACGCTGAGGCGAGTGGTGGTGAGCTTATATTCGAGGAGCCCGTTCGAAGGAATATTTTTGGTCGTTAAGCGATACTCTTTCCTCTGAGTCATGGAGCTCCACAATTGGCAAATTGGTAAGGACATGCACGGAATCCGTAGGATCGCTTCCCATATGAATAGTTTCTTCAAAGTCAGTTGTGCTTTGAGCATTGATATACTGAGCCACAACGTCCGTCTCTGCCCAAGCTGCTACTTTGGCCAACGTCTTTTCCGGTAAGGCTTGTACTTCATCTGCAGTCATCTAGATGACTGGCGCTGAAGATGGGTAGACTTCGGGATGCTCCCACCACTTCCACCAACTTGTATTTACTAGACTACGCTCGCGCACACACCAACAGAAAAAGAAGAAGAAGAAACAAGTTATCATCGAATTTGGACTGAAAACAAAAACGAACATAAAATTTGAACGAAAAAAAAAAAAAGCTTACGTTTTTTTTGTTGTAGGCATTAGTTGCTAGTTGAGCATAAACATTGAGATCATGCAGGAGTATGGGATCATCATCTTTGCCGGAGGAATCTCGGTCATACAAAAGCTTGGCCACAGGTCGCTACAAATTTATATGATAAATTGAGGTTAATAATTTATTGAAATGATATTCCAAATAAATGAAATTAGAATAAATTGACGGAAAACATACGCCGAACATAAATAGCCGAACGATCCCCTTCTTATTCATCCTTGACTCGCTCGTCTTCGTAACTAATTCAGATTCCTCCTTTTGCAATTTCTTGACTTGTCTAAGCAATTTGATTATCCTTAACTTCAACTTCTCTGTTTCCGATTCCGATTCCGATTCCGTTTCCTCCTTCAATTTTTCGACTTGTGTCAATATCGTCTTCATCTTTAACTTACGGTTCTCCATGCCCCGTTTAGCTTCCTCTGATTCGTTGTCGGATCCACAGCTAGCCATCTCTCTCTCTCTCTCTCTCTCTCTCTCTCTCTCTCTCTCTCTCTCTCTCTCTCTCTCCACGAAGCCCTATAATTTCTTCCCTTCTATTTTCCAAGGTATTCTAATCGGCTCACGTCTGGTTTCTAACGTTTCTTAAAGAGAGCGAAGTAAATGGGCTGGACTCTTGGGGAGTGGGTTGGGCTGTGTTGTCTAAAGTTATAAGGGCACTTTTCAAATAACCCTTTCAATAGGTAGTTATTCATATAGGGTCATAAAAAAAATTTACAAAAAAGTCAACACATTGGACAGAGATTTGTAAAAGACAAATAATAGTAAATCACATTTCAATATGCTCAAATTTTATCATTTAATATAATTTAACCCTAAATTTTATAAGTTATTTAATTTTGACCCAAAACATAATTTTATGGACAATTTCATTCGTCGCCGCCGGTCTCTATCATTGACTTTTTTTATTTTTTTTTCCTGGTTTTTCCATCGGTTTCCGGCGTTGACCGACGGTCATTGCCGGTCTCCGGCATTGACTTTTTTGATTTTTTTCTTCCTAATTTTTTCATCGCCGGTCTCCGGCGTTGACTTTTTCAATTTTTCTTTTTTTTCACCCCTAATTTTTCAACCGGCGTTGACCTGACGTTGACTTTTTCGATTTTTGAATTTTTTTTTCTTTAACATCTTCCCCCGCGTTTAAACAACAATATTGTTGTGGTTGACAGTAAATTTAACTATACTACAGTTTAACACATTAATCTCTAACACAATAATATTAACACAACAAAAGTTATTATTTATTTGTAATAGAGTAATATTAATATATTGACCGTTCAACAAAGGTAAACATAATAAAAATATTGATGTGGGTGATAGTAATATTATTGTAACAACATTTACGGTAATATGACAATAGTAAACATTTATATTATTAAGTTACTCGGTCAACAACTCAGACAAAAACAAAAAACCCAAAAATTTAATAATATTGATGTGGTTGACAGTAATATTATTGTGTTTACAGTTATTTTACTATCAACCGCAATAATATAATTACGTAGACTTGTTAACAAATCAAACAAAATAAAATAAATTAAATTAAAATAAAAACCAAAAAAATAATAATATTGTCGTTGACTCTAACTGTACTATCAAGGACAGTACGTTACATAAATGTACCGTCAACGACAGTATAATTACGTTAATATACTGTCAGTGACAGTATAATTACTGTTAATGACAGTACAATTAAGGTTAACGTTTAGCTGCAGACGTAAAAAAAAGGGATAAAAATGTTAGAAGAAAAAAAATCACTAAAGAAAATCAACGCCGGAGACCGACGGTCAACTCAAGAAACCGGCGGCGGAAAAAACAGACAAGAAAACAAATCAAAAAAGTCAACGCCGGAGACGGCGGTCAATGCTGAAAACCGGCGGCGAAAACAAATAAAGTCAATGCCGAAAACCGGCGGCAAAAAAATAATTTCAAAAAAAAAAAAAAAAAAAAAATATTGAAAAAAAAAGTCAAAATTATTTTTTTGCGGTTAAAATTGATTAAATTATGGTTACAAGTAAGAATTGGTTGTAAAGTGTTGCGGGTAATTTTGTCATATAAATTAATTTTTCCTTTATTTATAAGGTAAAATAGCACTGAACCTCCTTGTGGTTTGGACATTTTGCACATGACCCCCTTATGGTAAGAAATTAGGCACATAACGCCCTTGTGGTTTGACATTGCACATGAGCCCCTTATTATATGAAATTAGGCACATAACCCCCTTGTCGTTTTGACATTTTGCACATGACCCTCTTATGGTATGAAATTAGCACATAACCCCTTGAATAGAGAACAGAAAAAGACTAAACTACCCCTATCAAATCAAAAATTCTTGTTTTAATTTAAAAATAAGTATTCTATAAAACGAAAAGCTTAATGTACTTTTTTTGTAAAGTGACAAATATAATATATTATTGTGTTTTTTTAATTTTACACAATAATATGGCGGCGTTTTTATTTGCGACGGAAATGCTTTTATATAATCATATTTTAGTGTTAGCTGGAAAAGGGTTTGAGTTTCTTTTGCGCACCTGAAATTTCATTATTATTAGGGTTAAATACAAAAACACCTACGTACTACGAACTTTGTATCATATATTCATATACTACCCATAAATACTAAAACCCCCTCACATTACATTTTTTTCCAAAATATGACGAAAATACCCCTACTCAAATATATATATATATATATATATATATATATATATATATATATATATATATATATATATATATATATATATATATATATATATATATAGTTTGAGCCATTTTCCACTACATATTTTACCATTTTCAGTCAATTTTACGTGGGAAATTTTGGTATTTATATTTTTTCTCCAATATATCAAATTGCTTAGATTTTTTTAATTTTCTGAATAAAAACTTATATTTTTGACATTTTGAGTTTTTTCATTTTTATTTTCTTAAATGTCTTCCGGTAGTTCAAAAAAAAATCTAAGTAAAGAAAAAAATAAAAATATCAAAATTTCCCAAGTAAAATTGACCGAAAATGTGAAAAGATATAGAAGAAAATGGCTCAAACAAACCCTTATATTTATAGGCTTAACATGAGTATTTTGGTCATATTTTGGAAAAAATATAACAGTAGGGGGGTTTTGTATTTTTGTGTAGTACATGAGTATATGATACAAAGTCCATAGTACATGAGTGTTTTTGTATATAACCCTTATTATTATCCTTCTCAGCAGGTAACAATGGGGGTCATCGGACATGGTCATATTGGGAGGAGGTGAAGGTGATTTTGGTCCATGAAAGGGAAAATTCTATGAACATTGATGGAACAAGTGGAAATTCTACTAGTTTGAATGAATTGATTGGGTTAGTCTGTATATATATATATATAACAAAAAAAACAAATCGGCTGAGGCGGCTGATTAATCAAACTCCGAGGCGGAGGCGGTCGCAAACCTTTACGATTTTAATGTAAATCGAGTTTTTGCATGTGAGGCGGTTTTGGGCGGTTCGAGGCGGTCAAACCTTAAGGCGGGTCAAACTCGGTGGCAAAAATCGGCTAAAAATCGGTCAAAAATCGGTTTTTTTTTAATTCAAAATAAAAGTTGGAATTTTAATAAATAAAAAATGAGTTTATGCTTTATTTTGTTTATGTTAACTGTTATTGTTAAAGAACTAATGATGTATGCCATGATGTTCAAGAATAAATGTAAATTAAAAAATTTGCCTTTTTTATTTATAATTTATAAGGATATTTATGTATTATGATCTTATTATTATTAAACTTTTATACGTTATTAGGATATATACACACGATGGAGATGTTACTATGTTTAAATATTTTTTATATATGTTTTGAGTATTTATAATTAATATCTACAAATATATTATATTAAATTTTAAAAACCGATTTATTTCCGCTTTATCACTGATTAATCCCCGCCGCACCTATTAATAGTGAGTCGGTGCCTGACCGCCTCCGACCCGATTACTTTTTTAGACAAATGAAATGAATTAGAACCATTACGATGAAGATATGGTAAGGACGACGTTGCCATTTCACATGTTATCCTTATTCAGGAAATCCTGCAAACCAAACTCTTGAAATTTTGCATACTAAATAATATGAACGCACATTAAGGAAAATTTATACATCTCATCCATCAAACCAGAAGAGGCCCAAAGGTATAACTAAACTCATGGTTGAAGAGTTCCTCATTTTAATCTCCTTCGCAGGACAGGACAAAAACACATAAGGATCACTTACGGAAGAATTCTAGAAGACCACAACTAGGTTTGAGGCAATGGAGGTACATTTTGCGTACAAGGAGCTCAATGGTGCAGCGAACATCTTCGCAAAGACTGGATCGACTATAAATAGTGGGCTTTTTAGTTAGGGCTTTTCAGCATCCTGTACCGAGACAACATCCAGTGTCGAGACAGTACTCCTAGTAATTCAGTTTTTTGTTACTGGTAAGCATTCATCAATTGATTTGTTCTGAAAAAACACATTCATCAATTGATTTGTTCTGAAAAAACACATTCATCAATTGATTTTAACAAACATAGCCCTAAGTAGGATTAAAGATATTAACTGTAGGTGATTTGAATTTTGGGCATTAATTGGTAAACCCAATGTGGAAAATAATTAGTGTGCATGTTTTGACGGCCCAGCGGCCCAATTAGGTTTATCACATTAGTCGAGTTGCTGTTCTACCTGTCCTTCAGGCAGGTTACCACAGAATTTCAGCATTTGGGACAAAGGAATTGAAATCGGCATAATTCAAAGAAGTTAGTATGGGACGATACATGATGGTTCTGGTTGTGTACAGAGGAAATGAGTAACACGAACAAGCTGTGGGATAATTCAAAACCGGTCATATATAGTGACAAAACGGCAACACCACAAAAATCAAAACACTAAGAGCCTGTTTGGCTAAGCTTATAAGCTCTTAAAAACATCTTATAAGATGTTTAAGAGCTTATAAGCTGTTAAAATATGTTTGGTAAAAAAATTACAAAAGACCTTATTTTTTTCAAAAATAAGCTGTTAGGGAGCTTATAAGATGTTTTTAAAAAAGTACATCCACCCCACCTTTTTTCTTTAAGATCTTATTTGCTTATTTACTAAAACACTCAAAATACAAAATTACCCTCAAATACTATATTACATGAATACTAATAATATTTATATTTTATCAAAACAACGTATTCTTGTAATCAAGATTAATAATTAGTTAAAATATAATTATCATAATAATCATAAAAAAATTATTCTCTATTTATATTTATATGTATATAAAATACCCGAATATTCTTATTATCTCAATAATAAATTATATTTCATTTATCTATAAAAAAATATATATTTATTTTACAACATTTATTTCATATTAATGTATAATTTTATATTATCATTTTATTTGAAAAATTAATTTGTAAATATTATAATAATATTTTAGGAACAAAAAAATATTTGAGTCAAATAAGTTTAACAAATATAATGGCGTTATGTATTTTTTTGTCATTATAGTGGTAAACAGACCTTTTATTTCCAAACGTCTGAACAACTTATAATAACTAAAAGTAACTTATAAGCTACATATCCAAACACTTTAAAAAATATTTTTTAAAATAAGATCTTAGAGCTTATCAGCTCCTAAAACATCTTATCAGATGTAGGAGCTTATAAGATGTTTTAAATAAGCTTAACCAAACGGGCTCTAAATATTTGACATAAATAAGATAAGCACTGTTCCATTGAGCATGATACATTTTACAAATATAAAAAGATTCTAGACGCAGAAAACAAAGATAAATATGGTTCACAACCCAGTTATATTAAAACAAACACAATTTGCCTTAAATCGGCAAATTTGCTTCCCTAAACCAGGTATCACCTGCAAACGGAACAAAAACATGGTGTTAAGTACTGGTGAAACACATACACCTGAAAGCTGCTGGATCATAAATTTTGGTACCACAAACTCAAAGGACATTACTTCATACACTACATGTCCGACATATACACCTACACCTTCTCAATTGATAATTCTCCAACAACATAAAATATAAGATTTCAGTGTACCAAGGCAAAAAAAATAATTCAATAAGGCGGCAAGGCATCGCAATCAACTTCAACCTTCTTTCGTGAAAAGAATATTCAACCATTATATGGTATACCTATACTAATGACATTTATATAAAGGTCTATATTTATAAATTATAATATTTTCAATTGACTGTCAAATAAAGATCACCAATTTCAGAAAATAAAATGAAAACTTACCTATTCGTTAGGTCAATCAACAATACGAACACTCTGTACATCAATTTTGCCAATTCCGTAGTAAATGATTGTTTGGAAATGTTTGGCAACGGCATCACCAGGCTTGATGGCTGTAAATCCCAGATGCAATACGTAACCGGCGCACTGACTACTGATTGCTCCCAGCACGTCCACCACACTGTATTCTGTATGCTACACAAATATATGAACCAAAATCAATTAAATCAAATCGTCATCCGAAAAAAGGACCATAAACAAATCAAAAAAACATACATGTTTGTTGTTGTAAGAATTAATTGCTAGTTCTGCAGAACCTCGGAGGGACTGCAATGTTTTGGGATCATTGCCTTTAAGAGATGGCTCATACACCAGGCTGAGACCTCCCTGTATGTATAAATATTATTGACAGGGTAAATTAAATTATCTGAACATATGAAAATAGAATAAATTGGAAAAAAATTCATACAGAGAATATTGGAATCTTCCTATTATTCTTGGGGCGGGGGCGCTTCACAATAAACGGATCATCTTCATTAGATTGATCAATCAGCAGTTGTTGGATACTTAACTTGTGCTCCTCCGCATCGAATTCCGCCTCCTCTAACTCCTTCTTCTTCTTAATCCTCTTCTCTAACCCAACCCTATCCTTATCCAGTGTTAGTTTTTCACCCCTATACAGATCCACATCCCGTTCCAGTACTTCATCCTCATCCGGTTCGGATCCGGAGTCGGGTTCAGAATCCGATTCCAATTCGGGTTTCTCCCCTTGCAATTTACTCAATTGTCTGAGTATCTTATTGATCCTTAACTTGAAGTTGTCCGCCTTTATTTTCGATGATTCATCGTTCTCCATTCCCTCAAGCAATTCCTTCAGTACTCCATGTATCTCGTTAATCCTTAAACTGCGATTCTTCCTTCTCTGTTCCGAAGCGTTCACACCAGCCATCTCTCTATCTCTCTCTTTATCTCTTTCTCTCGCTAATCCACCGCACGCAGAGTCGGAAACGAAGCCCTAATTATAAAAGAGGGGAAATTTTTTGTTCGCAAGTAATAATGAGAAGAGGCCAGAATTTGATATAAATTTTCACTTCTGCCCCTATAAATAAATAGTCATCTTCGATTTTTTTTTTTTTTTTTTTTTTTGCCTAATTGCATCTAGGACCCCTGTTAAATACCGAATTGCTCAAATAAGCTTAAAACTTAGGGATGGCAACGGGTCGGTTCTGGGCCGGGTTTTCCTAAACCCAATACCCGACCCACGAAACATATATAAACTCAAGACCCGCCCTAACCCGTTTTAGTTTAGACCCAGACCCGCCCCAACTCAAACCCTAACTAAACGCTTTTGACCCGCCAGACCCGCTAGATCCGTTAACATACAAAAAGTTTAATAATTTTTAACTTTCAAAACATTTTGCTTGTATATTTTTACGTAATAATTTGGGAAAATTACAGTTTATGTCCCTAAACTTTACCACTAAAACGATTTATGTCCTCAAACATTTCAATCCACGAAATATGTCCTCAAACTTGCCACTTTTGATCACTTTATGTTCTGCCGTTAACGTCGGCAGCTAACTTCGACGGAAAAGCACACGTGGCTCACGTGACGTCTATGTGGCCATTAAATGTCGAGCTGTACAACACCC